>NW_028295704.1:743000-1486000 GCF_964341445.2 Mesoplodon mirus | reverse complement strand
TAATCAAACTTGCTGTAATAAAAAATAAAAACTTAAATTAAAAACACGAACAAGAAGTAGTGAGACAAACGTGAGGGGCTTTCTCCTGGTACATTCCATTCTAAACTCCAATCAAGAACACCACTTCCACTGAGGCTCTCTTGCCCTAGTAACCAGATTTGGTAAGGGTGAACTGCTGCCACCTTGTGGCCGTTTCACACAACAGCAGCTTTAATCCCAACGCTAATGGTCAGTTGATATTCAAAATCATTGCAGGCCTGTAAATGACACCTGCCCTGAAAACAAATCCTGGGGTCACATATCGACCAAAAAATTCAAAGGACGTCCATATTTCAAAACGACCGTTTCAAAAGGCATATTTTACGCACATTAGTGTTCTGCTTCTTTACCTTTCTTTCCTTTTTTGTTAAAAAAAACGGGAATGGAAAAAGGCATCCCTCAGGATGGGTGAAAATCGTTGCAAACGAATCAATGGACACAGGTTTAATCTCCAATATATATAAACAGCTCATGCAGCTTAATATTAAAAAAACAAACAACCCCCAAAAAAATGGGCCGAAGATCTAAAGAGACGTTTCTTCAAAGGAGACACAGAGATGGCCAAGACGCACATGAAAAGCTGCTCAACAGCACTAATTATTAGAGAAATGCAAATCAAAACTACAATGAGGTATCACCTCACACCTGTTAGAATCGGCATCATCAGAAAATCTACAAACAACCAATTCTGGGGAGGGTGTGGACAAAAGGAGCCCTCTTCCACTATTGGTGGGAATGTAAATTGATACAGTCACTATGGAGAACAGTATGGAGTTTCCTTAAAAAAACGAGAAATAGAATTACCATCTGATCCAGCAATCCCACTGCTGGGCATATACCTAGAGAAAACCGTATTTCAAAAAGGCACATTCACCACAATGTTCGTTGCAGCACTATTTACAATAGCCAGGTAATGGAAGCAACCTAAATGCCCACAGACAGATGAATGGATAAAGATGTGGTACATATATAAAATGGAATATGACTCGGCCATAAAAAGGAATGAAACTGGGTCATTTGTAGAGACATCGATGGATCGAGAGACTGTCATACAGAATGAAGTAAGTCAGAAAGAGGAAAACAAATATTGTATATTAATGCATATATGTGGAGCCTAAAAATGGTACAGATGAACTGGTTTGCAGGGAAGAAATAGAGACACAGAGGTAGAGAACAAACGTATGGACACCAAGTGTGGGAATCCATGGGGTGGTGGTGGTGGGATGAGTTGGGAGATTGGGATTGACCTGTATACATGTATATGCATAAAATACATAACTAATAATAACGTGCTGTATAAAAACATAAATAAAATTAAATTTCAAAATTTTAAAAAATAAAATTTAAAAATAAAACAGAAAAAATTCTTCCCGTCACACAGATGTATTTATAGGAATGAATTATTTCCATGCTTATATTTATAAATACATAAAAGAGGAATAAAATCTAACTTGAACCAAAAAAGAAAAAAAAAATTGAACCCACGAGTTATACAGAGGAAAAACCTATCACGGCACTTGCTCCAGCGGTAAACAATTCTGAAATTGGTCAGAGGTGGGGAACCATCTCCCATACAGCCAGCCACCCACCCCCCACACAAGGAGCGTCCTCACTGAAAAGCTGGGGGACCGTGCCGAGGCATCTGTGAGTAAACGTGAGCTGAGCCCCAGGCCAGCTGCTTCTGATCTGTTCCCACCCTTTCCAGGTAAAACACCTGAATATGTACAAGGGCTTGAAAGCCTAGAGGAAGGACCGTGGAGCCACACCAGCGACAGCACGCAGGCCAACTTGGTGCCTGCAGGCCAGCCAGCGTGGTCCTGGCCCCGGGCGCTCTTCCAGAAGCTTTCCATTGCCCTGCCTGAGATACCCCTCCTGTCCCGGACCTCACTGCTTTTTTCCTACCTCACCTCTGTCCGGAGAGAAATTCCAGCGGAAGGTATGGGTGACACATCCTCTTCTTTACAGGCGGCAGCCTGGCAACTCCTGCAGAAAGGCCAGCAGATCCCCACTCACACAGGGCCACCCACAAAGCTGTGGCCCCTCACTCCCTCCCACCAGCACAGCCCCGAGACTGCTGACGGGGCAGAGAATATGGAGTCAGGCACAGCTTCAGGGGCTATTGCTGCCTGGAGCTCTGTTTATATTGATCTCAACGAGGCACACCTGGGGAGGGCGGGCCGGCAGGGTAAGGCTGCCCAAGTCAGCTAATCCACAACCCTCAGGGAATCACATTGTTGAAAATGGACCCCGCTAAGGCAGAAGAGAAGCCAAGGGAAAAAAGGACACAATGCCATTTGCAGCACCGTAGATGAGTCTAGAAGTAATCACGTGACTTGTAGTAAGTCAGAAAGTGAAAGACACATATCATATCATATCACTTATAGGTGTTACCTAAAAATGGATACCAGGGCAGATATTTCCACGGAGAAGGGCAATCACAGATTCATTAAACAAACTTATGGTTCACCAATGGAAAGGTGTGAGGATTGGTTTCATTACGATATCGGGGTTAACAGACATATACAAACACAGGTGACATATATAATCACCAAAGACCTACAGAATACCAAGAGAGGACTACTCAACATTCTGTCATAACGTACATGGGAAAAGGATCCCAAGAAGAACAGTCATCTGTATATGTGTAAAAGAACCACATCTTCCACACCTACAACAAGCCAAACATTGTAATCAAACTTGCTGTAATAAAAAATAAAAACTTAAATTAAAAACACGAACAAGAAGTAGTGAGACAAACGTGAGGGGCTTTCTCCTGGTACATTCCATTCTAAACTCCAATCTAGAACACCACTTCCACTGAGGCTCTCTTGCCCTAGTAACCAGATTTGGTAAGGGTGAACTGCTGCCACCTTGTGGCCGTTTCACACAACAGCAGCTTTAATCCCAACGCTAATGGTCAGTTGATATTCAAAATCATTGCAGGCCTGTAAATGACACCTGCCCTGAAAACAAATCCTGGGGTCACATATCGACCAAAAAATTCAAAGGACGTCCATATTTCAAAACGACCGTTTCAAAAGGCATATTTTACGCACATTAGTGTTCTGCTTCTTTTCCTTTCTTTCCTTTTTTGTTAAAAAACATGGGAATGGAAAAAGGCATCCCTCAGAATGGGCGAAAATCGTTGCAGACGAATCAATGGACAGAGGTTTAATCTCCAATATATATAAACAGCTCATGCAGCTTAATATTAAAAAAACAAACAACCCCCCAAAAAATGGGCAGAAGATCTAAAGAGACGTTTCTTCAAAGGAGACACAGAGATGGCCAAGACGCACATGAAAAGCTGCTCAACAGCACTAATTATTAGAGAAATGCAAATCAAAACTACAATGAGGTATCACCTCACACCTGTTAGAATCGGCATCATCAGAAAATCTACAAACAACCAATTCTGGGGAGGGTGTGGACAAAAGGAGCCCTCTTCCACTATTGGTGGGAATGTAAATTGATACAGTCACTATGGAGAACAGTATGGAGTTTCCTTAAAAAAACGAGAAATAGAATTACCATCTGATCCAGCAATCCCACTGCTGGGCATATACCCAGAGAAAACCGTATTTCAAAAAGGCACATTCACCACAATGTTCGTTGCAGCACTATTTACAATAGCCAGGTAATGGAAGCAACCTAAATGCCCACAGACAGATGAATGGATAAAGATGTGGTACATATATAAAATGGAATATGACTCGGCCATAAAAAGGAATGAAACTGGGTCATTTGTAGAGACATCGATGGATCGAGAGACTGTCATACAGAATGAAGTAAGTCAGAAAGAGGAAAACAAATATTGTATATTAATGCATATATGTGGAGCCTAAAAATGGTACAGATGAACTGGTTTGCAGGGAAGAAATAGAGACACAGAGGTAGAGAACAAACGTATGGACACCAAGTGTGGGAATCCATGGGGTGGTGGTGGTGGGATGAGTTGGGAGATTGGGATTGACCTGTATACATGTATATGCATAAAATACATAACTAATAATAACGTGCTGTATAAAAACATAAATAAAATTAAATTTCAAAATTTTAAAAAATAAAATTTAAAAATAAAACAGAAAAAATTCTTCCCGTCACACAGATGTATTTATAGGAATGAATTATTTCCATGCTTATATGTATAAATACATAAAAGAGGAATAAAATCTAACTTGAACCAAAAAAAGAAAAAAAAATTGAACCAACGAGTTATACAGAGGAAAACCCTATCACGGCACTTGCTCCAGCGGTAAACAATTCTGAAATTGGTCAGAGGTGGGGAACCATCTCCCATACAGCCAGCAACCCACCCCCCACGCAAGGAGTGTCCTCATTGCAAAGCTGGGGGACCGTGCCGAGGCATCTGTGAGTAAACGTGAGCTGAGCCCCAGGCCAGCTGCTGCTGAACTGTTCCCACCCTTTCCAGGTAAAACACCTGAATATGTACAAGGGCTTGAAAGCCTAGAGGAAGGACCGTGGAGCCACACCAGCGACAGCACGCAGGCCAACTTGGTGCCTGCAGGCCAGCCAGCGTGGTCCTGGACCCTGGCGCTCTTCCAGAAGCTTTCCATTGCCCTGCCTGAGATACCCCTCCTGTCCCGGCCCCCACTGCTTTTTTCCTTCCTCACCTCTGTCCGGAGCGAAATTCCAGCGGAAGGTATGGGTGACACATCCTCTTCTTTACAGGCGGCAGCCTGGCAACTCCTGCAGAAAGGCCAGCAGAACCCCACTCACACCGGGCCACCCACAAAGCTGTGGCCCCTCACTCCCTCCCACCAGCACAGCCCCGAGACTGCTGACGGGGCAAAGAATATGGAGTCAGGCACAGCTTCAGGGGCTATTGCTGCCTGGAGCGCTGTTTATATTGACCTCAACGAGGCACACCTGGGGAGGGCGGGCCGGCAGGGTAAGGCTGCCCAGGTCAGCTAATCCACAACCCTCAGGGAATCACATTGTTGAAAATGGACCCCGCTAAGGCAGAAGAGAAGCCAAGGGAAAAAAGGACACAATGCCATTTGCAGCACCGTAGATGAGTCTAGAAGTAATCACGTGACTTGTAGTAAGTCAGAAAGTGAAAGACACATATCATATCATATCACTTATAGGTGTTACCTAAAAATGGATACCAGGGCAGATATTTCCACGGAGAAGGGCAATCACAGATTCATTAAACAAACTTATGGTTCACCAATGGAAAGGTGTGAGGATTGGTTTCATTACGATATCGGGGTTAACAGACATATACAAACACAGGTGACATATATAATCACCAAAGACCTACAGAATACCAAGAGAGGACTACTCAACATTCTGTCATAACGTACATGGGAAAAGGATCCCAAGAAGAACAGTCATCTGTATATGTGTAAAAGAACCACATCTTCCACACCTACAACAAGCCAAACATTGTAATCAAACTTGCTGTAATAAAAAATAAAAACTTAAATTAAAAACACGAACAAGAAGTAGTGAGACAAACGTGAGGGGCTTTCTCCTGGTACATTCCATTCTAAACTCCAATCTAGAACACCACTTCCACTGAGGCTCTCTTGCCCTAGTAACCAGATTTGGTAAGGGTGAACTGCTGCCACCTTGTGGCCGTTTCACACAACAGCAGCTTTAATCCCAACGCTAATGGTCAGTTGATATTCAAAATCATTGCAGGCCTGTAAATGACACCTGCCCTGAAAACAAATCCTGGGGTCACATATCGACCAAAAAATTCAAAGGACGTCCATATTTCAAAACGACCGTTTCAAAAGGCATATTTTACGCACATTAGTGTTCTGCTTCTTTTCCTTTCTTTCCTTTTTTGTTAAAAAACACGGGAATGGAAAAAGGCATCCCTCAGAATGGGCGAAAATCGTTGCAGACGAATCAATGGACACAGGTTTAATCTCCAATATATATAAACAGCTCATGCAGCTTAATATTAAAAAAACAAACAACCCCAAAAAAATGGGCAGAAGATCTAAAGAGACGTTTCTTCAAAGGAGACACAGAGATGGCCAAGACGCACATGAAAAGCTGCTCAACAGCACTAATTATTAGAGAAATGCAAATCAAAACTACAATGAGGTATCACCTCACACCTGTTAGAATCGGCATCATCAGAAAATCTACAAACAACCAATTCTGGGGAGGGTGTGGACAAAAGGAGCCCTCTTCCACTATTGGTGGGAATGTAAATTGATACAGTCACTATGGAGAACAGTATGGAGTTTCCTTAAAAAAACGAGAAATAGAATTACCATCTGATCCAGCAATCCCACTTCTGGGCATATACCCAGAGAAAACCGTATTTCAAAAAGGCACATTCACCACAATGTTCATTGCAGCACTATTTACAATAGCCAGGTAATGGAAGCAACCTAAATGCCCACAGACAGATGAATGGATAAAGATGTGGTACATATATAAAATGGAATATGACTCGGCCATAAAAAGGAATGAAACTGGGTCATCTGTAGAGACAGCGATGGATCGAGAGACTGTCATACAGAATGAAGTAAGTCAGAAAGAGGAAAACAAATATTGTATATTAATGCATATATGTGGAGCCTAAAAATGGTACAGATGAACTGGTTTGCAGGGAAGAAATAGAGACACAGAGGTAGAGAACAAACGTATGGACACCAAGTGTGGGAATCCATGGGTTGGTGGTGGTGGGATGAGTTGGGAGATTGGGATTGACCTGTATACATGTATATGTATAAAATACATAACTAATAATAACGTGCTGTATAAAAACATAAATAAAATTAAATTTCAAAATTTTAAAAAATAAAATTTAAAAATAAAACAGAAAAAATTCTTCCCGTCACACAGATGTATTTATAGGAATGAATTATTTCCATGCTTATATGTATAAATACATAAAAGAGGAATAAAATCTAACTTGAACCAAAAAAGAAAAAAAAATTGAACCCACGAGTTATACAGAGGAAAACCCTATCACGGCACTTGCTCCAGCGGTAAACAATTCTGAAATTGGTCAGAGGTGGGGAACCATCTCCCATACAGCCAGCAACCCACCCCCCACGCAAGGAGCGTCCTCATTGCAAAGCTGGGGGACCGTGCCGAGGCATCTGTGAGTAAACGTGAGCTGAGCCCCAGGCCAGCTGCTGCTGAACTGTTCCCACCCTTTCCAGGTAAAACACCTGAATATGTACAAGGGCTTGAAAGCCTAGAGGAAGGACCGTGGAGCCACACCAGCGACAGCACGCAGGCCAACTTGGTGCCTGCAGGCCAGCCAGCGTGGTCCTGGCCCCGGGCGCTCTTCCAGAAGCTTTCCATTGCCCTGCCTGAGATACCCCTCCTGTCCCGGCCCCCACTGCTTTTTTCCTTCCTCACCTCTGTCCGGAGAGAAATTCCAGCGGAAGGTATGGGTGACACATCCTCTTCTTTACAGGCGGCAGCCTGGCAACTCCTGCAGAAAGGCCAGCAGAACCCCACTCACACCGGGCCACCCACAAAGCTGTGGCCCCTCACTCCCTCCCACCAGCACAGCCCCGAGACTGCTGACGGGGCAAAGAATATGGAGTCAGGCACAGCTTCAGGGGCTATTGCTGCCTGGAGCGCTGTTTATATTGACCTCAACGAGGCACACCTGGGGAGGGCGGGCCGGCAGGGTAAGGCTGCCCAGGTCAGCTAATCCACAACCCTCAGGGAATCACATTGTTGAAAATGGACCCCGCTAAGGCAGAAGAGAAGCCAAGGGAAAAAAGGACACAATGCCATTTGCAGCACCGTAGATGAGTCTAGAAGTAATCACGTGACTTGTAGTAAGTCAGAAAGTGAAAGACACATATCATATCATATCACTTATAGGTGTTACCTAAAAATGGATACCAGGGCAGATATTTCCACGGAGAAGGGCAATCACAGATTCATTAAACAAACTTATGGTTCACCAATGGAAAGGTGTGAGGATTGGTTTCATTACGATATCGGGGTTAACAGACATATACAAACACAGGTGACATATATAATCACCAAAGACCTACAGAATACCAAGAGAGGACTACTCAACATTCTGTCATAACGTACATGGGAAAAGGATCCCAAGAAGAACAGTCATCTGTATATGTGTAAAAGAACCACATCTTCCACACCTACAACAAGCCAAACATTGTAATCAAACTTGCTGTAATAAAAAATAAAAACTTAAATTAAAAACACGAACAAGAAGTAGTGAGACAAACGTGAGGGGCTTTCTCCTGGTACATTCCATTCTAAACTCCAATCTAGAACACCACTTCCACTGAGGCTCTCTTGCCCTAGTAACCAGATTTGGTAAGGGTGAACTGCTGCCACCTTGTGGCCGTTTCACACAACAGCAGCTTTAATCCCAATGCTAATGGTCAGTTGATATTCAAAATCATTGCAGGCCTGTAAATGACACCTGCCCTGAAAACAAATCCTGGGGTCACATATCGACCAAAAAATTCAAAGGATGTCCATATTTCAAAACGACCGTTTCAAAAGGCATATTTTACGCACATTAGTGTTCTGCTTCTTTTCCTTTCTTTCCTTTTTTGTTAAAAAAAACGGGAATGGAAAAAGGCATCCCTCAGGATCGGTGAAAATCGTTGCAAACGAATCAATGGACACAGGTTTAATCTCCAATATATATAAACAGCTCATGCAGCTTAATATTAAAAAAACAAACAACCCAAAAAAAAATGGGCAGAAGATCTAAAGAGACGTTTCTTCAAAGGAGACACAGAGATGGCCAAGACGCACATGAAAAGCTGCTCAACAGCACTAATTATTAGAGAAATGCAAATCAAAACTACAATGAGGTATCACCTCACACCTGTTAGAATCGGCATCATCAGAAAATCTACAAACAACCAATTCTGGGGAGGGTGTGGACAAAAGGAGCCCTCTTCCACTATTGGTGGGAATGTAAATTGATACAGTCACTATGAAGAACAGTATGGAGTTTCCTTAAAAAAACGAGAAATAGAATTACCATCTGATCCAGCAATCCCACTGCTGGGCATATACCCAGAGAAAACCGTATTTCAAAAAGGCACATTCACCACAATGTTCGTTGCAGCACTATTTACAATAGCCAGGTAATGGAAGCAACCTAAATGCCCACAGACAGATGAATGGATAAAGATGTGGTACATATATAAAATGGAATATGACTCGGCCATAAAAAGGAATGAAACTGGGTCATTTGTAGAGACATCGATGGATCGAGAGACTGTCATACAGAATGAAGTAAGTCAGAAAGAGGAAAACAAATATTGTCTATTAATGCATATATGTGGAGCCTAAAAATGGTACAGATGAACTGGTTTGCAGGGAAGAAATAGAGACACAGAGGTAGAGAACAAACGTATGGACACCAAGTGTGGGAATCCATGGGGTGGTGGTGGAGGAATGAGTTGGGAGTTTTGGATTGACCTGTATACATGTATATACATAAAATACATAACTAATAATAACGTGCTGTATAAAAAAAATAAATAAAATTAAATTTCAAAATTTTAAAAAATAAAATTTAAAAATAAAACAGAAAAAATTCTTCCCATCACACAGATGTATTTATAGGAAAGAATTATTTCCATGCTTATATCTATAAATACATAAAAGGGGAATAAAATCTAACTTGAAACATAAAAGAAAAAAAAAACCTGAACCCAGGAGTTATACAGAGGAAAACCCTATCAGGGCACTTGCTCCAGTGGTAAACAATTCTGAAATTGGTCAGAGGTGGGGAACCATCTCCCATACAGCCAGCAACCCACCCCCCACGCAAGGAGCGTCCTCATTGCAAAGCTGGGGGACCGTGCCGAGGCATCTGTGAGTAAACGTGAACTGAGCCCCAGGCCAGCTGCTGCTGAACTGTTGCCACCCTTCCCAGGTAAAACACCTGAATATGTACAAGGGCTTGAAAGCCTAGAGGAAGGGCCGTGGAGCCACACCAGTGACAGCACGCAGGCCAACTTGGTGCCTGCAGGCCAGCCAGCGTGGTCCTGGACCCTGGTGCTCTTCTGGAAGCTTTCCATTTTCCTGCCTGAGATACCCCTCCTGTCCCGGCCCACACTCATTTTTTTCCTTCCTCACCTCAGCCCGGAGAGAAATTTCAGCAGACGTTATGGGTGACGCATCCTCTTCTTTACAGGTGGCAGCCTGGTAACTCCTAAGCCTTGCCATTCCCTAATCCTAACCCTAGCCCGGAACAGAAACCCACCACCAGCCCTATACCTTTCCCTATGCCGTAGCCTATCCCTGGCCCGTACGCAGGCACTGAACCTTTCATCAGCACGTATCCTGACCCTGCCATTTTGCCGTACCCTCACCTGTGCCCTAAGCCTTGCCGTTCCCTAACCCTAACCCTAGCCTGGAAAGGAAACCCACCAAAAGCCCTACAGCGTACCCCCAAGCCGTAGCCTACTCCTGGTCCATACGCGGGCTCTGATTTGTGCGTCAGCACGTAGCCTGACCTTCCCACATTACCGTAACGTCACCTGTGCCCTAAGCCTTGCCGTTCCCTAACCCTAACCCTCGTACGGAATGGAAACACACCACAAGCCCTACACCTAAACCCCAAGACATAGCCTACTCCTGGCCCGTACGCTGGAACTGATCCGTGCGTCAGCACGTAGCCTGACCCTCCCAAGTTTCCGTACCCTCACCTGTGCCCTAAGCCTTGCTGTTCCCTAACACTAACCCTAGCCCGGACCGGAAACCCACCACCAGCCCTACACCTAACCCCCAAACCGTGGACTACTCCTGGCCGGTACGTTGGCACTGACCCGTGCGTCAGCACGTAGCCTGACCCGCCCACGTTTCCGTACCCTCACCTGTGCCCAAAGCCTTGCCGTTCCCTAACCCTAACCCTAGCCCGGAACGGAAAACCATCACCAGCCCTAGACCTTACCCTACGACATAGCCTACTCCTGGCCTGTACGCTGGCACTGGCCCATCCGTCAGCACGTAGCCTGACCCTCCCACGTTTCCGTACCATCACCTGTGCCCAAAGACTTGCCGTTCCCTAACCCTAACCCTAGCCCGGAACGGAAACCCACCACCAGCCCTGCACCTTACCCCCAAGCCGTAGCCTACTCCTGGCCCGATCGGTGGCACTAACCTGAGCATCAGCAAGTAGCCTGACCCTCCCACGTTTCCATACCCTCACCCGTGCCCTAAGCCTTGCCGTTCCGTAACCCTAAACCTAGCCCGGAACGGAAACCCACCACCAGCCCTACACCTTACCCTACACCGTAGCCTACTCCTTGCCCATACGATGGCACTGACCAGTGCGTCAGCACGTAGCCTGACCCTCCCACGTTTCCGTACCCTCACCTGTGCCCTAAGCCTTGCCGTTCCCTAACCCTAACCGTGGACCACAATGCCAACCCACCACCAGCCCTCCACCTTACCCTACGCCGTAGCCTACTCCTGGCCCGTACGCTGGCACTGACCCATGCATCAGTACGTAGCCTGATGCTCCCACGTTTCCGTACCTTCACCTGTGCCCTAAACCTTGACGTTCCCTAACCCTAACGCTAGACCGGAACGGAAACCCACCACCATCCCTAGACATTACCCTCTGCCGTAGCCTACTCCTGGCCTGTATGCTGGCACTCACCCATGCGTCAGCACGTAGCCTGACCCTCCCACGGTTCCGTACCCTCACCTGAGCACTAAGACTTGCCATTCCATAACCCTAACCCTAGCCCGGAATGGAAACCCACCACCAGCCCTACACCTTAACCCCAAGCCGTAGCCTACTCCTGGCCCGTACTCTGGCACTGACACGTGCGTCAGCAAGTAGCCTGACCCTCCCACGTTTCAGGATCCTCAACTGTGCCCTAAGCCTGGCCGTTCCTAACACTAACCCTAGCCCAGAAAGGAAACCCACCACCAGCTCTACAACTTACCCCCAAGCCGTAGCCTACTCGTGGCCCGTATGCTGACACTGACCCGTGCGTCAGCACGTAGCCTGACCCTCCCACATTTCCGTACCCTAAACTGTCCCCTAAGCCTTGCCGTTCCCTAACCCTAACCCTAGCCGGAACGGAAAACCACCACCAGCCCTACACCTTACCATATGTCGTAGCCTACACCTGGCCCGTACGCGGGCACTGACCCGTGCGTCAGCACGTAGCCTGACCCTCCCACGTTTCCGTACCCTCACCTGTGCCGTAAGCCTTGCCGTTCCCTAACCCTAACCCTAGTCCCGAACGGAAACCCACCACCAGCTCTAAACCTTACCCACAAGCCGTAGCCTACTCCTGCCCTGTACACTGGCACTGACCCGTGCGTCAGCACGTAGCCTGACCCTCCCACGTTTCCGTACCCTCACATGTACCCTAAGCTTTGCCGTTCCCTAACCCTAAATGTAGCCCAGAACGGAAACCCACAACTAGCCCTACACCTTACCCTACGCCGTAGCCTACTCCTGGCCCGTACGTTGGCACTGACCCGTGCGTCAGTACGTAGCCTGACCCTCCCATGTTTCCGTACCCTCACCTGTGCCCTAAGCCTTGACATTCCCTAACCCTAACACTAGTACGGAAGAGAAACACACCACAAGCCCTACACCTAAGCCCTAAGCCATAGCCTACTCCTGGCCCATACGCTGGCACTGACCCATGCGTCAGCACGTAGCCTGACCCTCCCACGTTTCCTTACCCTCCCCTGTGCCCTAAGCCTTGCTGTTCCCTAACACTAACCCTAGCCTGGAACGGAAACCCACCACCATCCCTATACCTAACCCCCAAGCCGTAGCCTACTCCTGTCCGGTACGCTGGCAATGACCCGTGCGTCAGCACGTAGCCTGACCCTCAAACGTTTCCGTACCCTCACCTGTGCCCTAAGCCTTGCTGTTCCCTAACACTAACCCTAGCCTTGAACGGAAACCCACCACCAGCCCTACACCTAACCACAAAGCCGTAGCCTACTCCTGGCCCGTACGCTGGCACTGACCCGTGCGTCAGCACGTAGCCTGACCCTCCCACTTTTCCGTACCCTCTGCTAAGCCCTAAGCCTTGGCCTTCCCTAACTCTAACCCAAGCCCGGAACGGAATCCCACTACCAGCCCTACACCTTAACGTATGCCGTAGCCTATTCCTGGCCCGTACGCTGGCACTGACCCGTGCGTCAGCACGTAGCCTGACCCTCCCACATTTCCGTACCCTCACCTGTGCCCTAAGCCTTGCCCTTCCCTAACCCTAACCCTAGCCCGGAACGGAAACCCACCACCAGCCCTAAACCATTCCCTACGCCGTAGCCTACTCCTGGCCCGTACGCTGGCACTGACCCGTGCATCAGCATGTAGTCTGACCCCCACAGGTTTCTGTACCCTCACCTGGGCCCTAAGCCTTGCCGTTCCCTAACCCTAGCCCGGAACGGAAACCCACCACAAGCCCTACACCATACCCTATGCCGTAGCCTACTCCTGGCCCGAATGCTGGCACTGACCCGTGCGTCAGCACGTTGCCTGACCTTCCCACATTTCCGTACCTTCACCTGTGCCGTAAGCCTTGCTGTTCCCTAACCCTAACCCTAGTACGGAACGGAAAACCACCACCAGCCCTACAACTAACCTCCAAGCCATAGCCTACTTATGACCCGTACGCTGGCCCAGACCCGTGCGTCAGCACGTAGCCTGACCCTCCAACGTTTCCGTACCATCTGCTTTGCCCTAAGCCTTGCCGTTCCCTAACCCAAACCCGAGCCCGGTACAGAAACCTACCACCAGCCCTACACCTAAACCCCAAGCCGTAGCCTACTCCTGGCCGGTACGCTTGCACTGACCCGTGCGTCATCACGTAGCCTGACCCTCCCACGTTTCTGTATCCTCACCTGTGCCCTAAGGCTTGCTGTTCCCTAACCCTAACCCTAGCCCTGAAAGGAAAACCACCACCAGCCCTACACCTTACCCTATGCCGTAGCCTACACCTGGCCCATACGTGGGTAATGACTTGTGCTTCTCCACGTAGCCTAACCCTCCCATGTTACCGTACCCTCACCTGTGCCCTAAGCCTTGCCGTTCCCTCACCCTAACACTAGCCAGGAACGGAAACCCACCAGCAGCCCTACACCTAACACTACGTCATAGCATACTCCTGGCCCGTACACTGGCACTGACCCGTGCGTCAGCACGTAGCCTGACCCTCCCACGTTTCCGTACCCTCACCTGTCCCTAAGAGTTGCCGTTCCCTAACCCTAAACCTAGCCCGGAACGGAAACCCACAAACAGGCCTACAACTTACCCCCAAGCCGTAGCCTACTCCTGGCCCGTACGCTGGAACTGACCCGTGCGTCAGCACGTAACCTGACCCTCCCACGTTTGCGGAACCTCACCTGAGCCCTAAGCCTTGCCGTTCCCTAACCCTAACCCTAGCCCTGAACGGAAACCCACCACCAGCCGTACACCTTTCCCTACACCGTAGCCTATTCCTGGCTCGTACGCAGGCACTGACCCTTTCATCAGCACGTAGCCTGACACTCCCAAGTTTCCGTAACCTCACCTGTGCCCTAAGCCTTGCCGTTCACTAACCCTAACCCTAGCCCAGAACAGAAAACCACCACCAGCCCTACACCTTACCCACAAGCCGTAGCCTACTCCGGGTCCATACGCTGGCACTGACCCGTGCGTCAGAACGTATCCTGACCCTGCCACGTTGCCGTACACTCACCTGTGCCCTAAGCCTTGCCGTTCCCTAACCCTAACCCTAGCCCGGAACGGAAAAGCACCACAAGCCCTACACCTTACCCCCAAGCCGTAGCCTAATCCTGGTCCATACGCTGGCACTGACGTGTGCGTCAGCACGTAGCTTGAACTTCCAACATTACCGTACCCTCACCTGTGCCCTAAGCCTTGCCATTCCCTAACACTAACCGTAGCCTGGAATGGAATCCCACCACCAGCCCTACACCTAACCAACAAGCCGTAGCCTACTCCTGGTCAGTACGCTGGCACTGACCCGTGCGTCATCACGTAGCCTGACCCTCCCACGATTCCGTACCCTCACCAGTGCCCTAAGCTTTGCCTTTCCCTAACCTTAACCGTAGCCCGGAACAGAAACCCACCACCAGCCCTAAACCTTAACCTAAGCCGTAGCCTACTCCTGACCCATATGCTGGCACTGACCCGTGCGTCAGCACGTAGCCTAACCCTCCCACGTTTCCGTACCCTCACCTGTGCCCTAAGCCTTGACGTTCCCTAACCCTAAACCTAGCCCGGAACAGAAACCCACCACCAGCCCTAAACCTTTCCCTACTGGGTAGCCTACTCCTCGCCCGTACGCTCGCAGTGACCCGTGCGTCAGCATGTAGCCTGACCCTCACAAGTTTCCGTACCCTCACCTGTGCCCTAAGCCTTGCCGTTCCCTAACCCTAACCCTAGCCCGGAACGGAAAAGCACCACAAGCCCTACACCTTACCCCCAAGCCGTAGCCTACTCCTGGTCCATATGCTGGCACTGACCTTTGCGTCAGCACGTAGCTTGACCTTCCAACATTGCCGTACCCTCACCTGTGCCCTAAGCCTTGCCATTCCCTAACACTAACCCTAGCCTGGAACGGAAACCCACCACCAGCCCTACAACTAACCAACAAGCCGTAGCCTACTCCTGGTCGGTACGTTGGCATTGACCCGTGCGTCATCATGTAGCCTGACCCTCCCACGATTCCGTACCCTCACCAGTGACCTAAGCTTTGCCTTTCCTTAACCCTAACCGTAGCCCGGAACAGAAACCCACCACCAGCCCTACACCTTAACCTACACCGTAGCCTACTCCTGGCCCATATGCTGGCACTGACCCGTGCGTCAGCACGTAGCCTAAACCTCCCACTTTTCCGTACCCTCAGCTGTGCCCTAAGCCTTGACGTTCCCTAACCCAAAACCTAGCCCGGAACAGAAACCCACCACCAGCCCTAAACCTAACGCCCAAACCGTAGCCTACTCCTGGCCCGTACGCTGGCACTGACCCGTGCGTCAGCATGTAGCCTGACCCTCCCACGTTTCCGTACCCTCAACTGTGCCCTAAGCCTTGCCGTTCCCTAACCCTAACCCTAGCCTGGAATGGAAACCCACCACCAGCCCTACATCTAACCCCCAAGCCGTAGCCTAATCCAGGCCGGTACACTGGCACTGACACGTACGTCAGCACGTAGCCTGACCCTCCCAAGTTTCCGTACCCTCACCTGTGCCCTAAGCTTTGCCGTTCCCTAACCCTAATCCTAGCCCGGAACAGAATCCCACCACCAGCTCTACACTCTACCCTACGCCGTAGCCTATTCCTGGCCCATACGCTGGCCATGACCCTTGCGTCAGCACGTAGCCTGACCCTCCCACGTTTCCGTACCCTCACCTGTGCCCTAAGCCTTGACGTTCGCTAACCCTAACCCTAGACCGGAACAGAAACACACCAACAGCCCTACAACTAACCACCACGCCGTAGCCTACTCCTGGCCCATATGCTGGCACTGACCCGTGCGTCAGCACGTAGCCTGACACTCCCACGTTTCCATAACCTCACCTGTGCCCAAAGACTTGCCGTTCCCTAAGCCTAACCCTAGCCTGGAACGGAAAACCACCAACAGCCCTACACCTTACCATATGCCGTAGCCTACACCTGGCCCGTACGCGGGTAATGACCTGTGCTTCAGCACGTAGCCTGACCCTCCCATGTTACCGTACCCTCACCTGTGTCCTAAGCCTCGCCATTCCCTTACCCTAACCCTAGCCCGGAAAGGAAACACACCACCAGCCCTAAATCTTACCCACTAGCCGTAGCCTACTCCTGGCCCGTACGCTGGCACTGACCCGTGCGTCAGCACGTAGCCTGACCCTCCCACGTTTCCGTACCATCACCTGTGCCCTAAGCTTTGCCGTTCCCTAACCCTAACCCTAGCCCAGAACGGAAACCCACCACCAGCCCTACACCTTACCCAACGCCGTAGCCTACTCCTGGCCCGTACGCTGGCACTGACCCGTGCGTCAGCACGTAGCCTGACCCTCTCACATTTCCGTACCCTCACCTGTGCCCTAAGCCTTTCTGTTCCCTAACCCTAACCCTAGCCCGGAACGGAAACCCACCACCAGTCCTACACTCTATCCTATGCCGTAGCCTATTCCTGGCCCGTACGCTGCCACTGACCCGTGCGTCAGCACGTAGCCTGAACCTCCCACGTTTCCGTACCCTCACCTGTGCCCTAAGCATTGACGTTCGCTAACCCTAACCCTAGCCCGGAACAGAAACCCACCACCAGCCCTACAACATAGCACCACGCCGTAGCCTACTCCTGGTCCGTCCACTGGCACTGACCCGTGCGTCAGCACGTAGCCTGACCCTCCGACGTTTCCGTACACTCACCTGTGCCCTAAGCCTTGCCGTTCCCTAACCCTAACCCTAGCCCGGAACGGAAACCCACCACCAGCCCTACAACTTACCCTACGCCGTAGCCTACTCTTGGCCCGTACGCGGGCACTGACCCGTGCGTCAGCACGGAGCCTGAACCTCCCACGTTTCCGTACCCTCACCTGTGCCCTAAGACTTGACGTTCCCTAACCCTAACGCTAGCCCGGAACGGAAACCCACCACCAGCCCTAAACCTTTCCCTACGCCGTAGCCTACTCCTGGCCCGTACGCACGCACTGACCCGTGCGTCAGCATGTAGACAGACACCCCCAAGTTTCCATACCCTCACCTGGGCCCTAAACCTTGCCGTTCCCTAACCCTAACCCTAGCCCGGAACGGAAACCCACCACCAGACCTACAACTAACGCACAAGCCATAGCCTAGTCCTGGCCCGTACGCTGGCACTGACCCATGCAGCAGCACGTAGCCTGACCCTGCCACGTTTCCGTACCCTCACCTGTGCCCTAAGCCTTGCCGTTGCCTAACCCTAACCCTAGCCCGAAACGGAAACCCACCACCAGCCCTACAACTTACCCCCAAGCCGTAGCCTACTCCTGGTCCGTACACTGGCACTGACCCGTGCGTCAGCACATAGCCTGACCCTCCCACCTTTCCGTACCCTCACCTGTGCCCTAAACCTTGCCTTTCCCTAACCGTAACCCTAGCCCGGAACGGAAACCCACCACCAGCCCTAGACCATTCCCTACGCCGTAGCCTACTCCTGGCCCGTACGCTGGCACTGACCCATGCGTCAGCACGTAGCCTGACACTCCCACGTTTCCGTACCCTCACCTGTGCCCTATGCCTTGCTGTTCCCTAACCCTAACCCTAGCACAGAACGGAAACCCACCTCCAGCCCTACACCTTACCCTATGCCTTAGCCTACACCTGGCCCGTACGTTGGCACTGACACATGTGTCAGCACGTAGCCTGACCCGCCCACGTTTCCGTACCCTCACCTGTGCCCTAAGCCTTGACGTTCCCTTACCCTAACCCTAGCCCGGAACGGAAACCCACCACCAGCCCTACAACTTACCCCCAAGCTGTAGCCTACTCCTGGCCCGTATGCTGGCACTGACCCATGCGTCAGCACGTAGCCTGTCCCTCCCAAGTTTCCGTACCCTCACCTGTGCCCTATGCCTTGCCGTTCCCTAACCCTAACCCTAGCACAGAACGGAAACCCAACTCCAGCCCTATACCTTACCCTACGCTGTAGCCTACTGCTGGCCCATATGCTGGCACTGACCCATGCGTAAGCACGTAGCCTGACCCTCCCACGTTTCCGTACCCTCACCTGTGGCCTAAGCCTTGACGTTCCCTAACCATAACCCTAGCCCAGAACGGAAAACCACCACCAGCCCTAGATCTTACCTTACGGCGTAGCCTACTCCTGGCCTGTACGCTGACACTGACACGTGCGTCAGCACGTAGCCTGACCCTCCCACGTTCCGTACCCTCACCTGTGCCCTAAGCTTTGCCGTTCCCTAACCCTAACCCTAGCCCGGAACGGAAACCCACCACCAGCCCTAAACCTTTCCCTACGCCGTAGCCTACTCCTGGCCCGTACGCTGGCACTGACCCGTGCGTCAGCATGTAGACTGACACCCCACGTTTCGATACCCTCACCTGGGCCCTAAACCTTGCCGTTCCCTAACACTAACCCTAGCCCGGAATGGAAACCCACCACCAGCCCTAAAACTAACCCCCGTACCATAGCCTACTCCTGGCCCGTACACAGGCACTGACCTGTGTGTCAGCACGTAGCCTGACCCTCCCACTTTTCCGTACCCTCAGCTAAGCCCTAAGCCTTGGCCTTCCCTAACTCTAACCCAAGCCCTGAACGGAATCCCACCACCAGCCCTACACCTTAACGTATGCCGTAGCCTATTCCTAGCCCATACGCTGGCACTGACACGTGCGTCAGCACGTAGCCTGACCCTCCCACGTTTCCGTACCCTCACCTGTGCCCTAAGCCTTGCCGTTCCCTAACCCTAACCCTAACCAGGAACGGAAACCCACCAGTAGCCCTAAACCTTACCATACGCCGTAGCCCAATCCTGGCCCGTACGCTGGCACTGACCCGTGAGTCAGCACATAGCCTGACCCTCCCACGTTTCTGTACCCTCACCTGTGCCCTAAGCCTTGCTGTTCCCTCACCATAACCCTAGCCAGGAACGGAAATCCACCAGCAGCGCTACACCATACCCTACGCCGTAGCCTACTCCTGGCCCATACGCTGGCACTGACCCTTGCGTCAGCACGTAGCCTGACCCTCACACATTTCCGTACCCTCACCTGTGCCCTAAGCCTTGACGTTCCATAACCCTAACCCTAGTCCGGAACAGAAACCCACCACCAGCCCTACAGCTTACCCCCAAGCCATAGACTATTCCTGGCCCGTACGCTGGCACTGACCCGTGCGTAAGCATGTAGCCTGATCCTCCCACGTTTCCGTACCCTCACCTGTGCCCTAAGCCTTGCCGTTCCCTAACCCTAACCCTAGCCCGGAACGGAAACCCACCACCAGCCCTACACCTTACCCACAAGCCGTACCCTATTCCTGCTCCATACGCTGGCACTGACCTGTGCGTCAGCACGTAGCCTGAACTTCCCACATTACCGTAACCTCACCTGTGCTCTAAGCCTTGTCGTTCCCTAAATCTAACCCTAGTACGGAACGGAAACACACCACCAGCCCTACAACTAACCCCCAAGCCATAGCCTACTCCTGGCCCGTACGCTGGCACTGACCCGTGCGTCAGCACGTAGCCTGACCCTCCCACATTTCCGTACCCTCACCTGTGCCCTAAGCCTTGCTGTTCCCTAACACTAACCCTAGCCTGGAACGGAAACACACCACCAACCCTACACCTAACCACCAAGCCGTAGCCTACTCCTGGCCGGTACGCTGGCACTGACATGTGCATCAGCATGTAGCCTGAACCTCCCACGTTTCCGTAACCTCACCTGTGCCCTACGCTTTGCCATTCCCTAACCCTAACTGTAGCCCGAAAGGGAAACATCCCTACACATTACCCTACGCCATAGCCTACTCCTGGCCAGTACACTGGCACTGGCACGTGCATCAGCATGAAGCCTGACCCTCCCACGTTTCCGTACCCTCACCTGTGCCCTAAGCCTTGCTGTTCACTAACCATAACCCAAGCCGGAACGGAATCCCACCACCAGCCCTACACATTACCGTATGCCTTAGCCTATTCCTGGCCCGTACGCTGGCACTGACACGTGCGTCAGCATGTAGCCTGACCCTCACACGTTTCCGTACCCTCACCTGTGCCCTAAGCCTTGCCGTTCCCTAACCCTAACACTAGCCCGGAACGAAAACCCACCACAAGCCCTACACCTTACCATATGCCATAGCCTAATCCTGGTCCGTACGCTGGCACTGACCCATGAGTCAGCACGTAGCCTGACCCTCCCACGTTTCCGTACCCTCACCTGTGCCCTAAGCCTTGCAGTTCCCTCACCCTAACCCTAGCCAGGAACGGAAACCCACCAGCAGCCCTGAACCTTACCATACGCCGTAGCCTACTCCTGGCCCGTACGATGACACTGACCCGTGCGTCAGCACGTAGCCTGACCCTCACACGTTTCCGTACCCTCACCTGTGCCCTAAGCGTTGCCGTTCCCTAACCCTAACCCTAGTCCGGAACGGAAACCCACCACCAGCCCTACAGCTTACCACAAAGCCATAGCCTATTCCTGGCCCATACGCTGGCACTGACCCGTGTGTCAGCATGTAGCCTGAACCTCCCACGTTTCCCTACCCTCACCTGTGCCCTAAGCCTTGCCGTTCCCTAACCCTAACCCTAGCCACGAACGGAAACCCAACACCAGCCCTACACCTAACCCCCAAGCCGTAGCCCACTCCTGGCTGGTACGCTGGCACTGACCCGTGCATCGACACATAGCCTGACCCTCCCCCGTTTCCGTACCCTCACCTGTGCTCTAAGCCTTGCCGTTCCCTAACCCTAACCCTAGCCATGAACGGAAACCCAACACCAGCCCTAAACCTTACCCCCAAGCCGTAGGCTACTCCTGGACCTTACGCTGGCACTGACCCGTGCGTCAGCACGTAGCCTGACCCTCCCCCGTTTGCGGACCCTCACCTGTGCCCTAAGCCTTGCCATTCCCTAACCCTAACCCTAGCCCGGAACGGAAACCCAACACCAGCCCTACACCTTTCCCTACGCCGTAGCCTATTCCTGGCCCATACGCAGGCACTGACACTTTCATCAGCACGTAGCCTGACCCTCTCACGTTTCCGTACCCTCACCTGTGCCCTAAGCCTTGCCGTTCCCTAACCCTAACCCTAGCCCGGAACGGAAACCCAACACCAGCCCTAAACCTTACCCCCAAGCCGTAGCCTACTCCTGGTCCATACGCTGGCACAGACCTGTGCGTCAGCACGTAGCCTGAACTTCCCACATTACCGTACCCTCACCTGTGCCCTAAGCCTTGCCGTTCCCTAACCCTAACCCTAGTACGGAACGGAAACACACCACAAGCCCTACACCTAAACCCCAAGCCATAGCCTAATGCTGGCCCGTACGCTGGCACTGACCCGTGCGTCAGCACGTAGCCTGCCCCTCCCACGTTTCCGTACCCTCACCTGTGCCCTAAGCCTTGCTGTTCCCTAACACTAACCCTAGCCTGGAACGGAAACCCACCACCAGCCCTACACCTAACCACAAAGCCGTAGCCTACTCCTGGCCCGTACGCTGGCACTGAACCGTGCGTCAGCACGTAGCCTGACCCTCCCACGTTTCCGCATCCTCACCTGTGCCCTAAGCCTTGCCGTTCCCTAACCCTAACCCTAGACCGGAACGTAAACCCACCGCGAGCCCTAGACCTTACCCTACGCCGTAGCCTATTGCTGGCCTGTACGGTGGCACTGACACATGCGTCAGCAGGTAGCCTGACACTCCCACGTTTCTGTACCCTCACCTGTGCCCAAAGCCTTGCCGTTCCGTAACCCTAACCCTAGCCCGGAACGGAAACCAACCACCAGCCCTAAACATTACCCTACGCCGTAGCCTACTCCTGGCCCGAACGCTGGCACTGACCCATGCGTCAGCACGTAGCCTGACCCTCCCACGATTCCGTACCCTCACCTGTTCCCTAAGCCTTGCAGTTCCCTAACCCTAACCCTAGCCCGAAACGGAAACCCTCCACCAGCCCTACACCTAACGCCCAAGCCATAGCCTACTCCTGGCCCGTACGCTGGCACTGACCCGTGCGGCAGCACGTAGCCTGACCCTCCCACGTTTCCGTACCCTCACCTGTGCCCTAAGCCTTACCGTTCCCTAACCCTAACCCTAGCCCGGAATGGAAACCCACCATCAGCCCTAAACCTAACCCCGAAGCCTTAGCCTACTCCTGGCTGGTATGCTGGCACTGACACGTGCGTCAGCACGTAGCCTGATGCTCACACTTTTCCTTACCCTCACCTGTGCCCTAAGCCTTGCCGTTCCCTAACACTAACCCTAGCCCAGAACAGAAACTCACCACCAGCCCTAAACTCTACCCTACGCCGTAGCCTATTCCTGCCCATACGCTGGCACTGACCTATGCGTCAGCACGTAGCCTGACCCTCCCACGTTTCAGTACCCTCACCTGTGCCCTAAGCCTTGACGTTCCCTAACCCTAACCCTAGCCCGGAACAGAAAACCACCACCAGCCCTACACCTTACCACCACGCCGTAGCCTGCTCCTGGCCCATATGCTGGCACTGAGCCGTGTGTCAGCACGTAGCCTGACCCTCCCACTATTCCGTAACCTCACCTGTGCCCTAAGCCTTGCCGTTCCCTAATCCTAATCCTAGCCCGGAACTGAAAACCACCCCTAGCCCTACACCTTACCCTATGCCGTAGCCTACACCTGGACCGTACGCGGGCACTGACCTGTGCTTCAGCATGTAGCCTGACCCTCCCATGTTACCGTACCCTCACCTGTGCCCTAAGGCTTGTCGTTCCCTAACTCTAACCCTAGCCCTGAACGGAAACGCACCACCAGCCCTAATCCTAACCCACAAGCCGTGGCTTACTCCTGGCCCGTACGCTGGCACTGAACGTGCGTCAGCACGTAGCCTGACCCTCCCACGTTTCCGTAACATCACCTGTGCCCTAAGCCTTGCCGTTCCCTAACCCTAACCCTAGCCCGGCACAGAAACCCACCACCAGCCCTACACTTTACCCTATGCCGTAGCCTACTCCTGGCCAGAACGCTGGCACTGATCCGTGCGTCAGCACGTAGCCTGACCCTCCCACGTTTCCGTACCCTCACCTTTGCCCTAAGCCTTGCTGTTCCCTAACCATAACCCTAGCCCGGAACGGAAACCCACCACCAGCCCTAAAACTTACCCACAAGCCGTAGCCTACACCTGGCCCGTACACTGGCACTGACCCGTGCGTCAGCACGTAGCCTGACCCTCCCACTTTCCTGTACCCTAACCTGAGCCCTAAGACTTGCCGTTCCCTAACCCTAACCCTAGACCGGAACGGAATCCCACCACCAGCCCCACACCTTACCATATGCCGTAGCCTACTCCTGGCCGGTACGCTTCCACTGAGCCGTGCATCAGCACGTAGCCTGACCCTCCCACGTTTCCGTACCCTCACCTGTGCCCTAAGCCTTGCTGTTCCCTAACACTAACCCTAGCCTGGAATGGAAACACACCACCAGCCCTACAACTTACCCCCAAGCCGTAGCCTACTCCTGGCCGGTACGCTGGCAATGACACGTGCGTCATCACGTAGCCTGAACCTCCCTCGTTTCCGTACCCTCACGTGTGCCCTAAGCTTTGCCGTTCCCTAACCCTAACTGTAGCCCGGAACGGAAACCCAGCAACAGCCCTACACCTTACCCCCAACTGTAGCCTACTCCTGGTCCATACGCTGGCACTGACCCGTGCGTCAGAATGTATCCTGAACCTGCCACATTGCTTTACCCTCACCTGTGCCCTAAACCTTGCCATTCCCTAACCCTAACCCTAGCCCGGAACGGAAACCCACCACAAGCCCTACACCTTACCCCCAAGCCATAGCCTACTCGTGGTCCATACACTGGCACTGACCTGTGCGTCAGCATGTAGCCTGACCTTCCCACATTACCGTAATGTCACCTGTGCCCTAAGCCTTGCCGTTCCCTAACCCTAACCCTAGTACGGCACAGAAACACACCACAAGCCCTACACCTAACCCACAAGCCATAGCCTACTCCTGGCCCGTACGCTGGCACTGACCCATGCGTCAGCACGTAGCCTGACCCTCCCACGTTTCCGTACCCTCACCTATGCCCTAAGCCTTGCTCTTCCCTAACACTAACCCTAGCCCGGAACGGAAACCCACCACCAGCCCTACACTAACCCCCAAGCCGTAGCCTATTCCTGGCCGGTACGATGGCACTGACCCGTGCGTCAGCACGTAGCCTGACCCTCGCACGTTTCCGTACCCTCACCTGGGCCCTAAGCCTTGCCTTTCCCTAACCCTAACCCTAGCCCGGAACGGAAACCCACCACCAGCCCTAGACCTTAACCTATGCCGTAGCCTACTCCTGGCCTGTACGCTGGCACTGACCCATGCGTCAGCACGTAGCCTGACGCTCCCACGTTTCCGTACCCTCACCTGTGCCCTAAGCCTTGCCGTTCTGTAACCCTAACCCTAGCCCGGAACCGAAACCCACCACCAGCCCTAGACCTTAACCTATGCCGTAGCCTACTCCTGGCCTGTACGCTGGCACTGACCCATGCGTCAGCACGTAGCCTGACGCTCCCACGTTTCCGTACCCTCACCTGTGCCCTAAGCCTTGCCGTTCCGTAACCCTAACCCTAGCCCGGAACGGAAACCCACCACCAGCCCTACACTTTACCGTACGCCGTAGCCTACTCCTGGACCATACGCGGACACTGACCCGTGCGTCAGCACGTAGCCTGACCCTCCCACGTTTCCGTAACCCTCAACAGTGCCCTAAGCCTTGCCGTTCCGTAACCCTAACCCTAGCCCGGCACGGAAACGGACCACCAGCCCTACATCTTACCCCCAAGCCGTAGACTACTCCTGGCCCATACGCTGGCACTGACCCGTGGGTCAGCAAGAAGCCTGACTCTCCCACGTTTCCGTACCCTCACCTGTGCCCTAAGCCTTGCCGTTGCCTAACCCTAACCCTAGCCCTAAACGGAAACCCACCACCAGCCCTACAACTTACCCCCAAGCCGTAGCCTACTCCTGGTCCATACACTGGCACTGACCCGTGCGTCAGCACGTAGCCTGACTCTCCCACGTTTCCGTACCCTCACCTGTGCCCTAAGCCTTGGCCTTCCCTAACTCTAACCCAAGCCCGGAACGGAATCCCACCACCAGCCCTACACCTTAATGTATGCCGTAGCCTATTCCTGGCCCGTACGCTGGCACTGACCCGTGCGTCAGCACGTAACCTGACCCTCCCACGTTTCCGTACCCTCACCTGAGCCCTAAGCCTTGCCTTTCCCTAACCCTAACCCTAGCCCGGAACGGAAACCCACCACCAGCCCTAAACCTTTCCCTAAGCCGTAGCCTACTCCTGGCCCGTACGCCTGCACTAACCCGTGAGTCAGCATGTAGTCTGACCCCCACACGTTTCCGTACCCTCACCTGGGCCCTAAGCCTTGCCGTTCCCTAACCCTAACCCTAGCCCGGAACGGAAACCCCCCACAAGCCCTACACTTTACCCTACGCCGTAGCCTACTCCTGGCCCGAACGCTGGCACTGACCCGTGCGTCAGCACGTAGCCTGACCCTCCCACTTTCCTGTACCCTTACCTGAGCCCTAAGACTTGCCGTTCCCTAACCCTAACCCTAGAACGGAACGGAATCCCACCACCAGCCCTACACCTTACCATATGCCGTAGCCTACTCCTGGCCGGTACGCTGCCCTTCAGCCGTGCATCAGCACGTAGCCTGATCCTCCCACGTTTCTCTACCCTCAGCTGTGCCCTAAGCCTTGCCGTTCCCTTACCCTAACCCTAGCCCGGAAAGGAAAACCACCACCAGCCCTACACCTTACCCCCAAGCCGTAGCCTACTCCTGGCCCGTACGCTGGCACTGACCCATGCGTCAGCACGTAGCCTGACCCTCCCACGTTTCCGTACCCTCACCTGTGCCCTAAGCCTTCCTGTTCCCTAACACTAAACCTAGCCTGGAATGGAAACCCACCACCAGCTCTACACCTAACCACCAAACCGTAGCCTACTCCTGGCCGGTACGCTGGCACTGACACGTGCGTCATCACGTAGCCTGAACCTCCCTCGTTTCCGTACCCTCACGTGTGCCCTAAGCTTTGCCGTTCCCTAACCCTAACTGTAGCCCGGAACGGAAACCCACCAACAGCCCTACACCTTACCCCCAACTGTAGCCTACTCCTGGTCCATACGCTGGCACTGACCCGTGCGTCAGAACGTATCCTGAACCTGCCACGTTGCTGTACCCTCACCTGTGCCCTAAACCTTGCCATTCCCTTACCCTAACCCTAGCCCGGAACGGAAACCCACCACAAGCCCTACACCTTACCCCCAAGCCATAGCCTACTCGTGGTCCATACGCTGGCACTGACCTGTGCGTCAGCATGTAGCCTGACCTTCCCACGTTACCATAACGTCACCTGTGCCCTAAGCCTTGGCGTTCCCTAACCCTAACCCTAGTACGGGACAGAAACACACCACAAGCCCTACACCTAACCCACAAGCCATAGCCTACTCCTGGCCCGTACGCTGGCACTGACCCATGCGTCAGCACGTAGCCTGACCCTCCCACGTTTCCGTACCCTCACCTATGCCCTAAGCCTTGCTCTTCCCTAACACTAACCCTAGCCTGGAACGGAAACCCACCACCAGCCCTACACTAACCCCCAAGCCGTAGCCTATTCCTGGCCGGTACGATGGCACTGACCCGTGCGACAGCACGTAGCCTGACCCTCCCACGTTTGCGGACCCTCACCTGTGCCCTAAGACTTGCCGTTCCCTAACACTAACCCTAGCCCGGAACGGAATCCCACCACCAGCCCTACACCTTTCCCTACGCCGTAGCCTATTCCTGGCTCGTACGCAGGCACTGACACTTTCAACAGCACATAGCCTGACACTCCCACGTTTCTGTACCCTCACCTGTGCCCTAAGCCTTGCCGTTCACTAACCCTAACCCTAGCCCGGAACGGAAACCCACCACCAGCCCTACAACTTACCGCCAAGCTGTAGCCTACTCCTGGCCGGTACGCTGGCACTGACACGTGCGTCAGCACGTAGCCTGACCCTCACACGTTTCCGTACCCTCACCTGTGCCCTAAGCCTTGCCGTTTCCTAACCCTAACCCTAGCCCGGAACAGAAACCCACCACCAGCCCTACACTCTACCCTACGCCATAGCCTATTCCTGGCCTGTACGCTGGCTCTGAGCCGTGCGTCATCACATAGCCTGACCCTCCCACGTTTCCGTACCCTCACCTGTGCCCTAAGCCTTGACGTTCCCTAACCCTAACCCTAGCCCGGAACAGAAACCCACCACCAGCCCTACAACTTACCACCACGCCGTAGCCTACTCCTGGCCCATATGCTGGCACTGACCCGTGCATCAGCACGTAGCCTGACCCTCCAACGTTTCCGTAACCTCAGCTGTGCCCTAAGCCTTGCCGTTCCCTAACCTTAACCCTAGCCCGGAACGGAAACCCACCACCAGCCCTACAACTTACCCTATGCCGTAACCTACACCTGTCCCATACACGGGCACTGACCTGTGCTTCAGCACGGAGCCTGACCCTCCCATGTTACCGAACCCTCACCTGTGCCCTAAGACTTGCCGTTCCCTAACCCTAACCCTAGCCCGGAACGGAAACCCACCACCAGCCCTAAAACTTACCCACAAGCCTTAGCCTACTCCTGGACCGTACGCTGGCACTGACACGTGTGTCAGCACGTAGCCTGACCCTCCCAAGTTTCTGTACAATCACCTGTGCCCTAAGCCTTGCCTTTCCCTCACCCTCACCCTAGCCAGCAATAGAAACCCACCAGCAGCCCTACACCTTACCCTACGCCGTAGCCTACTCCTGGCACGTACGCTGGCACTGACACATGCGTCAGCATGTAGCCTGAACCTCCCACGTTTCCGTACCCTCACCTGTGCCCTAAGCCTTGCTGTTCCCTAACACTAACCCTAGCCTGGAATGGAAACCCACCACCAGCCCTACACCTAACCACCAAACCGTAGCCTACTCCTGGCCGGTACGTTGGCACTGACACGTGCGTCATCACGTAGCCTGAACCTCCCACGTTTCCGTACCCTCACATGTGCCCTAAGCTTTGCCGTTCCCTAACCCTAACTGTAGCCCGGAACGGAAACCCACCAACAGCCCTACACCTTACCCCCAAGCCGTAGCCTACTCCTGGTCCATACGCTGGCACTGACCCGTGCGTCAGAACGTATCCTGAACCTGCCACGTTGCTGTACCCTCACCTGTGCCCTAAACCTTGCCATTCCCTAACCCTAACCCTAGCCCGGAACGGAAACCCACCACCAGCCCTAAACCTTACCCTACGCTGTAGCCTACTCCTGGCCCATATGCTGGCACTGACCCGTGCGTCAGCACGTAGCCTGAATCTCCCACATTTCCGTACCCTCACCTGAGCCCTAAGCCTTGCCGTACCCTAACCCTAAGCCTAGCCCGGAACGGAAACCCACCACCAGCCCTAAACCTTTCCCTACGCCATAGCCTACTCCTGGCCTGTACGCTGGCACTGACCCGTGCGTCAGCATGTAGTCTGACCCCCACACGTTTCCGTACCCTCACCTGGGCCCTAAGCCTTGCCGTTCCCTAACGCTAACCATAGCCCGGAACGGAAACGCACCACAAGCCCTACACCTTACCCTATGCCGTAGCCTACTCCTGTCCCGAACGCTGTCACTGACCCGTGCGTCAGCACGTAGCCTGACCTTCCCACATTTCCGTACCTTCACCTGTGCCGTAAGCCTTGCTGTTCCCTAACCCTAAACCTAGTACGGAACGGAAAACCACCACCAGCCCTACACCTAACCTCCAAGCCATAGCCTACTTATGGCCCGTACGCTGGCACTGACCTGTGCGTCAGCACGTAGCCTGACCCTCCCACGTTTCTGTACCATCACCTTTGCCCTAAGCCTTGCCGTTCCCTAACCCTAACCCTAGCCTTGTACAGAAACACACCACCAGCCCTACACCTAAACCCCAAGCCGTAGCCTACTCCTGGCCGGTACGATTGCACTGACCCGTGCGTCAGCACGTAGCCTGACCCTCCCACGTTTCTGTATCCTCACCTCTGCCCTAAGACTTGCCGTTCCCTAACCCTAACCCTAGCCCTTAACGGAAAACCACCACCAGCCCTACACTTTACCCTACGCCGTAGCCTACTCCTGGCCCGTACGCTGGCACTGACCCGTGCATCAGCAAGTAGCCTGACCCTCCCACTTTTCCGTACCCTCACCTGTGCCCTAAGCCTTGCCGTTCCCTAACCCTAACCCTAGCCCAGAACGGAAAACCACCACCAGCCCTACACCTTACCCCCAAGCAGTAGCCTACTCCTGGCCCGTATGCTGGCTCTGACACATGCGTCAGCACGTAGCCTGACCCTCCCACGTTTCCGTACCCTCACCTGTGCCCTAAGCCTTGCCGTTCCATAACCCTAACCCTAGCCCGGAACGGAAACCCACCACAAGCCCTACACCTTACCCTACGCCGTAGCCTACTCCTGGCCCGTACGCTGGCACTGACCCGTGCGTCAGCACCTAGCCTCACCTTCCCACATTTCCGTACCCTCACCTGTGCCCTAAGCCTTGCCGTTCCCTAACCCTAACCCTAGCCTGGAACGGAAACCCACCACCAGCCCTACACCATACCCTACACCGTAGCCTACTCCTGGCCCGTACGCTGGCACTGACCCGTGCGTCAGCATGTAGCCTGACCCTCTCACGTTTCCGTACCCTCACCTGTGCCCTAAGCCTTGACGTTCCCTAACCCTAACCCTAGCCCGGAACGCAAACCAACCACCAGCCCTAAACCTTTCCCTACGCCGTAGCCTACTCCTGGCCCGTATGCTGGCACTGACCCGTGCGTCAGCACGTAGCCTGACCCTCCCACGTTTCCGTACCCTCACCTGTGCCCTAAGCCTTGCCGTTCCCTAACCAAAACCCTAACCCGGAACGGAAACCCACCACCATCCCTAAACCTTTCCCTACTGGGTAGCCTACTCCTCGCCCGTACGCTCGCACTGACCCGTGCGTCAGCATGTAGTTTGACCCTCCCACGTTTCCGTAACCTCACCTGGGCCCTAAGCCTTGCCATTCCCTAACACTAACCTTAGTCCGGAAAGGAAACCCACCACCAGCCCTACACCTTACACTATGCCGTAGCCTACACCTGGCCCATACGCAGGCACTGACCTGTGTTTCAGCACGTAACCTGACCCTCCCACGTTTGCGGACCCTCACCTGTGCCCTAAGACTTGCCGTTCCCTAACACTAACCCTAGCCCGGAACGGAATCCCACCACCAGCCCTACACCTTTCCCTACGCCGTGGCCTATTCCTGGCTCGTACGCAGGCACTGACACTTTCAACAGCACGTAGCCTGACCCTCCCACGTTTCTGTACCCTCACCTGTGCCCTAAGCCTTGCCGTTCACTAACCCTAAACCTTGCCCGGAACGGAAAACCACCACCAGCCCTACAACTTACACACAAGCTGTAGCCTATTCCTGGTGCATACGCTGGCACTGACCCGTGCGTCAGCACGTAGCCTGACCCTCCCCAGTTTCCGTACCCTCACGTGTGCCCTAAGCCTTGCCGTTCCCTAACCCTAACCCTACACCCGAACGGAAACGCACCACCAGCCCTAAACCTTACCCTACGCCGTAGCCTACTCCTCTTCCGTACGCTGGCACTGACCCGTGCGTCAGCACGTAGCCTGACCCTCCCACGTTTCCATACCCTCACCTGTGCCCTAAGCCTTGCCGTTCCCTAACCCTCACACTAGCCTGGAACGGAAAACCACCACCAGCCCTACACCTTACCCTACGCCGTAGCCTACTCCTGGCCCGTACACTGGCACTGACCCGTGAATCAGCACGTAGCCTGACCCACCCACGTTTCCATTCCCTCACCTGTGCCTTAAGCCTTGCAGTTCCCTCAACCTAACCCTAGCCCGAACGGAAACCCACCAACAGACCTAAGCCTTACCCTACGCCGTAGCCTGCTCCTGGCCCGTACGCTGGCACTGACCTTTGCGTCAGCACGTAGCCTGACCTTCCCACATTTCCGTACTCTCTCCTGTGTCCTAAGCCTTGCCATTCCCTAACACTAACCCTAGCCCGGAACCGAAACCCATCACCATCCCTACAACTTACCCGCAAGCTGTAGCCTACTCCTGGCCCATACGCTGTCACTGACCCGTGCGTCAGCACGTAGCCTGACCCTCCCACGTTTCCGTACCCTCACGTGGGCCCTAAGTCTTGCGGTTCCATAACCCTAACCCTAGACCGGAACGGAAACCCACCATCAGCCCTACACCTTACCCCCAAGCCGTAGCCTACACCTGGACCGTACGCTGGCACTGACCCGTGCGTCAGCATGTAGCCTGACCCTCCCACGTTTCCGTACCCTCACCTGTGCCCTAAGCCTTGCCGTTCCCTAACCCTAACCCTAGCCCGGAACGGAAAACCACCACAAGCCCTACACCTTACCCTACGCCGTAGCCTACTCCTGGCCCGTACGCTGGCACTGACCCGTGAATCAGCACGTAGCCTGACCCTCCCACGTTTCCGTTCCCTCACCTGTGCCCTAAGCCTTGCATTTCCCTCACCCTAACCCTAGCCCGAACGGAAACCAACCACCAGCCATACACCTTACCCTACGCCGTAGCCTACTCCTGGCACGTTACTGGCACGGACCTGTGCGTCAGCACGTAGCCTGACCTTTCCACATTTCCGTACACTCACCTGTGCCCTAAGCCTTGCCGTTCCCTAACCCTAAACCTAGTACGGAATGGAAACCCACCACCAGCCCTACACCTAAATTTCCCAAGCCATAGCCTACTCCTGCCCCGTACGCTGGCACTGACACGTGCGTCAGCATGTAGCATAACCCTCCCACGTTTCCGTACACTCACCTCTGCCCTAAGACTTGCCGTTCCCTAACCATAACCCTAGCCCGGAACGGAAACCCACCACCAGCCCTACACCTTACCCTACACCGTAGCCTACTCCTGGCCCGTACGCTGGCACTGACCCGTGAGTCAGCATGTAGCCTGACCATCGCACATTTCCGTACCCTCACCTGTGCCCTAAGCCTAGCTGTTCCCTCACCCTAATCCAAGCCATGAACGGAAACCCACCACCAGCCCTACACCTTACCCTATGCCGTAGCCTACTCCTGGCCCGTACACTGGCAATGACCCGTGCGTCAACACGTACCCTGACCCTCACACGTTTCCGTACCCTCACCTGTGCCCTAAGCCTTGCCGTTCCCTAACCCTAACCCTAGCCCGGAACGGAAACCCACCACCAGCCCTACACCTTACCCTACGCCATAGCCTACTCCTGGCCCATACGCTGGCACTGACCCGTGCGTCAGCACATAGCCCGACCCTCCAACGTTTCTGTACCCTCACTTGTGCCCTAAGCCTTGCCGTTACCTAACCCTAACCCTAGCCCGAAATGGAAACACACCACCAGCCCTAAACCATACCCTACGCCGTATCCTACTCCTGGTCCATACGCTGACACTGACCCTTGCGTCAGCACGAAGCCTGACCCTCCCACGTTTCGTACCCCCACCTATGCCCTAAGCCTTGCTGTTCCCTAACCCTAACCCTAGACCGGAACGGAAACCCACCACCAGCCCTACACCTTACCGTATGCCATAGCCTACTCCTGGCCCGTACGCTGGCACCGACACGTGCGTCAGCATGTAGCATGACCCTCCCACGTTTCTCTACACTCACCTGTGCCCTAAGCCTTGCCGTTCCGTATCCCTACACCTAGACCGAGACGGAAAGCCACCACCAGCCCTACACCTTACCCTACACCGAAGCCTACTCCTGGCCCGTATGCTGGCACTGACCCGTGCGTCATCACGTAGCCTGACCCTCCCACGTTTCCGTACTCTCACCTGTGCCCTAAGCCTTGCAGTTCCCTAAGCCTAACCCTATCCCGGAACGGAAACTCACCACCAGCCCTAAACCTTACCCCCAAGCTGAAGCCTACTGCTGGCCCGTACGCTGGCACCGACACGTTCGTCAGCATGTAGCCTGAACCTCCCACGTTTCCGTACCCTCACCTGTGCCCTAAGCCTTGCAGTTCCCTAACCCTAACCATAACCCCGAACGGAAACCCACCACCAGCCCTACAACTTACCACCAAGCCGTAGCCTATTCCTGGCCCGTACGCTGGCACTGACCCGTGCGTCAGCACGTAGCCTGACCCTCCCACGTTTCCTTACCCTCATCTGTGCCCTAAGCCTTGCCATTCCCTAACCCTAACCCTAGTCCGGAAAGGAAACACACCACCAGCCCTACAGCTTACCCCCAAGCCATAGCCTACTCCTGGCCGGTATGCTGGCACTGACCCGTGCGTCAGTACTTAGCCTGACCCTCCCACGTTTCCGTACCCTCACCTGTGCCCTAAGACTTGCCGTTCCCTAACACTAACCCTAGCCCGGAACGGAAACACACCACCAGCCCTACACCTTATCCCCTAGCCGTAGCCTACTCCTGGCCCGTATGCTGGCACTGACCCGTGCGTCAACACGTAGCCTGACCATCCCACTTTTCCGTACCCTCACCTGTGCCCTAAGCCTTGCCGTTCCCTCACCCTAACGCTAACCCGGAAAGGAAACCCACCACCAGCCCTAAACCTTACCCTACTCCGTATCCTACTCCTGGCCCGTACGCTGTCACTGACCCGTGCGTCAGCACGTAGCTTGACCCTCACACGTTTCCGTACCCTCACCTGTGCCCTAAGCCTTGCCGTTCCGTAACCCTAACCCTAGCCCGGAACGGAAACCCACAACCAGCCCTACAACTTACCCCCAAGCTGAAGCCTAATCCTGGCCCGTACGCTGGCAATGACCCGTGCGTAACACGTAGCCTGACCCTCCCACGTTTCCGCACCCTCACCTGTGCCCTAAGCCTTGCGGTTCCCTAACCCTAATCCTAGCCCGGAACGGAAACCCACCACCAGCCCTATACCTTACACAACGCCGTAGCCTACTCCTGGCCCGTGCGCGGGCACTGACCCGTGCATCAGCACGTAGCCTGACCCTCCCATGTTTCTGTACCCTCACCTGTGCCCTAAGCCTTGCCGTTCCCTAACCCTAACCCTAGCCCGGAACGGAAACCCACCACCAGCCCTACAACTTACCCACAAGCCGTAGCCTACACCTGGCCCGTACACTGGCACTGACCCGTGCGTCAGCATGTAGCCTGAACCTCCCACGTTTCCGTACCCTAACCTGGGCCCTAAGCCTTTCCGTTCCCTAAGCCTAAACCTAGCCCGGAACGGAAACCCACCACCAGCCCTACATCTTACCCCCAAGCCGTAGCCTACTCCTGATCCGTACGCTGGCACTGACCCATGAGTCAGCACGTAGCCTCACCATCCCACGTTTCCGTACCATCACCTGGGCCCTAAGCCTTTCAGTTCCCTCAACCTAACCCTAGCCCGCGACGGAAAACTACCACCAGCCCTACACCTTACCCTACGCCATAGCATACTCCTGGCCCGTACGCTGGCACTGACCTGTGCGTCAGCACGTAGCCTGACCTTCCCACATTTCCGTACCCTCACCTGTGCCATAAGTTTTGCCGTTCCCTAACCCTAAACCTAGTACGGAATGAAAACCCACCTCCAGCACTACACCTAACCCCCAAGCCATAGCCTACTCCTGGCCCGTACGCTGGCACTGACCCGTGCGTCAGCACGTAGCCTGACCCTTCCACGTTTCTGTACCCTCACCTGTGCCCTAAGCCTTCCTGTTCCTTAACCCTTACCCTAGCCCGGAACGGAAACCCACGACCAGCTATACACCTTACTGTACGCCGTAGCCAACACCTCGCCCGTTACTGGCACTGACCTGTGCGTCAGAACGCAGCGTGACCTTCCCACATTTCCGTACCCTCACCTGTGCCCTAGGCCTTGCCTTTCGCTAACACTAAACCTAGTACGGAACGGAAACCAACCACCAGCCCTACACCTAAACTTCCCAAATCATAGCCTACTTCTGGCCCGTACGCTGGCACTGACCCGTGCGCCAGCACGTAGCCTGACCCTCCCACCTTTCTGTACCCTCACCAGTGCCCTAAGACTTGCCGTTCCCTAACACTAACCATATCCCGGAACGGAAACCCACCACCAGCCCTACAACTAACCCCCAAGGCGTAGCCTACTCCTGGCCGGTACGCTGGCACTGACACGTCCATCAGCACTTAGCCTGAACCTCCCACGTTTCCGTACCCTCACCAGTGCCCCAAGCCTTGCCATTCCCTAACCCTAACCCTAGCCCGGAACGGAAACCCACCACCAGCCCTAAATCTTACCCCCAATCCGTAGCCTACTCCTGGCCCGTACGCTGGCACTGACACGTGTGTCAACATGTAGCCTGACCCTCCCACGTTTCCGTACCCTCACCTCTGCCCTAAGACTTGCCGTTCCCTAACCCTAACCCTAGCCCGGAACGGAAACCCACCACCAGCCCTACACCTTACCCTACACCGTAGGCTACTCTTGGCCCGTACGCTGGCAATGACCCGTGAGTCAGGACGTAGCCTGACCATCCCACGTTTCCGTACCCTCACCTGTTCCCTAAGCCTAGCAGTTCCCTCATCCTAACCCAAGCCAGGAACGGAAACCCACCACCAGCCCTACACCTTACACTACGCCGTAGCCTACTCCTGGCCCGTACGCTGGCACTGACCCGTGCGTCAGCAAGTAGCCTGACCCTCACACGTTTCCATACCCTCACCTGTGCCCTAAGCCTTGCCATTCCCTAACCCTAACCCTAGTCCGGAAAGGAAACACACCAACAGCCCTACAGCTTAACCCCAAGCCATAGCCTACTCCTGGCCGGTACGCTGGCACTGACCCGTGCGTCAACACGTACCCTGACCCTCACACATTTCCGTACCCTCACCTGTGCCCTAAGCCTTGCCGTTCCCTAACACTAACCCTAGCCCTGAACGGAAACCCACCACCAGCCCTACACCTTACCCTACGCCATAGCCTACACCTGGCCCGTACGCGGGCACTGACCTGTGCTTCAGCACATAGCCTGACCCTCCCATGTTACTCTACCCTCACCTGTGCCCTAAGCCTTGCCGTTCCCTAATCCTAACCCTACCCCATATGGAAACCCACCACCAGCCCTACACTCTACCCTACGCTGTAGCATATTCCTCGCCCGTACGCTGGCACTGAGCCGTGCGTCAGCACATAGCCTGAACCTCACAGGTTTCCGTACCATCACCTGTGCCCTAAGCCTTGCGGTTCCCTAACCCTAACCCTAGCCCGTCACGGAAACCCACCACCAGCCCTACAGCTTACCCCCAAGCCATAGCCTACTCCTGGCCCATACGCTGGCACTGACCGGTGTGCCAGCATATAGCCTGATGAGGCACACCAGGGGAGGGCGGGCCGGCAGGGTAAGGCTGCCCAGGTCAGCTAATCCACATCCCTCAGGGAATCACATTGGTGAAAATGGACCTCGCTAAGGCAGAAGAGAAGCCAAGGGAAAAAAGGACACAATGCCATTTGCAGCACCGTAGATGAGTCTAGAAGTAATTACGTGACTTGTAGTAACTCAGAAAGTGAAAGATACATATCATATCATATCACTTATAGGTGTTACCTAAAAATGGATACCAGGGCAGATATTTCCACGGAGAAGGGCAATCACAGATTCATTAAACAAACTTATGGTTCACCAATGGAAAGGTGTGAGGATTGGTTTCATTAAGATATCGGGGTTAACACACATATACAAACACAGGTGACATATATAATCACCAAAGACCTACAGAATACCAAGAGCGGACTACTCAACATTCTGTCATAATGTACATGGGAAAAGGATCCCAAGAAGAACAGACATCTGTATATGTGTAAAAGAACAACATCTTCCACAGCTACAACAAGCCAAACATTGTAATCAAACTTGCTGTAATAAAAAATAAAAAAATTAAATTAAAAACACGAACAAGAAGTAGTGAGACAAACGTGAGGGGCTTTCTCCTGGCACATTCCATTCTAAATTCCAATCTAGAACACCACTTCCACTGAGGCTCTCTTGCCCTAGTAACCAGATTTGATAAGGGAGAACTGCTGCCACCTTGTGGCCGTTTCACACAACAGCAGCTTTAATCCCAGCACTAATGGTCAGTTGATATTCAAAATCATTGCAGGCCTGTAAAGGACACCTGCCCTGAAAACAAATCCTGGGGTCACATATCGACCAAAAAATTCAAAGGACGTCCATATTTCAAAACGACCATTTCAAAAGGCATATTTTACGCACAGTAGTGTTCTGCTTCTTTTCCTTTCTTTCCCTTTTTGTTAAAAAAAACGGGAATGGAAAAAGGCATCCCTCAGAATGGGCGAAAATCGTTGCAGACGAATCAATGGACAGAGTTTAATCTCCAATATATATAAACAGCTCATGCAGCTTAATATTAAAAAAAACAAACAACCCAATACAAAAATGGGCAGAAGATCTAAAGAGACGTTTCTTCAAAGGAGACACAGAGATGGCCAAGACGCACATGAAAAGCTGCTCAACAGCACTAATTATTAGAGAAATGCAAATCAAAACTACAATGAGGTATCACCTCACACCTGTTAGAATCGGCATCATCAGAAAATCTACAAACAACCAAATCTGGGGAGGGTGTGGACAAAAGGAGCCCTCTTCCACTATTGGTGGGAATGTAAATTGATACAGTCACTATGGAGAACAGTATGGAGTTTCCTTAAGAATATTAGAAATGGAATTACCATCTGATCCAGCAATCCCACTTCTGGGCATATACCCAGATAAAACCGTAAATCTAAAAGGCACATTCACCACAATGTTCATTGCAGCACTATTTACAATAGCCAGGTAATAGAAGCCACCTAAATGCCCACAGACAGATGAATGGATAAAGATGTGGTACATATATAAAAAGGAATATTACTCGGCCATAAAAAGCAATGAAACTCAGTCATTTGTAGAGACATCGATGGATGGAGAGACTGTTATACAGAATGAAGTAAGTCAGAAAGAGGAAAACAAATATTGTATATTAATGCATATATGTGGAGCCTAAAAAACGGTACAGATGAACTGGTTTGCAGGGAAGAAATAGAGACACAGAGGTAGAGAACAAACGTATGGACACCAAGTGTGGGAAGCCATGGTGTGGTGCAGGTGGGATGAGTTTGGAGATTGGGATTGACCTGTATACATGTATATGCATAAAATACATAACTAATAAAAACCTGCTGTATAAAAACATAAATAAAATTGTATTTCAAAATTTAAAAAAATAAAATTTAAAAATAAAACAGAAAAAAGTTCTTCCCGTCACACAGATGTATTTATAGGAATGAATTATATCCATGCTTACATCTATAAATACATAAAAGAGGAATAAAATCTAACTTGAAGCATAAAAGAAAAAAAAAACCTGAACTCACGAGTTTTACAGAGGAAAACCCTATCTGGGCACTTGCTCCAGCGGTAAAAAAGTCTGAAATTTGTCAGAGGTGTGGAACCATCTCCCATACAGCCAGCAACCCACCCCCCACACAAGGAGCTTCCTCATTGCAAAGCTGGGGGACCGTGCCAAGGCATCTGTGAGTAAACATGAGCTGAGTCCCTGGCCAGCTGCTGCTGAACTGTTCCCACCATTCCCAGGTAAAACACCTGAATATGTACAAGGGCTTGAAAGCCTAGAGGAAGGGCTGTGGAGCCACACCAGCGACAGCACGCAGGCCAACTTGGTGCCTGCAGGCCAGCCAGGGTGGTCCTGGCCCCGGGATCTCTTCCAGAAGCTTTCCATTGCCCTGCCTGAGATACCCCTCCTGTCCCGGCCCCCACTGCTTTTTTCCTTCCTCACCTCTGTCCGGAGAGAAATTCCAGCGGAAGGTATGGGTGACACATCCTCTTCTTTACAGGCGGCAGCCTGGCAACTCCTGCAGAAAGGCCAGCAGAGCCCCACTCACACCGGGCCACCCACAAAGCTGTGGCCCCTCACACCCTCCCACCATCACAGCCCCGAGACTGCTGACGGGGCAGAGAATATGGAGTCAGGCACAGCTTCAGGGGCTAATGCTGCCTGGAGCTCTGTTTATATTGACCTCAACGAGGCACACCTGGGGAGGGCGGGCCGGCAGGGTAAGGCTGCCCAGGTCAGCTAATCCACAACCCTCAGGGAATCACATTGTTGAAAATGGACCCCGCTAAGGCAGAAGAGAAGCCAAGGGAAAAAAGGACACAATGCGATTTGCAGCACCGTAGATGAGTCTAGAAGTAATCACGTGACTTGTAGTAAGTCAGAAAGTGAAAGACACATATCATATCATATCACTTATAGGTGTTACCTAAAAATGGATACCAGGGCAGATATTTCCACGGAGAAGGGCAATCACAGATTCATTAAACAAACTTATGGTTCACCAATGGAAAGGTGTGAGGATTGGTTTCATTACGATATCGGGGTTAACACACATATACAAACATAGGTGACATATATAATCACCAAAGACCTACAGAATACCAAGAGAGGACTACTCAACTCTGTCATAACGTACATGGGAAAAGGATCCCAGGAAGAACAGACATCTGTATATGTGTAAAAGAACCACATCTTCCACACCTACAACAAGCCAAACATTGTAATCAACCTTGCTGTAATAAAAAATATAAAAAATTAAATTAAAAACACGAACAAGAAGTAGTGAGACAAACTTGAGGGGCTTTCTCCTGGCACATTCCATTCTAAATTCGAATCTAGAACACCACTTCCACTGAGGCTCTCTTGCCCTAGTAACCCGATTTGGCAAGGGAGAACTGCTGCCACCTTGTGGCCGTTTCACACAACAGCAGCTTTAATCCCAGTGCTAATGGTCAGTTCATATTCAAAATCATTGCAGGCCTGTAAATGACACCTGCCCTGAAAACAAATCCTGGGGTCACATATCGACCAAAAAATTCAAAGAACGTCCATATTTCAAAAAGACCGTGTCAAAAGGCATATTTTACGCACATTAGTGTTCTGCTTCTTTTCCTTTCTTTCCTTTTTTGTTAAAAAAAACGGGAATGGAAAAAGGCATCCCTCAGAATGGGCGAAAATCGTTGCAGACGAATCAATGGACAGAGGTTTAATCTCCAATATATATAAACAGCTCATGCAGCTTAATATTAAAAAAAAACAAACAACCCAATACAAAAATGGGCAGAAGATCTAAAGAGACGTTTCTTCAAAGGAGAGACAGAGATGGCCAAGACGCACATGAAAAGCTGCTCAACAGCACTAATTTTTAGAGAAATGCAAATCAAAACTACAATGAGGTATCACCTCACACCTGTTATAATCGGCATCATCAGAAAATCTACAAACAACCAATTCTGGGGAGGGTGTGGACAAAAGGAGCCCTCTTCCACTATTGGTGGGAATGTAAATTGATACAGTCACTATGGAGAACAGTATGGAGTTTCCTTAAAAAAACTAGAAATAGAATTACCATCTGATCCAGCAATCCCACTTCTGGGCATATACCCAGAGAAAACCGTATTTCAAAAAGGCACATTCACCACAATGTTCGTTGCAGCACTATTTACAATAGCCAGGTAATGGAAGCAACCTAAATGCCCACAGACAGATGAATGGATAAAGATGTGGTACGTATATAAAGTGGAATATTACTCGGCCATAAAAAGGAATGAAACTGGGTCATTTGTAGAGACATCGATGGATCGAGAGACTGTCATACAGAATGAAGTAAGTCAGAAAGTGGAAAACAAATATTGTATATTAATGCATATATGTGGAGCCTAAAAAATGGTACAGATGAACTGGTTTGCAGGGAAGAAATAGAGACACAGAGGTAGAGAACAAACGTATGGACACCAAGTGTTGGAAGCCATGGGGTGGTGCTGGTGGGATGAGTTGGGAGATTGGGATTGACCTGAATACATGTATATGCATAAAATACATAACTAATAATAACGTGCTGTATAAAAAAATAAATAAAATTAAATTTCAAAATTTTAAAAAATAAAATTTAAAAATAAAAGAGAACAAAGTTCTTCCCGTCACACAGATGTATTTATAGGAATGAATTATTTCCATGCTTATATCTATAAATACATAAAAGAGGAATAAATTCTAATTTGAACCATAAAAGAAAAAAAAAAGTGAACCCACGTGTTATTCAGAGGAAAAACCTATCAGGGCACTTGCTCCAGCGGTAAACAATTCTGAAATTGGTCAGAGGTGGGGAACCATCTCCCATACAGCCAGCAACCCACACCCCACGCAAGGAGCGTCCTCATTGCAAAGCTGGGGGACCATGCCGAGGCATCTGTGAGTAAACGTGAGCTGAGACCCAGGCCACCTGCTGCTGAACTGTTCCCACCCTTCCCAGGTAAAACACCTGAATATGTACAAGGGCTTGAAAGCCTAGAGGAAGGGCCGTCGAGCCACACCAGCAACAGCACGCAGGCCAACTTGGTGTCTGCAGTCCAGCCAGGGTGGTCCTGGCCCTGGACGCTCTTCCGGAAGCTTTCCATTGCCCTGCCTGATATACCACTCCTCTCCCGGCACCCACTGCTTTTTTCCTTCCTCAACTCTGTCCGGAGAGAAATTCCAGCGGAAGGTATGGGTGACACATCCTCTTCTTTACAGGCGGCAGCCTGGCAACTCCTGCAGAAAGGCCAGCAGAGCCCCACTCACACCGGGCCACCAACAAAGCTGTGGCCCCTCACTCCCTCCCAACAGCACAGCCCCGAGACTGCTGAAGGGTCAGAGAATATGGAGTCAGGCACAGCTTCAGGGGCTATGGATGCCTGGAGCTCTGTTTATATTGTCCTCAACGAGGCACACCTGGGGAGGGCGGGCCGGCAGGGTAAGGCTGCCCAGGTCAGCTAATCCACAACACTCAGGGAATCACATTGTTGAAAATGGACCTCACTAAGGCAGAATAGAAGCCAAGGGAAAAAAGGACACAATGCCATTTGCAGCACCGTAGATGAGTCTAGAAGTAATCACGTGACTTGTAGTAAGTCAGAAAGTGAAAGACACATATCATATCATATCACTTATAGGTGTTACCTAAAAATGGATACCCGGGCAAATATTTCCACGGAGAAGGGCAATCACAGATTCATTAAACAAACTTATGGTTCACCAATGGAAAGGTGTGAGGATTTGTTTCATTACGATATCGGGGTTAACACACATATACAAACACAGGTGACATATATAATCACCAAAGACCTACAGAATACCAAGAGTGGACTACTCAACATTCTGTCATAACGTACATGGGAAAAGGATCCCAGGAAGAACAGACATCTGTATATGTGTAAAAGAACCACATCTTCCACACCTACAACAAGCCAAACATTGTAATCAAACTTGTTGTAATAAAAAATAAAAAATTAAATTAAAAACACGAACAAGAAGTAGTGAGACAAACTTGAGGGGCTTTCTCCTGGCATATTCCGTTCTAAATTCCCATCTAGAACACCACTTCCACTGAGGCTCTGTTGCCCTAGTAACCAGATTTGGTAAGGGAGAACTGCTGCCACCTTGTGGCCGTTTCACACAACAGCAGCTTTAATCCCAGCGCTAATGGTCAGTAGATATTCAAAATCATTTCAGGCCTGTAAATGACACCTGCCCTGAAAACAAATCCTGGGGTCACATATCGAACAAAAAATTCAAAGAACGTCCATATTTCAAAAAGACCGTTTCAAAAGGCATATTTTACGCACATTAGTGTTCTGCTTCTTTTCCTTTCTTTCCTTTTTTGTTAAAAAACATGGGAATGGAAAAAGGCATCCCTCAGAATGGGCGAAAATCGTTGCAGACGAATCAATGGACAGAGGTTTAATCTCCAATATATATAAACAGCTCATGCAGCTTAATATTAAAAAAAACAAACAACCCAATACAAAATTGGGCAGAAGATCTAAAGAGACGTTTCTTCAAAGGAGACACAGAGATGGCCAAGACGCACAGGAAAAGCTGCTCAACAGCACTAATTTTTAGAGAAATGCAAATCAAAACTACAATGAGGTATCACCTCACACCTGTTTGAATCGGCATCATCAGAAAATTTAAAAACAACCAATTCTGGGGAGGGTGTGGACAAAAGGAGCCCTCTTTCACTATTGGTGGGAATGTAAATTTATACAGTCACTATGGAGAACAGTATGGAGTTTCCTTAAAAAAACTAGAAATAGAATTACCATCTGATCCAGCAATCCCACTTCTGGGCATATACCCAGAGAAAACCGTAAATCAAAAAGGCATATTCACCACAATGTTCGTTGCAGCACTATTTACAATAGCCAGGTAATGGAAGCAACCTAAATGCCCACAGACAGATGAATGGATAAAGATGTGGTACGTATATAAAATGGAATATTACTCGGCCATAAAAAGGAATGAAACTGGGTCATTTGTAGAGACATCGATGGATCGAGAGACTGTCATACAGAAAGAAGTAAGTCAGAAAGTGGAAAACAAATATTGTATATTAATGCATATATGTGGAGCCTAAAAAATGGTACAGATGAACTGGTTTGCAGGGAAGAAATTGAGACACAGAGGTAGAGATCAAACGTATGGACACCAAGTGTGGGAAGCCATGGGGTGGTGCTGGTGGGATGAGTTGGGAGATTGGGATTGACCTGAATACATGTATATGCATAAAATACATAACTAATAATAACGTGCTGTATAAAAAAAATAAATAAAATTAAATTTCAAAATTTTAAAAAATAAAATTTAAAAATAAAAGAGAACAAAGTTCTTCCCGTCACACAGATGTATTTATAGGAATGAATTATTTCCATGCTTATATCTATAAATACATAAAAGGGGAATAAATTCTAATTTGAACCATAAAAGAAAAAAAAATTGAACCCACGTGTTATTCAGAGGAAAAACCTATCAGGGCACTTGCTCCGGCGGTAAACAATTCTGAAATTGGTCAGAGGTGGGGAACCATCTCCCATACAGCCAGCAACAAACACCCCACGCAAGGAGCGTCCTCATTGCAAAGCTGGGGGACCGTGCCGAGGCATCTGTGAGTAAACGTGAGCTGAGCCCCAGGCCACCTGCTGCTGAACTGTTCCCACCCTTCCCAGGTAAAACACCTGAATATGTAGAAGGGCTTGAAAGCCTAGAGGAAGGACCGTCGAGCCACACCAGTAACAGCACGCAGGCCAACTTGGTGCCTGCAGGCCAGCCAGGGTGGTCCTGGCCCTGGACGCTCTTCCGGAAGCTTTCCATTGCCCTGCCTGATATACCACTCCTCTCCCGGCACCCACTGCTTTTTTCCTTCCTCAACTCTGTCCGGAGAGAAATTCCAGCGGAAGGTATGGGTGACACATCCTCTTCTTTACAGGCGGCAGCCTGGCAACTCCTGCAGAAAGGCCAGCAGAGCCCCACTCAAACCGGGCCACCCACAAAGCTGTGGCCCCGCACTCCCTCCCAACAGCACAGCCCCAAGACTGCTGAAGGGTCAGAGAATATGGAGTCAGGCACAGCTTCAGGGGCTATTGCTGCCTGGAGCTCTGTTTATATTGATCTCAACGAGGCACACCTGGGGAGGGCGGGCCGGCAGGGTAAGGCTGCCCAGGTCAGCTAATCCACAACCCTCAGGGAATCACATTGTTGAAAATGGACCCCGCTAAGGCAGAAGAGAAGCCAAGGGAAAAAAGGACACTATGCCATTTGCAGCACCGTAGATGAGTCTAGAAGTAATCACGTGACTTGTAGTAAGTCAGAAAGTGAAAGACACATATCATATCATATCACTTATAGGTGTTACCTAAAAATCGATACCAGGGCAGATATTTCCACGGAGAAGGGCAATCACAGATTCATTAAACAAACTTATGGTTCACCAATGGAAAGGTGTGAGGATTGGTTTCATTACGATATCGCAGTTAACAGACATATACCAACACAGGTGACATATATAATCACCAAAGACCTACAGAATACCAAGAGTGGACTACTCAACATTCTGTCATAACGTACATGGGAAAAGGATCCCAGGAAGAACAGACATCTGTATATGTGTAAAAGAACCACATCTTCCACACCTACAACAAGCCAAACTTTGTAATCAAACTTGCTGTAATAAATAATAAAAATTAAATTAAAAACACGAACAAGAAGTAGTGAGACAAACATGAGGGGCTTTCTCCTGGCATATTCCGTTCTAAATTCCCATCTAGAACACCACTTCCACTGAGGCTCTGTTGCCCTAGTAACCAGATTTGGTAAGGGAGAACTGCTGCCACCTTGTGGCCGTTTCACACAACAGCAGCTTTAATCCCAGCACTAATGGTCAGTAGATATTCAAAATCATTGCAGGCCTGTAAATGACACCTGCCCTGAAAACAAATCCTGGGGTCACATATCGACCAAAAAATTCAAAGGACGTCCATATTTCAAAACGACCGTTTCAAAAGGCATATTTTACGCACATCAGTGTTCTGCTTCTTTTCCTTTCTTTCCTTTTTTGTTAGAAAAAAGGGGAATGGAAAAAGGCATCCCTCAGAATGGGCAAAAATCGTTGCAAACGAATCAATGGACAGAGGTTTAATCTCCAATATATATAAACAGCTCATGCAGCCTAATATTAAAAAAACAAACAACCCAATACAAAAATGGGCAGAAGATCTAAAGAGACGTTTCTTCAAAGAAGACACAGAGATGGCCAAGACGCACATGAAAAGCTGCTCAACAGCACTAATTATTAGAGAAATGCAAATCAAAACTACAATGATGTATCACCTCACACCTGTAAAAATCGGCATCATCAGAAAATCTACAAACAACCAATTCTGGGGAGGGTGTGGACAAAAGGAGCCCTCTTCCACTATTGGTGGGAATGTAAATTGATACAGTCACTATGGAGAACAGTATGGAGTTTCCTTAAAAAAACTAGAAATACAATTACCATCTGATCCAGCAATCCCACTTCTGGGCATATACCCAGAGAAAACCGTATTTCAAAAAGGCACATTCACCACAATGTTCGTTGCAGCACTACTTACAATAGACAGGTAATGGAAGCAACCTAAATGCCCACAGACAGATGAATGGATAAAGATGTGGTACATATATAAAATGGAATATGACTCGGCCATAAAAAGGAATGAAACTGGGTCATTTGTAGAGACATCGATGGATCGAGAGACTGTCATACAGAATGAAGTAAGTCAGAAAGAGGAAAACAAATATTGTATATTAATGCATATATGTGGACCCTAAAAATGGTACAGATGAACTGGTTTAAAAGGAAGAAATAGAGACACAGAGGTAGAGAACACACGTATGGACACCAAGTGTGGGAAGCCATGGGGTGGTGGTGGTGGGATGAGTTGGGAGTTTGGGATTGACCTGTATACATGTATATGCATAAAATATATAACTAATAATAACGTGCTGTATAAAAAAAATAAATAAAATTAAATTTCAAAATTTTAAAAAATAAAATTTAAAAATAAAAGAGAAAAAAGTTCTTCCCGTCACACAGATGTATTTATAGGAATGAATTATTTACATGCTTATATCTATAAATATATAAAAGAGGAATAAAATCTAACTTGAACCATAAAAGAAAAAAAAACCTGAACCCATGAGTTATACAGAGGAAAACCCTATCAGGGCACTTGCTCCAGTGGTAAACAATTATGAAATTGGTCAGAGGTGGGGAAGCATCTCCCATACAGCCAGCAACCCACCCCCCACGCAAGGAGCGACCACATTGCCAAGCTTGGGGACAGTGCCGAGGCATCTGTGAGTAAACGTGAGCTGAGCCGCTGGCCAGCTGCTGCTGAACTGTTCCCACCCTTTCCAGGTAAAACACCTGAATATGTACAAGGGCTTGAAAGCCTAGAGGAAGGACCGTGGAGCCACACCAGTGACAGCACACAGGCCAACTTGGTGCCTGCAGGCCAGCCAGGGTGATCCTGTCCCCGGGCGCTCTTCCAGAAGCTTTCCATTGCCCTGCCTGAGATACCCCTCCTGTCCCGGCCCCCACTGCTCTTTTCCTTCCTCACCTCTGTCCGGAGAGAAATTCCAGCGGAAGGTATGGGTGACACATCCTCTTCTTTACAGGCGGCAGCCTGGCAACTCCTGCAGAAAGGCCAGCAGAACCCCACTCACACCGGGACACCAACAAAGCTGTGGCCCCTCACTCCCTCCCACCAGCACAGCCCCGAGACTGCTGACGGGGCAGAGAATATGGAGTCAGGCACAGCTTCAGGGGCTATTGCTGCCTGGAGCGCTGTTTAAATTGACCTCAACGAGGCACACCTGGGGAGGGCGGGCCGGCAGGGTAAGGCTGCCCAGGTCAGCTAATCCACAACCCTCAGGGAATCACATTGTTGAAAATGGACCCCGCTAAGGCAGAAGGGAAGCCAAGGGAAAAAAGGACACAATGCCATTTGCAGCACCGTAGATGATTCTAGAAGTAATCACATGACTTGTAGTAAGTCAGAAAGTGGAAGACACATATTATATCATATCACTTATAGGTGTTACATAAAAATGGATACCAGGGCAGATATTTCCACGGAGAAGGGCAATCACAGATTCATTAAACAGACTTATGGTTCACCAATGGAAAGGTGTGAGGATTGGTTTCAGTACGATATTGGGGTTAACAGACATATACAAACACAGGTGACATATATAATCACCAAAGACCTATAGAATACCAAGAGAGGACTACTCAATATTCTGTCATAACATACATGGGAAAAGGATCCCAGGAAGAACAGACATCTGTATATGTGTAAAAGAACCACATCTTCCACGCCTACAACAAGCCAAACATTGTAATCAAACTTGCTGTAATAAAAAATAAAAAAATAAATTAAAAACACGAACAAGAAGTAGTGAGACAAACGTGAGGGGCTTTCTCCTGGCACATTCCATTCTAAACTCAAATCTAGAACACCACTTCCACTGAGGCTCTCTTGCCCTAGTAACCAGATTTGGTAAGGGTGAACTGCTGCCACCTTGTGGCCGTTTCACACAACAGCAGCTTTAATCCCAACGCTAATGGTCAGTTGATATTCAAAATCATTGCAGGCCTGTAAATGACACCTGCCCTGAAAACAAATCCTGGGGTCACATATCGACCAAAAAATTCAAAGGACGTCCATATGTCAAAACGACCGTTTCAAAAGGCATATTTTACGCACATTAGTGTTCTGCTTCTTTTCCTTCCTTTCCTTTTTTGTTAAAAAACACGGGAATGGAAAAAGGCATCCCTCAGAATGGGCGAAAATCGTTGCAGACGAATCAATGGACAGAGGTTTAATCTCCAATATATATAAACAGCTCATGCAGCTTAATATTAAAAAAACAAACAACCCAAAAAAAATGGGCAGAAGATCTAAAGAGACGTTTCTTCAAAGGAGACACAGAGATGGCCAAGACGCACATGAAAAGCTGCTCAACAGCACTAATTATCAGAGAAATGCAAATCAAAACTACAATGAGATTTCACCTCACACCTGTTAGAATCGGCATCATCAGAAAATCTACAATCAACCAATTCTGGGGAGGGTGTGGACAAAAGGAGCCCTCTTCCACTATTGGTGGGAATGTAAATTGATACAGTCACTATGGAGAACAGTATGGAGTTTCCTTAAAAAAACTAGAAATAGAATTACCATCTGATCCAGCAATCCCACTTCTGGGCATATACCCAGAGAAAACCGTATTTCAAAAACGCACATTCACCACAATGTTCGTTGCAGCACTATTTACAATAGCCAGGTAATGGAAGCAACCTAAATGCCCACAGACAGATGAATGGATAAAGATGTGGTACATATATAAAATGGAATATTACTCGGCCATAAAAAGGAATGAAACTGGGTCATTTGTAGAGACATCGATGGATCGAGAGACTGTCATACAGAATGAAGTAAGTCAGAAAGAGGAAAACAAATATTGTATATTAATGCATATATGTGGAGCCTAAAAATGATACAGATGATCTGGTTTGCAGGGAAGAAATAGAGACACAGAGGTAGAGAACAAACGTATGGACACCAAGTGTGGGAAGCCATGGGGTGGTGGTGGTGGGATGAATTGGGAATTTGGGATTGACCTGTATACATGTATATGCATAAAATACATAACTAATAATAACGTGGTGTATAAAAAAAATAAATAAAATTAAATTTCAAAATTTTAAAAAATAAAATTTAAAAATAAAACAGAAAAAAGTTCTTCCCGTCACACAGATGTATTTATAGGAATGAATTATTTCCATGCTTATATCTATAAATACATAAAAGAGGAATAAAATCTAACTTGAAACATAAAAGAAAATAAAATCCTGAACCCACGAGTTATACAGAGGAAAAACCTATCAGGGCACTTGCTCCAGTGGTAAACAATTCTGAAATAGGTCAGAGGTGGGGAATCGTCTCCCATACAGCCAGCAACCCACCCCCCACGCAAGGAGCGTCCTCATTGCAAAGCTGGGGGACCGTGCCGAGGCATCTGTGAGTAAACGTGACCTGACCCCCAGGCCAGCTGCTGCTGAACTGTTCCCACCCTTTCCAGGTAAAACACCTGAATATGTACAAGGGCTTGAAAGCCTAGAGGAAGGACCGTGGAGCCACACCAGCAACAGCACGCAGGCCAACTTGGTGCCTGCAGGCCAGCCAGGGTGGTCCTGGACCCTGGCGCTCTTCCAGAAGCTTTCCATTGCCCTGCCTGAGATACCCCTCCTGTCCAGGCCCCCACTGCTCTTTTCCTTCCTCACCTCTGTCCGGAGAGAAATTCCAGCGGAAGATATGGGTGACACACCCTCTTCTTTACAGGCGGCAGCCTGGCAACTCCTGCAGAAAGGCCAGCAGAACCCCACTCACAACGGGCCACCCACAAAGCTGTGGCCCCTCACTCCCTCCCACCAGCACAGCCCCGAGACTGCTGATGGGGCAGAGAATATGGAGTCAGGCACAGCTTCAGGGGCTATTGCTGCCTGGAGCGCTGTTTATATTGACCTCAACGAGGCACACCTGGGGAGGGCGGGCCGGCAGGGTAAGGCTGCCCAGGTCAGCTAATCCACAACCCTCAGGTAATCACATTGTTGAAAATGGACCCCGCTAAGGCAGAAGAGAAGCCAAGGGAAAAAAGGACACAATGCCATTTGCAGCACCGTAGATGAGTCTAGAAGTAATCACGTGACTTGTAGTAAGTCAGAAAGTGAAAGACACATATCATATCATATCACTTATAGGTGTTACCTAAAAATGGATACCAGGGCAGATATTTCCACGGAGAAGGGCAATCACAGATTCATTAAACAAACTTATGGTTCCCCAATGGAAAGGTGTGAGGATTGGTTTCATTACGATATCGGGGTTAACAGACATATACAAACACAGGTGACATATATAATCACCAAAGACCTACAGAATACCAAGAGAGGACTACTCAACATTCTGTCATAACGTACATGGGAAAAGGATCCCAGGAAGAACAGACATGTCTATATGTGTAAAAGAACCACATCTTCCACACCTACAACAAGCCAAACATTGTAATCAAACTTGCTGTAATAAAAAATAAAAAATTAAATTAAAAACACGAACAAGAAGTAGTGAGACAAACGTGAGGGGCTTTCTCCTGGCACATTCCATTCTAAACTCCAATCTAGAACACCACTTCCACTGAGGCTCTCTTGCCCTAGTAACCAGATTTGGTAAGGGTGAACTGCTGCCACCTTGTGGCCGTTTCACACAACAGCAGCTTTAATCCCAACGCTAATGGTCAGTTGATATTCAAAATCATTGCAGGCCTGTAAATGACACCTGCCCTGAAAACAAATCCTGGGGTCACATATCGACCAAAAAATTCAAAGGACGTCCATATTTCAAAACGACCATTTCAAAAGGCATATTTTACGCACATTAGTGTTCTGCTTCTTTTCCTTTCTTTCCTTTTTTGTTAAAAAACACGGGAATGGAAAAAGGCATCCCTCAGAATGGGCGAAAATCGTTGCAGACGAATCAATGGACAGAGGTTTAATCTCCAATATATATAAACAGCTCATGCAGCTTAATATTAAAAAAACAAACAACCCCCAAGAAAATGGGCAGAAGATCTAAAGAGACTTTTCTTCAAAGGAGACACAGAGATGGCCAAGACACACATGAAAAGCTGCTCAACAGCACTAATTATTAGAGAAATGCAAATCAAAACTACAATGAGGTTTCACCTCACACCTGTTAGAATCGGCATCATCAGAAAATCTACAAACAACCAATTCTGGGGAGGGTGTGGACAAAAGGAGCCCTCTTCCACTATTGGTGGGAATGTAAATTGATACAGTCACTATGGAGAACAGTATGGAGTTTCCTTAAAAAAAACTAGAAATACAATTACCATCTGATCCAGCCATCACACTTCTGGGCATATACCCAGAGAAAACCGTATTTCAAAAAGGCACATTCACCACAATGTTCGTTGCAGCACTATTTACAATAGCCAGGTAATGGAAGCAACCTAAATGCCCACAGACAGATGAGTGGATAAAGATGTGGTACATATATAAAATGGAATATTACTCGGCCATAAAAAGGCATGAAACTGGGTCATTTGTAGAGACATCGATGGATCGAGAGACTGTCATACAGAATGAAGTAAGTCAGAAAGAGGAAAACAAATATTGTATATTAATGCATATATGTGGAGCCTAAAATGGTACAGATGATCTGGTTTGCAGGGAAGAAATAGAGACACAGAGGTAGAGAACAAACGTATGGACACCAAGTGTGGGAAGCCATGGGGTGGTGGTGGTGGAATGAGTTGGGAGATTGGGAATGACCTGTATACATGTATATGCATAAAATACATAACTAATAATAACGTCGTGTATAAAAAAAATAAATAAAATTAAATTTCAAAATTTTAAAAAATAAAATTTAAAAATAAAACAGAAAAAAGTTCTTCCCGTCACACAGATGTATTTATAGGAGTGAATTATTTCCATGCTTATATCTATAAATACATAAAAGAGGAATAAAATCTAACTTGAACCATAAAAGAAAAAAAAAAACCTGAACCCACGAGTTATACAGAGGAAAACCCTATCAGGGCACTTGCTCCAGTGGTAAACAATTCTGAAATTGGTCAGAGGTGGGAAACCATCTCCCATACAGCCAGCAACCCACCCCCCACGCAAGGAGCGTCCTCATTGAAAAGCTGGGGGACCATGCCGAGGAATCTGTGAGTAAACGTGAGCTGAGCCCCAGGCCAGCTACTGCTAAACTGTTCCCACCCTTTCCAGGTAAAACACCTAAATATATACAAGGGCTTGAAAGCCTAGAGGAAGGACCGTGGAGCCACACCAGCGACAGCACGCAGGCCAACTTGGTGCCTGCAGGCCAGCCAGGGTGGTCCTGGCCCCGGGCGCTCTTCCAGAAGCTTTCCATTGCTCTGCCTGAGATACCCCTCCTGTCCCGGCCCCCACTGCTTTTTTACTTCCTCACCTCTGTCCGAAGAGAAATTCCAGCGGAAAGTATGGGTGACACAACCTCTTCTTTACAGGCGGCAGCCTGGCAACTCCTGCAGAAAGGCCAGCAGAACCCCACTCACACCGGGCCACCCACAAAGCTGTGGCCCCTCACTCCCTCCCACCGGCACAGCCCCGAGACTGCTGACGGGGCAGAGAATATGGAGTCAGGCACAGCTTCAGGGGCTATTGCTGCCTGGAGCGCTGTTTATATTGACCTCAACGAGGCACATCTGGGGAGGGCGGGCCGGCAGGTTAAGGCTGCCCAGGTCAGCTAATCCACAACCCTCAGGGAATCACATTGTTGAAAATGGACCCCGCTAAGGCAGAAGAGAAGCCAAGGGAAAAAAGGACACAATGCCATTTACAGCACCGTAGATGAGTCTAGAAGTCATCACGTGACTTGTAGTAAGTCAGAAAGTGGAAGACACATATCATATCATATCACTTATAGGTGTTACCTAAAAATGGATACCAGGGCAGATATTTCCACGGAGAAGGGCAATCACAGATTCATTAAACAAACTTATGGTTCACCAATGGAAAGCTGTGAGGATTGGTTTCATTACGATATCGGGGTTAACAGACATATACAAACACAGGTGACATATATAATCACCAAAGACCTACAGAATACCAAGAGAGGACTACTCAACATTCTGTCATAACGTACATGGGAAAAGGATCCCAGGAAGAACAGACATGTGTATATGTGTAAAAGAACCACATCTTCCACACCTACAACAAGCCAAACATTGTAATCAAACTTGCTGTAATAAAAAATAAAAAAAATTAATTAAAAACACGAACAAGAAGTAGTGAGACAAACGTGAGGGGCTTTCTCCTGGCACATTCCTTTCTAAATTCCAATCTAGAACACCACTTCCACTGAGGCTCTCTTTCCCTAGTAACCAGATTTGGTAAGGGAGAACTGCTGCCACCTTGTGGCCGTTTCACACAACAGCAGCTTTAATCCCAGTGCTAATGGTCAGTTGATATTCAAAATCATTGCAGGCCTGTAAATGACACGTGACCTGAAAACAAATCCTGGGGTCACATATCGACCAAAAAATTCAAAGGACGTCCATATTTCAAAACAACCATTTCAAAAGGCATATTTTACGCACATTAGTGTTCTGCTTCTTTTCCTTTCTTTCCTTTTTTGTTAAAAAACACGGGAATGGAAAAAGACATCCCTCAGAATGGGCGATAATCGTTGCAGACGAATCAATGGACAGAGGTTTAATCTCCAATATATATAAACAGCTCATGCAGCTTAATATTAAAAGAAACTAACAACCCAAAAAAATGGGCAGAAGATCTAAAGAGACGTTTCTTCAAAGGAGACACAGAGATGGCCAAGACGCACATGAAAAGCTGCTCAACAGCACTAATTATGAGAGAAATGCAAATCAAAACTACAATGAGGTATCACCTCACACCTGTTAGAATCGGCATCATCAGAAAATCTACAAACAACCAATTCTGGGGAGGTTGTGGACAAAAGGAGCCCTCTTCCACTATTGGTGGGAATGTAAATTGATACAGTCACTATGGAGAACAGTATGGAGTTTCCTGAAAAAAATTAGAAATCGAATTACCATCTGATCCACCAATCCCACTTCTGGGCATATACCCAGAGAAAACCGTATTTCAAAAAGGCACATTCACCACAGTGTACGTTGCAGCACTATTTACAAGAGCCAGGTAATGGAAGCAATCTAAATGCCCACAGACAGATGAATGGATAAAGATGTGGTACATATATAAAATGGAATATTACTCGGCCATAAAAAGGAATGAAACTGGGTCATTTGTAGAGACATCGATGGATCGAGAGACTGTCATACAGAATGAAGTAAGTCAGAAAGAGGAAAACAAATATTGTATATTAATGCATATATGTGGAGCCTAAAAATGGTACAGATGATCTGGTTTGCAGGGAAGAAATAGAGACACAGAGGTAGAGAACAAACGTATGGACACCAAGTGTGGGAAGCCATGGGGTGGTGGTGGTGGGATGAGTTGGGAGTTTGGGATTGACCTGTATACATGTATATGCATAAAATACATAACTAATAATAACGTGGTGTATAAAAAAAATAAATAAAATTAAATTTCAAAATTTTAAAAAATAAAATTTAAAAATAAAACAGAAAAAAGTTCTTCCATTCACACAGATGTATTTATATGAATGACTTATTTCCATGCTTATATCTATAAATACATAAAAGAGGAATAAAATTTAACTTGAAACAATGGAGAAAAAAAAAAAACCTGAACCCAACAGTTATACAGAGGAAAACACTATCAAGGCACTTACTCCAGAGGTAAACAATTCTGAAATTTGTCAGATGTGGAGAATCATCTCCCATACAGCCAGCAGCACCACCCCACGCAAGGAGGGTCCTCATTGCCAAGCTGTGGGACCGTGCCGAGGCGTCTGTGAGTAAACGTGTGCTGAGCCCCAGGCCAGCTGCTGCTGAACTGTTCCCACCCTTCCCATGTAAAACACCTGAATATGTACAAGGGCTTGAAAGCCTAGAGGAAGGGCAGTGGAGCCACACCAGCGACAGCACACAGGCCCACTTGGTGCCTGCAGGCCAGCCAGGATGGTCCTGGCCACGGGCGCTCTTCTGGAAGCTTTCCATTTTCCTGCCTGATATACCCCTCCTATCCCGGCCCCCACTCCTTTTTTTCCTTCCTCACCTCAGCACGGAGAGAAATTTCATCAGACGTTATGGGTGACGCATCCTCTTCTTTACAGGTGGCAGCCTGGCAACTCCTAAGCCTTGCCGTTCCCTAACCCCAACGCTAGCCTGGAACGGAAACCCTCCACCAGCCCTACACCTTACCCTATGCCGTAACCTACTCCTGGCCCGTACGGTGTCACTGACCCGTGCGTCAGCACATAGCCAGACCATCCCACGTTTCCATACCCTCAACTGTGCCCTAAGCCTTGCCGTTCCCTAACCCTATCCCTAGCCTGGAACGGAAACCCACCACAAGCCGTACACCATACCCCCATGCCGTAGCCTACTCCTGGTCCATACGCGGGCACTGATTTGTGCGTCAGCACGTAGCCTGACCTTCCCACATTACCGTAACGTCACCTGTGCCCTAGGCCTTGCCGTTCCCTAACCCTAACCCTAGTACGGAATGGAAACACACCACAAGCCCTACAACTAACCCCCAAGCCATAGCCTACACCTGGCCCGTACGCTGGCACTGACACGTGCGTCAGCACGTAGCCTGACCCTCCCAAATTTCCGTAGCCTCAACTGTGCCCTAAGCCTTGCTGTTCCCTAACACTAACCCTAGCCCGGAACGGAAACCCACAAACAGGCCTACACCTAACTCCCAACCCGTGGCCTACTCCTGTCCGGTACGCTGGCACTGACCCGTGCGTCAGAACGTATCCTGACCCTGCCACGTTGCTGTACCCTCACCTGTGCCCTAAACCTTGCCATTCCCTAACCCTAACCCTAGCCCGGAACGGAAACACACAACAAGCCCTACACCTTACCCCCAAGCCATAGCCTACTCGTGGTCCATACGCTGGCAATGACCTGTCCGTCAGCATGTAGCCTGATCTTCCCACGTTACCGTAACGTCACCTGTGCCCTAAGCCTTGCCGTTCCCTAACCCTAACCCTAGTACGGGACGGAAACACACCACAATCCCTACAACTAACCCACAAGCCATAGCCTACTCCTGGCCCATACGCTGGCACTGACCCATGCGACAGCACGTAGCCTGACCCTCCCAAGTTTCCGTACCGTCACCTATGCCCTAAGCCTTGCTGTTCCCTAACACTAACCCTAGCCCTGAACGGAAACGCACCACCAGCCTTACACCTAACCCCCAAGCCGTAGCCTACTCCTGGACGGTACGATGGCACTGACCCGTGCGTCAGCACGTAGCCTGACCCTCCCACGTTTCCGTACCCTCACCTGTGCCCTAAGCCTTGCCGTTCCCTCACCCTAACCCTAGACCTGAACGGAAAACCACCACCAGGCCTAGACCTTACCCTACGCCGTAGCGTACTCCTGGCCTGTACGCTGGCACTGACCCATGTGTCAGCACGTAGCCTGACGCTCCCACGTTTCCGTACACTCACCTGTGCCCTAAGCCTTGCCGTTCCGTAACCCTAACCCTAGCCCGGGACGGAAAACCACCACCAACCCTACACTTTACCGTACGCCGTAGCCTACACCTGGACCGTACGCGGACACTGACCCGTGCGTCAGCACGTAGCCTGACCCTCCCACGTTTCCGTACCCTCACCTGTGACCTAAGCCTTGCCGTTCCCTAACCCTAACCCTAGCCCGGAACGGAAACCCACCACCAGCCCTAAACCTTTCCCTACGCCGTAGCCTACTCCTGGCTCGTACGCTGGCACTGACCCGTGCGTCTGCATGTAGTCTGACCCCCACACGTTTCCGTACCCTCACCTGGGCCCTAAGCCTTGCCGTTCCCTAACACTAACCCTAGCCCGGAAAGGAAACCCACCACAAGCCCTACACCTCACCCTATGCCGCAGCCTACTCCTGGCCCGAAGGCTGGCACTGACCCGTGCGTCAGCACGTAGCCTGACCTTCCCACATTTCCGTACCTTCACCTGTGCCGTAAGCCTTGCCGTTCCCTAACCCTAACCCTACTACGGAACGGAAAACCACCACCAGCCCTAAACCTTTCCCTACTGAGTAGCCTACTCCTCGCCCATACGCTCGCACTGACCCGTGCGTCAGCATGTAGTTTGACCCTCCCACGTTTCTGTACCCTCACCTGTGCCCTAAGTCTTGACGTTCCCTAACCCTAACCCTAGCCCGGAACAGAATCCCACCACCAGCTCTACAACATACCACCACGCCGTAGCCTACTGCTGGCCCATATGCTGGCACTGACCCGTGGGTCAGCACGTAGCCTGACCCTCCAACGTTTCCGTAACCTTAGCTGTGCCCTAAGCCTTGCCGTTCCCTAACCTTAACCCTAGCCCGGAACGGAAACCCACCACCAGCCTTACACCTTACCCTATGCTGTAGCCTACACCTGGCCCGTACACGGGCACTGACCTGTGCTTCAGCATGTAGCCTGACCCTCCCATGTTACCGTACCCTCACCTGTGCCCTAAGACTTGCCGTTCCCTAACCCTAACCCTAGCCCGGAATGGAAACACACCACCAGCCCTAAAACTTACCCACAAGCCGTAGCCTACTCCTGGCCCGTACGCTGGCACTGACCCGTGCGTCAGCACGTAGCCTGACCCTCCCACGTTTCTGTACCATCACCTGTGCCCTAAGCCTTGCCGTTCCCTCACCCTCACCCTAGCCAGGAACAGAAACCCACCAGCAGCCCTAAACCTTACCCTACGCCGTAGCCTACTCCTGGCACGTACGCTGGCACTGACACGTGCGTCAGCATGTAGCCTGAAACTCACACGTTTCCATACACTCACCTGTGCCCTAAGCCTTGCCATTCCCTAACCCTAACCCTAGTCCGGAACGGAAACCCACCACCAGCCCTACAGCTTACCCCCAAGCCATAGCCTATTCCTGGCCCGTACGCTGGCACGGACCCGTGCGTCAGCATGTAGCCTGACACTCCCACGTTTCCGTACCCTCACCTGTGCCCTAAGCCTTGCCGTTCCCTTACCCTAACCATAGCCCAGAACGGAAACCCACCACCAGCCCTACACCTAACCCCCAAGCTGTAGCCTACTCCTGGCCAGTACGCTGGCACTGACCCGTGCATCATCACGTACCCTGACCCTCCCACGTTTCCGTACCCTCACCTGTGCCCTAAGCCTTGCCGTTCCCTAACCCTAACCCTAGCCCGGAACGGAAACCCACCACCAGCCCTACACCTTACCCCCAAGCCGTAACCTACTCCTGGCCCGTACGCTGGCACTGACCCGTGCGTCAGCACATAGCCTGAACCTCCCACGTTTCCGTACCCTCACCTGGGCCCTAAGCATTGCCGTTCCCTAACACTAAACCTAGCCCGGAAAGGAAACCCACCACCAGCACTACACCTTACCCTACGCCGTAGCCTACTCCTTGCCCTTACGCTGGCACTGACCCGTGCGTCAGCACGCAGCCTGACCCTCCAACGTTTCCGTACCCTCACCTGGGCCTTAAGACTTGCCGTTCCCTAACCCTAACAGTAGCCCGGAATGAAAACCCACCACCAGCCCTACAACTTATCCGCAAGCCGTAGCCTACTCCTGGCCCATATGCTAGCACTGACCCGTGCGTCGGCACATAGCCTGACCCGCCCACGTTTCCGTACCGTCACTTGTGCCCTAAGCCTTGTCGTTCCCTAACCCTAACCCTAGCCCGGAACGGAAACCTACCACGAGCCCTAGACTTTTCCCTACGCCGTAGCCTACTCCTGGCCCGTACGCTGGCACTGACCCATGCGTCAGCACGTAGCCTGACCCTCCCACGTTTCCGTACCCTCACCTGTGCCCTATGCCTTGCCGTTCCCTAACCCTAACCCTAGCACAGAACGGAAACCCACCTCCAGCCATACACCTTACCCTATGCAGTAGCCTACACCTGGCCCGTACATTGGCACTGACACGTGCGTCAGCACGTAGCCTGACATGCCCACGTATCCGTACCCTCACCTGTGCCCTAAGCCTTGCCGTTCCCTTACCCTAACCCTAGCCCGGAACGGAAACCCACCTCCAGCCCTACACTTTACCCTATGCCGTAGCCTACACCTGGCCCGTACGTGGGCACTGACATGTGCGTCAGCACGGAGCCTGACCTTCCCACATTTCCATACCCTCACCTGTGCCCTAAGCCTTGCCGTTCCCTAACCCTTACCATAGTACGGAACGGAAACCCACCACCATCCCTACACCTAACGCCCAAGCCATAGCCTACTCCTGGCCCATAAGCTGGCACTGACCCGTGCGTCAGCACGTAGCCTGACCCTCCCACGTTTCCGTACACTCACCTGTGCCCTAAGCCTTGCCGTTCCCTAACCCTAACCCTACCCAGGAACGGAAACCCACCAGAAACCCTATACCTTACCATACGCCATAGCCTACTCCTGGCCCGTACGCTGGCACTGACCCGTGAGTCAGCACGTAGCCTGACCCTCCCACGTTTCCGTACCCTCACCTGGGCCCTAAGCCTTGCCGTTCCCTCACCCTAACCCTAGTCAGGAACGGAAACCCACCAGCAGCCCTACACCTTACCCTACGCCATAGCCTACTCCTGGCCCGTACGCTGGCACTGACACGTGAGTCAGCACGTAGCCTGACCCTCCCACATTTCCATACCCTCACCTGTGCCCTAAGCCTTGCTGTTCCCTAACACTAACCCTAGCCTGGAATGGAAACCCACCACCAGCCCTACACCTAACCACCAAGCCGTAGCCTATTCCTGGCCGGTACGCTGGCACTGACCCGTGCGTCATCACGTAGCCTGACCCTCCCACGCTTCCGTACCATCACCTGTGCCCTAAGCCTTGCCGTTCCATAACCCTAACCCTAGCCCGGAACGGAAAACCACTACCAGCCCTACACTTTACCCTATGCCGTAGCCTAATTCTGGCCTGTACGCTGACACTGACCCATGCGACAGCACGTAGCCTGACCCTCCCACGTTTCTGTACCCTCACCTGTGCCCTAAGCCTTGCCGTACCCTAACCCTAACCCTAGCTCGGAACGGAAACCCACCACCAGCCCTACACCTTACCCTACGCCGTAGCCTACTCCTGGCGCGTATGCTGGCACTGACCCATGCGTCAGCACGTAGCCAGACCCTCCCATGTTTCCGTACTCTCACCTGTGCCCTAAGCCTTGATGTTCCCTAACCCTAACCCTAGCCCGTAATGGAAACCCACCACCAGCCCTACACATTTCCCTACGACGTAGCCTACTCCTGGCCCGTACGCTGATACTGACCCGTGCATCAGCACGTAGCCTGAACCTCCAACTTTTCTGTACCCTCACCTGTGCCCTAAGACTTGACGTTCCCTAACACTAACCCTAGCCCGGAACGGAAACCCACCACCAGCCCTACACCTTACCCTACGCCGTAGCCTACACCTGGCCCGTACGTTGTCACTGAACTGTGCGTCAGCACATAGCCTGACCTGCCCACGTTTCCATACCCTCACCTGTGCCCTAAGCCATGCCGTTCCCTTACCCTAACCCTAGCCCGGAACGGAAACCCACCACCAGCCCTACAACTAACGCCCAAGCCATAGCCTAGTCCTGGCCCGTACGCTGGCACTGACCCATGCGGCAGCACGTAGCCTGAACCTCCCACGTTTCCGTACCCTCACCTGTGCCCTAAGCCTTGCCGTTGCCTAACCCTAACCCTAGCCCGAAACGGAAACCCACCACCAGCCCTACAACTTACCCCAAATCCGTAGCCTACTCCTGGTCCATACACTGGCACTGACCCGTGCGTCAGCACGTAGCCTGACCCTCCCACCTTTCCATACCCTCACCTGTGCCCTAAGCCTTGCCTTTCCCTAACCCTAACCCTAGCCCAGAACGGAAACCCACCACCAGCCCTAGACCATTCCCTAAGCCGTAGCCTACTCCTGGCCCGTACGCTGGCACTGACCCATGCGTCAACACGTAGCCTGACCCTCCCACGTTTCCGTACCCTCACCTGTGTCCTATGCCTTGCCGTTCCCTAACACTATCCCTAGCACAGAACGGAAACCCACCTCGAGCCCTACACCTTACCCTATGCCATAGCCTACACCTGGCCCGTACGTTGGCACTGACCCGTGCGTCAGCACGTAGCCTGACCCGCCCACGTTTCTGTACCCTCACCTGTGCCCTAAGCCTTGCCGTTCCCTTACCCTAACCCTAGCCCGGAACGGAAACCCACCACCAGCCCCAAAACTTACCCCCAAGCTGTAGCCTACACCTGGCCCGTATGCTGGCACTGACCCGTGCGTCAACATGTAGCCTGACCTTCACACGTTTCCGTACCCTCACCTGTGCCCTATGCCTTGCCGTTCCCTAACCCTAACCCTAGCACAGAACGGAAACCCAACTCCAGCCCTATACCTTACCCTACGCTGTAACCTACTGCTGGCCCGTATGCTGGCACTGACCCATGCGTAAGCACGTAGCCTGACCCTCCCACGTTTCCGTAACCTCACCTGTGCCCTAAGCCTTGACGTTCCCTAACCCTAACCCTAGCCCAGAACGGAAAAACACTACCAGCCCTAGACCTTACCCTATGGCGTAGCCTACTCCTGGCCTGTACGGTGACACTGACACGTGCGTCAGCACGTAGCCTGAACCTCCCACGTTTCCGTACCCTCACCTGTGCCCTAAGCTTAGCCGTTCCCTAACCCTAACCCTAGCCCTGCAGGGAAACCCACCACCAGCCCTAAACCTTTTCCTACGCCGTAGCCTACTCCTGGCCCATACGCTGGCACTGACCCGTGCGTCAGCACATAGCCTGACCCTACCACGTTTCTGTACCCTCACCTGTGCCCTAAGCTTAGCCGTTCCCTAACACTAACCCTAGCCCGGCAGGGAAACCCACCACCAGCCCTAAACCTTTTCCTACGCCGTAGCCTACTCCTGGCCCATACGCTGGCACTGACCCGTGCGTCAGCACGTAGCCTGACCCTACCACGTTTCTGTACCCTCACCTGTGCCCTAAGCCTTGCCGTTCCCTAACCCTAACCCTAGCCCGGAATGGAAACACACCACCAGCCCTAAAACTTACCCCCATGCCATAGCCTACTCCTGGCCCGTACACAGGCACTGACCCGTGCGTCAGCACATAGCCTGACCCTACCACGTTTCTGTACCCTCACCTGTGCCCTAAGCTTAGCCGTTCCCTAACCCTAACCCTAGCCCGGCAGGGAAACCCACCACCAGCCCTAAACCTTTTCCTACGCCGTAGCCTACTCCTGGCCCATACGCTGGCACTGACCCGTGCGTCAGCACGTAGCCTGACCCTACCACGTTTCTGTACCCTCACCTGTGCCCTAAGCCTTGCCGTTCCCTAACCCTAACCCTAGCCCGGAATGGAAACCCACCACCAGCCCTACAACTTACCCCAAGCCGTAGGCTACTCCTGGACCTTACGCTGGCACTGACCTGTGCGTCAGCATGTAGCCTGACCCTCCCACGTTTCTATACCCTCACCAGTGCCCTAAGCCTTGCCGTTCCCTTACACTAATCCTAGACAGGAACGGAAACCCACCACCAGCCCTACAACTTACCCCAAGCCGTAGGCTAATCCTGGACCTTACGCTGGCACTGACCTGTGCGTCAGCACGTAGCCTGACCCTCCCACGTTTGCGGACCCTCACCTGTGCCCTAAGCCTTGCCATTCCCTAACCCTAACACTAGCCCGGAACGGAAACCCACCACCAGCCCTACAACATTCCCTACGACGTAGCCTATTCCTGGCCCCTACGCAGGCACTGACCCTTTCATCAGCACGTAGCCTGACCCTCACACATTTCCGTACCCTCACCTGTGCCCTAAGCCTTGCTGTTCACTAACACTAACCCTAGCCTGGAACGGAAACACACCAACAACCCTACACCTAACCACCAAGCCGTAGCCTACTCCTGGCCGGTACGCTGGCACTGACACGTGCATCAGCATGTAGCCTGACCCTCCCACGTTTCCGTAACCTCACCTGTGCCCTACGCTTTGCCATTCCCTAACCCTAACTGTAGCCCGATAGGGAAACAGCGCTACACCTTATCCTACGCCGTAGCCTACTCCTGGCCGGTACGCTGGCACTGACACGTGCATCAGCATGTAACCTGACCCTCCCACGTTTCCGTACCCTCACCTGTGCCCTAAGCCTTGCCGTTCCCTAACCCTAACCCAAGCCGGAACGGAATCCCACCACCAGCCCTACACCTTGCCGTATGCTATAGCCTATTCCTGGCCCGTACGCTGGCACTGACACATGCGTCAGCATATAGCCTGACCCTCACACGTTTCCGTACCCTCACTTGTGCCCTAAGCCTTGCCGTTCCCTACACCTAACACTAGCCCGGAACGGAAACCCACCACAAGCCCTACAACTTACCATACGCCATAGCCTACTCCTGGCCTGTACGCTGGCACTGACCCGTGCGTCAGAACGTATCCTGACCCTGCCACGTTGCTGTACCCTCACCTGTGCCCTAAACCTTGCCATTCCCTAACCCTAACCCTAGCCCGGAACGGAAACACACCACAAGCCCTACACCTTACCCCCAAGCCATAGCCTACTCGTGGTCCATACGCTGGCAATGACTTGTGCGTCAGCATGTAGCCTGATCTTCCCACGTTACCGTAACGTCACCTGTGCCCTAAGCCTTGCCGTTCCCTAACCCTAACCCTAGTACGGGACGGAAACACACCACAAGCCCTACACCTAACCCACAAGCCATAGCCTACTCCTGGCCCATACGCTGGCACTGACCCATGCGTCAGCACGTAGCCTGACCCTCCCACGTTTCCGTACCCTCACCTGTGCCCTAAGCCTTGCCGTTCCCTAAACCTAACCCTAGCCCTGAACGGAAACCCACCACCAGCCCTAGACCTTACCCTACGCCGTAGCGTACTCCTGGCCCGTACGCTGGCACTGACCCATGCGTCAGCACGTAGCCTGACGCTCCCAAGTTTCCGTATCCTCACCTGTGCCCTAAGCCTTGCCGTTCTGTAACCCTAACCCTAGCCCGGAACGGAAACCCACCACCAGCCCTACACTTTACCGTATGCCGTAGCCTACTCCTGGACCATACGCGGACACTGACACGTGCGTCAGCACGTAGCCTGACCCTCCCACGTTTCCCTACCCTCACCTGTGACCTAAGCCTTGCCGTTCCCTAACCCTAACCCTAGCCCGGAACGGAAACCCACCACCAGCCCTAAACCTTTCCCTACGCCGTAGCCTACTCCTGGCAGGTACGCTGGCACTGACACGTGCGTCAGCATGTAGCCTGAAACTCACACGTTTCCATACCCTCACCTGTGCCCTAAGCCTTGCCATTCCCTAACCCTAACCCTAGTCCGGAATGGAAACCCACCACCAGCCCTACAGCTTACCCCCAAGCCATAGCCTATTCCTGACCCGTACGCTGGCACTGACCCATGCGTCAGCATGTAACCTGACACTCCCACGTTTCCGTACCCTCACCTGTGCCCTAAGCCTTGCCGTTCCCTAACCCTAACCCTAGCCCAGAACGGAAACCCACCACCAGCCCTACACCTAACCCCCAAGCCGTAGCCTACTCCTGGCCTGTACGCTGGCACTGACCCGTGCATCATCATGTACCCTTACCCTCCCACGTTTCCGTACCCTAACCTGTGCCCTAAGCCTTTCCGTTCCCTAACCCAAACCCTAGCCCGGAACGGAAACCCACCACCAGCACTACACCTTACCCCCAAGCCGTAGCCTACTCCTGGCCCGTACGCTGGCACTGACCCGTGCGTCAGCACGTAGCCTGAACCTCCCACGTTTCCGTACCCTCACCTGGGCCCTAAGCATTGCCGTTCCCTAACACTAAACCTAGCCCGGAAAGGAAACCCACCACCAGCCCTACACCTTACCCTACGCCGTAGCCTACTCCTTGCCCTTACGCTGGCACTGACCCGTGCGTCAGCACGTAGCCTGACCCTCCCACGTTTCCGTACACTCACCTGTGCCCTAAGCCTTGCCATTCCCTAACCCTAACAGTAGCCCGGAATGAAAACCCAACACCAGCCCTACAACTTATCCGCAAGCCGTAGGCTACTCCTGGCCCATATGCTAGCACTGACCCGTGCGTCAGCACATAGCCTGACCCGCCCACGTTTCCGTACCCTCACTTGTGCCCTAAGCCTTGAGGTTCCCTAACCCTAACCCTAGCCCGGAACGGAAACCCACCACCATCCCTAGACCTTACCGTACGCCGTAGCCTAGTCCTGGCCCGTACGCTGGCACTGACCCGTGCGGCAGCACGTAGCCTGACCCTCCCACGTTTCCGTACCCTCACCTGTGCCCTTAGCCTTGCCGTTGCCTAACCCTAACCCTAGCCCGAAACGGAAACCCACCACCAGCCCTACAACTTACCCCCAAGCCGTAGCCTACTCCTGGTCTGTACACTGGCACTGACCCGTGCGTCAGCATGTAGCCTGACCCTCCCACGTTTCCGTACCCTCACCTGTGCCCTAAGCCTTGCCGTTCCCTAACCCTAACCTTAGCCCGGAACGGAAACCCACCACGGGCCCTAGACCTTTCCCTATGCCTTAGCCTACTCCTGGCCCGTACGCTGGCACTGACCCGTGCGTCAGCATGTAGCATGACCCTCCCACGTTTCCGTACCCTCACCTGTGCCCTATGCCTTGCCGTTCCCTAACCCTAACCCTAGCACAGAACGGAAACCCACCTCCAGCCCTACACCTTACGATACGCCGTAGCCTACTCCTGGCCCGTACGCTGGCACTGACCAGTGAGTCAGCACGTAGACTGACCCTCCCACGTTTCCATACCCTCACCTGTGCCCTAAGCCTTGCCGTTCCCTCACCCTAACCCTAGCCAAGAACGGAAAACCACCAGCAGCCCTAAACCTTACCCTACACCGTAGCCTACTCCTGGCCCGTACGCTGGCACTGACACATGCGTCAGCACGTAGCCTAACCCTCCCACGTTTCCGTACCCCCACCTGTGCCCTAAGACTTGCTGTTCCCTAACACTAACCCTAGCCTGGAACGGAAACACACCATCAGCCCTACACCTAACCACCAAGCCGTAGGCTACTCCTCGCCCTTACGCTGGCACTAACACATGCGGCAGCACGTAGCCTTACCCTCCAACGTTTCCGTACCCTCACCTGTGCCCTATGCCTTGCCGTTCCCTAACCCTAACCCTAGCACAGAACGGAAAGCCACCTCCAGCCCTACACTTTACCTTATGCCGTAGCCTACACCTGGCCCGTACGTGGGCACTGACCCGTGCGTCAGCACGGAGCCTGACCTTCCCACATTTCCGTACCCTCACCTGTGCCCTAAGCCTTGCCGTTCCCTAACCCTTACCATAGTACGGAACGGAAACCCACCACCATCCCTACAACTAACGCCCAAGCCATAGCCTACTCCTGGCCCGTACGCTGGCACTGACCCGCGCGTCAGCACGTAGCCTGACCCTCCCAGGTTTCCGTACACTCACCTGTGCCCTAAGCCTTGCCGTTCCCTAACCCTAACCCTAGCCAGGAACGGAAACCCACCAGAAACCCTATACCTTACCATACGCCATAGCCTACTCCTGGCCCGTACGCTGGCCCTGACCCGTGAGTCAACACGTAGCCTGACCCTCCCACGTTTCCGTACCCTCACCTGTGCCCTAAGCCTTGCCGTTCCCTCACCCTAACCCTAGCCAGGAACGGAAACCCACCAACAGCCCTACACCTTACCCTACGCCATAGCCGACTCCTGGCCCGTACGCTGGCACTGACCCGTGAGTCAGCACGTAGCCTGACCCTCCCACATTTCCGTACCCTCACCTGTGCCCTAAGCCTTGCTGTTCCCTAACACTAACCCTAGCCTGGAACGGAAACACACCACCAGCCTTACACCTAACCACCAGGCCGTAGCCTACTCCTGGCCGGTACGCTGGCACTGACCCGTGCGTCATCACGTAGCCTGACCCTCCCACGTTTCCATACCAGCACCTGTGCCCTAAGCCTTGCCGTTCCATAACCCTAACCCTAGCCCGGAACGGAAAACCACTACCAGCCCTACACTTTACCCTATGCCGTAGCCTAATTCTGGCCTGTACGCTGACACTGACCCATGCGTCAGCACGTAGCCTGACCCTCCCACGTTTCTGTACCCTCACATGTGCCCTAAGACTTGCCGTACCCTAACCCTAACCCTAGCCTGGAGCGGAAACCCACCACCAGCCCTACACCTTACCCTACGCCGTAACCTACTCCTGGCGCGTATGCTGGCACTGACCCGTGCGTCAGCACGTAGCCAGACCCTCCCACGTTTCCGTACTCTCACCTGTGCCCTAAGCCTTGACGTTCCCTAACCCTAACCCTAGCCCGTAATGGAAAACCACCTCCAGCCCTACACATTTCCCTACGACGTAGCCTACTCCTGGCCCGTACGCTGGTACTGACCCGTGCATCAGCACGTAGCCTGAACCTCCAACTTTTCTGTACCCTCACCTGTGCCCTAAGCCTTGACGTTCCCTAACACTAACCCTAGCCCGGAACGGAAACCCACCACCAGCCCTACACCCTACCCTACGCCGTAGCCTACACCTGGCCCATACGTTGGCACTGAACTGTGCGTCAGCACGTGGTCTGACCTGCCCACGTTTCCGTACCCTCACCTGTGCCCTAAGCCTTGCCGTTCCCTTACCCTAACCCTAGCCCGGAACGGAAAACCACCACCAGCCCTACAACTTACCCCCAAGCTGTAGCCTACTCCTGGCCCGTATGCTGGCACTGACCCGTGCGTCAGCACGTAGCCTGAACCTCCCACGTTTCCGTACACTCACCTGTGCCCTATGCCTTGCCGTTCCCTAACCCTAACCCTAGCTCAGAACGGAAACCCACCTCCAGCCCTACACCTTACCCTACGCCATAGCCTACTCCTGGCCCGTACGCTGGCACTGACCCATTCGTCAGCACGTAGCCTGACCCTCCCAGGTTTCCGTACACTCACCTGTGCCCTAAGCCTTGCCGTTCCCTAACCCTAACCCTAGCCCGCAACGGAAACCCATCGCGAGCCCTAGACCTTACCCTACGCCGTAGCCTTTTCCTGGCCTGTACGCTGGCACTGACCAATGCGTCAGCAGGTAGCCTGACACTCCCACGTTTCCGTGCCCTCACCTGTGCCCTAAGCCTTGCCGTTCCGTAACCCTAACCCTAGCCCGGAACGGAAACCCACCAGCTGCCCTACACCTTACCCTATTCCGTAGCCTACTCCTGGCCCATGCGCTGGCACTGACCCGTGCGTCAGCACGTAGTCTGACCCTCCCACATTTCCGTACCCTCACCTGTGCCCTAAGCCTTGCCGTTCCCTAACCCTAAACCTAGCCCGGAACGGAAACCCACCAGCAACCCTAAACCTTTCCCTATGCCGTAGCCTACTCCTGGCCCGTACGCTGGCACTGACCCATGCGTCAGCATCTAGTCTGACCCCCCCACGTTTCCGTACCCTCACCTGTGGCCTAAACCTTGCCGTTCCTTAACCCTAACCCTGGCCCGGAACGGAAACCCACCACCAGCCCTACACCTTACCCTAGGCCGTAGCCTACTCCTGGCCCGAACGCTGGCACTGACCCATGCGTCAGCATGTAGACTGACCCTCCCACGTTTCCGTACCCTCACCTGTTCCCTAAGCCTTGCCGTTCCCTAACCCTAACCCTAGCCCGAAACGGAAACACACCACAAGCCCTACACCTAACTCCCAAGCCATAGCCTACTCCTGGACCGTACGCTGGCACTAACCCATGCGGCAGCACGTAGCCTGACCCTCCCACGTTTCCGTACCCTCACCTGTGCCCTAAGCCTTACCGTTCCCTCACCCTAACCCTAGCCAGGAATGGAAACCCACCATCAGCCCTACACCTAACCCCGAAGCCTTAGCCTACACCTGGCTGGTATGCTGGCACTGACACGTGAGTCAGCACGTAGCCTGACCCTCACACTTTTCCGTACCCTCAACTGTGCCCTAAGCCTTGCCGTTCCCTAACCCTAACCCTAGCCCTGAACAGAAACCCACCACCAGCCCTAAACTCTACCCTACGCCGTAGCCTATTCCTGGCCTGTACGCTGGCACTGACCCATGCGTCAGCACGTAGCCTGACCCTCCCACATTTGCGGACCCTCACCTGTGCCCTAAGCCTTGACGTTCCCTAACCCTAACCCTAGCCCGGAACAGAGTCCCACCACCAGCCCTATACCTTACCACCACGCCGTAGCCTGCTCCTGGCCCATATGCTGGCACTGACCCGTGCGTCAGCACGTAGCCTGACCCTCCCACGATTCCGTAACCTCACCTGTGCCCTAAGCCTTGCCGTTCCCTAATCCTATCCCTAGCCCTGAACGGGAACCCACCACCAGCCCTACACGTTACCCTATGCCGTAGCCAACACCTGGACCGTACGCGGGCACTGACCTGTGCTTCAGCATGTAGCCTGACCCTCCCTTGTTACCGTACCCTCACCTGTGCCCTAAGCCTTGCCGTTCCCTAACTCTAAACCTAGCCCGGAACGGAAACACACCACCAGCCCTAATCCTAACCCACAAGCCGTAGCTTACTCCTGGCCCGTACGCTGGCACTGACCCGTGCGTCAGCATGTAGCCTGACCCTCCCACGTTTCCGTACCATCACCTGTGCCCTAAGCCTTGCCGTTCCCTCACCCAAACCCTAGCCCGGCACGGAAACCCACCACAAGCCCTACACTTTACCCTACGCCGTAGCCTACTCCTGGCCCGAACGCTGGCACTTACCCATGCGTCAGCACGTAGCCTGACCCTCCCACGTTTCCGTACCCTCACCTGTGCCCTAAGCCTTGCCGTTTCCTAACCCTAACCCTAGCCCGGAAATGAAACACACCACCAGCCCTAAAACTTACCCACAAGCCGTAGCCTACTCCTCGCCCGTACACTGGCACTGACCCGTGCGTCAGCACGTAGCCTGACCCTCCCACTTTTCTGTACCCTTACCTGAGCCCTAAGACTTGCCGTTCCCTAACCCTAACCCTAGCCCGGAATGGAATCCCACCACCAGCCCTACACCTTACCATATGCCGTAGCCTACTCCTGGCCGGTACGCTGCCACTGAGCCGTGCATCAGCACGTAGCCTGATCCTCCCACGTTTCCGTACCCTCAGCTGTGCCCTAAGCCTTGCCGTGCCCTAACCCTAACCCTAGCCCAGAACGAAACCCACCACCTGCCCTACAACTTACCCCCAAGCCGTAGCCTACTCCTGGCCCGTACGCTGGCACTGACCCGTGCGTCAGCACGTAGCCTGACCCTCCCACGTTTCCGTACCCTCACCTGTGCCCTAAGCCTTGCTGTTCCCTAACACTAACCCTAGCCTGGAATGGAAACCCACCAACAGCCCCACACCTAACCACCAAACCGTAGCCTACTCCTGGCCGGTACGCTGGCACTGACCGGTGCGTCATCACGTAGCCTAAACCTCCCACGTTTCCGTACCCTCACATGTGCCCTAAGCTTTGCCGTTCCCTAACCATAACTGTAGCCCGGAACGGAAAACCACCAACAGCCCTACAACTTACCCCCAAGCCTTAGCCTACTCCTGGTCCATACGCTGGCACTGACCCGTGCGTCAGAACATATCCTGACCCTGCCACGTTGCTGTACCCTCACCTGTGCCCTAAACCTTGCCATTCCCTAACCCTAACCCTAGCCCAGAACGGAATCCCACCACAAGCCCTACACCTTACCCCCTAGCCTTAGCCTACTCGTGGTCCATACGCTGGCACTGACCTGTGCATCAGCATGTAGCCTGACCTTCCCACGTTACCGTAACGTCACCTGTGCCCTAAGCCTTTCCGTTCCCTAACCCTAACCCTAGTACAGGACGGAAACACTCCACAAGCCCTACACCTAACCCACAAGCCATAGCCTACTCCTGGCCCGTACGATGGCACTGACCCATGCGTCAGCACGTAGCCTGACCCTCCCACGTTTCCGTACCATCACCTTTGCCCTAAGCATTGCCGTTCCCTAACCCTAACCCTAGCCCCGTACGGAAACCCACCAGCAGCACTACACCTAACACCCAAGCCGTAGCCTACTCCTGGCACGTACGCTGGCACTGACCCGTGTGGCAGCACGTAGCCTGACCCTCCCACGTTTCCGTACCATCACCTGTGCCCTAAGCCTTGACGTTCCCTAACCCTAACCTTAGCCCAGAACAGAAACCCACCACCAGCCCTACACATTACCCTATTCCGTAGCCTACACCTGGCCCGTTCGCGGGCACTGACCTGTGCTTCAGCACGAAGCCTGAACCTCCCATTTTACCGTACCCTCACCTGTGCCCTAAGCCATTCCGTTCCCTAACCTTAACCCTAGCCCGGAACGGAAACCCACCACCAGCCCTAAAACTTACCCACAAGCCGTAGCCTACTCCTGGCCCGTACGCTGGCACCGACACGTGCGTCAGCACATAGCCTGACCCTCCCACGTTTCGGTACCATCACCTGTGCCCTAAGCCTTGTCGTTCCCAAACCCTCACCCTAGGCAGGAACAGAAACCCACCAGCAGCCCTAAACCTTACCCTACGCCGTAGCCTACTCCTGGCACGTACACTGGCACTGACACGTGCGTCAGCACGAAGCCTGACCCTCTCACGTTTCTGTACCCTCAACTGTGCCCTAAGCCTTGACGTTCCCTAACCCTAACCCTAGCCCGGAACGCAATCCCACCACCAGCCCTACACCTTTCCCTATGGCGTAGCCTACTCCTGGCCCATACGCTGGCACTGACCCATGCGTCATCACGTAGCCTGACCCTCCCACTTTTCCGTACCCTCACCTGTCCCCTTAGCCTTGCCGTTCCCTTACCCTAGCCCTAGCCCGGAACGGAAACCCACCACCTGGCCTAGTCCTTAGCCTATGCCGTAGCCTACTCCTTGCCCGTACCCTGGCACTGACCCATGCGTCAGCACGTAGCAAGACCCTCCAACGTTTCCGTACCCTCACTTGTGCCCTAAGCCTTGCCGTTCCCTAACCCTAACCATAGCCTGGAACGAAAACCCACCACCAGCCCTACACCTTTCCCTACACCGTAGCCTACTTCTGGCCCGTACGCTGGCACTGACCCGTGCGTCAGCACGTAGCCTGACCCTCCCACGTTTCCGTACCCTCACCTGTGCCCTAAGCATTGCCATTCCCTAACCCTAACCCTAACCCGGAACAGAAACCCACCACCATCCCTAAACCTTTCCCTACTGGGTAACCTTCTCCTCGCCCGTACGCTCGCACTGACCCGTGCGTCAGCATGATGTTTGACCCTCCTACGTTTGCGGACCCTCACCTGTGCTCTAAGACTTGCGGTTCCCTAACCCTAACCCTAGCCAGGAACGGAAACCCACCACCAGCCCTACACCTTTCCCAACGCCGTAGCCTATTCCTGGCTCGTACGCCGGCACTTACCGTTTCATCAGCACGTAGCCTGACCCTCCCACGTTTCCGTACCCTCAACTGTGCCCTAAGCCTTGCCGTTCACTAACCCTAACCCTAGCCCAGAACGGAAACCCACCACCAGCCCTACACCTTATTGTATGCCGTAGCCTAGTCCTGGCCCGTACCCTGGCACTGACCCGTGCTTCAGCACGTAGCCATACCCTCCCACGTTTCCGTACCCTCACATGTGCCCTAAGCCTTGCCGTTCCCTAAACGTAACCGTAGCCCGGAACGAAAACCCACCACCAGCCCTACACGTTATACTACGCCGTAGCCTACTCCTGGCCCGTACGCTGGCACTGACCCGTGCGTCAGCACGTAGCCTGACCCTCTCACGTTTCCGTACCCTCACCTGTGCCCTAAGACTTGCCGTTCCCTAACCCTAACCCTAGTCTGGAACGGAAACCCACCACGAGCCCTACAGCTTACACCCAAGCCGTAGCCTATTCCTGGCCGATACGCTGGCACTGACCAGTGCGTCAGCATGTAGCCTGACTCTCCCACGTTTCCGTACCCTCACCTGTGCCCTAAGCCTTGCCGTTCCCTAACCCTATCCCTAGCCCGGAACGGAAACACACCACCAGCCCTACAACTAACCCCCAAGCCGTAGCCTACTCCTGGCCAGTACGCTGGCACTGACCCGTGCATCATCACGTACCCTGACCCTCCCACGTTTCCGTACCCTCACCTGTGCCCTAAGCCTTGCCGTTCCCTAACCCTAACCCTAGCCCGGAACGGAAACCCACCAGCAGCCCTACACCTTACCCCCAAGACGTAGCATACTCCTGGCCCGTACGTTGGCACTGACCCGTGCGTCAGCACGTAGCCTTACCCTCCCACGTTTGCGGACCCTCACCTGTGCCCTAAGCCTTGCCGTTCCCTAACCCTAACCCTAGCCCGGAACGGAAACCCACCACAAGCCCTAAACCTTTCCCTACGCCGTAGCCTATTCCTGGTTCGTACGCAGGCACTGACCCTTTCCTTAGCACGTAGCCTGACCCTCCCACGTTTCTGTACCCTCACCTGTGCCCTAAGCCTTGCCGTTCACTAACGCTAAGCCTAGCCCGGAACGGAAACCCACCACAAGCCCTACACCTTACCCCCAAGCCATAGCCTACTCCTGGCCGGTACGCTGGCACTGACACGTGCGTCAGCACGTAGCCTGACCCTCACACGTTTCCGTACCCTCACCTGTGCCCTAAGCCTTGCCGTTCCCTAACCCTAACCTTAGCCCAGAACAGAAACACACCACCAGCCCTACACTCTGCCCTACGCCGTAGCCTATTCCTGGCCCGTACGCTGGCACTGACCCGTGCGTCAGCACGTAGACTGACCCTCCCACGTTTCCGTACACTCACCTGTGCCCTAAGCCTTGACGTTCCCTAACCCTAACCCTAGCCCGGAACAGAAACCCACCAACAGCCCTACACCTTAACACCACGCCGTAGCCAACTCCTGGACCATATGCTGGCACTGACCCGTGCGTCAGCACGTAGCCTGACCCTCCCACGTTTCCGTAACGTCACATGTGCCCTAAGCCTTGCCATTCCCTAACCCTAAACCTAGCCCGGAACGGAAACCCACCACCAGCCCTAAACCTTACTCTATGCCGTAGACTACACCTGGCCCGTACGCGGGCACTGACCTGTGCTTCAGCACGTAGCCTGACCCTCCCAAGTTTCCGTACCCTCACCTGTGCCCTAAGCCTTGCCGTTCCCTAACCCTAACCCTAACCCAGAACAGAAACACACCACCATCCCTAAACCTTTCCCTACTGGGTAGCCTACTCCTCGCCCGTACGCTTGCACTGACCCGTGCGTCAGCATGGAGTTTGACCCTCCCACGTTTCCGTACCCTCACCTGGGCCCTAAGCCTTGCCATTCCCTAACACTAACCCTAGCCCGGAACGGAAACCCACCACCAGCCCTACACCTTAACCTATGCCGTAGCCTACACCTGGCCCATACGCGGGCACTGACCTGTGCTTCAGCACGTAGCCTGACCCTCCCATGTTTGCGGACCCTCACCTGTGCCCTAAGCCTTGCCGTTCCCTAACCCTAACCCTAGCCCAGAACGGAAACCCACCACCAGCCCTACACCTTTCCCAACGCCGTAGCCTATTCCTGGCTCATACGCCGGCACTCACCGTTTCATCAGCACGTAGCCTGACCCTCCCACGTTTCTGTACCCTCACCCGTGCCCTAAGCCTTGCTTTTCCGTAACCCTAACCCTAGCCCGGAACGGAAACCCACCACCAGCCCTACACCTTACCCCCACGCCGTAGCCTACTCCTGGCCCATATGCTGGCACTGACCCGTGCGTCCGCACGTAGCGTGACCCTCCCACGTTTCTGTACCCTCACCTGTGCCCTAAGGCTTGCCGTTCCCTAACCCTAACCCTAGCCCGGAACGCAAACCATCCACCAGCCCTACACCATTCCCTACGCCGTAGCCTACTCCTGGCCCGTACGCTGGCACTGAACCGTGCGTCATCACGTAGCCTGACCCTCCCACTTTTCCGTACCCTCACCTGTGCCCTAAGCCTTGCCGTTCCCTTACCCTAACCCTAGCCCGGAACGGAAACCCACCACCCGCCCTACACCTTACCCTATGCCGTAGCCTACTCCTTGCCCGTACCCTGGCACTGACCCGTGCTTCAGCACGTAGCCATACCCTCCCACGTTTCCGTACCCTCACATGTGCCCTAAGCCTTGCCGTTCCCTAAACCTAACCGTAGCCCGGAACGAAAACCCACCACCAGCCCTACACCTTACACTACGCTGTAGCCTACTCCTGGCCCGTACGCTGGCACTGACCCGTGCGTCAGCACGTAGCCTGACCCTCCCACGTTTCCGTACCCTCACCTGTGGCCTAAACCTTGCCGTTCCCTAACCCTAACCCTAGTCCGGAACGGAAACCCACCACCAGCCCTACAGCTTACCCCCAAGCCATAGCCTATTCCTGGCCCATACGCTGGCACTGACCCGTGCGTCAGCATGTAGACTGACTCTCCCACGTTTCCGTACCCTCACCTGTGCCCTAAGCCTTGCCGTTCCCTAACCCTATCCCTAGCCCGGAACGGAAACCCACCACCAGCCCTACAACTAACCCCCAAGCCGTAGCCTACTCCTGGCCAGTACGCTGGCACTGACCCGTGCATCATCACGTACCCTGACCCTCCCACGTTTCCGTACCATCAGCTGTGCCCTAAGCCTTGCCGTTCCCTAACCCTAACCCTAGCCCGTAATGGAAACCCACCAACAGCCCTACACCTTACCCCCAAGGCGTAGCCTACACCTGGCCCGTACGATGGCAATGACCCGTGCGTCAGCACGTAGCCTGACCCTCCCACGTTTGCGGACCCTCACCTGTGCCCTAAGCCTTGCCGTTCCCTAACCCTAACCCTAGCCCGGAACGGAAACCCACCACAAGCCCTAAACCTTTCCCTACGCCGTAGCCTATTCCTGGCTCGTACGCAGGCACTGACCCTTTCATTAGCACGTAGCCTGACCCTCCCACGTTTCCGTACCCTCACCTGTGCCCTAAGCCTTGCTGTTCACTAACGCTAAGCCTAGACCGGAAGAGAAACCCACCACTAGCCCTAAACCTTTCCCTACGCTGTAGCCTACACCTGGCCCTTACGCTGGCACTGACCCATGTGTCAGCACGTAGTCTGACCCTCCCAAGTTTCCGTACCCTCACCTGTGCCCTTAGCCTTGCCGTTCCCTAACCCTAACCCTAGTATGGGACGGAAACACACCACAAGCCCTACACCTAACCCCCAAACCATAGCATACTCCTGGCCCGTACGCTGGCACTGAACCGTGCGTCAGCACGTAGCCTGACCCTCCCAGGTTTCCGTACCCTCACCTATGCCCTAAGCCTTGCTGTGCCCTAACACTAACCCTAGCCCGGAACGGAAACCCACCACCAGCCCTAAACCTAACCCCCAAGCCGTAGCCTACTCCTGGCCGGTTGGCTGGCACTGTCCCGTGCGTCTGCACGTAGCCTGACCCTCCCTCGTTTCCGTACCCTCACCTGGGCCCTAAGTCTTGCCTTTCCCTAACCCTAACCCTAGCCCGGAACGGAAACCCACTACCAGCCCTAGACCTTACCCTACGCCGTAGCCTATTCCTGGCCTGTACGCTGGCACTGACCCATGCGTCAGCACGTAGCCTGACGCTCCCACTTTTCCGTACCCTCACCTGTGCCCTAAGCCTTGCCGTTCCATAACCCTAACCCTAGCTCGGAACGGAATCCCACCACCAGCCCTAAACCTTACCCTACGCCGTAGCCTACTCCTGGACCATACACTGACACTGACCCATGCGTCAGCATGTAGCCTGACCCTCCCACGTTTCCGTACCCTCACCTGTTCCCTAAGCCTTGCCGTTCCCTAACCCTAACACTAGCCCGGAACGGAAACCCACCACCAGCCCTAAACCTTACCCTACGCCGTAGCCTACTCCTGGCCCGTACGCTGGCACTGACCCGTGCGTCAACACGTACCCTGACCCTCACACGTTTCCGTACCCTCACCTCTGCCCTAAGCCTTGCCGTTCCCTAACCCTAACCCTAGCCCGTAATGGAAACCCACCACCAGCCCTACACCTTACCCTATGCCATAGCCTACTCCTGGCCCATACGATGGCACTGACCCGTGCGTCAGCACGTAGCCTGACCCTCCAACGTTTCTGTACCCTCACCTGTGCCCTAAGCCTTGCCGTTCCCTAACCCTAACCCTAGCCAGAAATGGAAACCCACCACCATCCCTAAACCTTACCCTATGCCGTAGCATACTCCTGGTCTTTACGGTGACACTGACACTTGTGTCAGCACGAAGCCTGACCCTCCCACGTTTCCTACCCTCACCTGTGCCCTAAGCCTTGCAGTTCCCTCACCCAAACCCTAGCCCGAAACGGAAACCCACCACCAACTCTACATCTAACCCTATGCCGTAGCCTACTCCTTGCCCGTACGCTGGCACTGACCTGTGCGTCAGCACGAAGCCTGACCTTCCCACATTTCCGCACCCTCATCTGTGCCCTAAGCCTTGACGTTCCCTAACACTAACCCTAACCCGGAACGGAAACCCAGCACCAGCCCTACAACTTACCCCCAAGCCGTAGCCTATTCCTGGCCCGTACAGTGGCACTGAACCGTGCGTCAGCACGTAGCCTGACCCTCCCACGTTTCCGTACCCTCACCTGTGCCCTAAGCCTTGCGGTTCCCTAACCCTAACCCTAGCCCAGAACGGAAACCCACCACTAGCCCTACACCTTACCCTACACCGTAGCCTACTCCGGGCCCGTACGCTGACACTGACCCGTGCGTCAGCACGTAGCCTGACCCTCCCACGTTTCCGGAGCCTCACCTGTGCCCTAAGACTTGACGTTCCCTAACTCTAACCATAGCCCGGAACGGAAACACACCACCAGCCCTACACGTTACCCCCAAGCCATAGCCTACTCCTGGCCCGTACGCTGGCACTGATGCGTGGGTCAGCACGTAGCAATGAAACTCCCACGTTTCCGTACCCTCAACTGTGCCCTAAGCCTTGTGGTTCCCTAACCCTAACACTAGCCCCGAAGGGAAACCCACCACCCACCCTACACCTTACCCTACACCGTAGCCTACTCCTGGCACGTACGCGGGCACTGACCCGTGCATTCAGCAGGTAGCCTGACCCTCCCACGTTTCCGTACCCTCACCTGTGCCCTAAGCCTTGCCGTTCCCTAACCCTAACCCTAGCCCAGAACAGAAACACATCACCAGCCCTACAACTTACCCACAACCTATAGCCTACTCCTGGCCCGTACGCTGGCACTGACCCGTGCGTCAGAACGCAGCCTGACCTTCCCACGTTTCCGTACCCTCACGTGGGCCCTAAGCCTTGCCATTCCCTAACCCGAACCCTAGCCCGGAACGGAAACCAACCACCAGCCCTACAACTTACCCCCAAGCCGTAGCCTACTCCTGGTCCGTACGCTGGCACTGACCCGTGCGTCAGCACGTAGCCTGACCCTCCCACGTTTCCGTACCCTCACGTGGGCCCTAAGCCTTGCCATTTCCTAACCCTAACACTAGCCCGGAATGGAAACATTCCACCACCCCTATACCTAACCCCCAAGCCGTAGCCTACTCTTGGCCCGTACGCGGGCACTGACCTGTAGTTCAGCACATAGCCGGACCCTCCCATGTTACTCTACCCTCACCTGTGCCCTAAGCCTTGCCGTTCCCTAATCCTAACCCTAGACCCGAACGGAAACCCACCACCAGCCCTACACTCTACCCTACGCTGTAGCCTACTCCTGGCCCGTACGCTTGCACTAAGCCGTGCATTATCACGTAGCCTGACCCTCCCACGTTTCCGTACCATCACCTGTGCCCTAAGCCTTGCCATTCCCTAACCCTAACCCTAGTCCGGAACGGAAACCCACCACCAGCCCTACAGCTTACCCCCAAGCCATAGCCTACTCGTGGCCCATACGCTGGCACTGACCGGTGTGTCAGCATATAGCCTGACGAGGCACACCAGGGGAGGGCGGGCCGGCAGGGTAAAGCTAACCAGGTCAGCTAATCCACAACCCTCAGGGAATCACATTGGTGAAAATGGAACTCACTAAGGCAGAAGAGAAGCCAAGGGAAAAAAGGACACGGTGCCATTTGCAGCACCGTAGATGAGTCTAGAAGTAATCACGTGACTTGTAGTAAGTCAGAAAGTGAAAGACACATATCATATCATATCACTTATAGGTGTTACCTAAAAATGGATACCAGGGCAGATATTTCCATGGAGAAGGAAAATCACAGATTCATTAAACAAACTTATGGTTCACCAATGGAAAGGTGTGAGGATTGGTTTCTTTATGATATCGAGGTTAACACACATATACAAACACAGGTGACATATATAATCACCAAAGTCCTACAGAATACAAAGAGAGGATTACTCAACATTCTGTCATAACGTACATGGGAAAAGGATCCCAGGAAGAACAGACATCTGTATATGTGTAAAAGAACCACATCTTCCACACCTACAACAAGCCAAACATTGTAATCAAACTTGCTGTAATAAAAAATAAAAAATTAAATTAAAAACACGAACAAGAAGTAGTGAGACAAACTTGAGCGGCTTTCTCCTGGCACATTCCATTCTAAATTCCAATCTAGAACACCACTTCCACTGAGGCTCTCTTGCCCTAGTAACCAGATTTGGTAAGGGAGAACTGATGCCACCTTGTGGCCGTTTCACACAACAGCAGCTTTAATCCCAGTGCTAATGGTCAGTTGATATTCAAAATCATTGCAGGCCTGTAAATGACACCTGCCCTGAAAACAAATCCTGGGGTCACATATCGACCAAAAAATTCAAAGCACGTCCATATTTCAAAAAGACCGTTTCAAGAGGCATATTTTACGCACATTAGTGTTCTGCTTCTTTTCCTTTCTTTCCTTTTTTGTTAAAAAAAACGGGAATGGAAAAAGGCATCCCTCAGAATGGGCGAAAATCGTTGCAGATGAATCAATGGACAGAGGTTTAATCTCCAATATATATAAACAGCTCATGCAGCTTAATATTAAAAAAACAAACAACTCAATACAAAAATGGGCAGAAGATCTAAAGAGACGTTTCTTCAAAGGAGACACAGAGATGGCCAAGACGCACATGAAAAGCTGCTCAACACCTCTAATTATTAGAGAAATGCAAATCAAAACTACAATGAGGTATCACCTCACACCTGTTAGAATCGGCATCATCAGAAAATCTACAAACAACAAATTCTGGGTAGAGTGTGGACAACAGGAGCCCTCTTCCACTATTGGTGGGAATGTAAATTGATACAGTCACTATGGAGAACAGTATGGAGTTTCCTTAAAAAAACTAGAAATAGAATTACCATCTGATCCAGCAATCCCACTTCTGGGCATATACCCAGAGAAAACCGTAAAACAAAAAGGCACATTCACCACAAAGTTCATTGCAGCACTATTTACAATAGCCAGGTAATGGAAGCAACCTAAATGCCCACAGACAGATGAATGGATAAAGATGTGGTACATATATAAAATGGAATATTACTCGGCCATAAAAAGGAATGAAACTGGGTCATTTGTAGAGACATCGATGGATCGAGAGACTGTCATACAGAATGAAGTAAGTCAGAAAGAGGAAAACAAATATTGTATATAAATGCATATATGTGGAGCCTAAAAAATGGTACAGATGAACTGGTTTGCAGGGAAGAAATAGAGACACAGAGGTAGAGAACAAACGTATGGACACCAAGTGTGGGAAGCCATGGGGTGGTGGTGGTGGGATGAGTTGGGAGATTGGGATTGACCTGAATACATATATATGCATAAAATACATAACTAATAATAACGTGCTGTATAAAAAAAAATAAATAAAATTAAATTTCAAAATTTTAAAAAATAAAATTTAAAAATAAAACAGAAAAAAGTTCTTCCCGTCACACAGATGTATTTATAGGAATGAATTATTTCCATGCTTATATCTATAAATACATAAAAGAGGAATAAAATCTAACTTGAACCATAAAAGAAAAAAAAACCTGAACCCAAGAGTTATACAGAGGAAAACCCTATCAGGGCACAATTGCTCCAGCGGTAAACAATTCTGAAATTGGTCAGAGGTGGGGAACCATCTCCCATACAGCCAGCAACTCACCCCCCACACAAGGAGCGTCCTCATTGCAAAGCTGGGGGACCGTGCCGAGGCATCTGTGAGTAAACGTGAGCTGAGCCCCAGGCCAGCTGCTGCTGAACTGTTCCCACCATTCCAAGGTAAAACACCTGAATATGTACAAGGGCTTGAAAGCCTAGAGGAAGGACCGTGGAGCCACACCAGCAACAGCACACAGGCCAACTTGGTGCCTGCAGGCCAGCCAGGGTGGTCCTGGCCCCGGGCGCTCTTCCAGAAGCTTTCCATTGCCCTGCCTGAGATACCCCTCCTATCCCGGCCCCCACTGCTTTTTTCCTTCCTAATCTCTGTCCGGAGAGAAATTCCAGCGGAAGGTATGGGTGACACATCCTCTTCTTTACAGGCGGCAGCCTGGCAACTCCTGCAGAAAGGCCAGCAGAACCCCACTCACACCGGGCCACCCACAAAGCTGTGGCACCTCTCTCCCGCCCATCAGCAAAGCCCCGAGACTGGTGATGCGGCAGAGAATATGGAGTCAGGCACAGCTTCAGGGGCTATTGCTGCCTGGACCTCTGTTTATATTGACCTCAAAGAGGCACACCTGGGTAGGGCGGGCCGGCAGGGTAAGGCTGCCCAGGTCAGCTAATCCACAACCCTCAGGGAATCACATTGTTGAAAATGGACCTCGCTAAGGCAGAAGAGAAGCCAAGGGAAAAAAGGACACAATGCCATTTGCAGCACCGTACATGAGTCTAGAAGTAATCACGTGACTTGTAGTAAGTCAGAAAGTGAAAGACACATATCATATCATATCACTTATAGGTGTTGCCTAAAAATGGATACCAGGGCAGATATTTCCACGGAGAAGGGCAATCACAGATTCATTAAACAAACTTATGGTTCACCAATGGAAAGGTGTGAGGATTGGTTCCATTATGATATCGGGGTTAACACACATATACAAACACAGGTGACATATATAATCACCAAATACCTACAGAATACCAAGAGAGGACTACTCTACTCTGTCATAACGTACATGGGAAAAGGATCCCAGGAAGAACAGACATCTGTATATGTGTAAAAGAACCACATCTTCCACACCTACAAGAAGCCAAACATTGTAATCAACCTTGCTGTAATAAAAAATATAAAAAATTAAATTAAAAACACGAACAAGAATTAATGAGACAAACTTGAGGGGCTTTCTCCTGGCACATTCCATTCTAAATTCCAATCTAGAACACCACTTCCACTAAGGCTCTCTTGCCCTAGTAACCAGATTTGGCAAGGGAGAACTGCTGCCACCTTGTGGCCGTTTCACACAACAGCAGCTTTAATCCCAGTGCTAATGGTCAGTTGATATTCAAAATCATTGCAGGCCTGTAAATGACACCTGCCCTGAAAACAAATCCTGGGGTCACATATCGACCAAAAATTTCAAAGGAAGTCCATATTTCAAAAAGACCATTTCAAAAGGCATATTTTACGCACATTAGTGTTCTGCTTCTTTTCCTTTCTTTCGTTTTTTGTTAAAAAAAACGGGAATGGAAAAAGGCATCCCTCAGAATGGGCGAAAATCGTTGCAAACGAATCAATGGACAGAGGTTTAATCTCCAATATATATAAACAGCTCATGCAGCTTAATATTAAAAAAACAAACAACCCAATACAAAAATGGGCAGAAGATCTAAAGAGACGTTTCTTCAAAGGAGACACAGAGATGGCCAAGACGCACATGAAAAGCTGCTCAACAGCACTAATTATTAGAGAAATGCAAATCAAAACTACAATGAGGTATCACCTCACACCTGTTAGAATCGGCATCATCAGAAAATCTACAAACAACCAATTCTGGGGAGGGTGTGGACAAAAGGAGCCCTCTTCCACTATTGGTGGGAATGTAAATTGATACAGTCACTATGGAGAACAGTATGGAGTTTCCTTAAAAAATCTAGAAATAGAATTACCATCTGATCCAGCAATCCCACTTCTGGGCATATATCCAGAGAAAACCGTAAATCAAAAAGGCACATTCACCACAATGTTCGTTACAGCACTATTTACAATAGCCAGGTAATGGAAGCAACCTAAATGCCCACAGACAGATGAATGGATAAAGATGTGGTACGTATATAAAATGGAATATTACTCGGCCATAAAAAGGAATGAAACTGGGTCATTTGTAGAGACATCGATGGATCGAGAGACTGTCATACAGAATGAAGTAAGTCAGAAAGTGGAAAACAAATATTGTATATTAATGCATATATGTGGAGCCTAAAAAATGGTACAGATGAACTGGTTTGCAGGGAAGAAATAGAGACACAGAGGTAGAGAACAAACGTATGGACACCAAGTGTGGGAAGCCATGGGGTGGTGGTGGTGGGATGAGTTGGGAGATTGGGATTGACCTGAATACATGTATATGCATAAAATACATAACTAATAATAACGTGCTGTATAAAAAAAATAAATAAAATTAAATTTCAAAATTTTAAAAAATAAAATTTAAAAATAAAAGAGAAAAAAGTTCTTCCCGTCACACAGATGTATTTATAGGAATGAATTATTTCCATGCTTATATCTATAAATACATAAAAGAGGAATAAAATCTAACTTGAACCATTAAAGAAAAAAAAAGTGAACCCACGAGTTATACAGACGAAAAACCTATCAGGGTACTTGCTCCAGCGGTAAACAATTTTGAAATTGGTCAGAGGTGGGGAACCATCTCCCATACAGCCAGCAAACCACCCCCCACGCAAGGAGCGGCCTCATTGCAAAGCTGGGGGACCGTGCCGAGGCATCTGTGAGTAATCGTGAGCTGAGCCCCAGGCCAGCTGCTGCTGAACTGTTCCCAGCCTTTCCAGGTAAAACACCGGAATATGTACAAGGGCTTGAAAGCCTAGAGGAAGGACCGTGGAGCCACACCAGCGACAGCACGCAGGCCAACTTGGTGCCTGCAGGCCAGCCAGGGTGGTCCTGGCCCCGGGCGCTCTTCCAGAAGCTTTCCATTGCCCTGCCTGAGATACCCCTCCTGTCCCGGCCCCCACTGCTGTTTTCCTTCCTCACCTCTGTCCGGAGAGAAATTCCAGTGGAAGGTATGGGTGACACATCCTCTTCTTTACAGGCGGCAGCCTGGCAACTCCTGCAAAAAGGCCAGCAGAACCCCTCTCACGCCGGGCCACCCACAAAGCTGTGGCCCCTCACTTCCTCCCACCAGCATAGCCCGGAGACTGCTGACGGGGCAGAGAATATGGAGTCAGGCACAGCTTCAGGGGCTATTGCTGCCTGGAGCTCTGTTTATATTGACCTCAACGAGGCACACCTGGGGAGGGCGGGCTGGCAGGGTAAGGCTGCCCAGGTCAGCTAATCCACAACCCTCAGGGAATCACATTGTTGAAAATGGACCCCGCTAAGGCAGAAGAGAAGCCAAGGGAAAAAAGGACACAATGCCATTTGCAGCACCGTAGATGAGTCTAGAAGTAATCACGTGACTTGTAGTAAGTCAGAAAGTGAAAGACACATATCATATCATATCACTTATAGGTGTTACCTAAAAATGGATACCAGGGCAGATATTTCCACGGAGAAGGGCAATCACAGATTCATTAAACAAACTTATGGTTCACCAATGGAAAGGTGTGAGGATTGGTTTCATTACGATATCGGGGTTAACAGACATATACAAACACAGGTGACATATATAATCACCAAAGACCTACAGAATACCAAGAGAGGACTACTCAACATTCTGTCATAACGTACATGGGAAAAGGATCCCAGGAAGAACAGTCATCTGTATATGTGTAAAAGAACCACATCTTCCACACCTACAACAAGCCAAACATTGTAATCAAACTTGCTGTAATAAAAAATATTAAATTAAATTAAATACACGAACAAGAAGTAGTGAGACAAACGTGAGGGGCTTTCTCCTGGCACATTCCATTCTAAACTCCAATCTAGAACACCACTTCCACTGAGGCTCTCTTGCCCTAGTAACCAGATTTGGTAAGGGTGAACTGCTGCCACCTTGTGGCCGTTTCACACAACAGCAGCTTTAATCCCAACGCTAATGATCAGTTGATATTCAAAATCATTGCAGGCCTGTAAATGACACCTGCCCTGAAAACAAATACTGGGGTCACATATCGACCAAAAAATTTAAAGGCCGTCCATATTTCAAAACGACCATTTCAAAAGGCATATTTTACGCACATTAGTGTTCTGCTTCTTTTCCTTTCTTTCCTTTTTTGTTAAAAAAACAAGGGAATGGAAAATGGCATCCCACAGAATGGGCGAAAATCGTTGCAGACGAATCAATGGACAGAGGTTTAATCTCCAATATATATAAACAGCTCATGCAGCTTAATATTAAAAAAACAAACAACCCAAAAAAGAAATGGGCAGAAGATCTAAAGAGACGTTTCTTCAAAGGAGACACAGAGATGGCCAAGACGCACATGAAAAGCTGCTCAACAGAACTAATTATTAGAGAAATGCAAATCAAAACTACAATGAGGTATCACCTCACACCTGTTAGAATCGGCATCATCAGAAAATCTACAAACAACCAATTCTGGGGAGGGTGTGGACAAAAGGAGCCCTCTTCCACTATTGGTGGGAATGTAAATTGATACAGTCACTATGGAGAACAGTATGGAGTTTCCTTAAAAAAAAACTAGATATAGAATTACCATCAGATCCCACAATCCCACTTCTGGGCATATACCCAGAGATAACCGTATTTCAAAAGGGCACATTCACCACAATGTTCGTTGCAGCACTATTTACAATAGCCAGGTAATGGAAGCAACCTAAATGCCCACAGACAGATGAATGGATAAAGATGTGGTACATATATAAAATGGAATATTACTCGGCCATAAAAAGGAATGAAACTGGGTCGTTTGTAGAGACATCGATGGATCGAGAGACTGTCATACAGAATGAAGTAAGTCAGAAAGAGGAAAACAAATATTGTATATTAATGCATATATGTGGAGCCTAAAAATGGTACAGATGAACTGGTTTGCAGGGAAGAAATAGAGACACAGAGGTAGAGAACAAACGTATGGACACCAAGTGTGGGAAGCCATGGGGTGGTGGTGGTGGGATGAGTTGGGAGTTTGGGATTGAACTGTATACATGTATATGCATAAAATACATAACTAATAATAACGTGCTGTATAAAAAAATAAAATTAAATTTCAAAATTTTAAAAAATAAAATTTAAAAATAAAACAGAAAAAAAGTTCTTCCCGTCACACAGATGTATTTATAGGAACGAATTATTTCCATGCATATATCTATAAACACATAAAAGAGGAATAAAATCAAACTTGAACCATAAAAGAAAAAAAAACCTGAACCCACGAGTTATACAGAGGAAATCCCTATCAGGGCACTTGCTCCAGTGGTAAACAATTCTGAAATTGGTCAGAGTTGGGGAACCATTTCCCATACAGCCAGCAACCCACCCCCCACGCAAGGAGCGTCCTCATTGCAAAGCTGGGGGACCGTGCCGAGGCATCTGTGAGTAAACGTGAGCTGAGCCCCAGGCCAGCTGCTGCTGAACTGTTCCCACCCTTTCCAGCTAAAACACCTGAATATGTACAAGGGCTTGAAAGCCTAGAGGAAGGACCGTGGAGCCACACCAGAGACAGCACGCAGGCCAACTTGGTGCCTGCAGGCCAGCCAGGGTGGTCCTGGACCTTGGCGCTCTTCCAGAAACTTTCCATTGCCCTGCCTGAGATATCCCTCCTGTCCCGGCCCCCACTGCGTTTTTCCTTCCTCACCTCTGTCCGGAGAGAAATTCCAGCGGAAGGTATGGGTGACACATCCTCTTCTTTACAGGTGGCAGCCTGGCAACTCCCGCAGAAAGGCCAGCAGAACCCCACTCACACCGGGCCACCCACAAAGCTGTGGCCCCTCACTCCCTCCCACCAGCACAGCCCCGAGACTGCTGACGGGGCCGAGAATATGGAGTCAGGCACAGCTTCAGGGGCTATTGCTGCCTGGAGCTCTGTTTATATTGACCTCAACGAGGCACACCTGGGGAGGGCGGGCCGGCAGTGTAAGGCTGCCCAGGTCAGCTAATCCACATCCCTAAGGGAATCACATTGTTGAAAATGGACCCCACTAAGGCAGAAGAGAAGCCAAGGGAAAAAAGGACACAATGCCATTTGCAGCACCGTAGATGAGTCTAGAAGTAATCACGTGACTTGTAGTAAGTCAGAAAGTGAAAGACACATATCATATCATATCACTTATAGGTGTTACCTAAAAATGGATACCAGGGCAGATATTTCCACGGAGAAGGGCAATCACAGATTCATTAAACAAACTTATGGTTCACCAATGGAAAGGTGTGAGGATTGGTTTCATTACGATATCGGGGTTAACAGACATATACAAACACAGGTGACATATATAATCACCAAAGACCTACAGAATACCAAGAGAGGACTACTCAACATTCTGTCATAACGTACATGGGAAAAGGATCTCAGGAAGAACAGTCATCTGTATATGTGTAAAAGAACCACATCTTCCACACCTACAACAAGCCAAACATTGTAATCAAACTAGCTGTAATAAAAAATAAAAAATTAAATTAAAAACACGAACAAGAAGTAGTGAGACAAACGTGAGGGGCTTTCTCCTGGCACATTCCATTCGAAACTCCAATCTAGAACACCACTTCCACTGAGGCTCTCTTGCCCTAGTAACCAGATTTGGTAAGGGTGAACTGCTGCCACCTTGTGGCCGTTTCACACAACAGCAGCTTTAATCCCAGCGCTAATGGTCAGTTGATATTCAAAATCATTGCAGGCCTGTAAATGACACCTGCCCTGAAAACAAATCCTGGGGTCACATATCGACCAAAAATTTCAAAGGACGTCCATATTTCAAAACGACCGTTTCAAAAGGCATATTTTACGCACATCAGTGTTCTGCTTCTTTTCCTTTCTTTCCTTTTTTGTTAAAAAACACGGGAATGGAAAAAGGCATCCCCCAGAATGGGCAAAAATCGTTGCAAACGAATCAATGGACAGAGGTTTAATCTCCAATATATATAAACAGCTCATGCAGCTTAATATTAAAAAAACAAAGAAGCCAATACAAAAATGGGCAGAAGATCTAAAGAGACGTTTCTTCAAAGGAGACACAGAGATGGCCAAGACGCACATGAAAAGCTGCTCAACAGCACTAATTATTAGAGAAATGCAAATCAAAACTACAATGAGGTATCACCTCACACCTGTTAGAATCGGCATCATCAGAAAATCTACAAACAACCAATTCTGGGGAGGGTGTGGACAAAAGGAGCCCTCTTCCACTATTGGTGGGAATGTAAATTGATACAGTCACTATGGAGAACAGTATGGAGTTTCCTTAAAAAATCTAGAAATAGAATTACCATCTGATCCAGCAATCCCACTTCTGGGCATATATCCAGAGAAAACCGTAAATCAAAAAGGCACATTCACCACAATGTTCGTTACAGCACTATTTACAATAGCCAGGTAATGGAAGCAACCTAAATGCCCACAGACAGATGAATGGATAAAGATGTGGTACGTATATAAAATGGAATATTACTCGGCCATAAAAAGGAATGAAACTGGGTCATTTGTAGAGACATCGATGGATCGAGAGACTGTCATACAGAATGAAGGAAGTCAGAAAGAGGAAAACAAATATTGTATATTAATGCATATATGTGGAGCCTAAAAATGGTACAGATGAACTGGTTTGCAGGGAAGAAATAGAGACACAGAGGTAGAGAACAAACGTATGGACACCAAGTGTGGGAAGCCATGGGGTGGTGGTGGTGGGATGAGTTGGGAGTTTGGGATTGACCTGTATACATGTATATGCATAAAATACATAACTAATAATAACGTGCTGTATAAAAAAATAAATAAAATTAAATTTCAAAATTTTAAAAAATAAAATTTAAAAATAAAACAGAAAAAAAGTTCTTCCCGTCACACAGATGTATTTATAGGAACGCATTATTTCCATGCTTATATCTATAAATACATAAAAGAGGAATAAAATCTAACTTGAACCATAAAAGAAATAAAAAATTGAACCCACGAGTTATACAGAGGAAAACCCTATCAGGGCACTTGCTCCAGTGGTAAACAATTCTGAAATTGGTCAGAGGTGGGGAACCATCTCCCATACAGCCAGCAACCTATACCCCACGCAAGGAGCGTCCTCACTGCAAAGCTGGGGGACCGTGCCGAGGCATCTGTGAGTAATCGTGAGCTGAGCCCCAGGCCAGCTGCTGCTGAACTATTCCCACCCTTTCCAGGTAAAACACCTGAATATGTACAAGGGCTTGAAAGCCTAGAGGAAGGACCGTGGAGCCACACCAGCGACAGCACGCAGGCCAACTTTGTGCCTGCAGGCCAGCCAGGGTGGTCCTGGCCCCGGGCGCTCTTCCAGAAAATTTCCATTGCCCTGCCTGAGATACCCCTCCTGTCCCGGCCCCCACTGCTTTTTTCCTTCCTCACCTCTGTCCGGAGAGAAATTCCAGCGGAAGGTATGGGTGACACATCCTCTTCTTTACAGGCGGCAGCTTGGCAACTCCTGCAGAAAGGCCAGCAGAACCCCACTCACGCCGGGCCACCCACAAAGCTGTGGCCCCTCACTCCCTCCCACCAGCACAGCCCCGAGACTGCTGATGGGGCAGAGAATATGGAGTCAGGCACAGCTTCAGTGGCTATTGCTGCCTGGAGCGCTGTTTATATTGACCTCAACGAGGCATACCTGGGGAGGGCGGGCTGGCAGGGTAAGGCTGCCCAGGTCAGCTAATCCACAACCCTCAGGGAATCACATTGTTAAAAATGGACCCCGCTAAGGCAGAAGAGAAGCCAAGGGAAAAAAGGACACAATGCATTTGCAGCACCGTAGATGAGTCTAGAAGTAATCACGTGACTTGTAGTAAGTCAGAAAGTGAAAGACACATATCATATCATATCACTTATAGGTGTTACCTAAAAATGGATACCAGGGCAGATATTTCCACGGAGAAGGGCAATCACAGATTCATTAAACAAACTTATGGTTCACCAATGGAAAGGTGTGAGGATTGGTTTCATTACGATATCGGGGTTAACAGACATATACAAACACAGGTGACATATATAATCACCAAAGACCTACAGAATACCAAGAGAGGACTACTCAACATTCTGTCATAACGTACATGGGAAAAGGATCCCAGGAAGAACAGTCATCTGTATATGTGTAAAAGAACCACATCTTCCACACCTACAACAAGCCAAACATTGTAATCATACTTGCTGTAATAAAAAATATTAAATTAAATTAAATACACGAACAAGAAGTAGTGAGACAAACGTGAGGGGCTTTCTCCTGGCACATTCCATTGTAAACTCCAATCTAGAACACCACTTCCACTGAGGCTCTCTTGCCCTAGTAACCAGATTTGGTAAGGGTGAACTGCTGCCACCTTGTGGCCATTTCACACAACAGCAGCTTTAATCCCAACGTTAATGGTCAGTTGATATTCAAAATCATTGCAGGCTTGTAAATGACACCTGCCCTGAAAACATATCCTGGGGTCACATATCGACCAAAAAATTCAAAGGACGTCCATATTTAAAAACGACCGTTTCAAAAGGCATATTTTACGCACATTAGTGTTCTGCTTCTTTTCCTTTCTTTCCTTTTTTGTTAAAAAACACGGGAATGGAAAAAGGCATCCCTCAGAATGGGCGAAAATCGTTGCAGACGAATCAATGGACAGAGGTTTAATCTCCAATATATATAAACAGCTCATGCAGCTTAATATTAAAAAAACAAACAACCCAAAAAAATGGGCAGAAGATCTAAAGAGACGTTTCTTCAAAGGAGACACAGAGATGGCCAAGACGCACATGAAAAGCTGCTCAACAGAATTATTAGAGAAATGCAAATCAAAACTACAATGAGGTATCACCTCACACCTGTTAGAATCGGCATCATCAGAAAATCTACAAACAACCAATTCTGGGGAGGGTGTGGACAAAAGGAGCCCTCTTCCACTATTGGTGGGAATGTAAATTTATACAGTCACTATGGAGTACAGTATGGAGTTTCCATAAAAAAAACTAGAAATAGAATTACCATCAGATCCCGCAATCCCACTTCTGGGCATATACCCAGAGATAACCATATTTCAAAAGGGCACATTCACCACAATGTTCCTTGCAGCACTATTTACAATAGCCAGGTAATGGAAGCAACCTAAATGCCCACAGACAGATGAATGGATAAAGATGTGGTACATATATAAAATGGAATATGACTCGGCCATAAAAAGGAATGAAACTGGGTCATTTGAAGAGACATCGATGGATCGAGAGACTGTCATACAGAATGAAGTATGTCAGAAAGAGGAAAACAAATATTGTATATTAATGCATATATGTGGAGCCTAAAAATGGTACAGATAAACTGGTTTGCAGGGAAGAAATAGAGACACAGAGGTAGAGAACAAACGTATGGACACCAAGTGTGGGAAGCCATGGGGTGGTGGTGGTGGGATGAGTTGGGAGTTTGGGATTGACCTGTATACATGTATATGCATAAAATACATAACTAATAATAACCTGCTGTATAAAAAAATAAATAAAATTAAATTTCAAAATTTTAAAAAATAAAATTTAAAAATAAAACAGAAAAAAAGTTCTTCCCGTCACACAGACGTATTTATAGGAACAAATTATTTCCATGCATATATCTATAAACACATAAAAGAGGAATAAAATCTAACTTGAACCATAAAAGAAAAAAAAATCTGAACCCACGAGTTATACAGAGGAAATCCCTATCAGGGCACTTGCTCCAGTGGTAAACAATTCTGAAATTGGTCAGAGTTGGGGAACCATCTCCCATACAGCCAGCAACCCACCCCCCACGCAAGGAGCGTCCTCATTGCAAAGCTGGGGGACCGTGCCGAGGCATCTGTGAGTAAACGTGAGCTGAGCCCCAGGCCAGCTGCTGCTGTACTGTTCCCACCCTTTCCAGCTAAAACACCTGAATATGTACAAGGGCTTGAAAGCCTAGAAGAAGGACCGTGGAGCCACACCAGTGACAGCACGCAGGCCAACTTGGTTCCTGCAGGCCAGCCAGGGTGGTCCTGGCCCCGGGCGTTCTTCCAGAATCTTTCCATTGCCCTGCCTGAGATACCCCTCCTATCCCGGCCCCCACTGCTTTTTTCCTTCCTCACCTCTGTCCGGAGAGAAATTCCAGGGGAAGTTATGTGTGACACAACCTCTTCTTACAGGCGGCAGCCTGGCAACTCCTGTAGAAAGGACAGCAGAACCCCACTCACACCGGGCCACCCACAAAACTGTGGCCCCTCACTCCCTACCAGCAGCACAGCCCCGAGACTGCTGACGGGGCAGAGAATATGGAGTCAGGCACAGCTTCAGGGGCTATTGCTGCCTGGAGCTCTGTTTATATTGACCTCAAAGAGGCACACCTGGGGAGGGCGGGCCGGCAGGGTAAGGCTGCCCAGGTCAGCTAATCCACAACCCTCAGGGAATCACATTGTTGAAAATGGACCCCGCTAAGGCAGAAGAGAAGCCAAGGGAAAAAAGGACCCAATGCCATTTGCAGCACCGTAGATGAGTCTAGAAGTAATCACGTGACTTGTCGTAAGTCAGAAAGTGAAAGACACATATCATATCATATCACTTATAGGTGTTACCTAAAAATGGATACCAGGGCAGATATTTCCACGGAGAAGGGCAATCACAGATTCATTAAACAAACTTATGGTTCACCAATGGAAAGGTGTGAGGATTGGTTTCATTACGATATCGGGGTTAACAGACATATACAAACAGAGGTGACATATATAATCACCAAAGTCCTACAGAATACCAAGAGAGGAGTACTCAACATTCTGTCATAACGTACATGGGAAAAGGATCCCAGGAAGAACAGTCATGTGTATATATGTAAAATAACCACATCTTCCACACCTACAAAAAGCCAAACATTGTAATCAAACTTGCTGTAATAAAAAATAAATAAAAAATAAATTAAAAACACAAACAAGATGTAGTGAAACAAACGTGAGGGGCTTTCTCCTGGCACATTCCATTCTAAATTCCAATCTAGAACACGACTTCCATTGAGGCTCTGTTGCCCTCTTAACCAGATTTGGTAAGGGAGAACTGCTGCCACCTTGTGGCCGTTTCACACAACAGCAGCTTTAATCCCAGCACTAATGGTCAGTTGATATTCAAAATCATTGCAGGCCTGTAAATCACACCTGCCCTGAAAACAAATCCTGGGGTCACATATCGACCAAAAAATTCAAAGGACGTCCATATTTCAAAACAACCGTTTCAAAAGGCATATTTTACGCACATTAGTGTTCTGCTTCTTTTTCTTTCTTTCCTTTTTTGTTAAAAAAAACGGGAATGGAAAAAGGCATCCCTCAGAATGGGCGAAAATCGTTGCAGACGAATCAAAGGACAGAGGTTTAATCTCCAATATATATAAACAGCTCATGCAGCTTAATATTAAAAAAACAAACAACCCAATACAAAAATGGGCAGAAGATCTAAAGAGACGTTTCTTCAAAGAAGACACAGAGATGGCCAAGACGCACATGAAAAGCTGCTCAACAGCACTAATTATTAGAGAAATGCAAATCAAAACTACAATGAGGTATCACCTCACACCTGTTAGAATCGGCATCATCAGGAAATCTACAAACAACCAATTCTGGGGAGGGTGTGGACAAAAGGAGCCCTCTTCCACTATTGGTGGGAATGTAAATTGATACAGTCACTATGGAAAACAGTATGGAGTTTCCTTAAAAAAAACTAGAAATAGAATTACCATCTGATCCAGCAATCCCACTTCTGGGCATATACCCAGAGAAAACCATAAATCAAAAAGGCACATTCACCACAATGTTCATTGCAGCACTATTTACAATAGCCAGGTAATGGAAGCAACCTAAATGCCCACAGACAGATGAATGGGTAAAGATGTGGTACATATATAAAATGGAATATTACTCGGCCATAAAGGGGAGTGAAACTGGGTCCTTTGTAGAGACATCGATGGATCTAGTGACTGTCTTACAGAATGAAGTAAGTCAGAAAGAGGAAAACAAATATTGTATATTAATGCATATATGTGGAACCTAAAAAATGGTACAGATGAACTGATTTGCAGGGAACAAATAGAGACAGAGCGGTAGAGAACAAACGTATGGACACCAAGTTTGGGAAGCTATGGGGTGACGGTGGTGGGATGAGTTGGGAGATTGGGATTGACCTGTATACATGTATATGCATAAAATACATAACTAATAATAACCTGCTGTATAAAAAAATAAATAAAATAAAATTTCAAAATTTTAAAAAATAAAATTTAAAAATAAAACAGAAGAAAGTTCTTCCCTTCACACCGATGTATTTATAGGAATCAATTATTTCCATGCTTATATCTATAAATACATAAAAGAGGAATAAAATCTAACTTGAACCATAAAAAAAAAAAAAAACCCTGAACCCACGATTTATACAGAGGAAAACCCTATCAGGGCACTTGCTCCAGCGGTCAACAATTCTGAAATTGGTCAGAGGTTGGGAATCATCTCCCATACAGCCAGCAACCCACCCCCCATGCAAGGAGCGTCCTCATTGCAAAGCTGGGGGACCGTGCCGAGGCATCTGTGAGTAAACATGTGCTGAGCCCCAGGCCAGTTGCTGCTGAACTGTTCCCACCCTTCCCAGGTAAAACACCTGAATATGTACAAAGGCTTGAAAGCCTAGAGGAAGGGCCGTGGAGCCACACCAGTGACAGCACGCAGGCCAACTTGGTGCCTGCAGGCCAGCCAGGGTGGTCCTGGCCCCGGGATCTCTTCCGGAAGATTTCCATTGCCCTACCTGAGATACCCCTACTCTGCCGGCACCCACTGCTTTTTTCCTTCCGCACCTCTGACCGGAGAGAAATTCCATCGGAAGGTATGGGTGACACATCCTCTTCTTTACAGGCGGCAGCCTGGCAACTCCTACAGAAAGGCCAGCAGAACCCCACTCACACCGGGCCACCCACAAAGCTGTGGCCCCTCACTCCCTCCCACCAGCACAGCCCCGAACCTGCTGACGGGGCAGAGAATATGGGGTCAGGCACAGCTTCAGGGGCTATTGCTGCCTGGAGCTCTGTTTATATTGACCTCAACGAGGCACACCTGGGGAGGGCGGGCCGGCAGGGTAAGGCTGCCCAGGTCAGCTAATCCACAACCCTCAGGGAATCACATTGTTGAAAATGGACCTCGCTAAGGCAGAATAGAAGCCAAGGGAAAAACGGACACAATGCGATTTGCAGCACCGTAGATGAGTCTAGAAGTAATCACGTGACTTGTAGTAAGTCAGAAAGTGAAAGACACATATCATATCATATCACATATAGGTGTTACCCAAAAATGGATACCAGGGCAGATATTTCCACGGAGAAGGGCAATCACAGATTCATTAAACAAACTTATGGTTCACCAATGGAAAGGTGTGAGGATTGGTTTCATTACGATATCGGGGTTAACACACATATACAAACACAGGTGACATATATAATCACCAAAGACCTACAGAATACCAAGAGAGGACTACTCAACATTCTGTCATAACGTACATGGGAAAAGGATCCCAGGAAGAACAGTCATCTGTATATGTGTAAAAGAACCACATCTTCCACACCTACAACAAGCCAAACATTGTAATCAAACTTGCTGTAATAAAAAATAAAAAATTAAATTAAAAACACGAACAAGAAGTAGTGAGACAAACGTGAGGGGCTTTCTCCTGGCACATTCCATTCTAAATTCCAATCTAGAACACCACTTCCACTGAGGCTCTCTTGCCTTAGTAACCAATTTGGTAAGGGAGAACTGCTGCCAGCTTGTGGCCATTTCACACAACAGCAGCTTTAATCCCAGCACTAATGGTCAGTTGATATTCAAAATCATTGCAGGACTGTAAATGACACCTGCCCTGAAAACAAATCCTGGGGTCACATATCGACCAAAAAATTCAAAGGACGTCCATATTTCAAAACGACCGTTTCAAAAGGCATATTTTACGCACATTAGTGTTCTGCTTCTTTTCCTTTCTTTCCTTTTTTGTTAAAAAACACGGGAATGGAAAAAGGCATCCCTCAGAATGGGCGAAAATCGTTGCAGACGAATCAATGGACAGAGGTTTAATCTCCAATATATATAAACAGCTCATGCAGCTTAATATTAAAAAACAAACAACCCCCCAAAAAATGGGCAGAAGATCTAAAGAGACGTTTTTTCAAAGGAGACAGAGAGATGGCCAAGACGCACATGAAAAGCTGCTCAACAGCACTAATTATTAGAGAAATGCAAATCAAAACTACAATGAGGTATCACCTCACACCTGTTAGAATCGGCATCATCAGAAAATCTACAAACAACCAATTCTGGGGAGGGTGTGGACAAAAGGAGCCCTCTTCCACTATTGGTGGGAATGTAAATTGATACAGTCACTATGGAGAACAGTATGGAGTTTCCTTAAAAAAACTAGAAATAGAATTACCATCTGATCCAGCAATCCCACTTCTGGGCATATACCCAGAGAAAACCGTATTTCAAAAAAGCACATTCACCACAATATTCGTTGCAGCACTATTTACAATAGCCAGGTAATGGAAGCAACCTAAATGCCCACAGACAGATGAATGGATAAAGATGTGGTACATATATAAAATGGAATATTACTCGGCCATAAAAAGGAATGAAACTGGGTCATTTGTAGAGACATCGATGGATCGAGAGATTGTCATACAGAATGAAGTAAGTCAGAAAGAGGAAAACAAATATTGTATATTAATGCATATATGTGGAACCTAAAAAAATGGTACAGATGAACTGGTTTGCAGGGAAGAAATAGAGACACAGAGGTAGAGAACAAACGTATGGACACCAAGTGTTGGAAGCCATGGGGTGGTGGTGGTGGGATGAGTTGGGAGTTTGGGATTGACCTGTATACATGTATATGCATAAAATACATAACTAATAATAACGTGCTGTATAAAAAAATAAATAAAATTAAATTTCAAAATTTTAAAAAATAAAATTTAAAAATAGAACAGAAAAAATTCTTCCCGTCACACAGTTGTATTTATAGGAATGAATTCTTTCCATGCTTATATTTATAAATACATAAAAGAGGAATAAAATTTAACTTGAACCATAAAAGAAAAAAAAAGTGAACCCACGACTTATACAGAGGAAAACCCTATCACGGCATTGCTCCAGCGGTAAACAATTCTGAAATTGGTCAGAGGTGGGGATCCATCTCCCATACAGCCAGCAACCCACCCCCCCATGCAAGAAGCGTCCTCATTGCAAAGCTGGGGGACCGTGCCGAGGCATCTGTGAGTAAACGTGAGCTGAGCCCCAGGCCAGCTGCTGCTGAACTGTTCCCACCCTTTCCAGGTAAAACACCTGAATATGTACAAGGGCTTGAAAGCCTAGAGGAAGGACCGTGGAGCCACACCAGCAACAGCACGCAGGCCAACTTGGTGCCTGAAGGCCAGCCAGGGTGGTCCTGGCCCTGGGCGCTCTTCCAGAAGCTTTCCATTGACCTGCCTGAGATTCCCCGGCTGTCCCTGCACCCACTGCTTTTTTCCTTCCTCACCTCTGTCCGGAGAGAAATTCCAGCAGAAGGTATGGGTGACACATCCTCTTCTTTACAGGCGGCAGCCTGGCAACTCCTACAGAAAGGCCAGCAGAACCCCCCTCACACCGGGCCACCCACAAATCTGTGGCCCCTCACTCCCTCCCACCAGCACAGCCCAGAACCTGCTGATGGGGCAGAGAATATGGAGTCAGGCACAGCTTCAGGGGCTATTGCTGCCTGGAGCACTGTTTTTCTTGAACTCAACCAGGCAAACCTGGGGAGGGCCAGCTGGCAGCGTAAGGCTGCCCAGGTCAGCTAATCCACAACCCTCAGGGAATTACATTGGTGAAAATGGACCTCGCTAAGGCAGAAGAGAAGCCAAGAGAAAAAAGGACACAATGCCATTTGCAGCACCGTAGATGAGTCTAGAAGTAATCACGTGACTTGTAGTAAGACAGAAAGTGAAAGACACATATCATATCATATCACTTATAGTTGTTACCTGAAAATGGATACCAGGGCAGATATTTCCACGGAGGAGGGCAATCACAGATTCATTAAACAAACTTATGGTTCACCAATTGAAAGGTGTGAGGATTGGTTTCATTACGATATCGGAGTTAACAGACATATACAAACACAGGTGACATATATAATCACCAAAGACCTACAGAATACCAAGAGAGGACTACTCAACATTCTGTCATAACGTACATGGGAAAAGGATCCCAGGAAGAACAGACATCTGTATATGTGTAAAAGAACCACATCTTCCACACCTACAAAAAGCCAAACATTGTAATCAAACTTGCTGTAATAAAAAATAAAAAAATTAAATTAAAAACACGAACAAGAAGTAGTGAGACAAACTTGAGGGGCTTTCTCCTGGCACATTCCATTCTAAATTCCAATCTAGAACACCACTTCCACTGAGGCTCTCTTGCCCTAGTAACCAGATTTGGTAAGGGTGAACTGCTGCCACATTGTGGCCGTTTCACACAACAGCAGCTTTAATCCCAGCGCTAATGGTCAGTTGATATTCAAAATCTTTGCAGGCCTGTAAATGACACCTGCCCTGAAAACAAATCCTGGGGTCACATATCGACGAAAAAATCAAAGCACGTCCATATTTCAAAACGACCGTTTCAAAAGGCATATTTTACGCACATTAGTGTTCTGCTTCTTTTCCTTTCTTTCCTTTTTTGTTAAAAAACACGGGAATGGAAAAAGGCATCCCTCAGAATGGGCAAAAATCGATGCAAACGAATCAATGTACAGAGGTTTAATCTCCAGTATATATAAACAGCTCATGCAGCTTAATATTAAAAAAAACAAACAAGCCAATACAAAAATGGGCAGAAGATCTAAAGAGACGTTTCTTCAAAGAAGACACAGAGATGCCCAAGACGCACATGAAAAGCTGCTCAACAGCACTAATTATTAGAGAAATGCAAATCAAAACTACAATGAGGTATCACCTCACACCTGTTAGAATAGGCATCATCAGAAAATCTACAAACAACCAATTCTGGGGAGGGTGTGGACAAAAGGAGCCCTCTTCCACTATTGGTGGGAATGTAAATTGATACAGTCACTATGGAGAACAGTATGGAGTTTCCTTAAAAAAACTAGAAATAGAATTACCATCTGATCCAGCAATCCCACTTCTGGGCATATACCCAGAGAAAACCGTAAATCAAAAAGGCACATTCACCACAATGTTCATTGCAGCACTATTTACAATAGCCAGGTAATGGAAGCAACCTAAATGCCCACAGACAGATGAATGGATAAAGATGTGGTACATATATAAAATGAAATATTACTCGGCCATAAAAAGGAATGAAACTGGGTCATTTGTAGAGACATCGATGGATCAAGAGACTGTCATACAGAATGAAGTCAAAAAGAGGAAACCAAATACTGTATATTAAGGCATATATGGGGAACCTAAAAAATGGTACAGATGAACTGGTTTGCAGCGAAGAAATAGAGACACAGAGGTAGAGAACAAACGTATGGACACCAAGTGTGGGAAGCCATGGGGTGGTGGTGGTGGGATGAGTTGGGAGATTGGGATTGACCTGTATACATTTATATGCATAAAATACATAACTAATAATAACCTGCTGTATAAAAATATAAATTAATTAATTTCAAAATTCTAAACAATAAAATTTAAAAATAAAAGAGAAAAAAGTTCTTCCCGTCTCACAGATGAATTTATAGGAATGAATTATTTCCATGCTTATATCTATAAATACATAAAAGAGGAATAAAATCTAACTTGAAACATAAAAGAAAAAGAAAACCTGAACCCACCATTTATACAGAGGAAAATCCTATCTGGACACTTGCTCCAGCTGTAAACAATTCTGAAATTGGTCAGAGGTGGGGAACCATCTCCCATACAGCCAGCACCCCACCCCTCACACAAGGAGCGTCCTCATTGCAAAGCTGGGGCACTGTGCCGAGGCATCTGTGAGTAAACGTGAGCTGAGCCCCAGGCCAGCTGCTGCTGAACAGTTCCCACCCTTCCCAGGTAAAACACCTGAATATGTACAAGGGCTTGAAATCCTAGAGGAAGGGCCGTGGAGCCACACCAGCGACAGCACGCAGGCCAACTTGGTGCCTGCAGGCCAGCCAGAGTGGCCCTGGCCACAGGAGCTCTTCCGGAAGCTTTCCATTGCCCTGCCTGAGATACCCCTCCTGTCCTGGCCCACACTGCTTTTTTCCTTCCTCACCTCTGTCCGGAGAGAAATTCCAGCGGAAGGTATGGGTGACACATCCTCTTCTTTACAGGTGTCAGCCTGGCAACTCCTGCAGAAAGGCCAGCAAAGCCCCACTCACACCGGGCCACCCACAAAGCTGTGGCCCCTCACTCCCACCCATCAGCAGAGCCCCGAGACTGCTGATGGGGCAGAGAATATGGAGTCAGGCACAGCTTCAGGGGCTATTGCTGCCTGGAGCGCTGTTTATATTGACCTCAACGAGTCACACCTGGGGAGGGCGGGCCGGCAAGGTAAGGCTGCCCAGGTCAGCTAATCCACAACCCTCAGGGAATCACATTGTTGAAAATGGACCTCGCTAAGGCAGAAGAGAAGCCAAGGAAAAAAAGGACAAAATGCCATTTGCAGCACCGTAAATGAGTCTAGAAGTAATCACGTGAATTGTAGTAAGTCAGAAAGTGAAAGACACATACCATATCATATCACTTATAGGTGTTACCTAAAAATGGATACCAGGGCAGATATTTCCACGGGGAAGGGCAATCACAGATTCATTAAACAGACTTATGGTTCACGAATGGAAAGGTGTGAGGATTGGATTCATTACGATATAGGGGATAACAGACATATACAAACACAGGTGACATATATAATCACCAAAGACCTACAGAATACCAAGAGAGGACTACTCAACATTCTGTCATAACGTACATGGGAAAAGGATCCCAGGAAGAACAGACATCTGTATATGTGTAAAAGAACCACATCTTCCACACCTACAACAAGCCAAACATTGTAATCAAACTTGCTGTATTAAAAAATAAAAAAATTAAATTAAAAACACGAACAAGGAGTAGTGAGACAAACTTGAGGGGCTTTCTCCTGGCACATTCCATTCTAAATTCCAATCTAGAACACCACTTCCACTGAGGCTCTCTTGCCCTAGTAACCAGATTTGGTAAGGGTGAACTGCTGCCACCATGTGGCCGTTTCACACAACAGCAGCTTTAATCCCAGCGCTAATGGTCAGTTGATATTCAAAATCATTGCAGGCCTGTAAATGACACCTGCCCTGAAAACAAATCCTGGGGTCACATATCGACCAAAAAATTCAAAGGACTTCCATATTTCAAAACGACCATTTCAAAATGCATATTTTACACACATTAGTGTTCTGCTTCTTTTCCTTTCTTTCCTTTTTTTGTTAAAAAACACGGGAATGGAAAAAGTCATCCCTCAGAATGGGCGAAAATGGTTGCAAACGAATCAATGGACAGAGGTTTAATCTCCAATATATATAAACAGCTCATGCAGCTTAATATTAAAAAAACAAACAACCCAATACAAAAATGGGCAGAAGATCTAAAGAGACGTTTCTTCAAAGAAGACACAGAGATGGCCAAGACGCACATGAAAAGCTGCTCAACAGCACTAATTATTAGAGAAATGCAAATCAAAACTACAATGAGGTATCACCTCACACCTGTTAGAATCGGCATCATCAGAAAATCTACAAACAACCAATTCTGGGGAGGTTGTGGACAAAAGGAGCCCTCTTCCACTATTGGTGGGAATGTAAATTGATACGGTCACTATGGAGAACAGTATGGAGTTTCCTTAAAAAAACTAGAAATAGAATTACCATCTGATCCAGCAATCCCACTTCTGGGCATATACCCAGAGAAAAACGTAAATCAAAAAGGCACATTCACCACAATGTTCGTTGCAGCACTATTTACAATAGCCAGGTAATGGAAGCAACCTAAATGCCCACAGACAGATGAATGGATAAAGATGTGGTACATATATAAAATGGAATATTACTCGGCCATAAAAAGGAATGAAACTGGGTCATTTGTAGAGACATCGATGGATCGAGAGACTGTCATACAGAATGAAGTAAGTCAGAAAGAGGAAAACAAATATTGTATATTAATGCATATATGTGGAGCCTAAAAAATGGTACAGATGAACTGGTTTGCAGGGAAGAAATAGAGACACAGAGGTAGAGAACAAACGTATGGACACCAAGTGTGGGAAGCCATGGGGTGGTGGTGGTGGGATGAGTTAGGAGATTGGGATTGACCTGTATACATGTATATGCATAAAATACATAACTAATAATAACCTGCTGTATAAAAAAAATAAAATTAAATTTCAAAATTTTAAAAAATAAAATTTAAAAATAAAAGAGAAAAAAGTTCTTCCCGTCACACAGATGTATTTATAGGAATGAATTATTTCCATGCTTATATCTATAAATATATAAAAGAGGCATAAAATCTAACTTGAACCATAAAAGAAAAAAAAAAAACCTGAACCCACGAGTTATACAGAGGAAAACCCTATCAGGGCACTTGCTCCAGCGGTAAACAATTCTGAAATTGGTCAGAGGTGGGAAACCATCTCCCATACAGCCAGCAACCCACCCCCCACGCAAGGAGCGTCCTCATTGCAAAGCTGGGGGACCGTGCCGAGGCATCTGTGAGTAAACGTGAGCTGAGCCCCAGGCCAGCTGCTGCTGAACTGTTCCCACCATTCCCAGGTAAAACACCTGAATATGTACAACGGCTTGAAAGCCTAGAGGAAGGGCCGTCGAGCCACAGCAGCGACAGCACGCAAGCCAACTTGTTGCCTGCAGGCTAGCCAGGTTGGTCTTGGCCCCAGGCGCTCTTCCGGAAGCTTTCCATTGCCCTGTCTGAGATACCCCTCCTGTCCCGGCCCCCACTGCTTTTTTCCTTCCTCACCTCTGTCCGGAGAGAAATTCCAGCGGAAGGTATGGGTGACACATTCTCTTCTTTACAGGTGGCAGCCTGGCAACTCCTGCAGAAAGGCCAGCAGAGTCCCACTCACACCGGGCCACCCACAAAGCTGTGGCCCCTCACTCCCTCCCACGAGCACAGCCCCGAGACTGCTGATGGGGCAGAGAATATGGAGTCAGGCACAGCTTCAGGGGCTATTGCTGCCTGGAGCGCTGTTTATATTGACCTCAACGATGCACACCTGGGGAGGGCAGGCCGGCAGGGTAAGGCTGCCCAGGTCAGCTAATCCACAACCCTCAGGGAATCACATTGGTGAAAATGGACCTCGCTAAGGCAGAAGAGAAGCCAAGGGAAAAAAGGACACAATGCAATTTGCAGCACCGTAAATCAGTCTAGAAGTAATCACGTGACTTGTAGTAAGTCAGAAAGTGAAAGACACATATCATATCATATCACTTATAGGTGTTACCTAAAAATGGATACCGGGGCAGATACTTCCACGGAGAAGGGCAATCACAGATTCATTAAACAAACTTATGGTTCACCAATGGAAAGGTGTGAGGATTGGTTTCATTACGATATCGGGGTTAACAGACATATACAAACACAGGTGACATATATAATCACCAAAGACCTACAGAGTACCAAGAGAGGACTACTCAACATTCTGTCATAACGTACATGGGAAATGGATCCCAGGAAGAACAGACATCTGTATATGTGTAAAAGAACCACATCTTCCACACCTACAACTAGCCAAACATTGTAATCAAACTTGCTGTAATAAAAAATAAAAAAAAAATTAAATTAAAAACACGAACAAGAAGTAGTGAGACAAACTTGAGGGGCTTTCTCCTGGCACATTCCATTCTAAATTCCAATCTAGAACACCACTTCCACTGAGGCTCTCTTGCCCTAGTAACCAGATTTGGTAAGGGAGAACTGCTGCCACCTTGTGGCCATTTCACACAACAGCAGCTTTAATCCCAGCGCTAATGGTCAGTTGATATTCAAAATCATTGCAGGCCTGTAAATGACACCTGCCCTGAAAACAAATCCTGGGGTCACATATCGACCAAAAAATTCAAAGGACGTCCATATTTCAAAACGACCGTTTCAAAAGGCATATTTTACGCACATTAGTGTTCTGCTTCTTTTCCTTTCTATCCTTTTTTGTTAAAAAAAACGGGAATGGAAAAAGGCATCCCTCAGAATGGGCGAAAAAGGTTGCAAACGAATCAATGGACAGAGGTTTAATCTCCAATATATATAAACAGCTCATGCAGCTTAATATTAAAAAAAAAACAAACCACCCAATACAAAAATGGGCAGAAGATCTAAAGAGACGTTTCTTCAAAGAAGACTCAGAGATGGCCAAGACGCACATGAAAAGCTGCTCAACATCACTAATTGTTAGAGAAATGCAAATCAAAACTACAATAAGGTATGACGTCACACCCATTAGAGTCGGCATCATCAGAAAATCTACAAACAAAAATTCTGGGGAGGGTGTTGACAAAAGGAACCCTCTTCCACTATTGGTGGGAATGTAAATTGATACAGTCACTATGGAGAACAGTATGGAGGTTCCTTTAAAAAACTAAAAAGAGGAGTACCATCTGATCCAGCAATCCCACTTCTGAGCATATACCCAGAGAAAACCATAAATCAAAGAGACACATTCACCACAATGTTCATTGCAGCACTATTTACAATAGCCAGGTAATGGAAGCAACCTAAATGACCACAGACAGAAGAACGGATAAAGATGTGGTACATATATAAAATGGAGTATTACTCAACCATATAAAGGAATGAAACTGGGTCATTTGTAGAGAACTCGATGGATCTAGAGACTGTCATACAGAGTGGAGTAAGTCAGAAACAGAAAAACAAATATTGTATATTAATGCCTATATTTGGTACCTAGAAAAGTGGTACAGATGAACTTGTTTGCAGGGCAGAAATAGAGACACACAGGTAGAGAACAAACGTATGGACACAAAGAGGGGGAAGCCATGGGGTGGTGGTGGTGGTGGGATGAGTTGGGAGATTGGGATTGACCTGTATACATGTAAATGCATAAAATACATAACTAATAATAACCTGCTGTATAAGAAAATAAAATTAAATTTCAAAATTTTTAAAAATAAAACAGAAAAAAGTTCTTCCATTCACACAGATGTATTTATATGAATGACTTATTTCCATGCTTATATCTATAAATACATAAAAGAGGAATAAAATTTAACTTGAAACAATGGAGAAAAAAAAAAAAACCTGAACCCAACAGTTATACAGAGGAAAACACTATCAAGGCACTTACTCCAGCGGTAAACAATTCTGAAATTGGTCAGATGTGGAGAATCATCTCCCATACAGCCAGCAGCCCCACCCCACGCAAGGAGGGTCCTCATTGACAAGCTGCGGGACCGTGCCAAGGCGTCTGTGAGTAAACGTGAGCTGAGCCCCAGGCCAGCTGCTGCTGAACTGTTCCCACCCTTCACAGGTAAAACACCTGAATATGTACAAGGGCTTGAAAGCCTAGACGAAGGGCAGTGGAGCCACACCAGCGACAGCACACAGGGCCACTTGGTGCCTGCAGGCCAGCCAGGATGGTCCTGGCCACGGGCGCTCTTCTGGAAGCTTTCCATTTTCCTGCCTGAGATACCCCTCCTATCCCGGCCCCCACTCCTTTTTTTCCTTACTCACCTCAGCACGGAGAGAAATTTCATCAGACGTTATGGGTGATGCATCCTCTTCTTTACAGGTGGCAGCCTGGCAACTCCTAAGCCTTGCCGTTCCCTAACCCCAACGCTAGCCTGGAACGGAAACCCGCCACCAGCCCTACACCTTACCCTATGCCGTAACCTACTCCTGGCCCATACGCTGTCACTGACACGTGCGTCAGCACATAGCCAGACCATCCCACGTTTCCATACCCTCAACTGTGCCCTAAGCGTTGCCGTTCCCTTACCCTAACCCTAGCCCGGAACGGAAACCCAACACAAGCCCTAGACCTTACCCTAGGCCATAGCCTACTCCTGGCCCGTACGCTGGCACTGATCCGTGCGTCAGCAGGTAGCCCGAACCTCCCACGTTTCTGTAACCTCACGTGTGTCCTAAGCTTTGCCGTTACCTATCCCTAAACCTAGCCAGGAACGGAAAACTACCACCAGCCCTACCCCTAACCCCCAAGCAGTAGGCTACTACTGGCCCGTACGCTGGCACTGACCTGTGCGTCAGCATGCAACCTGAACCTCCCACTTTTCCGTACCCTCACCTGTGGCCTAAGCATTGCCGTTCCCTAACCCTAACCCTAGACCCGAACGGAAACCCACAACCAGCCCTAAACTTTACCCTACGCCGTAGCCTACTCCTGGCCCGTTCGCTGGCAGTGAACCGTGCGTCAGCATGTAGCCCGACCCTCCCACGTTTCTGTACCTCACATGTGCCCTAAGCTTGCCGTTCCCTAACCCTAAACCTAGCCCGGAACGGAAACCCACCACCAGCCCTACACCTTACCCTACGCCGTAGCCTACTCCTGGCCTGTATGCTGGCACTGACCCGTGCGTCAGCACGTAGCCAGACCCTCCCACTTTTCCGTACCCTCACCTGAGGACTAAGCCTTGCCCTTCCGTAACCTTAACCCAAGCCCGGAACGGAAACCCACCACCAGCCCTACACTTTAACCCCACGCCGTAGCCTAAACCTGGCCCGTACTCTGGCACTGACATGTGCGTCAGCAAGTAGCCTCACCCTCCTACGTTTCCGTACCCTCAACTGTGCCCTAAGCCTGGCCGTTCCCTAAACCTAACCCTAGCCAAGAACAGAAAACCACCACCAGCCCTACAACTAACCCCCAAACCATAGCCTACTCCTGGCCCATACACTGGCACTGACCCATGCGTCAGCACGTAGCCCGACACTCCCACATTGCTGTACCCTCACCTGTGCCCTAAGCCTTGCCGTTCCCTAACCCTAACCCTACACCGTAACGGAAACCCACCACCAGCCCTACACATTACCGTATGACGTAGACTACTCCTGGCCCGTACGCTGGCACTGACCCGTGCGTCAGCACGTAGCCTGAACTTCCCACGTTTCCGTACCCTCACCTGTGCCCTAAGCCTTGCCGTTCCCTAACCCTAACCCTAGGCCGGAACGGAAACACACCAGCAGCCCTGCACCTTACCCTACGCTGTAGCCTACTCCTGGCCCGTACGCTAGCACTGACCCGTGCGTCAACACGTAGCCTGACCCTCCCACGTTTCCGTACCCTCACCTGTGCCCTAAGACATGCTGTTCCTTAACCCTAACCGTAGCCCGGAACGGAAACACACCACCTGCCCTACACCTTACCCTACGCCGTAGCCTACTCCTGGCCCGTACGCTGGCACTGACCCGTGCGTCAGCACGAAGCCTGACCCTCCCACGTTTCCGTACCCTCACCTGTGCCCTAAGCCTTGCCGTTCCCTAACCCTAACCCTAGCCCGGAACGGAAACCCACCACAAGCCCTAGATCTTACCCTACGACATAGCCTACTCCTGGCCTGTACGCTGGCACTGGCCCATCCGTCAGCACGTAGCCTGACGCTCCCACGTTTCCGTACCCTCACCTGTGCCCTAAGCCTTGCTGTTCCCTAACCCTAACCCTAGCCCGAAATGGAAACCCACCACCAGCCCTACACCTAACCCCGAAGCCGTAGCCTACTCCTGGCCGGTACGCTGGCATTGACCCGTGCATCAGCACGTAACCTGACCCTCGCACGTTTCTGTACCCTCACCTGTGCCCTAAGCCTTGCCGTTCCCTAACCCTAAACCTAGCCCGTAACGGAAAGCCACCACCAGCCCTACACCTTACCCTATGCCGTAGCCTACTCCTGGCCTGTATGCTGGCACTGACCCGTGCGTCAGCACGTAGCCAGACCCTCCCACTTTTCCGTACCCTCACCTGAGGACTAAGCCTTGCCCTTCCGTAACCTTAACCCAAGCCCGGAACGGAAACCCACCACCAGCCCTACACTTTAACCCCACGCCGTAGCCTAAACCTGGCCCGTACTCTGGCACTGAAACGTGCGTCAGCAAGTAGCCTCACCCTCCTACGTTTCCGTACCCTCAACTGTGCCCTAAGCCTGGCCGTTCCCTAACCCTAACCCTAGCCAAGAACAGAAAACCACCACCAACCCTACAACTAACCCCCAAACCATAGCCTACTCCTGGCCCATACACTGGCACTGACCCATGCGTCAGCACGTAGCCCGACACTCCCACGTTTCCGTACCGTCACATGTGCCCTAAGCCTTGCCGTTCCCTAACCCTAACCGTAGTCCGGAACGGAAACCCACCACCAGCCCTACACCTTACCCTACGCCGTAGCCTACTCCTGGCCCGTACGCTGGCACTGACCTGTGCGTCAGTACGTAACCTGACCCTCCCACGTTTCCGTACCCTCACCTGTGCCCTAAGCCTTGACGTTCCCTAAACCTTACCCTAGCCCCCAATGGAAACCCACCACCAGACCTACACATTAACCTACGCCGTAGCCTACTCCTGGCCTGTACGTTGGCACTGACCCTTGTGTCAGCATGTAGCCTGACCCTCCCACGTTTCCGTACCCTCACCTGTGCCCTAAGCCTTGCCTTTCCTTAACCCTAAACCTAGCCCGGAACGGAAAACCACCACCAGCCCTACACCTTACCCTATGCTGTAGCCTACACCTGGCCCGTACGAGGGCACTGACCCATGCGTCAGCACGTAGCCTGAACCTCCCACTTTTCCGTACCCTTACCTGTGCCCTAAGCCTTGCCGTTCTCTAACCCAAACCCTAGCCCGGAACGGAAAGCCACCACCAGCCCTAAAACTTAGCCCCAAGCCGTAGCCTACTCCTGGCCCGTATTCTGGCACTGACACGTTCGTCAGCACGTAGCCTGACCCTCCCACGTTTCCGTACCCTCACTTGTGCCCTAAGCCTTGCCGTTCCCTAACACTAACCGTGGTCCACAATGAAAACCCACCACCAGCCCTACACCTTACCCTACGCCGTAGCCTACTCCTGGCCCGTACGCTGGCACTGACCCGTGCGTCACCACGTAGCCGGAACCTCCCACGTTTCCGTACACTCACCTGTGCCCTAAGCCGTGCCGTTCTCTAACCCTAACCCTAGACCGGAACGGAAACCCACCACAAGCCCTAGATCTTACCCTACGACATAGCCTACTCCTGGCCTGTACGCTGGCACTGACCCATGCGTCAGCAGGTAGCCTGACACTCCCACGTTTCTGTACCCTCACCTGTGCCCTAAGCCTTGCCGTTCCCTAACACTAACCGTGGTCCACAATGAAAACCCACCACCAGCCCTAAACCTTACCCTACGCCGTAGCCTACTCCTGGCCCGTACGCTGGCACTGACACGTTCGTCAGCACGTAGCCTGACCCTCCCACGTTTCCGTACCCTCACTTGTGCCCTAAGCCTTGCCGTTCCCTAACACTAACCGTGGTCCACAATGAAAACCCACCACCAGCCCTACACCATACCCTACGCCGTAGCCTACTACTGGCCCGTACGCTGGCAATGACCCGTGCGTCTGCACGTTGTCAGACCCTCCCACGTTTCCGTACCCTCACCTGTGCCCTAAGCCTTGCCGTTCCCTAATCCTAACCCTAGTCCCCAACGGAAAACCACCACCAGCCCTAAACCTTAGCCCCAAGCCGTAGCCTACTCCTGGCCCGTACTCTGGCACTGACACGTTCGTCAGCACGTAGCCTGACCCTCCCACGTTTCCGTACCCTCACCTGTGCCCTAAGCCTTGCCGTTCCCTAACACTAACCGTGGTCCACAATGAAAACCCACCACCAGCCCTACACCTTACCCTACGCCGTAGCCTACTCCTGGCACGTACACTGGCACTGACCCATGCATCAGTACGTAGCCTGACCCTCCCACGTTTCTTTACCTTCACCTGTGCCCTAAGCCTTGATGTTCCCTAACCCTAACCCTAGCCCTGAACGGAAACCCACCACCAGCCCTACACCTTAACCTATGCCGTAGCCTACTCCTGGCCTGTACGGTGGCACTGACCCTTGCGTCAGCATGTAGCCTGACCCACCCACGTTTCTGTACCCTCACCTGTGCCCTAAGCCTTGCCGTTCCGTAACCCTAACCCTAGCCCGGAACGGAAACCCACCACCAGCCCTAAACTTTACCCTATGACGTAGCCTACACCTGGCCCGTACGCGGGCACTGACATGTGCTTCAGCACGTAGCCTGACCCTCCCATGTTACCGTACCGTCACCTCTGCCCTAAGCCTTGCCGTTCCCTAACTCAAACCCTAGCCCGGAACGGAAACCCACCACCAGCCCTAAACCTTACCCACAAGCCGTAGCCTACTCCTGACCCGTACGTAGGCACTGACCCATGCGTCAGCATGTAGCCTGACACTCCAACGTTTCCGTACCCTCACCTGTGCCCTAAGCCTTGCCATTCCATAACCCTAACCCTAGCCCCCAACGGAAACCCACCACCAGCCCTACACCTTACCCCCAAGCCGTAGCCTACTCCTGGCCGGTACGCTGGCACTGACATGTGCATCAGGATGTAGCCTGACCATCCCACGTTTCCGTAACCTCACCTGTGCCCTACGCTTTGCCATTCCCTAACCCTAACTGTAGCCCGAAAGGGAAACAGCCCTACACGTTACCCTACGCCATAGCCTACTCCTGGCCGGTACGCTGGCACTGACACGTGCATCAGCATGTAGCCTGACCCTCCCACGTTTCCATACCCTCACCTGTGCACTAAGCCTTGCCGTTCCCTAACCCTAACCCAAGCCGGAACGGAATCCCACCACCAGCCCTACACCTTACCGTATGCCGTAGCCTATTCCTGGCCCGTACGCTGGCACTGACACATGCGTCAGCATGTAGCCTGACCCTCACACGTTTCCGTACCCTCACCTGTGCCCTAAGCCTTGCCGTTCCATAACCCTAACCCTAGCCCCCAACGGAAACCCACCACCAGCCCTACACCTTACCCCCAAGCCGTAGCCTACTCCTGGTCCATACGCTGGCAATGACATGTGCGTCAGCACGTAGCCTGACCTTCCCACATTACCGTAACATCACCTGTGCCCTAAGCCTTGCCGTTCCTTAAGCCTAACACTAGTACGGAAGGGAAACACACCACAAGCCCTACAACTAACCCCCAAGCCATAGCCTACTCCTGGCCCGTACGCTGGCACTGACCCATGCGTCAGCATGTAGCCTGACCCTCCCACGTTTCCGTACCCTCCCCTGTGCCCTAAGCCTTGCTGTTCCCTAACACTAACACTAGCCTGGAACGGAAACCCACCACCAGCCCTACACCTAACCCCCAAGCCGTAGCCTACTCCTGGCCGGTACGCTGGCACTGGCCCGTGCGTCACCACGTAACCTGACCCTCCCACGTTTCCGTACCCTCACCTGTGCCCTAAGCCTTGCTGTTCCCTAACACTAACCGTAGCCCGGAACAGAAAACCACCACCAGCCCTACACCTTACCCTACGCCGTAGCCTACTCCTGGCACGAACGCTGACACTGATTCGTGCGTCAGCACGTAGCCTGACCCTCCCACGTTTCTGTACCCTCACCTGTGCCCTAAGCCTTGCCGTTCCCTAACCCTAACCCTAGCCCGGAACGGAAACCCACCACCAGCCCTAAACCTTTACCTTCTCCGTAGCCTAATCCTGGCCCGTTCGCTGGCACTGACCTGTGCGTCAGCATGTAATCTGAAGCCCCCACGTTTCCGTACCCACACTGGGGCCGTAAGCCTTGCCGTTCCCTAACCTTAACCCTAGCCCGGAAAGGTAACCCACAACCAGTCCTACACCTTACCCTACGCCGTAGCCTACTCCTGGCCCGAACGCTGGCACTGACCCAGGCATCAGCACGTAGCCTGACCCTACCACGTTTCCGTACCCTCACCTGTGCCCTAAGCCTTGCAGTTCCCTAACCCTAACCCTAGCCCAGAAAGGAAACCCACCACCAGCCCTACACCTAACTCCAAAGCCGTAGCCTACTCTTGGCCCGTACGCTGGCACTAACACGTGCGTCACCACGTAGCCTGACCCTCCCACGTTTCCGTACCCTCACCTGTGCCGTAAGCCTTGCCGTTCCCTAACCCTAACGCTAGCCCAGAATGGAAACCCACAACCTGCCCTACACCTTACCCAACGCCGTAGCCTACTCCTGGCCCGTACGCTGGCACTGACCCAGGCGTCAGCACGTAGCCTGATGCTCACACGTTTCCGTACCCTCACCTGTGCCCTAAGCCTTGCCGTTCCATAACCCTAGCCCTAGCCCGGAACAGAAAACCAACACCCGTCCTACACCTTACCCTACGCCGTAGATTACTCCTGGCCCATATGGTGACACTGACCCGTGCGTTAGCACGTAGCCTGACCCTCCCACGTTTCCGTACCCTCACCTGTGCCCTAAGCTTTGCCGTTCCCTAACCCTAACCCTAGCCCGGAACGGAAACCCACCACCAGCCCTAAACCTTTCCCTACGCCATAGCCTACTCCTGGCCCGTACGCTGGCACTGACCCGTGCGTCAGCATGTAGACAGACACCCCCAAGTTTCCATACCCTCACCTGGGCCCTAAACCTTGCCGTTCCCTAACCCTAAGCCTAGCCCGGAACGGAAACCCACCACCAGCCCTACAACTAACGCCCAAGCCATAGCCTAGTCCTGGCCCGTACGCTGGCACTGACCCATGCGGCAGCACGTAGCCTGACCCTCCCACGTTTCCGTACCCTCACCTGAGCCCTAAGCCTTGCCGTTGCCTCACAGTAACCCTAGCCCGAAACGGAAACCCACCACCAGCCCTACAACTTACCCCAAAGCCGTAGCCTACTCCTAGTCCATACACTGGCACTGACCCGTGCGTCAGCACGTAGCCTGACCCTCCCACCTTTCCATACACTCACCTGTGCCCTAAGCCTTGCCGTTCCCTAACCCTAACCCTAGACCGAAACGGAAACCCACCACCAGCCCTAGACCATTCTCTACGCCGTAGCGTACTCCTGGCCCGCACGCTGGCACTGACCCATGCGTCAGCACGTAGCCTGACCCTCCCACGTTTCCGTACCCTCACCTGTGCCCTATGCCTTGCCGTTCCCTAACCATAACCCTAACCCTAGCACAGAACGGAAACCCACCTCCAGCCCTACACCTTACCCTATGCCGTAGCCTACACCTGGCCCGTACGTTGGCACTGACCCGTGCGTCAGCACGTAGCCAGACCCGCCCACGTTTCCGTACCCTCACATGTGCCCTAAGCCTTGCCGTTTTCTTACCCTAACCCTAGCCCGGAACGGAAACCCACCACCAGCCCTAAACCTTTCCCTACGCCGTAGCCTACTCCAGGCCCGTACGCTGGCACTGACCCATGCGTCAGCATGTAGACTGACCCACCCACGTTTCCATACCCTCACCTGGGCCCGAAACCTTGCCGTTCCCTTACCCTAACCCTAGCCCGGCAGGGAAACCCACCACCAGCCCTAAACCTTATCCTACGCCGTAGCCTACTCCTGGCCCATACGCTGGCACTGACCCATGCGTCAGCACGTAGCCTGACCCTACCACGTTTCTGTACCCTCACCTGTGCCCTAAGCCTTGCCGTTCCCTAACCCTAAACCTAGCCCGGAATGGAAACACACCACCAGCCCTAAAACTTACCCCCATGCCATAGCCTACTCCTGGCCCGTACACAGGCACTGACCCATGCGTCAGCACGTAGCCTGACCCTCCCTCTTTTCCGTACCCTCCGCTAAGCCCTAAGCCTTGGCCTTCCCTAACTCTAACCGAACCCCGGAACGGAATCCCACGACCAGCCCTACACCATAACGTATGCCGTAGCCTATTCCTGGCCCGTACGCTGGCACTGACACGTGCGTCACCACGTAGCCTGACCCTCCCACGTTTCCGTACCCTCACCTGTGCCCTAAGCCTTGCCGTTCCCTAACCCTAACCCTAGCCATGAACGGAAACCCACCAGAAGCCCTACACCTTACCATACGCCGTAGCCCACTCCTGGCCCGTACGCTGGCACTGACCCGTAAGTCAGCATGTAGCCTGACCCTCCCACGTTTCCGTACCCTCACCTGTGCCCTAAGCCTTGCCGTTCCCTCACCATAACCCTAGACAGGAACGGAAATCCACCAGCAGCCCTAAACCTTACCCTACGCCGTAGCGTACTCCTGGCCCGTACGCTGGCACTGACGCGTGCGTCACCACGTAGCCTGACCCTCACACATTTCCGTACCCTCACCTGTGCCCTAAGCCTTACCGTTCCCTTACCCTAATCCTAGCCAGGAACGGAAACCCACCACCAGCCCTACAACTTACCCCAAGCCGTAGGCTACTCCTGGACCTTACGCTGGCACTGACCTGTGCGTCAGCACGTAGCCTGACCCTCCCACGTTTCTGTACCCTCACCTGTGCCCTAAGCCTTGCCGTTCCCTTACCATAATCCTAGCCAGGAACGGAAACCCACCACCAGCCCTACAACTTACCCCAAGCCGTAGGCTACTCCTGGACCTTACGCTGGCACTGACCCGTGCGTCAGCACGTAGCCTAACCCTCCCACGTTTGCGGACCCTCACCTGTGCCCTAAGCCTTGCCATTCCCTAACCCTAACCCTAGCCCGGAACGGAAACCCACCACCAGCCCTACAACTTCCCTACGACATAGCCTATTCCTGGCCCCTACGCAGGCACTGACCCTTTCATCTGCACGTAGCCTGACCCTCCCAAGTTTCCGTACCCTCACCTGTGCCCTAAGCCTTGCCGTTCCCTAACCCTAACCCTAGCCCGGAACGGAAACCCACCACCAGCCCTACACCTTACCCCAAAGCCGTAGCCTACTCCTGGTCCATACGCTGGCACTGACCTGTGCGTCAGCACGTAGCCTGTACTTCCCACATTACTGTAACCTCACCTGTGCCCTAAGCCTTGCTGTTCCCTAACCCTAACCCTAGTATGGAACCGAAACACACCAGCAGCCCTACACCTAACCCCCAAGCCATAGCCTACTCCTGGCCCGTACGCTGGCACTGACCCGTGCGTCAGCACGTAGACTGACCCTCCCACATTTCCGTACCCTCACCTGTGCCCTAAGCCTTGCTGTTCCCTAACACTAACACTAGCCTGGAACGGAAACACACCACCAACCCTACACCTAACCACCAAGCCGTAGCCTACTCCTGGCCGGTACGCTGGCACTGACATGTGCATCAGGATGTAGCCTGACCATCCCACGTTTCCGTAACCTCACCTGTGCCCTACGCTTTGCCATTCCCTAACCCTAACTGTAGCCCGAAAGGGAAACAGCCCTACACCTTACCCTACGCCTTAGCCTACTCCTGGCCGGTACGCTGGCACTGACACGTGCATCAGCATGTAGCCTGACCCTCCCACGTTTCCATACCCTCAACTGTGCCCTAAGCCTTGCCGTTCCCTAACCCTAACCCAAGCCGGAACGGAATCCCACCACCAGCCCTACACCTTACCGTATGCCGTAGCCTATTCCTGGCCCGTACGCTGGCACTGACACATGCGTCAGCATGTAGCCTGACCCTCACACGTTTCCGTACCCTCACCTGTGCCCTAAGCCTTGCCGTTCCCTAACCCTAACAGTAGCCCGGAACGGAAACCCACCACAAGCCCTACACCTTACCATACGCCATAGCCTACTCCTGGCCCGTACGCTGGCACTGACCCGTGAGTCAGCACGTAGCCTGACCCTCCCACGTTTCCATACCCACACCTGTGCCCTAAGCCTTGCCGTTCCCTCACCCTAACCCTAGCCAGGAACGGAAACCCACCAGCAGCCCTACACCTTACCCTACGCCGTAGCCTACTCCTGGCCCGTACGCTGGCACTGACCCGTGCGTCAGCACGTAGCCTGAACCTCACACGTTTCCGTACCCTCACCTGTGCCCTAAGCGTTGCCGTTCCCTAACCCTAACCCTAGTCCGGAACGGAAACCCACCACCAGCCCTACAGCGTACCCCCAAGCCATAGCCTATTCCTGACCCGTACGATGGCACTGACCCGTGTGTCAGCATGTAGCCTGAACCTCCCACGTTTCCGTACCCTCACCTGTGCCCTAAACATTGCCGTTCCCTAACCCTAACCCTAGCCCGGTACGGAAACCCACCAACAGCCCTACACCTAACCCCCAAGCCGTAGCCTACTCCTGGCTGGTACGCTGGCACTGACCCGTGCATCGACACATAGCCTAACCCTCCCACGTTTCCGTACCCTCACCTGTGCCCTACGCCTTTCCGTTCCCTATCCCTAACCCTAGCCCGGAACGGTAACCCACCACCAGCCCTACAACTTACCCAATGCTGTAGCCTACACCTGGCCCGTACGCGGGCACTGACCCATGCGTCAGCACGTAGCCTGACCCTCCCACGTTTCCGTACACTCACCTGTGCCCTAAGCCTTGCCGTTCTCTAACCCTAACCCTACCCCGGAACGGAAAGCCACCACCAGTCCTATAGCTTAGCCACAAGCCGTAGCCTACTCCTGACCCGTACGCTGGCACAGACCCGTGCGTCAGCACGTAGCCTGACCCTCCCTCGTTTCTGTACCCTCACATGTGCCCTAAGCCTTGCCGTTCCCTAACCCTAACCGTAGCCCGAAATGGAAACCCACCACCAGCCCTACACCATACCCTACGCCGTAGCCTACTCCTGGCCCGTACGCTGGCACTGACCCGTGCGTCAGCATGTAGCCTGACCCTCCCACGTTACCATACCCTCACCTGTGCCCTAAGCCTTGCCGTTCCCTAACCCTAACCCTAGCCCGGAACGGAAACCCACCACCAGCCCTACAGGTTACCCCCAAGCCGTAGCCTACTCCTGGCCCGTATGCTGGCACTGAAACGTGCGTCACCACATAGCCTGACCCTCCCACGTTTCTGTAACCTCACCTGTGCACTAAGCCTTGCCTTTCCCTAACCCTATCCCTAGTCCGGAACGGAAACCCACCACGAACCCTACAGCTTACCCTACGCCGTAGCCTACTCCTGGCCTATACACTGGCACTGACCCGTGTGTCAGCACGTAGCCTGACCCCCCCACGTTTCCGTACCCTCACCTGTGCCCTAAGCCTTGCCGTTTCCTATCCCTAACCCTAGCCCAGAACAGAAACCCACCACCAGCCCCAAAACTTACCAAAAAGCCGTAGCCTACTCCTGGCCCATACGCTGGCAATGACCCGTGCGTCAGCACGTAGCCTGACCCTCCCACGTTTCCGTACCCTCACCTGTGCCCTAAGCCTTGCCGTTCCCTAACCCTAGCCCGGAACGGAAACCCACCACCAGCCCTACAGGTTACCCCCAAGCCGTAGCCTACTCCTGGCCCGTATGCTGGCACTGAAACGTGCGTCACCACATAGCCTGACCCTCCCACGTTTCTGTAACCTCACCTGTGCACTAAGCCTTGCCTTTCCCTAACCCTAACCCTAGCCCAGAACGGAAACCCACCACCAGCCCTACACCTTACCTTACGCCGTAGCCTACTCCTGGCCCGTACGTTGGCACTGACCTGTGCGTCAGCACGTAGCCAGACCCTCCCACTTTTTCGTACCCTCAACTGTGCCCTAAGCCTTGCCATTCCCTAACACTAACCCTAGCCCAGAACGGAAACCCACCACCAGCCCTACACCTTACCCTACGCCGTAGCCTACTCCTTGACCATACGATGGCACTGACCAGTGCGTCAGCACATAGCCTGACCCTCCCACGTTTCCGTACCCTCACCTGTGCGCTAAGCCTTGCAGTTCCCTAACCCTAACCGTGGTCCACAATGAAAACCAACCACCAGCACTACACCTTACCCTACTCTGTAGCCTACTCCTGGCCCGTACGCTGGCACTGACCCATGCATCAGTACGTAGCCTGACCCTCCCACGTTTCCGTACCTTCACCTGTGCCCTAAGACTTGACGTTCCCTAACCCGAACCCTAGCCCGGAACGGAAACCCACCACCAGCCCTAGACATTACCCTCCAGCGTAGCCTACTCCTGGCCTGTATGCTGGCACTGACCCGTGCGTCAGCACGTAGCCTGACCCTCCCACGTTTCCGTACCCTCACCTGAGCACTAAGCCTTGCCGTTCCGTAACCGTAACCCTAGCCCAAAATGGAAACCCACCACCAGCCCTACAACTTAACCCCAAGCCGTAGCCTACTCCTGGCCCGTACTCTGGCACTGACACGTGCGTCAGCAAGTAGCCTGACCCTCCGACGTTTCAGGAACCTCAACTGTGCCCTAAACCTGGCCGTTCCTAACCCAACCCTAGCCCAGATTGGAAACCCACCACCAGCCCTACACCTTAACCCCAAGCCGTAGCCTACTCCTGGCCCGTACTCTGGCACTGACACGTGTGTCAGCAAGTAGCCTGACCCTCCCACGTTTCAGGACCCTCAACTCTGCCCTAAGCCTGGCCGTTCCTAACACTAACCCTAGCCCAGAACGGAAAGCCACCACCAGCTCTACACCTTACCCACAAGCCGTAGTCTACTCCTGGCCCGTATGCTGACACTGACCCGTGCGTCAGCACGTAGCCTGACACTCCCACGTTTCCGTACCCTCACCTGTCCCCTAAGCCTTGCCGTTCCCTAACCCTAACCCTAGCCGGAACAGAAAACCACCACCAGCCCTACACCTCACCATATGTCGTAGCCTACACCTGGCCCGTAAGCGGGCACTGACCCGTGCGTCAGCACGTAGCCTGACACTCCCACGTTTCCGTACCCTCACCTGTACCGTAAGCCTTGCCGTTCCCTAACCTTAAACCTAGCCCCGAACAGAAACCCACCACCAGCTCTAAACCTTACCCACAAGCCGTAGCCTACTCCTGGCCCGTACACTGGCACTGACCCGTGCGTCAGCACGTAGCCTGACCCTCCCATGTTTCCGTACCCTCACATGTGCCCTAAGCTTTGCCGTTCCCTAACCCTAAACGTAGCCCGGAACGGAAACCCACAACCAGCCCAACACCTTACCCTACGCCGTAGCCTACTCCTGGCCCGTACGCTGGCACTGACCCGTGCGTCAGTACGTAGCCTGACCCTCCCATGTTTCCGTACCATCACCTGTGCCCTAAGCCTTGACGTTCCCTAACCCTAACCCTAGCCCTGAACGGAAACCCACCACAAGCCCTACACCTTAACCTATGCCGTAGCCTACTCCTGGCCTGTACGGTGGCACTGACCCTTGCGTCAGCATGTAGCCTGACCGTCCCACGTTTCCGTACCCTCACCTGTGCCCTAAGTCTTGCCGTTCCGTAACCCTAACCCTAGCCCGGAACGGAAACCGACCACCAGCCCTAAACCTTACCCTATGACGTAGCCTACACCTGGCCCGTACGCGGGCACTGACATGTGCTTCAGCACGTAGCCTGACCCTCCCATGTTACCGTACCGTCAACTCTGCCCTAAGCCTTGCCGTTCCATAACTCAAACCCTAGCCCGGAACAGAAACCCACCACCAGCCCTAAAACTTACCCACAAGATGTAGCCTACTTCTGGCCCGTACGCTGGCACTGACCCATGCGTCAGCATGTAGCCTGACCTTCCAACGTTTCCGTACCCTCACCTGTGCCCTAAGCCTTGCCGTTCCATAACCCTAACCCTAGCCCCCAACGGAAACCCACCACCAGCCCTACACCTTACCCCCAAGCCGTAGCCTACTCCTGGTCCATACGCTGGCAATGACATGTGCGTCAGCACGTAGCCTGACCTTCCCACATTACCGTAACGTCACCTGTGCCCTAAGCCTTGCCGTTCATTAACCCTAACACTAGTACGGAAGGGAAACACACCACAAGCCCTACACCTAACCCCAAGCCATAGCGTACTCCTGGCCCGTACGCTGGCACTGACCCATGCGTCAGCATGTAGCCTGACCCTCCCACGTTTCCGTACCCTCCCCTGTGCCCTAAGCCTTGCTGTTCCCTAACACTAACCCTAGCCTGGAACGGAAACCCATCACCAGCCCTACACCTAACCCCCAAGCCGTAGCCTACTCCTGGCCGGTACGCTGGCACTGGCCCGTGCGTCAGCACGTAGCCTGACCCTCCCACGTTTCCGTACCCTCACCTGTGCCCTAAGCCTTGCCGTTCCCTAACCATAACCCTAGCCCAGAATGGAAACCCACCACCAGCCCTACACCTAACTCCAAAGCCGTAGCCTACTCCTGGCCCGTACGCTGGCACTGACCCATGCGTCACCACGTAGCCTGACCCTCCCACGTTTCAGTACCCTCACCTGTGCCCTAAGCCTTGCTGTTCCCTAACCCTAACCCTAGCCCTGAACGGAATCCAACCACCAGCCCTACACTTTACCCTACGCCGTAGCCTACTCCTGGCCCGTACGCTGGCACTGACCCGTGCGTCAGCACGTAGCCTGACCCTCCCACGTTTCCGTAACCTCAACTGTGCCCTAAGCCTTGCCGTTCCCTAACCCTAACCCTAGCCCAGAACGGAAACCCACAACCTGCCCTAAACCTTACCCAACGCCGTAGCCTACTCCTCGCCCGTACGCTGGCACTGACCCAGGCGTCAGCACGTAGCCAGATGCTCACACGTTTCCGTACCCTCAGCTGTGCCCTATGCCTTGCCGTTCCGTAACCCTAACCCTAGCCCAGAACGGAAAACCAACACCCGTCCTACACCTTACCCTACGCCGTAGATTACTCCTGGCCCATATGGTGACACTGACCCGTGCGTTAGCACGTAGCCTGACCCTCCCACGTTTCCGTACCCTCACCTGTGCCCTAAGCTTTGCCGTTCCCTATCCCTAACCCTAGCCCGGAACGGAAAACCACCACCAGCCCTAAACCTTTCCCTACGCCGTAGCCTACTCCTGACCCGTACGCTGGCACTGACCCGTGCGTCAGTATGTAGACAGACACCCCAAAGTTTCCATACCCTCACCTGGGCCCTAAACCTTGCCGTTCCCTAACCCTAACCCTAGCCCAGAACGGAAACTCACCAGAAGCCCTACACCTTACCATACGCCGTAGCCCACTCCTGGCCCGTACGCTGGCACTGACCCGTAAGTCAGCACGTAGCCTGACCCTCCCACGTTTCCGTACCCTCACCTGTGCCCTAAGCCTTGCCGTTCCCTCACCATAACCCTAGACAGGAACGGAAATCCACCAGCAGCCCTAAACCTTACCCTACGCCGTAGCCTACTCCTGGCCCGTACGCTGGCACTGACCCGTGCGTCACCACGTAGCCTGACCCTCACACATTTCCGTACCCTCACCTGTGCCCTAAGCCTTACCGTTCCCTTACCCTAATCCTAGCCAGGAACGGAAACCCACCACCAGCCCTACAACTTACCCCAAGCCGTAGAATACTCCTGGACCTTACGCTGGCACTGACCTGTGCGTCAGCACGTAGCCTGACCCTCCCACGTTTCTGTACCCTCACCTGTGCCCTAAGCCTTGCCGTTCCCTTACCCTAATCCTAGCCAGGAACGGAAACCCACCACCAGCCCTACAACTTACCCTAAGCCGTAGGCTACTCCTGGACCTTACGCTGGCACTGACCTGTGCGTCAGCACATACCCTGACCCTCCCACCTTTGCGGACCCTCACCTGTGCCCTAAGCCTTGCCATTCCCTAACCCTAACCCTAGCCCGGAACGGAAACCCACCACCAGCCCTACAACTTTCCCTACGACATAGCCTATTCCTGGCCCCTATACAGGCACTGACACTTTCATCTGCACGTAGCCTGACCCTCCCACGTTTCCGTACCCTCACCTGTGCCGTAAGCCTTGCCGTTCCCTAACCCTAACCCTAGCCCCGAACGGAAACCCACCACCAGCTCTAAACCTTACCCACAAGCCGTAGCCTACTCCTGGCCCGTACACTGGCACTGACCCGTGCGTCAGCACGTAGCCTGACCCTACCAAGTTTCCGTACCATCACCTGTACCCTAAGCCTTGCCGTTCCCTAACCCTAACCCTAGCCCAGAAAGGAAACCCACCATCAGCCCTACACCTAACCCCCAAGCCGTAGCCTACTCCTGGCCGGGACGCTGGCACTGACCCGTGCGTCACCACTTAGCCTGACCCTCCCACGTTTCAGTACCCTCACCTGTGCCCTAAGCCTTGCTGTTCCCTAACCCTAACCCTAGCCCGGAACGGAAACCCACCACCAGCCCTACACTTTCCCCCAAGCCGTAGCCTACTCCTGGCCCGTACGCTGGCACTGACCCGTGCCTCAGCACGTAGCCTGACGCTCCCAACTTTCCGTACGCTCACCTGTGCCCTAAGCCTTGCCGTTCCCTAACCCTAACCCTGGCCCGGAACGGAAACCCACCAACAGCCCTAAACCTTACCCCCAAGCCGTAGCCTACTCCTGGCCGGTACGCTGGAACTGACCTGTGCGTCAGCACGTAGCCTGACCCTGCCACGTTTCCGTAACCTCACCTGTGCCCTAAGCCTTGACGTTTCCTAACCCTAACCCTAGCCCGGAACGGAAACCCACCACCAGCCCTACACCTTACCCTATGGCGTAGCCTACTCCTGGCCTGTACGCTGGCACTGAACCGTGCGTCAGCACGTATCCTGACCCTCTCACGTTTCCGTAACCCTCACCAGTGCCCTAAGCCTTGCCGTTCCGTAACCCTCACCATAGCCCGGAACAGAAACGGACCGCCAGCCCTACATCTTACCCCCAAGCCGTAGACTATTCCTGGCCCATACGCTGGCACTGACCCGTGGGTCAGTAAGTAGCCTGACCCTCCCACGTTTCCGTACCCTCACCTGTGCCCTAAGCCTTGCCATTCCCTAACCCTAACCCTAGCCCAGAACGGAAACCCACAACCTGCCCTACACCTTACCCAACGCCGTAGCCTACTCCTGGCCTGTACGCTGGCACTGACCCAGGCGTCAGCACGTAGCCTGATGCTCACACGTTTCCGTACCCTCACCTGTGCCCTAAGCCTTGCCGTTCCGTAACCCTAACCCTAGACAGGAATGGAAAACCAACACCCGTCCTACACATTACCCTACGCCGTATATTACTCCTGGTCCATATGGTGACAATGACCCGTGCGTTAGCACGTAGCCTGACCCTCCCACGTTTCCGTACCCTCACCTGTGCCCTAAGCTTTGCCGTTCCGTAACCCTAACCCTAGCCCGGAACGGAAACCCACCACCAGCCCTAAACCTTTCCCTACGCCGTAGCCTACTCCTGGCCCGTACGCTGGCACTGACCCGTGCGTCAGCATGTAGACAGACACCCCCAAGTTTCCATACCCTCACCTGGGCCCTAAACCTTGCCGTTCCCTAAGCCTAACCCTAGCCCGGAACGGAAACCCACCACCAGCCCTACAACTAACGCCCAATCCATAGCCTAGTCCTGGACCGTACGCTGGCAATGACCCATGCGGCAGCACGTAGCCTGACCCTCCAACGTTTCCGTACCCTCACCTGTGCCCTAAGCCTTGCCGTTGCCTAACCCTAACCCTAGCCCAAAATGGAAACCCACCATCAGCCCTACAACTTACCCCAAAGCCGTAGCCTACTCCTGGTCCATACACTGGCACTGACCCGTGCGTCAGCACGTAGCCTGACCCTCCCACCTTTCCATACCCTCACCTGTGCCCTAAGCCTTGCCTTTCCCTAACCCTAACCCTAGCCCGGAACGGAAACCCACCACCAGCCCTAGACCATTCCCTACGCGGTAGCCTACTCCTGGCCCGTACGCTGGCACTGACCCATGCGTCAGCACGTAGCCTGACCCTGCCACGTTTCCGTACCCTCACCTGTGCCCTATGCCTTGCCGTTCCCTAACCCTAATCCTAGCACAGAACAGAAACCCACCTCCAGCCCTACACCATACCCTATGCCGTAGCCTACACCTGGCCCGTACGTTGGCACTGACACGTGCGTCAGCACGTAGCCTGACCCGCCGACGTTTCCGTACCCTCACCTGTGCCCTAAGCCTTGCCGTTCCCTAACCCTAACCCTAGCCCAGAACGGAAACACACTACCAGCCCTAGACCTTACCCTATGGCGTAGCCTACTCCTGGCCTGTACGCTGACACTGACACGTGCGTCAGCACGTAGCCTGACCCTCCCACGTTTCCGTACCCTCACCTGTGCCCTAAGCTTTGCCGTTCCCTAACCCTAACCCTAGCCCGGAACGGAAACCCACCACCAGCCCTAAACCTTTCCCTACGCCGTAGCCTACTCCAGGCCCGTACGCTGGCACTGACCCGTGCGTCAGCGTGTAGACTGACCCACCCACGTTTCCATACCTTCACCTGGGCCCTAAACCTTGCCGTTCCCTAACCCTAACCCTAGCCCGGAACGGAAACACACCAACATCCCTACAACTTACCCCCAAGCCGTAGCCTACTCCTGGCCCGTACGCTGGCACTGACCCGTGCATCAGCACGTAGCCTGACCCTCCCAACTTTCGGTACGCTCACCTGTGCCCTAAGCCTTGCCGTTCCCTAACCCTAACCCTAGCCCGGAACGGAAACCCACCACCAGCCCTAAACCTTACCCCCAAGCCGTAGCCTACTCCTGGCCGGTACGCTGGAACTGACCTGTGCGTCAGCACGTAGCCTGACCCTGCCACGTTTCCGTAACCTCACCTGTGCCCTAAGCCTTGACGTTTCCTAACCCTAACCCTAGCCCGGAACGGAAAGCCACCACCAGCCCTATAGCTTAGCCACATGCCGTAGCCTACTCCTGACCCGTACGCTGGCACAGACACGTGCGTCAGCACGTAGCCTTACCCTCCCTCGTTTCCGTAACCTCACCTGTGCCCTAAGCCTTGCCGTTCCCTAACCCTAACCCTAGCCCGAAACGGAAACCCACCACCAGCCCTACACCATACCCTACGCCGTAGCCTACTCCTGGCCCGTACGCTGGCACTGACACGTGCGTCAGCATGTAGCCTGACCCTCCCACGTTACCGTACCCTCACCTGTGCCCTAAGACTTGCCGTTCCCTAACCCTTACCCTAGCCCGGAACGGAAACCCACCACCAGCCCTACAGGTTACCCCCAAGCCGTAGCCTACTCCTGGCCCGTATGCTCGCACTGAAACATGCGTCACCACATAGCCTGGCCCTCCCACGTTTCTGTAACCTCACCTGTGCCCTAAGCCTTGCCTTTCCCTAAACCTAACCCTAGTCCGGAACGGAAACCCACCACGAACCTTACAACTTACCCTACGCCGTAGCCTACTCCTGGCCTGTACACTGGCACTGACCCGTGTGTCAGCACGTAGCCTGACCCTCCCACGTTTCCGTACCCTCACCTGTGCCCTAAGCCTTGCCGTTTCCTAACCCTAACCCTAGCCCGGAACGGAAACGGACCACCAGCCCTACATCTTACCCCCAAGCCGTAGACAATTCCTGGCCCATACGCTGGCACTGACCCGTGGCTCAGCAAGTAGCCAGACCCTCCCACGTTTCCGTACCCTCACCTGTGCCCTAAGCCTTGCCGTTCCCTAACCCTAACCCTAGCCCAGAACGGAAACCCACAACCTGCCCTACACCTTACCCAACGCCGTAGCCTACTACTGGCCCGTACGCTGGCATTGACACAGGCGTCAGCACGTAGCCTGATGCTCACACGTTTCCGTACCCTCACCTGTGCCCAAAACCTTGCCGTTCCGTAACCCTAACCCTAGCCCAGAATGGAAAACCAACACCCGTCCTTCACCTTACCCTACGCCGTATATTACTCCTGGCCCATATGGTGACACTGAACCGTGCGTTAGCACGTAGCCTGACCCTCCCACGTTTCCGTACCCTCACCTGTCCCCTAAGCTTTGCCGTTCCCTAACCCTAACCCTAGCCCGGAACGGAAACCCACCACCAGCCCTAAACCTTTCCCTACGCCGTAGCCTAATCCTGGCCCGTACGCTGGCACTGACCCGTGCGTCAGCATGTAGACAGACACCCCCAAGTTTCCATACCCTCACCTGGGCCCTAAACTTTGCCGTTCCCTAACCCTAACCCTAGCCCAGAACGGAAACCCACCACCAACCCTACAACTAACGCCCAAGCCATAGCCTAGTCCAGGCCCGTACGCTGGCACTGACCCATGCGGCAGCACGTAGCCTGACCCTCCCACGTTTCCGTACCCTCACCTGTGCCCTAAGCCTTGCCGTTCCCTAACCCTAACCCTAGCCCAAAACGGAAACCCACCACCAGCCCTACACCTTACCCCAAAGCCGTAGCCTACTCCTGGTCCATACACTGGCACTGACCCGTGCGTCAGCACGTAGCCTGACCCTCCCACCTTTCCATACCCTCACCTGTGCCCTAAGCCTTGCCTTTCCCTAACCCTAACCCTAGCCCGGAACGGAAACCCACCACCAGCCCTAGACCATTCCCTACGCCGTAGCCTACTCCTGGCCCGTACGCTGGCACTGACCCATGCGTCAGCACGTAGCCTGACCCTCCCACGTTTCCGTACCCTCACCTGTGCCCTATGCCTTGCCGTTCCCTAACCCTAATCCTAGCACAGAACGGAAACCCACCTCCAGCCCTACACCTTACCCTATGCCGTAGCCTACACCTGGCCCGTACGTTGGCACTGACCCGTGCGTCAGCACGTAGCCTGACCCGCCCACGTTTCCGTACCCTCACCTGTGCCCTAAGCCTTGCCGTTCCCTTAGCCTAACCCTAGCCCGGTACGGAAACCCACCACCGGCCCTAAAACTTACCCCCAAGCTGTAGCCTACTCCTGGCCCGTATGCTGGCACTGACCCGTGCGCCAGCACGTAGCCTGACCCTCCCACGTTTCCGTACCCTCACCTGTGCCCTATGCCTTGCCGTTCCCTAACCCTAAACCTAGCACTGAATGGAAACCCACCTCCAGCCCTATACCTTACCCTACGCTGTAACCTACTGCTGGCCCGTATGCTGGCACTGACCCATGCGTCAGCACGTAGCCTGACCCTCCCACGTTTCCGTACCCTCACCTGTGCCCTAAGCCTTGACGTTCCCTAACCCTAACCCTAGCCCAGAACGGAAACACACTACCAGCCCTAGACCTAACCCTATGGCGTAGCCTACTCCTGGCCTGTACGCTGACACTGACACGTGCGTCAGCACGTAGCCTGACCCTCCCACGTTTCCGTACCCTCACCTGTGCCCTAAGCTTTGCCGTTCCCTAACCCTAACCCTAGCCCGGAACGGAAACCCACCACCAGCCCAAAACCTTTCCCTACGCCGTAGCCTACTCCAGGCCCGTACGCTGGCACTGACCCGTGCGTCAGCATGTAGACTGACCCACCCACGTTTCCATACCCTCACCTGGGCCCTAAACCTTGCCGTTCCCTAACCCTAACCCTAGCCCGGCAGGGAAACCCACCACCAGCCCTAAACCTTATCCTATGCGGTAGCCTACTCCTGGCCCGTACGCTGGCACTGACACGTGTGTCAGCATGTAGCCTGACCCTCCCACGTTACCGTACCCTCACCTTTGCCCTAAGACTTGCCGTTCCCTAACCCTTACCCTAGCCCGGAACGGAAACCCACCACCAGCCCTACAGGTTACCCCCAAGCCGTAGCCTACTCCTGGCCCATATGCTCGCACTGAAACATGGGTCACCACATAGCCTGGCCCTCCCACGTTTCTGTAACCTCACCTGTGCCCTAAGCCTTGCCTTTCCCTAAACCTAACCCTAGTCCGGAACGGAAACCCACCACGAACCCTACAGCTTACCCTATGCCGTAGCCTACTCCTGGCCTGTACACTGGCACTGACCCGTGTGTCAGCACGTAGCCTGACCCTCCCACGTTTCCGTACCCTCACCTGTGCCCTAAGCCTTGCCGTTTCCTAACCCTAACCCTAGCCCGGAACGGAAACGCACCACCAGCCCTACATCTTACCCCCAAGCCGTAGACTATTCCTGGCCCATACGCTGGCACTGACCCGTGGGTCAGCAAGTAGCCAGACCCTCCCACTTTTCCGTACCCTCACCTGTGCCCTAAGCCTTGCCGTTCCCTAACCCTAACCCTAGCCCTGAACGGAAACCCACAACCTGCCCTACACCTTACCCAACGCCGTAGCCTACTCCTGGCCCGTACGCTGGCACTGACACAGGCGTCAGCACGTAGCCTGATGCTCACAGGTTTCCGTACCCTCACCTGTGCCCAAAGCCTTGCCGTTCCGTAACCCTAACCCTAGCCGGGAATGGAAAACCAACACCCGTCCTACACCTTACCCTACGCCGTATATTACTCCTGGCCCATATGGTGACACTGACCCGTGCGTTAGCACGTAGCCTGACCCTCCCACGTTTCCGTACCCTCACCTGTCCCCTAAGCTTTGCCGTTCCCTAACCCTAACCCTAGCCCGGAACGGAAACCCACCACCAGCCCTAAACCTTTCCCTACGCCGTAGCCTACTCCTGGCCCGTACGCTGGCACTGACCCGTGCGTCAGCATGTAGACAGACACCCCCAAGTTTCCATACCCTCACCTGGGCCCTAAACCTTGCCGTTCCCTAACCCTAACCCTAGCCCGGAACGGAAACCCACCACCAGCCCTAAACCTTTCCCTACGCCGTAGCCTACTCCTGGCCCGTACGCTGGCACTGACCCGTGCGTCAGCATGTAGACAGACACCCCCAAGTTTCCATACCCTCACCTGGGCCCTAAACCTTGCCGTTCCCTAACCCTAACCCTAGCCCGGAACGGAAACACACCACCAGCCCTACAACTAACGCCCAAGCCATAGCCTAGTCCAGGCCCGTACGCTGGCACTGACCCATGCGGCAGCACGTAGCCTGACCCTCCCACGTTTCCGTACCCTCACCTGTGCCCTAAGCCTTGCCGTTGCCTAACCCTAACCCTAGCCCAAAACGGAAACCCACCACCAGCCCTACACCTTACCCCAAAGCCGTAGCCGACTCCTGGTCCATACACTGGCACTGACCCGTGCGTCAGCACGTAGCCTGACCCTCCCACCTTTCCATACCCTCACCTGTGCCCTAAGCCTTGCCTTTCCCTAACCCTAACCCTAGCCCGGAACGGAAACCCACCACCAGCCCTAGACCATTCCCTACGCCGTAGCCTACTCCTGGCCCGTACGCTGGCACTGACCCATGCGTCAGCACGTAGCATGACCCTCCCACGTTTCCGTACCCTCACCTGTGCCCTATGCCTTGCCGTTCCCTAACCCTAATCCTAGCACAGAACGGAAACCCACCTCCAGCCCTACACCTTACCCTATGCCGTAGCCTACACCTGGCCCGTACGTTGGCACTGACCCGTGCGTCAGCACGTAGCCTGACCCGCCCACGTTTCCGTACCCTCACCTGTGCCCTAAGCCTTGCCGTTCCCTTACCCTAACCCTAGCCCGGAACGGAAACCCACCACCAGCCCAAAACCTTTCCCTACGCCGTAGCCTACTCCAGGCCCGTACGCTGGCACTGACCCGTGCGTCAGCATGTAGACTGACCCACCCAAGTTTCCATACCCTCACCTGGGCCCTAAACCTTGCCGTTCCCTAACCCTAACCCTAGCCCGGCAGGGAAACCCACCACCAGCCCTAAACCTTTTCCTATGCCGTAGCCTACTCCTGGCCCATACGCTGGCACTGACCCGTGCGTCAGCACGTAGCCTGACCCTACCACGTTTCTGTACCCTCACCTGTGACCTAAGCCTTGCCGTTCCCTAAACCTAACCCTAGCCCGGAACGGAAACCCACCAACAGCCCTACACCAAACCCCCAAGCCGTAGCCTACTCCTGGCTGGTACGCTGGCACTGACCCGTGCATCGACACATAGCCTGACCCTCCCACGTTTCCGTACCCTCACCTGTGCCCTAAGCCTTGCCGTTCCCTAACCCTAACCCTAGCCCGGAACGGAAACCCACCACCAGCCCTAGACCTTACCCTACGCCGTAGCCTACTCCTGACCTGTACGCTGGCACTTACCCATGCGTCAGCACATAGACTGACGCTCCCACGTTTCCGTACCCTCACCTGTGCCCTAAGCCTTGCCGTTCGGTAACCCTAACCCTAGCCCGGAACGGAAACCCACCACCAGCCCTACACTTTACCGTACGCCGTAGCCTATTCCTGGACCGTACGCGGACACTGACCCGTGCATCAGCACGTAGCCTGACCCTCCCACGTTTCCGTACCCTCACCTGTGACCTAAGCCTTGCTGTTCCCTAACCCTAACCCTATTCCGAAAAGGAAACACACCACCAGCCCTACAGCTTACCCCCAAGCCATAGCCTACTCCTGGCCCGTACGCTGGCACTGACCCGTGCGTCAGCATGTAGCCTGACCCTCCCACGTTTCCGTACCCTCACCTGTGCCCTATGCCTTGCCGTTCCCTAACCCTAACCCTAGCCCGGAACGGAAACCCGCCACCAGCCCTACACCTTACCCTATGCCGTAGCCTACTCCTGGCCCGAACACTGGCACTGACCCTTGTGTCAGCACGTAGCCTGACCCTTCCATGTTACCGTACCGTCACCTCTGCCCTAAGCCTTGCCGTTCCCTAACTCAAACCCTAGCCCGGAACGGAAACCCACCACCAGCCCTAAACCTTACCAACAAGCCGTAGCCTACTCCTGGCCCGTACGCTGGCACTGACCCGTGCGTCAGCACGTAGCCTGACCCTCCCACGTTTCCGTACCCTCACCTGTGCCCTAAGCCTTGACGTTCCCTAACCCTAACCCTAGCCCAGAACGGAAACACACTACCAGCCCTAGACCTTACCCTATGGCGTAGCCTACTCCTGGCCTGTACGCTGACACTGACACGTGCGTCAGCACGTAGCCTGACCCTCCCACGTTTCCGTATCCTCACCTGTGCCCTAAGCTTTGCCGTTCCCTAACCCTAACCCTAGGCCGGAACGGAAACCCACCACCAGCCCTAAACCTTTCCCTACGCCGTAGCCTACTCCAGGCCCGTACGCTGGCACTGACCCGTGCGTCAGCATGTAGACTGACCCACCCACGTTTCCATACCCTCACCTGGGCCCTAAACCTTGCCGTTCCCTAACCCTAACCCTGGCCCGGCAGGGAAACCCACCACCAGCCATAAACAATATCCTACGCCGTAGCCTACTCCTGGCCCATACGCTGGCACTGACCCGTGCGTCAGCACGTAGCCTGACCCTACCACGTTTCTGTACCCTCACCTGTGCCCTAAGCCTTGCCATTCCCTAACCCTAAACCTAGCCCGGAATGGAAACACACCACAAGCCCTAAAACTTACCCCCATGCCATAGCCTACTCCTGGCCCGTACACAGGCACTGACCCGTGCGTAAGCACGTAGCCTGACCCTCCCACTTTTCCGTACCCTCAGCTAAGCCCTAAGCCTTGGCCTTCCCTAACTCTAACCGAAGCCCGGAACGTAATCCCACCACCAGCCCTACACCTTAACGTATGCCGTAGCCTATTCCTGGCCCGTACGCTGGCACTGACACGTGCGTCAGCACGTAGCCTCACCCTCCCACGTTTCCGTACCCTCACCTGTGCCCTAAGCCTTGCCGTTCCCTAACCCTAACCCTAGCCAGGAACGGAAACCCACCAGAAGCCCTACACCTTACCATACGCCGTAGACCACTCCTGGCCCATACGCTGGCACTGACCCGTAAGTCAGCACGTAGCCTGACCCTCCCACGTTTCCGTACCCTCACCTGTGCCCTAAGCGTTGCCGTTCCCTCACCATAACCCTAGTCCGGAATGGAAACCCACCACCAGCCCTACAGCTTACCACCAAGCCATAGCCTATTCCTGGCCCGTACGCTGGCACTGACCCGTGTGTCAGCATGTAGCCTGAACCTCCCACGTTTCCGTACCCTCACCTGTGCCCTAAGCCTTGCCGTTCCCTAACCCAAACCCTAGCCCGGAACGGAAACCCACCAACAGCCCTACACCTAACCCCCAAGCCGTAGCCTACTCCTGGCTGGTACGCTGGCACTGACCCGTGCATCGACACATAGCCTGACCCTCCCACGTTTCTGTACCCTCACCTGTGCCCTAAGCCTTGCCGTTCCCTAAACCTAATCCTAGCCAGGAACGGAAACCCTCCACCAGCCCTACAACTTACCCCCAAGCCGTAGGCTACTCCTGGTCCTTACGCTGGCACTGACGTGTACGTCAGCAGTAGCCTGATCATCCCATGTTTGCGGACCCTCACCTGTGCCCTAAGCCTTGCCATTCCCTAACCCTAACCCTAGCCCGGAACGGAAACCCACCGCCAACCCTACAACTTTCCCTACGCCGTAGCCTATTCCTGGCCCGTACGCAGGCATTGACCCTTTCATCAGCACGTAGCCTGACCCTCCCACGTTTCCGTACCCTCACCTGTGCCCTAAGCTTTGCCGTTCCCTAACCCTAACCCTAACCTTAGCCCGGAACGGAAACCCACCACCAGCCCTAAACCTTTCCCTACGCCTTAGCCTACTCCTGGACCGTACGCTGGCCCTGACCCATGCGGCAGCACGTAGCCTGACCCTCCCAAGATTCCGTATCCTCACCTGTGCCCTAAGCCTTGCCGTTGCCTAACCCTAACCCTAGCCCGAAACGGAAACCCACCACCAGCCCTACACCTTACCCCAAAGCCGTAGCCTACTCCTGGTCCATACACTGGCACTGACCCGTGCGTCAGCACGTAGCCTGACGCTCCCACCTTTCCATACCCTCACCTGTGCCCTAAGCCTTGCCTTTCCCTAACCCTAACCCTAGCCGGGAACGGAAACCCACCACCAGCCCTAGACCATTCCCTACGCCGTAGCCTACTCCTGGCCCGTACGCTGGCACTGACCCATGCGTCAGCACGTAGCCTGACCCTCCCACGTTTCCGTACCCTCACCTGTGCCCTAAGCCTTGCCGTTCCCTTACCCTAATCCTAGCCCGGAACGGAAACCCACCACCAGCCCTAAAACTGACCCCCAAGCTGTAGCCTACTCCTGGCCCGTATGCTGGCACTGACCCGTGCGTCAGCACGTAGCCTGACCCTCCCACGTTTCCGTACCCTCACCTGTGCCGTATGCCTTGCCGTTCCCTAACCCTAACCCTAGCACAGAACGGAAACCCACCTCCAGCCCTATACCTTACCCTACGCTGTAACCTACTGCTGGCCCGTATGCTGGCACTGACCCATGCGTAAGCACGTAGCCTGACCCTCCCACGTTTCCGTACCCTCACCTGTGCCCTAAGCCTTGACGTTCCCTAACCCTAACCCTAGCCCAGAACGGAAACACACTACCAGCCCTAGACCTTACCCTATGGTGTAGCCTACTCCTGGCCTGTACGCTGACACTGACACGTGCGTCAGCACGTAGCCTGACCCTCCCTCGTTTCCGTACCCTCACCTGTGCCCTAAGCTTTGCCGTTCCCTAACCCTAACCCTAGCCCGGATCGGAAACCCACCACCAGCCCTAAACCTTTCCCTACGCCGTATCCTACTCCAGGCCCGTACGCTGGCACTGACCCGTGCGTCAACATGTAGACTGACCCACCCACGTTTCCATACCCTCACCTGGGCCCTAAACCTTGCCGTTCCCTAACCCTAACCCTAGCCCGGCAGGGAAACCCACCACCAGCCCTAAACATTATCCTACGCCGTAGCCTACTCCTGGCCCATACGCTGGCACTGACCCGTGCGTCAGCACGTAGCCTAACCCTACCACTTTTCCGTATCCTCAGCTAAGCCCTAAGCCTTGGCCTTCCCTAACTCTAACTGAAGCCCGGAACGGAATACCACCACCAGCCCTACACCTTAACGTATGCCGTAGCCTATTCCTGGCCCGTACGCTGGCACTGACATGTGCGTCAGCACGTAGCCTGACCATCCCACGTTTCCGTACCCTCACCTGTGCCCTAAGCCTTGCCGTTCCCTAACCCTAACCCTAGCCAGGAACGGAAACCCACCAGAAGCCCTACACCTTACCATACGCCGTAGCCCACCCCTGGCCCGTACGCTGGCACTGACCCATAAGTCAGCACGTAGCCTGACCCTCCCACGTTTCCGTACCCTCACCTGTGCCCTAAGCCTTGCCGTTCCCTCACCATTACCCTAGACAGGAACGGAAATCCACCAGCAGCCCTACACCTTACCCTACGCCGTAGCCTACTCCTGGCCCATACACTGGCACTGGCCCGTGCGTCAGCACGTAGCCTAACACACCCACATTTCCGTACCCTCACCTGTTCCCTAAGCCTTGGTGTTCCCTAACACTAACCCTAGCCTGGAACGGAAACACACCAACAACCCTACAACTAACCACCAAGCCGTAGCCTACTCCTGGCCGGTTCGCTGGCACTGACACGTGCATCAGCATGTAGCCTGACGCTCCCACGTTTCCATAACCTCAACTGTGCCCTACGCTTTGCCATTCCCTAACCCTAACTGTAGCCCGAAAGGGAAACAGCCCTACGCCTTACCCTACGCCGTAGCCTACTCCTGGCCGGGACGCTGGCACTGACACGTGCATCAGCATGTAGCCTGACCCTCCCACGTTTCCGTACCCTCACCTATGCCCTAAGTCTTGCCGTTCCCTAACCCTAACCCAAGCTGGAAAAGAATCCCACCACCAGCCCTACAACTTGCCGTATGCCATAGCCTATTCCTGGCCCATACGCTGGCACTGACACGTGCGTCAGCATGTAGCCTGACCCTCACACGTTTCCGTACCCTCACCTGTGCCCTAAGCCTTGCCGTTCCCTAACCCTAACACTAGCCCGAAACGGAAACCCACCACAAGCCCTACACCTTACCATACGCCATAGCCTACTCCTGGCCCGTACGCGGGCACTGACCCGTGCGTCAGAACGTATCCTGCCCCTGCCACGTTGCTGTACCCTCACCTGTGCCCTAAACCTTGCCATTCCCTAACTCTAACCCTAGCCCGGAACGGAAACACACCACAAGCCCTACAACTTACCCCCAAGCCATAGCCTACTCGTGGTCCATACGCTGGCAATGACCTGTGCGTCAGCATGTAGCCTGATCTTCCCACGTTACCGTAACGTCACCTGTGCCCTAAGCCTTGCCGTTCCCTAACACTAACCCTAGTACGGGACGGAAACACACCACAAGCCCTACACCTAACCCACAAGCCATAGCCTACTCCTGGCCCATACGCTGGCACTGACCCATGCGTCAGCACGTAGCCTGACCCTCCCACGTTTCCGTACCCTCACCTGTGCCCTAAGCCTTGCCGTTCCCTAACCCTAACCCTAGCCCGGAACGGAAACCCACCACCAGCCCTAGACCTTACCCTACGCCGTAGCCTACTCCTGGCCTGTACGCTGGCACTGACCCATGCGTCAGCACGTAGCCTGACGCTCCCACGTTTCCGTACCCTCACCTGTGCCCTAAGCCTTGCCGTTCCGTAACCCTAACCCTAGAACGGAACGGAAACCCACCACCAGCCCTACACTTTACCATACGCCGTAGCCCACTCCTGGACCGTACGCGGACACTGACCGTGCGTCAGCACGTAGCCTAACCCTCCCACGTTTCCGTACCCTCAACTGTGACCTAACACTTGCCGTTCCCTAACCCTAACCCTAGCCCGGAACGGAAACCCCCCACCAGCCCTAAACCTTACCCTACGCCGTAGCCCACCCCTGGCCCGTACGCTGGCACTGACCCGTAAGTCAGCACGTAGCCTGACCCTCCCACGTTTCCGTACCCTCACCTGTGCCCTAAGCCTTGCCGTTCCCTCACCATAACCCTAGACAGGAACAGAAACCCACCACCAGCCCTACACCTTACCCTACGCCGTAGCCTATTGCTGGCCTGTACGCTGGCACTGACCCATGCGTCAGCAGGTAGCCTGACACTCCCACGTTTCTGTACCCTCACCTGTGCCCTAAGCCTTGCCGTTCCGTAACCCTAACCCTAGCCCGGAACGGAAACCCACCAACAGCCCTACACCTTACCCTACGCCGTACCCTACTCCTGGCCCGAATGCTGGCACTGACCCATGCATCAGCACGTAGCCTGACCCTCCCACGTTTCCGTACCCTCACCTGTTCCCTAAGCCTTGCCGTTCCCTAACCCTAACCCTAGCCCGAAACGGAAACCAACCACCAGCCCTATACCTTACCCTACGCCGTAGCCTACTCCTGTCCCGTACGCTGGCACTGACCCGTGCGTCAGCACGTAGCCTGACCTTCCCACATTTCCGTACCCTCACCTGTTCCCTAAGCCTTGCTGTTCCCTAACCCTATCCCTAGTATGGAACGGAAACACTCCACCAGCCCTACACCTAACGCCCAAGCCATAGCCTACTCCTGGCCCATACGCTGGCACTGACCCGTGCGGCAGCACGTAGCCTGACCCTCCCACGTTTCTGTACACTCACCTGTGCCCTAAGCCTTACCGTTCCCTTACCCTAACCCTAGCCCGGAATGGAAACCCACCATCAGCCCTACACCTAACCCCGAAGACTTAGCCTACTCCTGGCTGGTATGCTGGCACTGACACGTGCGTCAGCACGTAGCCTGACCCTCACAGTTTTCCTTACCCTCACCTGTGCCCTAAGCCTTGCCGTTCCCTAACACTAACCCTAGCCCAGAACAGAAACCCACCACCAGCCCTAAACTCTACCCTACGCCGTAGCCTATTCCTGGCCCGTACGCTGGCACTGACCCATGCGTCAGCACGTAGCCTGACCCTCCCACGTTTCCGTACCCTCACCTGTGCCCTAAGTCTTGACGTTCCCTAACCCTAACCCTAGCCCGGAACAGAGACCCAACACCAGCACTACACCTTACCACCACGCCGTAGCCTGCTCCTGGTCCATATGCTGGCACTGAGCCGTGTGTCAGCACGTAGCCTGACCCACCCACGATTCCGAAACCTCACCTGTGCCCTAAGCCTTGCCGTTCCCTAATCCTAATCTTAGCCCGGAACGGAAACCCACCCCCCAGCCCTACACCTTACACTATGCCGTAGCCTACACCTGGACCGTACGCGGGCACTGACCTGTGCTTCAGCATGTAGCCTGACCCTCCCATGTTACCGTACCCTCACCTGTGCCCTAAGCCTTGCCGTTCCCTAACTCTAACCCTAGCCCGGAACGGAAACCCACCACCAGCCCTAATCCTAACCCACAAGCCGTGGCTTACTCCTGGCCCGTACGCTGGCACTGACCCGTGCGTCAGCACGTAGCCTGACCCTCCCATGTTTCCGTACCATCACCTGTGCCCTAAGCCTTGCCGTTCCCTAACCCTAACCCTAGCCTGGCACAGAATCCCACCACCAGCCCTACACTTTACCCTACGCCGTAGCCTACTCCTGGTTGAACGCTGGCACTGACCCGTGCGTCAGCACGTAGCCTGACCCTCCCACGTTTCCGTACCCTCACCTGTGCCCTAAGCCTTGCTGTTCCCTAACCATAACCCTAGCCTGGAACGGAAACCCACCACCAGCCCTAAACCTTACCCACAAGCCGTAGCCTACACCTGGCCCGTACACTGGCACTGACCCGTGCGTCAGCACGTAGCCTGACCCTCCCACTTTTCTGTACCCTTACCTGAGCCCTACGACTTGCCATTCCCTAACCCTAACCCTAGATCGGAACGGAATCCCAGCACCAGCCCTACACCTTACCATATGCCGTAGCCTACTCCTGGCCGGTACGCTGCCACTGACCCGTTCATCAGCACGTAGCCGGACCCGCCCCCGTTTCCGTACCCTCACCTGTGCCCTAAGCCTTGCCGTTCCCTAACCCTAACCCTAGCCATGAACGGAAACCCACCACCAGCCCGACACCTTACCCCCAAGCCGTAGGCTACTCCTGGACCTTACGCTGGCACTGACCCGTGCGTCAGCACGTAGCCTGACCCTCCCACGTTTGCGGACCCTCACCTGTGCCCTAAGCCTTGCCATTCCCTAACCCTAACCCTAGCCCGGAACGGAAACCCACCACCAGCCCTACACCTTTCCCTACGCCGTAGCCTATTCCTGGCCCATACGCAGGCACTGACCCTTTCATCAGCACGTAGCCTGACCCTCCCACGTTTCCGTACCCTCACCTGTGCCCTAAGCCTTGCTGTTCCCTAACCCTAACCCTAGCCCGGAACGGAAACCCAACACCAGCCCTACACCTTACCCCCAAGCCGTAGCCTACTCCTGGTCCATACGCTGGCACTGACATGTGCGTCAGCACGTAGCCTGAACTTCCCACATTACCGTACCCTCACCTGTGCCCTAAGCCTTGCCGTTCCCTAACACTAAACCTAGCCTGGAACGGAAACCCACCACCAGCCCTACACCTAACCACCAAGCCGTAGCCTACTCCTGGCCCGTACGCTGGCACTGACCCGTGCGTCAGAACGTAGCCTGACCCTCCCACGTTTCCGTACCCTCACCTGTGCCCTAAGCCTTGCTGTTCCCTAACACTAAACCTAGCCTGGAACGGAAACCCACCACCAGCCCTACACCTAACCACCAAGCCGTAGCCTACTCCTGGCCCGTACGCTGGCACTGACCCGTGCGTCAGAACGTAGCCTGACCCTCCCACGTTTCCGTATCCTCACCTGTGCCCTAATCCTTGCCGTTCCCTAACCCTAACCCTAGCCCGGAACGGAAACACACCGCGAGCCCTAGACCTTACCCTACGCCGTAGCCTATTGCTGGCCTGTACGCTGGCACTGACCCATGCGTCAGCAGGTAGCCTGACCCTCCCACGTTTCTGTATCCTCACCTGTTCCCTAAGACTTGCCGTTCCCTAACCCTAAAACTAGCCCGAAACGGAAACCCACCTCCAGCCCTATACCTTACCCTACGCCTTAGCCTAATCCTGTCCCGTACGCTGGCACTGACCCGTGCGTCAGCACGTAGCCTGACCTTCCCACATTTCCGTACCCTCACCTGTTCCCTAAGCCTTGCTGTTCCCTAACCCTATCCCTTGTACGGAACGGAAACCCTCCACCAGCCCTACACCTAACGCCCAAGCCATAGCCTACTCCTTGCCCGTACGCTGGCAGTGACCCGTGCGGCAGCACGTAGCCTGACCATCCCACGTTTCCGTACACTCACCTGTGCCCTAAGCCTTACCGTTCCCTAACCCTAACCCTAGCCCAGAATGGAAACCCACCATCAGCCCTACACCTAACCCCGAAGCCTTAGCCTACTCCTGGCTGGTATGCTGGCACTGACACATGCGTCAGCACGTAGCCTGACCGTCACAGTTTTCCTTACCCTCACATGTGCCCTAAGCCTTGCCGTTCCCTAACACTAACCCTAGCCCAGAACAGAAACCCACCACCAGCCCTAAACTCTACCCTACGCCGTAGCCTATTCCTGGCCCGTACGCTGGCACTGACCCATGCGTCAGCACGTAGCCTTACCCTCCCAAGTTTCCGTACCCTCACCTGTGCCCTAAGCCTTGACGTTCCCTAACCCTAACCCTAGCCCGGAACAGAGACCCACCACCAGCCCTACACCTTACCACCACGCCGTAGCCTGCTCCTGGCCCATATGCTGGCACTGAGCCGTGTGTCAGCACGTAGCCTGACCCACCCACGATTCCGAAACCTCACCTCTGCCCTAAGCCTTGCCGTTCCCTAATCCTAATCCTAGCCCGGAACGGAAACACACCCCCCAGCCCTACACCTTACCCTATGCCGTAGCCTACACCTGGACCGTACGCGGGCACTGACCTGTGCTTCAGCATGTAGCCTGACCCTCCAATGTTACCGTACCCTCACCTGTGCCCTAAGCCTTGCCGTTCCCTAACTCTAACCCTAGCCCGGAACGGAAACCCACCACCAGCCCTAATCCTAACCCACAAGCCGTGGCTTACTCCTGGCCCGTACGCTGGCACTGACCCGTGCGTCAGCACGTAGCCTGACCCTCCCACGTTTCCATACCATCACCTGTGCCCTAAGCCTTGCCGTTCCCTAACCCTAACCCTAGCCCGGCACAGAAACCCAGCACCAGCCCTACACTTTACCCTACGCCGTAGCCTACTCCTGGTTGAACGCTGGAACTGACCCGTGCGTCAGCACGTAGCCTGACCCTCCCACGTTTCCGTACCCTCACCTGTGCCCTAAGCCTTGCCGTTCCCTAACCCTAACCCTAGCCCGGAACGTAAACCCAACACCAGCCCTACACCTTACCCCCAAGCCGTAGCCTACTCCTGGTCCATACGCTGGCACTGACCCATGCGTCAGCACGTAGCCTGACCTTCCCACATTTCCGTACCCTCACCTGTTCCCTAAGCCTTGCTGTTCCCTAACCCTATCCCTAGTACAGAACGGAAACCCTCCACCAGCCCTACACCTAACGCCCAAGCCATAGCCTACTCCTGGCCCGTACGCTGGCACTGACCCGTGCGGCAGCACGTTGCCTGATCTTCCCACGTTTCCGTACACTCACCTGTGCCCTAAGCCTTACCGTTCCCTAACACTAACCCTAGCCCGGAATGGAAACCCACCATCAGCCCTACACCTAACCCCGAAGCCTTAGCCTACTCCTGGCTGGTATGCTGGCACTGACACGTGCATCAGCACGTAGCCTGACCCTCACAGTTTTCCTTACCCTCACCTGTGCCCTAAGCCTTGCCGTTCCCTAACACTAACCCTAGCCCAGAACAGAAAACCACCACCAGCCCTAAACTCTACCCTACACCGTAGCCTATTCTTGCCCGTACGCTGGCACTGACCCTTTCATCAGCACGTAGCCTGACCCTCCCACGTTTCCGTACCCTCACCTGTGCCCTAAGCCTTGCCGTTCCCTAACCCTAACCCTAGCCCGGAACGGAAACCCACCAACAGCCCTACACCTAACCCCCAAGCCGTAGCCTACTCCTGGCTGGTACGCTGGCACTGACCCGTGCATCGACACATAGCCTGACCCTCCCACGTTTCTGTACCCTCACCTGTTCCCTAAGCCTTGCCGTTCCCTAACCCTAACCCTAGCCCGAAACGGAAACCAACCACCAGCCCTATACCTTACCCTACGCCGTAGCCTACTCCTGTCCCGTACGCTGGCACTGACCCGTGCGTCAGCACGTAGCCTGACCTTCCCACATTTCCGTACCCTCACCTGTTCCCTAAGCCTTGCTGTTCCCTAACCCTATCCCTAGTATGGAACGGAAACACTCCACCAGCCCTACACCTAACGCCCAAGCCATAGCCTACTCCTGGCCCATACGCTGGCACTGACCCGTGCGGCAGCACGTAGCCTGACCCTCCCACGTTTCTGTACACTCACCTGTGCCCTAAGCCTTACCGTTCCCTTACCCTAACCCTAGCCCGGAATGGAAACCCACCATCAGCCCTACACCTAACCCCGAAGACTTAGCCTACTCCTGGCTGGTATGCTGGCACTGACACGTGCGTCAGCACGTAGCCTGACCCTCACAGTTTTCCTTACCCTCACCTGTGCCCTAAGCCTTGCCGTTCCCTAACACTAACCCTAGCCCAGAACAGAAACCCACCACCAGCCCTAAACTCTACCCTACGCCGTAGCCTATTCCTGGCCCGTACGCTGGCACTGACCCATGCGTCAGCACGTAGCCTGACCCTCCCACGTTTCCGTACCCTCACCTGTGCCCTAAGTCTTGACGTTCCCTAACCCTAACCCTAGCCCGGAACAGAGACCCAACACCAGCACTACACCTTACCACCACGCCGTAGCCTGCTCCTGGTCCATATGCTGGCACTGAGCCGTGTGTCAGCACGTAGCCTGACCCACCCACGATTCCGAAACCTCACCTGTGCCCTAAGCCTTGCCGTTCCCTAATCCTAATCTTAGCCCGGAACGGAAACCCACCCCCCAGCCCTACACCTTACACTATGCCGTAGCCTACACCTGGACCGTACGCGGGCACTGACCTGTGCTTCAGCATGTAGCCTGACCCTCCCATGTTACCGTACCCTCACCTGTGCCCTAAGCCTTGCCGTTCCCTAACTCTAACCCTAGCCCGGAACGGAAACCCACCACCAGCCCTAATCCTAACCCACAAGCCGTGGCTTACTCCTGGCCCGTACGCTGGCACTGACCCGTGCGTCAGCACGTAGCCTGACCCTCCCATGTTTCCGTACCATCACCTGTGCCCTAAGCCTTGCCGTTCCCTAACCCTAACCCTAGCCTGGCACAGAATCCCACCACCAGCCCTACACTTTACCCTACGCCGTAGCCTACTCCTGGTTGAACGCTGGCACTGACCCGTGCGTCAGCACGTAGCCTGACCCTCCCACGTTTCCGTACCCTCACCTGTGCCCTAAGCCTTGCTGTTCCCTAACCATAACCCTAGCCTGGAACGGAAACCCACCACCAGCCCTAAACCTTACCCACAAGCCGTAGCCTACACCTGGCCCGTACACTGGCACTGACCCGTGCGTCAGCACGTAGCCTGACCCTCCCACTTTTCTGTACCCTTACCTGAGCCCTACGACTTGCCATTCCCTAACCCTAACCCTAGATCGGAACGGAATCCCAGCACCAGCCCTACACCTTACCATATGCCGTAGCCTACTCCTGGCCGGTACGCTGCCACTGACCCGTTCATCAGCACGTAGCCGGACCCGCCCCCGTTTCCGTACCCTCACCTGTGCCCTAAGCCTTGCCGTTCCCTAACCCTAACCCTAGCCATGAACGGAAACCCACCACCAGCCCGACACCTTACCCCCAAGCCGTAGGCTACTCCTGGACCTTACGCTGGCACTGACCCGTGCGTCAGCACGTAGCCTGACCCTCCCACGTTTGCGGACCCTCACCTGTGCCCTAAGCCTTGCCATTCCCTAACCCTAACCCTAGCCCGGAACGGAAACCCACCACCAGCCCTACACCTTTCCCTACGCCGTAGCCTATTCCTGGCCCATACGCAGGCACTGACCCTTTCATCAGCACGTAGCCTGACCCTCCCACGTTTCCGTACCCTCACCTGTGCCCTAAGCCTTGCTGTTCCCTAACCCTAACCCTAGCCCGGAACGGAAACCCAACACCAGCCCTACACCTTACCCCCAAGCCGTAGCCTACTCCTGGTCCATACGCTGGCACTGACATGTGCGTCAGCACGTAGCCTGAACTTCCCACATTACCGTACCCTCACCTGTGCCCTAAGCCTTGCCGTTCCCTAACACTAAACCTAGCCTGGAACGGAAACCCACCACCAGCCCTACACCTAACCACCAAGCCGTAGCCTACTCCTGGCCCGTACGCTGGCACTGACCCGTGCGTCAGAACGTAGCCTGACCCTCCCACGTTTCCGTACCCTCACCTGTGCCCTAAGCCTTGCTGTTCCCTAACACTAAACCTAGCCTGGAACGGAAACCCACCACCAGCCCTACACCTAACCACCAAGCCGTAGCCTACTCCTGGCCCGTACGCTGGCACTGACCCGTGCGTCAGAACGTAGCCTGACCCTCCCACGTTTCCGTATCCTCACCTGTGCCCTAATCCTTGCCGTTCCCTAACCCTAACCCTAGCCCGGAACGGAAACACACCGCGAGCCCTAGACCTTACCCTACGCCGTAGCCTATTGCTGGCCTGTACGCTGGCACTGACCCATGCGTCAGCAGGTAGCCTGACCCTCCCACGTTTCTGTATCCTCACCTGTTCCCTAAGACTTGCCGTTCCCTAACCCTAAAACTAGCCCGAAACGGAAACCCACCTCCAGCCCTATACCTTACCCTACGCCTTAGCCTAATCCTGTCCCGTACGCTGGCACTGACCCGTGCGTCAGCACGTAGCCTGACCTTCCCACATTTCCGTACCCTCACCTGTTCCCTAAGCCTTGCTGTTCCCTAACCCTATCCCTTGTACGGAACGGAAACCCTCCACCAGCCCTACACCTAACGCCCAAGCCATAGCCTACTCCTTGCCCGTACGCTGGCAGTGACCCGTGCGGCAGCACGTAGCCTGACCATCCCACGTTTCCGTACACTCACCTGTGCCCTAAGCCTTACCGTTCCCTAACCCTAACCCTAGCCCAGAATGGAAACCCACCATCAGCCCTACACCTAACCCCGAAGCCTTAGCCTACTCCTGGCTGGTATGCTGGCACTGACACATGCGTCAGCACGTAGCCTGACCGTCACAGTTTTCCTTACCCTCACATGTGCCCTAAGCCTTGCCGTTCCCTAACACTAACCCTAGCCCAGAACAGAAACCCACCACCAGCCCTAAACTCTACCCTACGCCGTAGCCTATTCCTGGCCCGTACGCTGGCACTGACCCATGCGTCAGCACGTAGCCTTACCCTCCCAAGTTTCCGTACCCTCACCTGTGCCCTAAGCCTTGACGTTCCCTAACCCTAACCCTAGCCCGGAACAGAGACCCACCACCAGCCCTACACCTTACCACCACGCCGTAGCCTGCTCCTGGCCCATATGCTGGCACTGAGCCGTGTGTCAGCACGTAGCCTGACCCACCCACGATTCCGAAACCTCACCTCTGCCCTAAGCCTTGCCGTTCCCTAATCCTAATCCTAGCCCGGAACGGAAACACACCCCCCAGCCCTACACCTTACCCTATGCCGTAGCCTACACCTGGACCGTACGCGGGCACTGACCTGTGCTTCAGCATGTAGCCTGACCCTCCAATGTTACCGTACCCTCACCTGTGCCCTAAGCCTTGCCGTTCCCTAACTCTAACCCTAGCCCGGAACGGAAACCCACCACCAGCCCTAATCCTAACCCACAAGCCGTGGCTTACTCCTGGCCCGTACGCTGGCACTGACCCGTGCGTCAGCACGTAGCCTGACCCTCCCACGTTTCCATACCATCACCTGTGCCCTAAGCCTTGCCGTTCCCTAACCCTAACCCTAGCCCGGCACAGAAACCCAGCACCAGCCCTACACTTTACCCTACGCCGTAGCCTACTCCTGGTTGAACGCTGGAACTGACCCGTGCGTCAGCACGTAGCCTGACCCTCCCACGTTTCCGTACCCTCACCTGTGCCCTAAGCCTTGCCGTTCCCTAACCCTAACCCTAGCCCGGAACGTAAACCCAACACCAGCCCTACACCTTACCCCCAAGCCGTAGCCTACTCCTGGTCCATACGCTGGCACTGACCCATGCGTCAGCACGTAGCCTGACCTTCCCACATTTCCGTACCCTCACCTGTTCCCTAAGCCTTGCTGTTCCCTAACCCTATCCCTAGTACAGAACGGAAACCCTCCACCAGCCCTACACCTAACGCCCAAGCCATAGCCTACTCCTGGCCCGTACGCTGGCACTGACCCGTGCGGCAGCACGTTGCCTGATCTTCCCACGTTTCCGTACACTCACCTGTGCCCTAAGCCTTACCGTTCCCTAACACTAACCCTAGCCCGGAATGGAAACCCACCATCAGCCCTACACCTAACCCCGAAGCCTTAGCCTACTCCTGGCTGGTATGCTGGCACTGACACGTGCATCAGCACGTAGCCTGACCCTCACAGTTTTCCTTACCCTCACCTGTGCCCTAAGCCTTGCCGTTCCCTAACACTAACCCTAGCCCAGAACAGAAAACCACCACCAGCCCTAAACTCTACCCTACACCGTAGCCTATTCTTGCCCGTACGCTGGCACTGACCCTTTCATCAGCACGTAGCCTGACCCTCCCACGTTTCCGTACCCTCACCTGTGCCCTAAGCCTTGCCGTTCCCTAACCCTAACCCTAGCCCGGAACGGAAACCCACCAACAGCCCTACACCTAACCCCCAAGCCGTAGCCTACTCCTGGCTGGTACGCTGGCACTGACCCGTGCATCGACACATAGCCTGACCCTCCCACGTTTCTGTACCCTCACCTGTGCCCTAAGCCTTGCCGTTCCCTAAACCTAATCCTAGCCAGGAACGGAAACCCTCCACCAGCCCTACAACTTACCCCCAAGCCGTAGGCTACTCCTGGTCCTTACGCTGGCACTGACGTGTACGTCAGCAGTAGCCTGATCATCCCACGTTTGCGGACCCTCACCTGTGCCCTAAGCCTTGCCATTCCCTAACCCTAACCCTAGCCCGGAACGGAAACCCACCACCAACCCTACAACTTTCCCTACGCCGTAGCCTATTCCTGGCCCGTACGCAGGCATTGACCCTTTCATCAGCACGTAGCCTGACCCTCCCACGTTTCCGTACCCTCACCTGTGCCCTAAGCTTTGCCGTTCCCTAACCCTAACCCTAACCTTAGCCCGGAACGGAAACCCACCACCAGCCCTAAACCTTTCCCTACGCCTTAGCCTACTCCTGGACCGTACGCTGGCCCTGACCCATGCGGCAGCACGTAGCCTGACCCTCCCAAGATTCCGTATCCTCACCTGTGCCCTAAGCCTTGCCGTTGCCTAACCCTAACCCTAGCCCGAAACGGAAACCCACCACCAGCCCTACACCTTACCCCAAAGCCGTAGCCTACTCCTGGTCCATACACTGGCACTGACCCGTGCGTCAGCACGTAGCCTGACCCTCCCACCTTTCCATACCCTCACCTGTGCCCTAAGCCTTGCCTTTCCCCAACCCTAACCCTAGCCGGGAATGGAAACCCACCACCAGCCCTAGACCATTCCCTACGCCGTAGCCTACTCCTGGCCCGTACGCTGGCACTGACCCATGCGTCAGCACGTAGCCTGACCCTCCCACGTTTCCGTACCCTCACCTGTGCCCTAAGCCTTGCCGTTCCCTTACCCTAATCCTAGCCCGGAACGGAAACCCACCACCAGCCCTAAAACTGACCCCCAAGCTGTAGCCTACTCCTGGCCCGTATGCTGGCACTGACCCGTGCGTCAGCACGTAGCCTGACCCTCCCACGTTTCCGTACCCTCACCTGTGCCGTATGCCTTGCCGTTCCCTAACCCTAACCCTAGCACAGAACGGAAACCCACCTCCAGCCCTATACCTTACCCTACGCTGTAACCTACTGCTGGCCCGTATGCTGGCACTGACCCATGCGTAAGCACGTAGCCTGACCCTCCCACGTTTCCGTACCCTCACCTGTGCCCTAAGCCTTGACGTTCCCTAACCCTAACCCTAGCCCAGAACGGAAACACACTACCAGCCCTAGACCTTACCCTATGGTGTAGCCTACTCCTGGCCTGTACGCTGACACTGACACGTGCGTCAGCACGTAGCCTGACCCTCCCTCGTTTCCGTACCCTCACCTGTGCCCTAAGCTTTGCCGTTCCCTAACCCTAACCCTAGCCCGGATCGGAAACCCACCACCAGCCCTAAACCTTTCCCTACGCCGTATCCTACTCCAGGCCCGTACGCTGGCACTGACCCGTGCGTCAACATGTAGACTGACCCACCCACGTTTCCATACCCTCACCTGGGCCCTAAACCTTGCCGTTCCCTAACCCTAACCCTAGCCCGGCAGGGAAACCCACCACCAGCCCTAAACATTATCCTACGCCGTAGCCTACTCCTGGCCCATACGCTGGCACTGACCCGTGCGTCAGCACGTAGCCTAACCCTACCACTTTTCCGTATCCTCAGCTAAGCCCTAAGCCTTGGCCTTCCCTAACTCTAACCGAAGCCCGGAACGGAATACCACCACCAGCCCTACACCTTAACGTATGCCGTAGCCTATTCCTGGCCCGTACGCTGGCACTGACATGTGCGTCAGCACGTAGCCTGACCATCCCACGTTTCCGTACCCTCACCTGTGCCCTAAGCCTTGCCGTTCCCTAACCCTAACCCTAGCCAGGAACGGAAACCCACCAGAAGCCCTACACCTTACCATACGCCGTAGCCCACCCCTGGCCCGTACGCTGGCACTGACCCGTAAGTCAGCACGTAGCCTGACCCTCCCACGTTTCCGTACCCTCACCTGTGCCCTAAGCCTTGCCGTTCCCTCACCATTACCCTAGACAGGAACGGAAATCCACCAGCAGCCCTACACCTTACCCTACGCCGTAGCCTACTCCTGGCCCATACACTGGCACTGGCCCGTGCGTCAGCACGTAGCCTAACACACCCACATTTCCGTACCCTCACCTGTGCCCTAAGCCTTGGTGTTCCCTAACACTAACCCTAGCCTGGAACGGAAACACACCAACAACCCTACAACTAACCACCAAGCCGTAGCCTACTCCTGGCCGGTTCGCTGGCACTGACACGTGCATCAGCATGTAGCCTGACGCTCCCACGTTTCCATAACCTCAACTGTGCCCTACGCTTTGCCATTCCCTAACCCTAACTGTAGCCCGAAAGGGAAACAGCCCTACGCCTTACCCTACGCCGTAGCCTACTCCTGGCCGGGACGCTGGCACTGACACGTGCATCAGCATGTAGCCTGACCCTCCCACGTTTCCGTACCCTCACCTATGCCCTAAGTCTTGCCGTTCCCTAACCCTAACCCAAGCTGGAAAAGAATCCCACCACCAGCCCTACAACTTGCCGTATGCCATAGCCTATTCCTGGCCCATACGCTGGCACTGACACGTGCGTCAGCATGTAGCCTGACCCTCACACGTTTCCGTACCCTCACCTGTGCCCTAAGCCTTGCCGTTCCCTAACCCTAACACTAGCCCGAAACGGAAACCCACCACAAGCCCTACACCTTACCATACGCCATAGCCTACTCCTGGCCCGTACGCGGGCACTGACCCGTGCGTCAGAACGTATCCTGCCCCTGCCACGTTGCTGTACCCTCACCTGTGCCCTAAACCTTGCCATTCCCTAACTCTAACCCTAGCCCGGAACGGAAACACACCACAAGCCCTACAACTTACCCCCAAGCCATAGCCTACTCGTGGTCCATACGCTGGCAATGACCTGTGCGTCAGCATGTAGCCTGATCTTCCCACGTTACCGTAACGTCACCTGTGCCCTAAGCCTTGCCGTTCCCTAACACTAACCCTAGTACGGGACGGAAACACACCACAAGCCCTACACCTAACCCACAAGCCATAGCCTACTCCTGGCCCATACGCTGGCACTGACCCATGCGTCAGCACGTAGCCTGACCCTCCCACGTTTCCGTACCCTCACCTGTGCCCTAAGCCTTGCCGTTCCCTAACCCTAACCCTAGCCCGGAACGGAAACCCACCACCAGCCCTAGACCTTACCCTACGCCGTAGCCTACTCCTGGCCTGTACGCTGGCACTGACCCATGCGTGAGCACGTAGCCTGACGCTCCCACGTTTCCGTACCCTCACCTGTGCCCTAAGCCTTGCCGTTCCGTAACCCTAACCCTAGAACGGAACGGAAACCCACCACCAGCCCTACACTTTACCATACGCCGTAGCCCACTCCTGGACCGTACGCGGACACTGACCGTGCGTCAGCACGTAGCCTAACCCTCCCACGTTTCCGTACCCTCAACTGTGACCTAACACTTGCCGTTCCCTAACCCTAACCCTAGCCCGGAACGGAAACCCCCCACCAGCCCTAAACCTTACCCTACGCCGTAGCCCACCCCTGGCCCGTACGCTGGCACTGACCCGTAAGTCAGCACGTAGCCTGACCCTCCCACGTTTCCGTACCCTCACCTGTGCCCTAAGCCTTGCCGTTCCCTCACCATAACCCTAGACAGGAACAGAAACCCACCACCAGCCCTACACCTTACCCTACGCCGTAGCCTATTGCTGGCCTGTACGCTGGCACTGACCCATGCGTCAGCAGGTAGCCTGACACTCCCACGTTTCTGTACCCTCACCTGTGCCCTAAGCCTTGCCGTTCCGTAACCCTAACCCTAGCCCGGAACGGAAACCCACCAACAGCCCTACACCTTACCCTACGCCGTACCCTACTCCTGGCCCGAATGCTGGCACTGACCCATGCATCAGCACGTAGCCTGACCCTCCCACGTTTCCGTACCCTCACCTGTTCCCTAAGCCTTGCCGTTCCCTAACCCTAACCCTAGCCCGAAACGGAAACCAACCACCAGCCCTATACCTTACCCTACGCCGTAGCCTACTCCTGTCCCGTACGCTGGCACTGACCCGTGCGTCAGCACGTAGCCTGACCTTCCCACATTTCCGTACCCTCACCTGTTCCCTAAGCCTTGCTGTTCCCTAACCCTATCCCTAGTATGGAACGGAAACACTCCACCAGCCCTACACCTAACGCCCAAGCCATAGCCTACTCCTGGCCCATACGCTGGCACTGACCCGTGCGGCAGCACGTAGCCTGACCCTCCCACGTTTCTGTACACTCACCTGTGCCCTAAGCCTTACCGTTCCCTTACCCTAACCCTAGCCCGGAATGGAAACCCACCATCAGCCCTACACCTAACCCCGAAGACTTAGCCTACTCCTGGCTGGTATGCTGGCACTGACACGTGCGTCAGCACGTAGCCTGACCCTCACAGTTTTCCTTACCCTCACCTGTGCCCTAAGCCTTGCCGTTCCCTAACACTAACCCTAGCCCAGAACAGAAACCCACCACCAGCCCTAAACTCTACCCTACGCCGTAGCCTATTCCTGGCCCGTACGCTGGCACTGACCCATGCGTCAGCACGTAGCCTGACCCTCCCACGTTTCCGTACCCTCACCTGTGCCCTAAGTCTTGACGTTCCCTAACCCTAACCCTAGCCCGGAACAGAGACCCAACACCAGCACTACACCTTACCACCACGCCGTAGCCTGCTCCTGGTCCATATGCTGGCACTGAGCCGTGTGTCAGCACGTAGCCTGACCCACCCACGATTCCGAAACCTCACCTGTGCCCTAAGCCTTGCCGTTCCCTAATCCTAATCTTAGCCCGGAACGGAAACCCACCCCCCAGCCCTACACCTTACACTATGCCGTAGCCTACACCTGGACCGTACGCGGGCACTGACCTGTGCTTCAGCATGTAGCCTGACCCTCCCATGTTACCGTACCCTCACCTGTGCCCTAAGCCTTGCCGTTCCCTAACTCTAACCCTAGCCCGGAACGGAAACCCACCACCAGCCCTAATCCTAACCCACAAGCCGTGGCTTACTCCTGGCCCGTACGCTGGCACTGACCCGTGCGTCAGCACGTAGCCTGACCCTCCCATGTTTCCGTACCATCACCTGTGCCCTAAGCCTTGCCGTTCCCTAACCCTAACCCTAGCCTGGCACAGAATCCCACCACCAGCCCTACACTTTACCCTACGCCGTAGCCTACTCCTGGTTGAACGCTGGCACTGACCCGTGCGTCAGCACGTAGCCTGACCCTCCCACGTTTCCGTACCCTCACCTGTGCCCTAAGCCTTGCTGTTCCCTAACCATAACCCTAGCCTGGAACGGAAACCCACCACCAGCCCTAAACCTTACCCACAAGCCGTAGCCTACACCTGGCCCGTACACTGGCACTGACCCGTGCGTCAGCACGTAGCCTGACCCTCCCACTTTTCTGTACCCTTACCTGAGCCCTACGACTTGCCATTCCCTAACCCTAACCCTAGATCGGAACGGAATCCCAGCACCAGCCCTACACCTTACCATATGCCGTAGCCTACTCCTGGCCGGTACGCTGCCACTGACCCGTTCATCAGCACGTAGCCGGACCCGCCCCCGTTTCCGTACCCTCACCTGTGCCCTAAGCCTTGCCGTTCCCTAACCCTAACCCTAGCCATGAACGGAAACCCACCACCAGCCCGACACCTTACCCCCAAGCCGTAGGCTACTCCTGGACCTTACGCTGGCACTGACCCGTGCGTCAGCACGTAGCCTGACCCTCCCACGTTTGCGGACCCTCACCTGTGCCCTAAGCCTTGCCATTCCCTAACCCTAACCCTAGCCCGGAACGGAAACCCACCACCAGCCCTACACCTTTCCCTACGCCGTAGCCTATTCCTGGCCCATACGCAGGCACTGACCCTTTCATCAGCACGTAGCCTGACCCTCCCACGTTTCCGTACCCTCACCTGTGCCCTAAGCCTTGCTGTTCCCTAACCCTAACCCTAGCCCGGAACGGAAACCCAACACCAGCCCTACACCTTACCCCCAAGCCGTAGCCTACTCCTGGTCCATACGCTGGCACTGACATGTGCGTCAGCACGTAGCCTGAACTTCCCACATTACCGTACCCTCACCTGTGCCCTAAGCCTTGCCGTTCCCTAACACTAAACCTAGCCTGGAACGGAAACCCACCACCAGCCCTACACCTAACCACCAAGCCGTAGCCTACTCCTGGCCCGTACGCTGGCACTGACCCGTGCGTCAGAACGTAGCCTGACCCTCCCACGTTTCCGTACCCTCACCTGTGCCCTAAGCCTTGCTGTTCCCTAACACTAAACCTAGCCTGGAACGGAAACCCACCACCAGCCCTACACCTAACCACCAAGCCGTAGCCTACTCCTGGCCCGTACGCTGGCACTGACCCGTGCGTCAGAACGTAGCCTGACCCTCCCACGTTTCCGTATCCTCACCTGTGCCCTAATCCTTGCCGTTCCCTAACCCTAACCCTAGCCCGGAACGGAAACACACCGCGAGCCCTAGACCTTACCCTACGCCGTAGCCTATTGCTGGCCTGTACGCTGGCACTGACCCATGCGTCAGCAGGTAGCCTGACCCTCCCACGTTTCTGTATCCTCACCTGTTCCCTAAGACTTGCCGTTCCCTAACCCTAAAACTAGCCCGAAACGGAAACCCACCTCCAGCCCTATACCTTACCCTACGCCTTAGCCTAATCCTGTCCCGTACGCTGGCACTGACCCGTGCGTCAGCACGTAGCCTGACCTTCCCACATTTCCGTACCCTCACCTGTTCCCTAAGCCTTGCTGTTCCCTAACCCTATCCCTTGTACGGAACGGAAACCCTCCACCAGCCCTACACCTAACGCCCAAGCCATAGCCTACTCCTTGCCCGTACGCTGGCAGTGACCCGTGCGGCAGCACGTAGCCTGACCATCCCACGTTTCCGTACACTCACCTGTGCCCTAAGCCTTACCGTTCCCTAACCCTAACCCTAGCCCAGAATGGAAACCCACCATCAGCCCTACACCTAACCCCGAAGCCTTAGCCTACTCCTGGCTGGTATGCTGGCACTGACACATGCGTCAGCACGTAGCCTGACCGTCACAGTTTTCCTTACCCTCACATGTGCCCTAAGCCTTGCCGTTCCCTAACACTAACCCTAGCCCAGAACAGAAACCCACCACCAGCCCTAAACTCTACCCTACGCCGTAGCCTATTCCTGGCCCGTACGCTGGCACTGACCCATGCGTCAGCACGTAGCCTTACCCTCCCAAGTTTCCGTACCCTCACCTGTGCCCTAAGCCTTGACGTTCCCTAACCCTAACCCTAGCCCGGAACAGAGACCCACCACCAGCCCTACACCTTACCACCACGCCGTAGCCTGCTCCTGGCCCATATGCTGGCACTGAGCCGTGTGTCAGCACGTAGCCTGACCCACCCACGATTCCGAAACCTCACCTCTGCCCTAAGCCTTGCCGTTCCCTAATCCTAATCCTAGCCCGGAACGGAAACACACCCCCCAGCCCTACACCTTACCCTATGCCGTAGCCTACACCTGGACCGTACGCGGGCACTGACCTGTGCTTCAGCATGTAGCCTGACCCTCCAATGTTACCGTACCCTCACCTGTGCCCTAAGCCTTGCCGTTCCCTAACTCTAACCCTAGCCCGGAACGGAAACCCACCACCAGCCCTAATCCTAACCCACAAGCCGTGGCTTACTCCTGGCCCGTACGCTGGCACTGACCCGTGCGTCAGCACGTAGCCTGACCCTCCCACGTTTCCATACCATCACCTGTGCCCTAAGCCTTGCCGTTCCCTAACCCTAACCCTAGCCCGGCACAGAAACCCAGCACCAGCCCTACACTTTACCCTACGCCGTAGCCTACTCCTGGTTGAACGCTGGAACTGACCCGTGCGTCAGCACGTAGCCTGACCCTCCCACGTTTCCGTACCCTCACCTGTGCCCTAAGCCTTGCCGTTCCCTAACCCTAACCCTAGCCCGGAACGTAAACCCAACACCAGCCCTACACCTTACCCCCAAGCCGTAGCCTACTCCTGGTCCATACGCTGGCACTGACCCATGCGTCAGCACGTAGCCTGACCTTCCCACATTTCCGTACCCTCACCTGTTCCCTAAGCCTTGCTGTTCCCTAACCCTATCCCTAGTACAGAACGGAAACCCTCCACCAGCCCTACACCTAACGCCCAAGCCATAGCCTACTCCTGGCCCGTACGCTGGCACTGACCCGTGCGGCAGCACGTTGCCTGATCTTCCCACGTTTCCGTACACTCACCTGTGCCCTAAGCCTTACCGTTCCCTAACACTAACCCTAGCCCGGAATGGAAACCCACCATCAGCCCTACACCTAACCCCGAAGCCTTAGCCTACTCCTGGCTGGTATGCTGGCACTGACACGTGCATCAGCACGTAGCCTGACCCTCACAGTTTTCCTTACCCTCACCTGTGCCCTAAGCCTTGCCGTTCCCTAACACTAACCCTAGCCCAGAACAGAAAACCACCACCAGCCCTAAACTCTACCCTACACCGTAGCCTATTCTTGCCCGTACGCTGGCACTGACCCTTTCATCAGCACGTAGCCTGACCCTCCCACGTTTCCGTACCCTCACCTGTGCCCTAAGCCTTGACGTTACCTAACCCTAACCCTAGCCCGGAACAGAGACCCACCACCAGCCCTACACCTTACCACCACGCCGTAGCCTGCTCCTGGCCCATATGCTGGCACTGAGCCGTGTCTCAGCACGTAGTCTGACCCACCCACGATTCCGAAACCTCACCTGTGCCCTAAGCCTTGCCGTTCCCTAATCCTAATCCTAGCCCGGAACGGAAACCCACCCCCCAGCCCTACACCTTACCCTATGCCGTAGCCTACACCTGGACCGTACGCAGGCACTGACCTGTGCTTCAGCATGTAGCCTGACCCTCCTATGTTACCGTACCCTCACCTGTGCCCTAAGCCTTGCCGTTCCCTAACTCTAACCCTAGCCCGGAACGGAAACCCACCACCAACCCTAATCCTAACCCACAAGCCGTGGCTTACTCCTGGCCCGTACGCTGGCACTGACCCGTGCGTCAGCACGTAGCCTGACCCTCCCACGTTTCCGTACCCTCACCTGTGCCCTAAGCCTTGCTGTTCCCTAACCATAACCCTAGCCTGGAACGGAAACCCACCACCAGCCCTAAACCTTACCCACAAGCCGTAGCCTACACCTGGCCCGTACACTGGCACTGACCCGTGCGTCAGCACGTAGCCTGACCCTCCCACTTTTCTGTACCCTTACCTGAGCCCTAAGACTTGCCGTTCCCTAACCCTAACCCTAGATCGGAACGGAATCCCAGCACCAGCCCTACACCTTACCATATGCCGTAGCCTACTCCTGGCCGGTACGCTGACACTGACCCGTGCATCAGCACGTAGCCTGACCCTCCCACGTTTCCGTACCCTCACCTGTGCCCTAAGCCTTGCCGTTCCCTAACCCTAACCCTAGCATGGAACGGAAACCCACCACCAGCCCTACACCTTACCCCCAAGCCGTAGGCTACTCCTGGACCTTACGCTGGCACTGACCCGTGCGTCAGCACGTAGCCTGACCCTCCCACGTTTGCAGACCCTCACCTGTGCCCTAAGCCTTGCCATTCCCTAACCCTAACCCTAGCCCGGAACGGAAACCCACCACCAGCCCTACACCTTTCCCTACGCCGTAGCCTATTCCTGGCCCATACAGAGGCACTGACCCTTTCATCAGCACGTAGCCTGACCCTCCCACGTTTCCGTACCCTCACCAGTGCCCTAAGCCTTGCCGTTCCCTAACCCTAACCCTAGCCCAGAACGGAAACCCAACACCAGCCCTAAACCTTACCCCCCTAGCCGTAGCCTACTCCTGGTCCATACGCTGGCACTGACCTGTGCGTCAGCACGTAGCCGGAACTTCCCACATTACCGTACCCTCACCTGTGCCCTAAGCCTTGCCGTTCCCTAACCCTAACCCTAGTACGGAACAGAAACACACCACAAGCCCTACACCTAACCCCCAAGCCATAGCCTAATGCTGGCCCGTACGCTGGCACTGACCCATGCTTCAGCACGTAGCCTGCCCCTCCCACGTTTCCGTACCCTCACCTGTGCCCTAAGCCTTGCTGTTCCCTAACACTAAACCCGGCCTGGAACGGAAACCCACCACCAGCCATACACGTAACCACCAAGCCGTAGACTACTCCTGGCCCGTACGCTGGCACTGAACCGTACGTCAGCACGTAGCCTGACCCTCCCACGTTTCCGTATCCTCACCTGTGCCCTAAGCCTTGCCGTTCCCTAACCCTAACCCTAGCCCGGAACGGAAACCCATGGCGAGCCCTAGACCTTACCCTACGCCGTAGCCTATTGCTGGCCTGTACGCTGGCACTGACCCATGCGTCAGCAGGTAGCCTGACACTCCCACGTTTCTGTACCCTCACCTGTGCCCTAAGCCTTGCCGTTCTGTAACCCTAACCCTAGCCCTGAACGGAAACCCACCACCAGCCCTACACCTTACCCTACGCCGTAGCCTACTCCTGGCCCGAACGCTGGCACTGATCCATGCGTCAGCACGTAGCCTGACCCTCCCACGTTTCCGTACCCTCACCTGTTCCCTAAGCCTTGCCGTTCCCTAACCCTAACACAAAACGGAAACCCACCACCAGCCCTATACCTTACCCTACGCCGTAGCCTACTCCTGTCCCGTACGCTGGCACTGACCCGTGCGTCAGCACGTAGCCTGACCTTCCCACATTTCCGTACCCTCACCTGTTCCCTAAGCCTTGCTGTTCCCTAACCCTATCCCTAGTACGGAACGGAAACCCTCCACCAGCCCTACACCTAACGCCCAAGCCATAGCCTACTCCTGGCCCGTACGCTGGCACTGACCCGTGCGGCAGCACGTAGCCTGACCCTCCCACGTTTCCGTACACTCACCTGTGCCCTAAGCCTTACCGTTCCCTAACCGTAACCCTAGCCCGGAATGGAAACCCACCATCAGCCCTACACCTTACCCTATGCCGTAGCCTACACCTGGACCGTACGCGGGCACTGACCTGTGCTTCAGCATGTAGCCTGACCCTCCCATGTTACCGTACCCTCACCTGTGCCCTAAGCCTTGCCGTTCCCTAACTCTAACCCTAGCCCGGAACGGAAACCCACCACCAGCCCTAATCCTAACCCACAAGCCGTGGCTTACTCCTGGCCCGTACGCTGGCACTGACCCGTGCGTCAGCACGTAGCCTGAACCTCCCACGTTTCCGTACCATCACCTGTGCCCTAAGCCTTGCCGTTCCCTAACCCTAACCCTAGCCCGGCACAGAAACCCACCACCAGCCCTACACTTTACCCTACGCCGTAGCCTATTCCTGGCCCGAACGTTGGCACTGACCCTTGCGTCAGCACGTAGCCTGACCCTCCCACGTTTCCGTACCCTCACCTGTTCCCTAAGCCTTGCTGTTCCCTAACCATAACCCTAGCCTGGAACGGAAACCCACCACCAGCCCTAAACCTTACCACCACGCCGTAGCCTACCCCTGGCCCGAACGCTGGCACTGACCCATGCGTCAGCACGTAGCCTGACCCTCCCAGGTTTCCGTACCCTCACCTGTTCCCTAAGCCTTGCCGTTCACTAACCCTAACCCTAGCCCGAAACGGAAACCCACCACCAGCCCTATACCTTACCCTACGCCGTAGCCTACTCCTGTCCCGTACGCTGGCACTGACCCGTGCGTCAGCACGTAGCCTGACCTTCCCACATTTCCGTACCCTCACCTGTTCCCTAAGCCTTGCTGTTCCCTAACCCTATCCCTAGTACGGAACGGAAACCCTCCACCAGCCCTACACCTAACGCCCAAGCCATAGCCTACTCCTGGCCCGTACGCTGGCACTGACCCGTGCGGCAGCACGTAGCCTGACCCTCCCACGTTTCCGTACACTCACCTGTGCCCTAAGCCTTACCGTTCCCTAACCCTAACCCTAGCCCGGAATGGAAACCCACCATCAGCCCTACACCTAACCCCGAAGCCTTAGCCTACTCCTGGCTGGTATGCTGGCACTGACACGTGCGTCAGCACGTAGCCTGACCCTCACAGTTTTCCTTACCCTCACCTGTGCCCTAAGCCTTGCCGTTCCCTAACACTAACCCTAGCCCAGAACAGAAACCCACCACCAGCCCTAAACTCTACCCTACGCCGTAGCCTATACCTGGCCCGTACGCTGGCAGTGACCCATGCGTCAGCACGTAGCCTGACCCTCCCACGTTTCCGTACCCTCACCTGTGCCCTAAGCCTTGACGTTCCCTAACCCTACCCCTAGCCCGGAACAGAGACCCACCACCAGCCCTACAACTTACCACCACGCCGTAGCCTGCTCCTGGCCCATATGCTGGCACTGAGCCGTGTGTCAGCACGTAGCCTGAACTTCCCACATTACCGTACCCTCACCTGTGCCCTAAGCCTAGCCGTTCCCTAACCCTAACCCTAGTACGGAACGGAAACCCACCCCCCAGCCCTACACCTTACCCTATGCCGTAACCTACACCTGGACCGTACGCGGGCACTGACCTGTGCTTCAGCATGTAGCCTGACCCTCCCATGTTACCGTACCCTCACCTGTGCCCTAAGCCTTGCCGTTCCCTAACTCTAACCCTAGCCCGGAACGGAAAACCACCACCAGCCCTAATCCTAACCCACAAGCCGTGGCTTACTCATGGCCCGTACGCTGGCACTGACCCGTGCGTCAGCACGTAGCCTGACCCTCCCACGTTTGCGGACCCTCACCTGTGCCCTAAGCCTTGCCGTTCCCTAACCCTAACCCTAGCCCGGCACAGAAAACCACCACCAGCCCTACACTTTACCCTACGCCGTAGCCTATTCCTGGCCCATACGCAGGCACTGACCCTTTCATCAGCACGTAGCCTGACCCTCCCACGTTTCCGTACCCTCACCTGTGCCCTAAGCCTTGCCGTTCCCTAACCCTAACCCTAGCCCGGAACGGAAACCCAACACCAGCCCTACACCTTACCCCCAAGCCGTAGCCTACTCCTGGTCCATACGCTGGCACTGACCTCTGCGTCAGCACGTAGCCTGAACTTCCCACATTACCGTACCCTCACCTGTGCCCTACGCCTTGCCGTTCCCTAACCCTAACACTAGTACGCAACGGAAACACACCACAAGCCCTACACCTAACCCCCAAGCCATAGCCTAATGCTGGCCCGTACGCTGTCACTGACCCGTGCGTCAGCACGTAGCCTGCCCCTCCCACGTTTCCGTACCCTCACCTGTGCCCTAAGCCTTGCCGTTCCCTAACCCTAACCCTAGCCCGGAACGGAAACCCACCGCGAGCCCTAGACCTTACCCTACGCCGTAGCCTATTGCTGGCCTGTACGCTGGCACTGACCCATGCGTCAGCAGGTAGCCTGACACTCCCACGTTTCTGTACCCTCACTTGTGCCCTAAGCCTTGCCGTTCCGTAACCCTAACCCTAGCCCGGAACGAAAACCCACCACCAGCCCTACACTTCACCCTACGCCGTAGCCTACTCCTGGCCCGAACGCTGGCACTGACCCATGCGTCAGCACGTAGCCTGACCCTCCCATGTTTCCGTACCCTCACCTGTTCCCTAAGCCTTGCCGTTCCCTAACCGTAACCCTAGCCCGAAACGGAAACCCACCACCAGCCCTATACCTTACCCTACGCCGTAGCCTACTCCTGTCCCGTACGCTGGCACTGCCCCGTGCGTCAGCACGTAGCCTGAGCTTCCCACATTTCCGTACCCTCACCTGTTCCCTAAGCCTTGCTGTTCCCTAACCCTATCCCTAGTACGGAACGGAAACCGTCCACCAGCCCTACACCTAACGCCCAAGCCATAGCCTACTCCTTGCCCGTACGCTGGCACTGGCCCGTGCGGCAGCACGTAGCCTGACTCTCCCACGTTTCCGTACACTCACCTGTGCCCTAAGCCTTACCGTTCCCTAACCCTAACCCTAGCCCGGAATGGAAACCCACCATCAGCCCTACACCTAACCCCGAAGCCTTAGCCTACTCCTGGCTGGTATGCTGGCACTGACACGTGCGTCAGCACGTAGCCTGACCCTCACATTTTTCCTTACCCTCACCTGTGCCCTAAGCCTTGCCGTTCCCTAACACTAACCCTAGCCCAGAACAGAAACCCACCACCAGCCCTAAACTCTACCCTATGCCGTAGCCTATTCCTGGCCTGTACGCTGGCAGTGACCCATGCGTCAGCACGTAGCCTGACCCTCCCACGTTTCCGTACACTCACCTGTGCCCTAAGCATTGACGTTCCCTAACCCTACCCCTAGCCCGGAACAGAGACCCACCACCAGCCCTACACCTTACCACCACGCCGTAGCCTGCTCCTGGCCCATATGCTGGCACTGAGCCGTGTGTCAGCACGTAGCCTGACACACCCACGATTCCGAAACCTCACCTGTGCCCTAAGCCTTGCCGTTCCCTAATCCTAATCCTAGCCCGGAACGGAAACCCACCTCCCAGCCCTACACCTTACCCTATGCCATAGCCTACACCTGGACCGTACGCGGGCACTGACCTGTGCCTCAGCATGTAGCCTGACCCTCCCATGTTACCGTACCCTCACCTGTGCCCTAAGCCTTGCTGTTCCCTAACTCTAAACCTAGCCCGGAACGGAAACCCACCACCAGCCCTAATCCTAACCCACAAGCTGTGGCTTACTCATGGCCCGTACGCTGGCACTGACCCGTGCGTCAGCACGTAGCCTGACCCTCCCACGTTTGCGGACCCTCACCTGTGCCCTATGCCTTGCCATTCCCTAACCCTAACCCTAGCCCGGAACGGAAACCCGCCACCAGGCCTACACCTTTCCCTACGCCGTAGCCTATTCCTGGCCCATACGCAGGCACTGACCCTTTCATCAGCACGTAGCCTGACCCTCCCACGTTTCCGTACCCTCACCTGTGCCCTAAGCCTTGCCGTTCCCTAACCCTAACCCTAGCCCGGAACGGAAACCCAACACCAGCCCTACACCTTACCCCCAAGCCTTAGCCTACTCCTAGTCCATACGCTGGCACTGACCTGTGCGTCAGCACGTAGCCTGAACTTCCCACATTACCGTACCCTCAACTGTGCCCTAAGCCTTGCCATTCCCTAACCCTAACCCTAGTACGGAACGGAAACACACCACAAGCCCTACACCTAACCCCCAAGCCATAGCCTAATGCTGGCCCGTACGCTGGCACTGACCCGTGCGTCAGCACGTAGCCTGCCCCTCCCCCGTTTCCGTACCCTCACCTGTGCCCTAAGCCTTGCTGTTCCCTAACCCTAACCCTAGCCTGGAACGGAAACCCACCACCAGCCCTACACCTAACCACCAAGCCGTAGCCTACTCCTGGCTGGTACGCTGGCACTGACCCGTGCGTCAGCACGTAGCCTGCCCCTCCCACGTTTCCGTACCCTCACCTGTGCCCTAATCCTTGCTGTTCCCTAACACTAAACCTAGCTTTGAACGGAAACCCACCACCAGCCCTACACCTAACCACAAAGCCGTAGCATACTCCTGGCCCGTACGCTGGCACTGACCCGAGCGTCAGCACGTAGCCTGACCCTCCCACGTTTCCGTACCCTCACCTATGCCCTAAGCCTTGCTCTTCCCTAAAACTAACCCTAGCCCGGAACGGAAACCCACCACCAGCCCTACACTAACCCCCAAGCCGTAGCCTACTCCTGGCCGGTACGATGGCACTGACCCGTGCGTCAGCACGTAGCCTGACCCTCCCACGTTTCCGTACCCTCACCTGGGCCCTAAGCCTTGCCTTTCCCTAACCCTAACCCTATCCAGGAACGGAAACCCACCACCAGCCCTAGACCTTAACCTACGCCGTAGCCTACTCCTGGCCTGTACGCTGGCACTGACCCATGCGTCAGCACGTAGCCTGACGCTCCCACGTTTCCGTACCCTCACCTGTGCCCTAAGCCTTGCCGTTCCGTAACCCTAACCCTAGCCCGGAACGGAAACCCACCACCAGCCCTACACTTTACCGTACGCTGTAACCTACTCCTGGACCATACGCGGACACTGACCCGTGCGTCAGCACGTAGCCTGACCCTCCCACGTTTCCGTAACCCTCACCAGTGCCCTAAGCCTTGCCGTTCCGTAACCCTAACCCTAGCCCGGAACGGAAACGGACCACCAGCCCTACATCTTACCCACAAGACGTAGACTACTCCTGGCCCATACGCTGGCACTGACCCGTGGGTCAGCAAGTAGCCTGACCCTCCCACGTTTCCGTACCCTCACCTGTGCCCTAAGCCTTGCCGTTGCCTAACCCTAACCCTAGCCTGAAACGGAAACCCACCACCAGCCCTACAACTTACCCCCAAGCCGTAGGCTACTCCTGGACCTTACGCTGGCACTGACCTGTGCGTCAGCACGTAGCCTAACCCTCCCACGTTTGTGGACCCTCACATGTGCCCTAAGCCTTGCCATTCCCTAACCCTAACCCTAGCCCGGAACGGAAACCCACCACCAGCCCTACACCTTTCCCTATGCCGTAGCCTATTCCTGGCCCGTACGCAGGCACTGACCCTTTCATCAGCACGTAGCCTGACCCTCCCACGTTTCTGTACCTTCACCTGTGCCCTAAGCCTTGCCGTTCCCTAACCCTAACCCTAGCCCGGAACGGAAACCCACCACCTGCCCTACACCTTACCCCCAAGCCGTAGCCTACTCCTGGTCCATACGCTGGCACTGACCTGTGCGTCAGCACGTAGCCTGAACTTCCCACATTACCGTAACCTCACCTGTGCCCTAAGCCTTGCCGTTCCCTAACTCTAACCCTAGTACGGAACGGAAACAAACCACCAGCCCTACACCTAACCCCCAAGCCATAGCCTACTCCTGGCCCGTACGCTGGCACTGACCCGTGCGTCAGCACGTAGCCTGACCCTCCCACATTTCCGTACCCTCACCTGTGCCCTAAGCCTTGCTGTTCCCTAACACTAACCCTAGCCTGTAACGGAAACACACCACCAACCCTACACCTAACCACCAAGCCGTAGCCTACTCCTGGCCGGTACGCTTGCATTGACACGTGCATCAGCATGTAGCCTGACCCTCCCACGTTTTCGTAACCTCACCTGTGCCCTACGCTTTGCCATTCCCTAACCCTAACTGTAGCCCGAAAGGGAAACAGCCCTACACATTACCCTAAGCCGTAGCCTACTCCTGGCCGGTACGCTGGCACTGACACGTGCATCAGCATGAAGCCTGACCCTCCCACGTTTCCGTACCCTCACCTGTGCCCTAAGCCTTGCCGTTCCCTATCCATAACCCAAGCCGGAACGGAATCCCACCACCAGCCCTACACATTACCGTATGCTGTAGCCTACTCCTGGCCCGAACGCTGGCACTGACCCATGCGTCAGCACGTAGCCTGACCCTCCCAGGTTTCCGTACCCTCACCTGTTCCCTAAGCCTTGCCGTTCCCTAACCCTAACCCTAGCCCGAAACGGAAACCCACCACCAGCCCTATACCTTACCCTACGCCGTAGCCTACTCCTGTCCCGTACGCTGGCACTGACCCGTGCGTCAGCACGTAGCCTGACCTTCCCACATTTCCGTACCCTCACCTGTTCCCTAAGCCTTGCTGTTCCCTAACCCTAACCCTAGTACGGAACGGAAACCCTCCACCAGCCCTACACCTAACGCCCAAGCTATAGCCTACTCCTCGCCCGTACGCTGGCACTGACCCATGCGGCAGCACGTAGCCTGACACTCCCAAGTTTCCGTACACTCACCTGTGCCCTAAGCCTTACCGTTCCCTAACCCTAACCCTAGCCCGGAATGGAAACCCACCATCAGCCCTACACCTAACCCCGAAGCCTTAGCCTACTCCTGGCTGGTATGCTGGCACTGACACGTGCGTCAGCATGTAGCCTGACCCTCACAGTTTTCCTTACCCTCACCTGAGCCCTAAGCCTTGCCGTTCCCTAACACTAACCCTAGCCCAGAACAGAAACCCACCACCAGCCCTAAACTCTACCCTACGCCGTAGCCTATTCCTGGCCCGTACGCTGGCACTGACCCGTGCGTCAGCATGTAGCCTGACCCTCCCACGTTTCCGTACCCTCACCTGTGCCCTAAGCCATGACGTTCCCTAACCCTAACCCTAGCCTGGAACAGAGACCCACCACCAGCCCTACAACTTAGCACCACGCCGTAGCCTGCTCCTGGCCCATATGCTTGCACTGAGCCGTGTGTCAGCACGTAGCCTGACCCACCCACGATTCCGAAACCTCACCTGTGCCCTAAGCCTTGCCGTTCACTAATCCTAATCCTAGCCCAGAACGGAAACCCACCCCCCAGCCCTACACATTACCCTATGCCGTAGCCTACACCTGGACCGTACGCGGGCACTGACCTGTGCTTCAGCATGTAGCCTGACCCTCCCATGTTACCGTACCCTCACCTGTGCCCTAAGCCTTGCCGTTCCCTAACTCTAACCCTAGCCCGGAACGGAAACCCACCACCAGCCCTAATCCTAACCCACAAGCCGTGGCTTACTCCTGGCCCGTACGCTGGCACTAACCCATGCGTCAGCACGTAGCCTGATCCTCCCACGTTTCCGTACCATCACCTGTGCCCTAAGCCTTGCCGTTCCCTAACCCTAACCCTAGCCCGGCACAGAAACCCACCACCAGCCCTACACTTTACCCTACGCCATAGCCTACTCCTGGCCCGAACGCTGGCACTGACCCGTGCGTCAGCACGTAGCCTGACCCTCCCACGTTTCCGTACCCTCACCTGTGCCCTAAGCCTTGCTGTTCCCTAACCATAACCCTAGCCTGGAACGGATACCCACCACCAGCCCTAAAACTTACCCACAAGCTGTAGCTTACACCTGGCCCGTACACTGGCACTGACCCGTGCGTCGGCATGTAGCCTGACCCTCCCACTTTTCTGTACCCTTACCTGAGCCCTAAGACTTGCCGTTCCCTAACCCTAACCCTAGACCGGAACGGAATCCCACCACCAGCCCTACACCTTACCATATGCCGTAGCCTACTCCTGGCCGGTACGCTGCCACTGACCCGTGCATCAGCACGTAGCCTGACCCTCCCACGTTTCCGTACCCTCACCTGTGCCCTAAGCCTTGCCGTTCCCTAACCCTAACCCTAGCCATGTACGGAAACCCTCCACCAGCCCTACACCTTACCCCCAAGCCGTAGGCTACTCCTGGACCTTACACTGGCACTGACCCGTGCGTCAGCACGTAGCCTGACCCTCCCACGTTTGCGGACCCTCACCTGTGCCCTAAGCCTTGCCATTCCCTAACCCTAACCCGGAACGGAAACCCACCACCAGCCCTACACCTTTCCCTATGCCGTAGCCTATTCCTGGCCCATACGCAGGCACTGACCCTTTCATCAGCACGTAGCCTGACCCTCCCACGTTTCCGTAACCTCACCTCTGCCCTAAGCCTTGCCGTTCCCTAACCCTAACCCTAGCCCGGAACGGAAACCCAACACCAGCCCTACACCTTACCACCAAGCCGTAGCCTACTCCTGGTCCATACGCTGGCACTGACCTGTGCGTCAGCACGTAGCCTGAACTTCCCACATTACCGTACCCTCACCTGTGCCCTAAGCCTTGCCGTTCCCTAACCCTAACCCTAGTACGGAACGGAAACACACCACAAGCCCTACACCTAACCCCCAAGCCATAGCCTAATGCTGGCCCGTACGCTGCAACTGACCCGTGCGTCAGCACGTAGCCTGCCCCTCCCACGTTTCCGTACCGTCACCTGTGCCCTAAGCCTTGCTGTTCCATAACCCTAACTCTAGTACGGAACGGAAACACACCACAAGACCTACACCTAACCCCCAAGCCATAGCCTAATGCTGGCCCGTACGCTGGCACTGACCCGTGCGTCAGCACGTAGCCTGACCCTCCCACGTTTCCGTATCCTCACCTGTGCCCTAAGCCTTGCCGTTCCCTAACCCTAACCCTAGCCCGGAACGGAAACCCACCGCGAGCCCTAGACCTTACCCTACGCCGTAGCCTATTGCTGGCCTGTACGCTGGCACTGACCCATGCGTCAGCAGGTAGCCTGACACTCCCACGTTTCTGTACCCTCACCTGTGCCCTAAGCCTTGCCATTCCGTAACCCTAACCCTAGCCCGGAACGGAAACCCACCACCAGCCCTACACCTTACCCTACGCCGTACCCTACTCCTGGCCCGAACGCTGGCACTGACCCATGCGTCAGCACGTAGCCTGACCCTCCCAGGTTTCCGTACCCTCACCTGTTCCCTAAGCCTTGCCGTTCCCTAACCCTAACCCTAGCCCGAAACGGAAACCCACCACCAGCCCTATACATTACCCTACGCCGTAGCCTAATCCTGTCCCGTACGCTGGCACTGACCCGTGCGTCAGCACGTAGCCTGACTTTCCCACATTTCCGTACCCTCACCTGTACCCTAAGCCTTGCTGTTCCCTAACCCTATCCCTAGTACGGAACGGAAACCCTCCACCAGCCCTACACCTAACGCCCAAGCCATAGCCTACTCCTGGCCCGTACGCTGGCTCTGACCCATGCGGCAGCACGTAGCCTGACCCTCCCACGTTTCCGTACACTCACCTGTGCCCTAAGCCTTACCGTTCCCTAACCGTAACCCTAGCCCGGAATGGAAACCCACCATCAGCCCTACACCTAACCCCGAAGCCTTAGCCTACTCCTGGCTGGTATGCTGGCACTGACACGTGCGTCAGCACGTAGCCTGACCATCACAGTTTTCCTTACCCTCACCTGTGCCCTAAGCCTTGCCGTTCCCTAACACTAACCCTAGCCCAGAACAGAAACCCACCACCAGCCCTAAACTCTACCCTACGCCGTAGCCTATTCCTGGCCCGTACGCTGGCACTGACCCATGCGTCAGCACGTAGCCAGACCCTCCCACGTTTCCGTACCCTCACCTGTGCCCTAAGCCTTGACGTTACCTAACCCTAACCCTAGCCTGGAACAGAGACCCACCACCAGCCCTACAACTTAACACCACGCCGTAGCCTGCTCCTGGCCCATATGCTGGCACTGAGCCGTGTGTCAGCACGTAGCCTGACCCACCCACGATTCCGAAACCTCACCTGTGCCCTAAGCCTTGCCGTTCCCTAATCCTAATCCTAGCCCGGAACGGAAACCTACCCCACAGCCCTACACCTTACACTATGCCGTAGCCTACACCTGGACCGTACGCGGGCACTGACCTGTGCTTCAGCATGTAGCCTGACCCTCCCATGTTACCGTACCCTCACCTGTGCCCTAAGCCTTGCCGTTCCCTAACTCTAACCCAAGCCCGGAACGGAAACCCACCACCAGCCCTAATCCTAACCCACAAGCTGTGGCTTACTCATGGCCCGTACGCTGGCACTGACCCGTGCGTCAGCACGTAGCCTGACCCTCCCACGTTTGCGGACCCTCACCTGTGCCCTATGCCTTGCCATTCCCTAACCCTAACCCTAGCCCGGAACGGAAACCCACCACCAGGCCTACACCTTTCCTACGCCGTAGCCTACTCCTGGTCCATACGCTGGCACTGACCTCTGCGTCAGCACGTAGCCTGAACTTCCCACATTACCGTACCCTCAACTGTGCCCTAAGCCTTGCCATTCCCTAACCCTAACCCTAGTACGGAACGGAAACACACCACAAGCCCTACACCTAACCCCCAAGCCATAGCCTAATGCTGGCCCGTACGCTGGCACTGACCCGTGCGTCAGCACGTAGCCTGCCCCTCCCCCGTTTCCGTACCCTCACCTGTGCCCTAAGCCTTGCTGTTCCCTAACCCTAACCCTAGCCTGGAAGGGAAACCCACCACCAGCCCTACACCTAACCACCAAGCCGTAGCCTACTCCTGGCTGGTACTTTTGCACTGACCCGTGCGTCAGCACGTAGCCTGCCCCTCCCACGTTTCCGTACCCTCACCTGTGCCCTAAGCCTTGCTGCTCCCTAACACTAAACCTAGCCTGGAACGGAAACCCACCACCAGCCCTACACCTAACCACAAAGCCGTAGCCTACTCCTGGCCCGTACGCTGGCACTGACCAGTGCGTCAGCACGTAGCCTGACCCTCCCACGTTTCCGTATCCTCACCTGTGCCCTAAGCCTTGCCGTTCCCTAACCCTAACCCTAGCCCGGAACGGAAACCCACCGCGAGCCCTAGACCTTACCCTACGCCGTAGCCTATTGCTGGCCTGTACGCTGGCACTGACCCATGCGTCAGCAGGTAGCCTGACACTCCCACGTTTCTGTACCCTCACCTGTGCCCTAAGCCTTGCCGTTCCATAACCCTAACCCTAGCCCGGAACGGAAACCCACCAGCAGCCCTACACCTTACCCTACGCCGTAGCCTACTCCTGGCCCATATGCTGGCACTGAGCCGTGTGTCAGCACGTAGCCTGACCCACCCACGATTCCGAAACCTCACCTGTGCCCTAAGCCTTGCCGTTCCCTAATCCTAATCCTAGCCCGGAACGGAAACCCACCCCCAGCCCTACACCTTACCCTATGCCGTAGCCTACACCTGGACCGTACGTGGGCACTGACCTGTGCTTCAGCATGTAGCGTGACCCTCCCATGTTACCGTACCCTCACCTGTGCCCTAAGCCTTGCCGTTCCCTAACTCTAACCCTAGCCCGGAAGGGAAACCCACCACCAGCCCTAATCCTAACCCACAAGCCGTGGCTTACTCCTGGCCCGTACGCTGGCACTGAACCGTGCGTCAGCACGTAACCTGACCCTCCCACGTTTCCGTACCATCACCTGTGCCCTAAGCCTTGCCGTCCCCTAACCCTAACCCTAGCCCGGCAAAGAAACCCACCAGCAGCCCTACACTTTACACTACGCCGTAGCCTACTCCTGGCCCGAACGCTGGCACTGACCCGTGCGTCAGCACGTAGCCTGACCCTCCCACGTTTCCGTACCCTCACCTGTGCCCTAAGCCTTGCTGTTCCCTAACCATAACCCTAGCCCGGAACGGAAACCCACCACCAGCCCTAAACCTTACCCACAAGCCTTAGCCTACACCTGGCCCGTACACTGGCACTGACCCGTGCGTCAGCACATAGCCTGACCCTCCCACTTTTCTGTACCCTTACCTGAGCCCTAAGACTTGCCGTTCCCTAACCCTAACCCTAGACCGGAACGGAATCCCACAACCAGCCCTACACCTTACCATATGCCGTAGCCTACTCCTGGCCGGTACGCTGCCACTGAGCCGTGCATCAGAACGTAGCCTGACCCTCACACGTTTCCGTACCCTCAGCTGTGCCCTAAGCCTTGCCTTTCCCTAACCCTAACCGTAGCCCGGAACGGAAACCCACCAAAAGCCCTACAACTTACCCCCAAGCCGTAGCCTACTCCTGGCCCGTACGCTGGCACTGACCCGTGCGTCATCACGTAGCCTGACCCTCCCAAGTTTCCGTACCCTCACCTGTGCCCTAAGCCTTGCTGTTCCCTAACACTAACCCTAGCCTGGAATGGAAACCCACCACCAGCCCTACACCTAACCACCAAACCGTAGCCTACTCCTGGCCGGTACGCTGGCACTGACACGTGCGTCATCACGTAGCCTGAACCTCCCTTGTTTCCGTACCCTCACATGTGCCCTAAGCTTTGCCGTTCCCTAACCCTAACTGTAGCCCGGAACGGAAACCCACCAACAGCCCTAAACCTTACCCCCAACTGTAGCCTACTCCTGGTCCATACGCTGGCACTGACCCGTGCGTCAGAACGTATCCTGAACCTGCCACGTTGCTGTACCCTCACCTGTGCCCTAAACCTTGCCATTCCCTAACCCTAACCCTAGCGCGGAACGGAAACACACCACAAGCCCTACACCTTACCACCCAGCCATAGCCTACTCGTGGTCCATACGCTGGCACTGACCTGTGCGTCAGCATGTAGCCTGAATTTCCCACGTTACCGTAACGTCACCTGTGCCCTAAGCCTTGCCGTTCCCTAACCCTAAAACTAGTACGGGACAGAAACACACCACAAGCCCTACACCTAACCCACAAGCCATAGCCTACTCCTGGCCCGTACGCTGGCACTGACCCATGCGTCAGCACGTAGCCTGACCCTCCCACGTTTCCGTACCCTCACCTATGCCCTAAGCCTTGCTCTTCCCTAACACTAACCCTAGCCCGGAACGGAAACCCACCACCAGCCCTACACTAACCCCCAAGCCGTAGCCTACTCCTGGCCGGTACGATGGCACTGACCCGTGCGTCAGCACGTAGCCTGACCCTCCCACGTTTCCGTACTCTCACCTGGGCCCTAAGCCTTGCCGTTGCCTAACCCTAACCCTAGCCCGAAACGGAAACCCACCACCAGCCCTACAACTTACCCCCAAGCCGTAGGCTACTCCTGGACCTTATGCTGGCACTGACCTGTGCGTCAGCACGTAGCCTGACCCTCCCACGTTTGTGGACCCTCACATGTGCCCTAAGCCTTGCCATTCCCTAACCCTAACCCTAGCCCGGAAAGGAAACCCACCACCAGCCCTACACCTTTCCCTATGCCGTAGCCTATTCCTGGCCCGTACGCAGGCACTGACCCTTTCATCAGCACGTAGCCTGACCCTCCCACGTTTCTGTACCTTCACCTGTGCCCTAAGCCTTGCCGTTCCCTAACCCTAACCCTAGCCCGGAACGGAAACCCACCACCTGCCCTACACCTTACCCCCAAGCCGTAGCCTACTCCTGGTCCATACGCTGGCACTGACCTGTGCGTCAGCACGTAGCCTGAACTTCCCACATTACCGTAACCTCACCTGTGCCCTAAGCCTTGCCGTTCCCTAACTCTAACCCTAGTACGGAACGGAAACACAACACCAGCCCTACACCTAACCCCCAAGCCATAGCCTACTCCTGGCCCGTACGCTGGCACTGACCCGTGCGTCAGCACGTAGCCTGACCCTCCCACATTTCCGTACCCTCACCTGTGCCCTAAGCCTTGCTGTTCCCTAACACTAACCCTAGCCTGTAACGGAAACACACCACCAACCCTACACCTAACCACCAAGCCGTAGCCTACTCCTGGCCAGTACGCTGGCACTGACACGTGCATCAGCATGTAGCCTGACCCTCCCACGTTTCCGTAACCTCACCTGTGCCCTACGCTTTGCCATTCCCTAACCCTAACTGTAGCCCGAAAGGGAAACAGCCCTACACATTACCCTAAGCCGTAGCCTACTCCTGGGCGGTACGCTGGCACTGACACGTGCATCAGCATGAAGCCTGACCCTCCCACGTTTCCGTACCCTCACCTGTGCCCTAAGCCTTGCCGTTCCCTAACCATAACCCAAGCCGGAACGGAATCCCACCACCAGCCCTACACATTACCGTATGCTGTAGCCTATTCCTGGCCCGTACGCTGGCACTGACACGTGCGTCAGCATGTAGCCTGACCCTCACACGTTTCCGTACCCTCACTTGTGCCCTAAGCCTTGCCGTTCCGTAACCCTAACACTAGCCCGGAACGGAAACCCACCACAAGCCCTACACCTTACCATACGACATAGCCTACTCCTGGACCGTATGCTGGCACTGACCCGTGAGTCATCACGTAGCCTGACCCTCGCACGTTTCCGTACCCTCACCTGTGCCCTAAGCTTTGCCGTTCCCTCACCCTAACCCTAGCCAGGAAAGGAAACCCACCAGCAGCCCTAAACCTTACCCTACGCCGTAGCCTACTCCTGGCCCATACGCTGGCACTGACCCGTGCGTCAGCACGTAGCCTGACCCTCACACATTTCCGTACCCTCACCTCTGCCCTAAGCGTTGCCGTTCCCTAACCCTAACCCTAGCCCCGAACGGAAACCCACCACCAGCCCTACAGCTTACCACCAAGCCATAGCCTATTCCTGGCCCGTACGCTGGCACTGACCCGTGTGTCAGCATGTAGCCTAAACCTCCCACGTTTCCGTACCCTCACCTGTGCCCTAAGCCTTGCCGTTCCCTAACCCTAACCCTAGCCTGGAACGGAAACCCACCACCAGCCCTACACCTAACCACCAAGCCGTAGCCTACTCCTGGCCCGTACGCTGGCACTGACCCGTGCGTCAGCACGTAGCCTGACCCTCCCACGTTTCCGTATCCTCACCTGTGCCCTAAGCCTTGCCGTTCCCTAACCCTAACCCTAGGCCTGAACGGAAACCCACCGCGAGCCCTAGACCTTACCCTACGCCATAGCCTTTTGCTGGCCTGTACGCTGGCACTGACCCATGCGTCAGCAGGTAGCCTGACACTCCCACGTTTCTGTACCCTCACCTGTGCCCTAAGCCTTGCCGTTCCGTAACCCTAACCCTAGCCCGGAATGGAAACCCACCACCAGCCCTACACCTTACCCTACGCCGTAGCCTACACCTGACCCGAACGCTGGCACTGACCCTTGCGTCAGCACGTAGCCTGACCCTCCCACGTTTCCGTACCCTCACCTGTTCCCTAAGCCTTGCTGTTCCCTAACCCTAACCCTAGCCCGAAACGGAAACCCACCACCAGCCCTATACCTTACCCTACGCCGTAGCCTACTCCTGTCCCGTACGCTGGCACTGACCCGTGCGTCAGCATGTAGCCTGACCTTCCCACATTTCCGTACCCTCACCTGTTCCCTAAGCCTTGCTGTTCCCTAACCCTATCCCTAGTACGGAACGGAAAACCTCCACCAGCCCTACACCTAACGCCCAAGCCATAGCCTACTCCTGGCCCGTACGCTGGCACTGACCCATGCGGCAGCACATAGCCTGACCCTCCCACGTTTCCGTACACTCACCTGTGCCCTAAGCCTTACCGTTCCCTAACCCTAACCCTAGCCCGGAATGGAAACCCACCATCAGCCCTACACCTAACCCCGAAGCCTTAGCCTACTCCTGGCTGGTATGCTGGCACTGACACGTGCGTCAGCACGTAGCCTGACCCTCACAGTTTTCCTTACCCTCACCTGTGCCCTAAGCCTTGCCGTTCCCTAACACTAACCCTAGCCCAGAACAGAAACCCACCACCAGCCCTAAACTCTACCCTATGCCGTAGCCTATTCCTGGCCCATACGCTGGCACTGACCCATGCGTCAGCACGTACCCTGACCCTCCCACGTTTCCGTACCCTCACCTGTGCCCTAAGCCTTGACGTTCCCTAACCCTAACCCTAGCCCGGAACAGAGACCCACCACCAGCCCTACACCTTACCACCACGCCGTAGCCTGCTCCTGGCCCATATGCTGGCACTGAGCCATGTGTCAGCACGTAGCCCGACCCACCCACGATTCCGAAACCTCACCTGTGCCCTAAGCCTTGCCGTTCCCTAATCCTAATCCTAGCCCGGAACGGAAACCCACCCCCCAGCCCTACACCTTACCCTATGCCGTAGCCTACACCTGGACCATATGCGGGCACTGACCTGTGCTTCAGCATGTAGCCTGACCCTCCCATGTTACCGTACCCTCACCTGTGCCCTAAGCCTTGCCGTTCCCTAACTCTAACCCTAGCCCGGAATGGAAACCCACCACCAGCCCTAATACTAACCCACAAGCCGTGGCTTACTCCTGGCCCGTACGCTGGCACTGACCCGTGCGTCAGCACGTAGCCTGACCCTCCCACGTTTCCGTACCATCACCTGTGCCCTAAGCCTTGCCGTTCCCTAACCCTAACCCTAGCCCAGCACAGAAACCCACCACCAGCCCTACACTTTACCCTACGCCGTAGCCTACTCCTGGCCCTAACGCTGGCACTGACCATTGCGTCAGCACGTAGCCTGACCCTCCCACATTTCCGTACCCTCACCTGTGCCCTAAGCCTTGCTGTTCCCTAACCATAACCCTAGCCTGGAACGGAAACCCACCACCAGCCCTACACCTTACCCCCAAGCCGTACGCTACTCCTGGACCTTACGCTGGCACTGACCCGTGCGTGAAAACATAGCCTGACCCTCCCACGTTTGCGGACCCTCACCTGTGCCCTAAGCCTTGCCATTCCCTAACCCTAACCCTAGCCCGGAACGGAAACCCTCCATTAGCCCTACACCTTTCCCTACGCCGTAGCCTATTCCTGGCCCATACGCAGGCACTGACCCTTTCATCAGCACGTAGCCTGACCCTCCCACGTTTCCGTACCCTCACCTGTGCCCTAAGCCTTGCCGTTCCATAACCCTAACCCTAGCCCGGAATGGAAACCCACCACCAGCCCTACACCTTACCCTACGCCGTAGCCTACTCCTGGCCCGAACGCTGGCACTGACCCATGCGTCAGCACAAGGCCTGACCCTCCCACGTTTCCTTACCCTCAGCTGTGCCCTTAGCCTTGACGTTCCCTAACCCTAACCCTAGCCCGGAACGGAAACCCACCACCAGCCCTAAACCTTACCCCCAAGCCGTAGCCTACTCCTGGCCCGTACGCTGGCACTGACACGTGTGTCAGCACGTAGCCTGACCCTCCCACGTTTCCGTAACCCTCACCCGTGCCCTAAGCCTTGCCGTTCCATAACCCTAACCCTAGCCCAGAACGGAAACGGACCACCAGCACTACATCTTACCCCCAAGCCGTAGACTATTCCTGGCCCATACGCTGGCACTGACCCGTGGGTCAGCAAGTAGCCTGACCCTCCCACGTTTCCGTACCCTTACCTGTGCCCTAAGCCTTGCCGTTGCCTAACCCTAACCCTAGCCCGAAACGGAAACGAACCACCAGCCCTACAACTTACCCCCAAGCCGTAGCCTACTCCTGGTCCGTACACTGGCACTGACCCGTGCGTCAGCACGTAGCCTGACCCTCCCACCTTTCCGTACCCTCACCTGTGCCCTAAACATTGCCTTTCCCTAACCCTAACCCTAGCCCGGAACGGAAACCCACCACCAGCCCTACACCTTACCCTACGCCGTAGCCTACTCCTGGCCCGTACGCTGGCACTGACCCGTGTGTCAGCACGTAGCCTGACCTTCCCACATTTCCGTACCCTCACCTGTGCCCTAAGCCTTGCCGTTCCCTAATCCTAACCCTAGCCCGGAACGGAAACCCACCACCAGCCCTACACAATACCCTACACCGTAGCCTACTCCTGGACCGTACGCTGGCACTGACCCGTGCGTCAGCATGTAGCCTGACCCTTTCACGTTTCCTTACCCTCACCTGTGCCCTAAGCCTTGACGTTCCCTAACCCTAACCCTAGCCCGGAACGCAAACCCACCAACAGCCCTACACCTTTCCCTACGCCGTAGCCTACTCCTGGCCCGTACACTGGCACTGACCCGTGCGTCATCACGTAGCCTGACCCTCCCACTTTTCCGTACCCTCACCTGTGCCCTAAGTCTTTCCCTTCCCTTACCCTAACCCTAGCCCGGAACGGAATCCCACCACCCGCCCTACACCTTACCCTATGCCGTAGCCTACTCCTTGCCCGTACCCTGGCACTGACCCGTGCTTCAGCACGTAGCCAGACCCTCCCACGTTTCCGTACCCTCACCTGTGCCCTAAGCCTTGCCGTTCCCTAACCCTAAACCTAGTATGGAACGGAAACCCACCACCATCCCTACACCTAACGCCCAAACAATAGCCTACTCCTGGCCCGTACGCTGGCACTGACCCGTGCGTCATCACGTAGCCTGACCCTCCCACCTTTCCGTACCCTCACCTGTGCCCTAAGCCTTGCCGTTCCCTAACCCTAACCCTAGCCTTGAATGGAAACCCACCACCAGCCCTACACCTTATCGTATGCCGTAGCCTAGTCCTGTCCCGTACGCTGGCACAGACCCGTGCGTCAGCATGTAGCCTCACCCTCCCACGTTTCCGTACCCTCACCTGGGCCCTAAGCCTTGCCGTTCCCTAACCCTAACCCTAGCCCGGAACGGAAACCCACCAACAGCCCTAAACCTTACCCTACACCGTAGCCTACTCCTTGCCCGTACACTGGCAGTGACCCGTGCGTCAGCACGTAGCCTGACCCTCCCACGTTTCCGTACCCTCACATGTGCCCTAAGCCTTGCCGTTCCCTAACCCTAGCCCAGAACAGAAACCCACCACCAGCCCTACACCTTACCCCCAAGCCGTAGCCTACTCCTGGCCGGTACGCTGGCACTGACACGTGCGTCAGCATGTATCCTGACCCTCACACGTTTCCGTACCCTCACCTGTGCCCTAAGCCTTGCCGTTTCCTAACCCTAACCCTAGCCCGGAACAGAAACCCACCACCAGCCCTACACTCTACCCTACGCCGTAGCCTATTCCTGGCCCGTATGCTGGCACTGAGCCATGCGTCAGTACGTAGCCTGACCCTCCCACGTTTCCATACCATCACCTGTGCCCTAAGCCTTGACGTTCCCTAACCCTAACCCTAGCCCTGAACAGAAACCCACCACTAGCCCTACATCTTACCAGCACGCCGTAGCCTACTCCTGGCCCATATGCTGGCACTGACCCGTGCGTCACCACGTAGCCTGACCCTCCCACGTTTCCGTAACCTCACCTGTGCCCTAAGCCTTGCCGTTCCCTAACCTTAACCCTAGCCCGGAACGGAAACCCACCAACAGCCCTACACCTTACCCTATGCCGTAGCCTACACCTGGCCCGTTCGCGGGCACTGACATGTGCTTCAGCACGTAGCCTGACCCTCCCATGTTACCGTACCCTAACCTGTGCCCTAAGCCTTGCCATTCCCTAACCCTAAACCTAGCCCGGAACGGTAACCCACCACAAGCCGTACAACTAACCCCCAAGCCGTAGCTTACTCCTGGCCAGTACGCTGGCACTGACCCGTGCGTCAACATATAGCCTGACCCTCCCACGTTTCTGTACCGTCACCTGTGCCCTAAGCCTTGCTGTTCCCTAACACTAAACCTAGCCTGTAACGGAAACACACCATCAGACCTACACCTAACCACAAAGCCGTAGCCTACTCCTGGCCGGTACGCTGGCACTGACCCGTGCGTCAGCACGTAGCCTGACCCTCCCACGTTCCCGTACCCTCACCTGTGCTCTAAGCCTTGCCGTTCCCTAACCCTAACCCTAGCCCGGAACGGAAACCCACCACTAGCCCTAAACCTTTCCCTACGCCGTAGCCTACACCTGGCCCGTACGCTGGCACTGACCCATGCGTCAGCACGTAGTCTGACCCTCCCACGTTTCCGTACCCTCACCTGGGCCCTAAGCCTTGCCGTTTCCTAACCCTAACCCTAGCCCATGAATGGAAACCCACCACCAGCCCTACACCTTACCCTACGCCGTAGCATACTCCTGGCCCGTACGCTGGCACTGACCCGTGCGTCAGCACGTAGCCTAACCCTCTCACGTTTCCGAACCCTCACCTGTGCTGTAAGCCTTGCCGTTCCCTAACCCTTACCCTAGCCCGGAACGGAAACCCACCACCAGCCCTACACCTTACGCTACGCCGTAGCATACTCCTGGCCCGAATGCTGGCACTGACCCGTGCGTCAGCACGTAGCCAGTCCCTCCCACGTTTCCGTACCCTCACCTGTGCCGTAAGCCTTGCCGTTCCCTAACCCTAACCCTAGCCCTGAACGGAAACCCACCACCAGCCCTACACCTAACCCCCAAGCCGTAGCCTTCTCCTGGCCGGTACGCTGGCACTGACCCGTGCGTCATCACGTAGCCTGACCATCCCCCGTTTCCGTACCCTCACCTGTGCCCTAAGCTTTGCCCTTCCCTAACCCTAACTGTAGCCCGGAACGGAAACCCACCACCAGCCCTACAACTTACCCCCAAGCCGTAGCCTACTCCTGGTCCATACGCTGGCACTGACCGGTGCGTCAGAACGTATCCTGACCCTGCCACGTTGCCGTACCCTCACATATGCCCTAAACCTTGCCGTTCCCTAACCCTAACCCTAGTCCGGAACAGAAACCCACCACAAGCCCTACACCTTACCCCCAAGCCGTAGCCTACTCGTGCTCCATACGCTGGCACTGACCTGTGCGTCACCATGTAGCCTGAACTTCCCACGTTACCGTAACGTCACCTGTGCCCTAAGCCTTCCTGTTCCCTCACACTAACCCTAGCCCTGAACGGAAACCCACCTCCAGCCCTACACCTTACCCTATGCCGTAGCCTACTCCTGGCGGGTTCGCTGGCACTGAACCGTGCGTCAGCACGTAGCCTGACCCTCCCATGTTTCCGTACCCTCACCTATGCCCTAAGCCTTCCTGTTCCCTAACACTAACTCTAGCCCGGAACGGAAACCCACCACCAGCCCTACACCTAACCCCCAAGCCGTAGCATACTCCTGCCCGGATCGCTGGCACTGACCCGTGCGTCAGCACGTAGCCTGACCCTCCCACGTATCCGTACCCTCCCCTGTGCCCTAAGACTTGCTGTTCCCTAACACTAACCCTAGCCTGTAACGGAAACACACCATCAGCCCTACACCTAACCACCAAGCCGTAGCCTACGCCTGGCCGGTACGCTGGCACTTACCCGTGCGACAGCACGTAGCCTGACCCTCCCACGTTTCCGTACCCTCACCTGTGCCCTAAGCCTTGCCGTTCCCTAACCCTAACCCTAGCCCGGAACGGAAACCCACCACTAGCCCTAAACCATTCCCTACGCCGTAGCCTACACCTGGCCTGTACGCTGGCTCTGACCCATGCGTCAGCACGTAGTCTGAGCCTCCCACGTTTCCGTACCCTCACCTGGGCCCTAAGCCTTGCCGTTTCCTAACCCTAACGCTAGCCCATGAACGGAAACCCACCACCAGCCCTACACGTTACCCTACGCCGTAGCCTACTCCTGGCCCGTACGCTGGCACTGACCCGTGCGTCAGCACGTAGCCTAACCCTCTAACGTTTCCGTACCCTCACCTGTGCTGTAAGCCTTGCCGTTCCCTAACCCTAACCCTAGCCCGGAACGGAAACCCACCACCAGCCCTAAACCTTTCCCTACGCCGTAACCTATTCCTGGCCCGTACGCAGGCACTGACCATTTCATCAGCACGTAGCCAGACCCTCCCACGTTTCCGTACCCTCATCTGTGCCCTAAGCCTTGCCGTTCCCTAACCCTAACCCTAGCCCGGAACGGAAACCCACCACCAGCCCTACACCTTAACATATGCTGTAGCCTACACCTGGCCCATATGCGGGCACTGACGCGTGCGTCAGCACGTAGCCTGACCCTCCCATGTTTCCGTACCCTCACCTGTGCCCTAAGCCTTGCCGTTCTCTAACCCTAAACATAGCCCCAAACAGAAAGCCACCACCAGCCCTAAAACTTAGCCACAAGCCTTAGCCTACTCCTGGCCTGTACGCTGGCACTGACCCGTGCGTCAGCACGTAGCCCGATCCTCCCACGTTTCCGTACACTCACCTGTGCCCTAAGCCTTGCCGTTCCCTAACACTAACCCTAGCCCAGAACGGAAACCCACCAGCAGCCCTACACCATACCCTACACCGTAGCCTACTCCTGGCCCGTACGCTGGCACTGACCCGTGCGTCAGAACGGATCCTGAACCTGCCACGTTGCTGTACCCTCACCTGTGCCCTAAACCTTGCCATTCCCTAACCCTAACCCTAGCCCGGAACGGAAACCCACCACAAGCCCTACACCTTACCCCCAAGCCATAGCCTACTCGTGGTCCATACGGTGGCACTGACCTGTGCGTCAGCATGTAGCCTGAACTTCCCACATTACCGTAACATCACCTGTGCCCTAAGCCTTGCCTTTCCCTAACCCTAACCCTAGTACGGGACAGAAACACACCCCAAGCCCTACACCTAACCCACAAGCCATAGCCTACTCCTGGCCCGTACGCTGGCACTGACCCATGCGTCAGCACGAAGCCTGACCCTCCCACGTTTCCGTACCCTCACCTATGCCCTAAGCCTTGCTCTTCCCTAACACTAACCCTATCCCGGAACGGAAACCCACCACCATCCCTACACTAACCCCCAAGCCGTAGCCTACTCCTGGTCGGTACGATGGAACTGACCCGTGCGTCAGCACGTAGCCTGACCCTCCCACGTTTCCGTACCCTCACCTGGGCCCTAAGCCTTGACGTTCCCTAACCCTAACCCTAGCCCGGAACGCAAACCCACCAACAGCCCTACACCTTTCCCTACGCCGTAGCCTACTCCTGGCCCGTACACTGGCACTGACCCGTGCGTCATCACGTAGCCTGAACCTCCCACTTTTCCGTACCCTCACCTGTGCCCTAAGTCTTTCCCTTCCCTTACCCTAACCCTAGCCCGGAACGGAATCCCACCACCCGCCCTACACCTTACCCTATGCCGTAGCCTACTCCTTGCCCGTACCCTGGCACTGACCCGTGCTTCAGCACGTAGCCAGACCCTCCCACGTTTCCGTACCCTCACCTGTGCCCTAAGCCTTGCCGTTCCCTAACCCTAAACCTAGTATGGAACGGAAACCCACCACCATCCCTACACCTAACGCCCAAACAATAGCCTACTCCTGGCCCGTACGCTGGCACTGACCCGTGCGTCATCACGTAGCCTGACCCTCCCACCTTTCCGTACCCTCACCTGTGCTCTAAGCCTTGCCGTTCCCTAACCCTAACCCTAGCCTTGAATGGAAACCCACCACCAGCCCTACACCTTATCGTATGCCGTAGCCTAGTCCTGTCCCGTACGCTGGCACAGACCCGTGCGTCAGCATGTAGCCTCACCCTCCCACGTTTCCGTACACTCACCTGGGCCCTAAGCCTTGCCGTTCCCTAACCCTAACCCTAGCCCGGAACGGAAACCCACCAACAGCCCTACACCTTACCCTACACCGTAGCCTACTCCTTGCCCGTACACTGGCAGTGACCCGTGCGTCAGCACGTAGCCTGACCCTCCCACGTTTCCGTACCCTCACATGTGCCCTAAGCCTTGCCGTTCCCTAACCCTAGCCCGGAACAGAAACCCACCACCAGCCCTACAACTTACCCCCAAGCCGTAGCCTACTCCTGGCCGGTACGCTGGCACTGACACGTGCGTCAGCACGTAGCCTGACCCTCACACGTTTCCGTACCCTCACCTGTGCCCTAAGCCTTGCCGTTTCCTAACCCTAACCCTAGCCCGGAACAGAAACCCGCCACCAGCCCTACACTCTACCCTACGCCGTAGCCTACTCCTGGCCCATACGCTGGCACTGACCCGTGCGTCAGCACGTAGCCTGACCCTCACACATTTCCGTACCCTCACCTGTGCCCTAAGCCTTGACGTTCCCTAACCCTAACCCTAGCCCTGAACAGAAACCCACCACTAGCCCTACATCTTACCAGCACGCCGTAGCCTACTCCTGGCCCATATGCTGGCACTGACCCGTGCGTCACCACGTAGCCTGACCCTCCCACGTTTCCGTAACCTCACCTGTGCCCTAAGCCTTGCCGTTCCCTAACCTTAACCCTAGCCCGGAACGGAAACCCACCAACAGCCCTACACCTTACCCTATGCCGTAGCCTACACTTGGCCCGTTCGCGGGCACTGACCTGTGCTTCAGCACGTAGCCTGACCCTCCCATGTTACCGTACCCTAACCTGTGCCCTAAGCCTTGCCATTCCCTAACCCTAAACCTAGCCCAGAACGGAAACCCACCACAAGCCGTATAACTAACCCCCAAGCCGTAGCTTACTCCTGGCCAGTACGCTGGCACTGACCCGTGCATCAGCATGTAGCCTGACCCTCCCACGTTTCCGTACCCTCACCTGTGCCCTAAGCCTTGCCATTCCCTAACCCTAACCGTAGCCCGGAACGGAAACCCACCACCAGCCCTACAACTTACCCCCATGCCGTAGCCTACTCCTGGCCCGTACGCTGGCACAGACCAGTGCGTCAGCACGAAGCCTGACCCTCCCACGTTTGCGGAACCTCACCTGTGCCCTAAGCCTTGCCGTTCCCTAACCCTAACCCTCGACCGGAACCGAAACCCACCACCAGCCCTACACCTTAACCTACGCAGTAGCCTAGTCCTGGCCTGTACGGTGGCACTGACACTTGCGTCAGCATGTAGCCTGACCCTCCCACGTTTCCGTACCCTCACCTCTGCCCTAAGCCTTGCCGTTCCGTAACCCTAACCCGAGCCCGGAACGGAAACCCACCACCAGCCCTACACCTTACCCCCAAGCCGTAGCCTACTCCTGGCCCGTTCGGTGGCACTAACCCTAGCATCAGCAAGTAGCCTGACCCTCCCACGTTTCTGTACCCTCACCCGTGCCCTAAGCCTTGCCTTTCCGTAACCCTAACCCTAGCCCGGAACGGAAACCCACCACCAGCCCTACACCTTTCCCTACGCCGTAGCCTATTCCTGGCTCGTACGCAGGCACTGACACTTTCATCAGCACTTAGCCTGACCCTCCCACGTTTCTATACCCTCACCTGTGCCCTAAGCCTTGCCGTTCACTAACCCTAACCCTAGCCCGGAACGGAAACCCACCACCAGCCCTACAACTTACCCCCAACCCGTAGCCTAATCCTGGCCGGTACGCTGGCACTGACCCGTGTGTCAGCACGTAGCCTGACCGTCACACGTTTCCGTACCCTCACCTGTGCCCTAAGCCTTGCCGTTTCCTTACCCTAACCCTAGCCCGGAACAGAAACCCACCACCAGCCCTACACTCTACCCTACGCCATAGCCTATTCCTGCCCCGTACACTGGCACTGAGCCGTGCGTCAGCACGTAGCCTGAACCTCCCACGTTTCCGTACCCTCACCTGTGCCCTAAGCCTTGAGGTTCCCTAAACCTAACCCTAGCCCGGAACAGAAAACCACCAACAGCCCTACAACTTACCACCACGCCGTAGCCTACTCCTGGCCCATATGCTGGCACTGACACGTGCGTCAGCACGTAGCCTGTCCCTCCCACGTTTCCGTAACCTCACCTCTGCCCTAAGCCTTGCCGTTTCTTAACCTTAACCCAAGTCCGGAACGGAAACCCACCACCAGCCCTACACATTACCCTATGCCGTAGCCTACACCTGGCCCGTACGCGGGCACTGACCTGTGCTTCAGCACGTAGCCTGACCCTCCCATTTTACTGTACCCTCACCTGTGCCATAAGCCTTGCCGTTCCCTAACCCTAACCCGAGCCCAGCACGGAATCCCACCACCAGCCCTACACCCTATCGTATGCCGTAGCCTAGTCCTGGCCCGTACGCTGGCACTGACCCGTGCGTCAACATATAGCCTGACCCTCCCACGTTTCCGTACCGTCACCTGTGCCCTAAGCCTTGCTGTTCCCTAACACTAAACCTAGCCTGTAACGGAAACACACCATCAGACCTACACCTAACCACAAAGCCGTAGCCTACTCCTGGCCGGTACGCTGGCACTGACCCGTGCGTCAGCACGTAGCCTGACCCTCCCACGTTCCCGTACCCTCACCTGTGCCCTAAGCCTTGCCGTTCCCTAACCCTAACCCTAGCCCGGAACGGAAACCCACCACTAGCCCTAAACCTTTCCCTACGCCGTAGCCTACACCTGGCCCGTACGCTGGCACTTACCCATGCGTCAGCACGTAGTCTGACCCTCCCACGTTTCCGTACCCTCACCTGGGCCCTAAGCCTTGCCGTTTCCTAACCCTAACCCTAGCCCATGAATGGAAACCCACCACCAGCCCTACACCTTACCCTACGCCGTAGCATACTCCTGGCCCGTACGCTGGCACTGACCCGTGCGTCAGCACGTAGCCTAACCCTCTCACGTTTCCGAACCCTCACCTGTGCTGTAAGCCTTGCCGTTCCCTAACCCTTACCCTAGCCCGGAACGGAAACCCACCACCAGCCCTAAACCTTACGCTACGCCGTAGCATACTCCTGGCCCGAATGCTGGCACTGACCCGTGCGTCAGCACGTAGCCAGTCCCTCCCACGTTTCCGTACCCTCACCTGTGCCGTAAGCCTTGCCGTTCCCTAACCCTAACCCTAGCCCTGAACGGAAACCCACCACCAGCCCTACACCTAACCCCCAAGCCGTAGCCTTCTCCTGGCCGGTACGCTGGCACTGACCCGTGCGTCATCACGTAGCCTGACCCTCCCCCGTTTCCGTACCCTCACCTGTGCCCTAAGCTTTGCCCTTCCCTAACCCTAACTGTAGCCCGGAACGGAAACCCACCACCAGCCCTACAACTTACCCCCAAGCCGTAGCCTACTCCTGGTCCATACGCTGGCACTGACCGGTGCGTCAGAACGTATCCTGACCCTGCCACGTTGCTGTACCCTCACATATGCCCTAAACCTTGCCGTTCCCTAACCCTAACCCTAATCCGGAACAGAAACCCACCACAAGCCCAACACCTTACCCCCAAGCCGTAGCCTACTCGTGGTCCATACGCTGGCACTGACCTGTGCGTCACCACGTAGCCTGAACTTCCCACGTTACCGTAACGTCACCTGTGCCCTAAGCCTTCCTGTTCCCTCACACTAACCCTAGCCCGGAACGGAAACCCACCACCAGCCCTACACCTAACCCCCAAGCCGTAGCCTACTCCTGGCGGGTTCGCTGGCACTGAACCGTGCGTCAGCACGTAGCCTGACCCTCCCATGTTTCCGTACCCTCACCTATGCCCTAAGCCTTGCCGTTCCCTAACCCTAACCCTAGCCCGGAACGGAAACCCACCACCAGCCCTACACCTTAACATATGCTGTAGCCTACACCTGGCCCATATGCGGGCACTGACGCGTGCGTCAGCACGTAGCCTGACCCTCCCATGTTTCCGTACCCTCACCTGTGCCCTAAGCCTTGCCGTTCTCTAACCCTAAACATAGCCCCAAACAGAAAGCCACCACCAGCCCTAAAACTTAGCCACAAGCCTTAGCCTACTCCTGGCCTGTACGCTGGCACTGACCCGTGCGTCAGCACGTAGCCCGATCCTCCCACATTTCCGTACACTCACCTGTGCCCTAAGCCTTGCCGTTCCCTAACACTAACCCTAGCCCAGAACGGAAACCCACCAGCAGCCCTACACCATACCCTACACCGTAGCCTACTCCTGGCCCGTACGCTGGCACTGAACCGTGCGTCAGCATGGAGCCTGACCCTCTCACGTTTCCGTACCCTCACCTGTGCCCTAAGCCTTGAGGTTCCCTAACCCTAACCCTAGCCCGGAACGCAAATCCACCACCAGCCCTACACATTTCCCTATGCCGTAGCCTACTCCTGGCCCGTACGCTGGCATTGAACCGTGCGTCATCACGTAGCCTGACCCTCCCGCTTTTCCGTACCCTCACCTGTGCCCTAAGCCTTGCCGTTCCCTTACCCTAGCCCTAGCCCGGAACGGAAACCCACCACCAGCCCTAATCCTTAGCCTATGCCGTAGCCTACTCCTTGCCTGTACCCTGGCACTGACCCGTGCGTCAGCACGTAGCCAGACCCTCCCACATTTCCGTGCCCTCACCTGTGCCCTAAGCCTTGCCGTTCCCTAAACCTAACCGTAGCCCGGAACGGAAACCCACCACCATCCCTACACCTTACCCCCAAGCCGTAGCCTACTTCTGGCCCGTACGCTGGCACAGACCCGTGCGTCAGCACGAAGCCTGACCCTCCCAAGTTTGTGGACCCTCACCTGTGCCCTAAGCCTTGCCGTTCCCTAATCCTAACCCTAACCCGGAACGGAAACCCACCACCAGCCCTACAACTTACCCCAAAGCCGTAGCCTACTCCTGGCCCATACGCTGGCACTGACCCATGCGTCAGCACGTACCCTGACCCTCCCACGTTTCCGTACCCTCACCTGTGCCCTAAGACTTCCTGTTCCCTAACACTAACCATAGCCTGGAATGGAAACACACCATCAGCCCTACACCTAACCTCCAAGCCGTAGCCTACTCCTGGCCTGTACGCTGGCACTGACCCGTGCGTCAGCACGTAGCCTGACCCTCCCACGTTTCCGTACCCTCACCTGTGCCCTAAGCCTTGCCGTTCCCTAACCCTAAACCTAGCCCGGAACGGAAACCCACCAAGAGCCCTAAACCTTTCCCTACGCCGTTACCTACACCTGGCCTGTACGCTGGCACTGACCCATGCGTCAGCACGTAGTCTGACCCTCCCACGTTTCCGTACCCTCACCTGGGCCCTAAGCCTGGCCGTTTCCTAACCCTAACCTTAGCCCATGAACGGAAACCCACCACCAGCCCTACACATTACCCTACGCCGTAGCCTACTCCTGGCCCGTACGCTGGCACTGACCCGTGCGTCAGCACGTAGCCTAACCCTCTCACGTTTCCGTACCCTCACCTGTGCTGTAAGCCTTGCCGTTCCCTAACCCTAACCCTAGCCCTGAACGGAAACCCTCCACCAGCCCTACACCTTTCCCTACGCCGTAACCTATTCCTGGCCCGTACGCAGGCTCTGACACTTTCATCAGCACGTAGCCAGACCCTCCCACGTTTCCGTACCCTCATCTGTGCCCTAAGCCTTGCCGGTCCGTAACCCTAACCCTAGCCCGGAACGGAAACCCACCACCAGCCCTAAAGCTTACCCACAAGCCGTAGCCTACTCCTGGCCCGTACGCTGGCACTGAACCGTGCGTCAGCACGTAGCCTGACCCTCCCACTTTTCCGTACCATCACCTGTGCACTAAGCCTTGCCGTTCCCTCACCCTCACCCTAGACAGGAACAGAAACCCATCAGCAGCCCTACACCTTACCCTATGCCGTAGCCTACTCCTGGCACGTACCCTGGCACTGACACTTGCGTCATCACGTAGCCTGACCCTCACACGTTTCCGTACCCTCACCTGTACCCTAAGCCATGCCGTTCTCTAACCCTAACCCTAGTCCGGAGCGGAAACCCACCACCAGCCCTACAGCTTACCCCCAAACCATAGCCTATTCCTGGCCCGTACGCTGGCACTGACCCGTGCGTCAGCATGTAGCCTGACCCTCCCACGTTTCCGTACCCTCACCTGGGCCCTAAGCCTTGCCGTTTCCTAACCGTAACCCTAGCCCATGAACGGAAACCCACCACCAGCCCTACACCTTACCCTACGCCGTAGCCTACTCCTGGCCCGTACGCTGGCACTGACCCGTGCGTCAGCACGTAGCCTAACCCTCTCACGTTTCCGTACCCTCACCTGTGCTGTAAGCCTTGCCGCTCCCTAACCCTAACCCTAGCCCTGAACGGAAACCCACCACCAGCCCTACACCTTTCCCTACGCCGTAACCTATTCCTGGCCCGTACGCAGGCACTGACCCTTTCATCAGCACGTAGCCAGACCCTCCCACGTTTCCGTACCCTCATCTGTGCCCTAAGCCTTCCTGTTCCTTAACCCTAACCCTAGCCCGGAACGGAAACCCACGACCAGCTATAAACCTTACTGTACACCGTAGCCTACACCTCGCCCGTTACTGGCACTGACCTGTGCGTCAGAACGCAGCGGGACCTTCCCACATTTCCGTACCCTAACCTGTGCCCTAAGCCTTGCCGTTCGCTAACACTAAACCTAGTACGGAACGGAAACCCACCACCAGCCCTACAACTAACCCCCAAGGCTTAGCCTACTCCTGGCCGGTACGCTGGCACTGACCCGTGCATCAGCACTTAGCCTGAACCTCCCAAGTTTCCGTACCCTCAGCAGTGCCCCAAGCCTTGCCGTTCCCTAACCCTAACCCTAGCCCGGAACGGAAACCCACCACCAGCCCTAAAACTTACCCCCAATCCGTAGCCTACTCCTGGCCCGTATGCTGGCACTGACACGTGTGTCACCATGTAGCCTGACCCTCCCACTTTTCCGTACCCTCACCTGTTCCCTAAGCCTAGCCGTTCCCTCATCCTAACCCAAGCCAGGAACGGAAACCCACCATCAGCCCTACACCTTACCCTACGCCGTAGCCTACTCCTGGCCCGTACGCTGGCACTGAACCGTGCGTCAGCACGTAGCCTGACCCTCACACGTTTCCATACCGTCACCTGTGCCCTAATCCTTGCCATTCCTTAACCCTAACCCTAGTCCGGAAAGGAAACCAACCACCAGCCCTACAGCTTACCCCCAAGCCATAGCCTACTCCTGGCCGGTACGCTGGCAATGACCCGTGCGTCAGCACGTAGCCTGACCCTCCCACGTTTCCGTACCCTCACCTCTGCCCTAAGCCTTGCCGTTCCCTAACACTAACCATAGCCCTGAACGGAAAGCCACCACCAGCGCTACAACTTACCCACAAGCAGTAGCCTACTCCTGGCCCGTACGCTGGCACTGACCCGTGCGTCAGCACGTTGCCTGACCATCACACGTTTCAGTACACTCACCTGTGCCCTAAGCCTTGGGGTACCCTCACCCTAACCATAACCCGGAACGGAAACCCACCACCAGCCCTACACCTTACCCTACGCCGTAGCCTACTCCTGGCCCGTACGCTGGCACTGACCCCTGCGTCAACATGTACCCTGACCCTCACACGTTTCCGTAGCCTCACCTGTGCCCTAAGCCTTGCCGTTCCCTAACACTAACCCTAGCCCGGAACGGAAACCCACCACCAGCCCTACACCTTACCCTAGGCCATAGCCTACACCTGGCCCGTACGCGGGCACTGACCTGTGCTTCAGCACATAGCCTGACCCTCCCATGTAACTCTACCCTCACCTGTGCCCTAAGCCTTGCCGTTCCCTAATCCTAACCCTAGCCCCGTATGGAAACCCACCACCAGCCCTACACTCTACCCTACGCTGTAGCCTACTCCTGGCCCGTACGCTGTCACTGAGCCGTGCGTCAGCACGTAGCCTGAACCTTCCACGTTTCCGTACCATCACCTGTGCCCTAAGCCTTGCGGTTCCCTAACCCTAACCCTAGCCCGTCACGGAAACCCACAACCAGCCCTACACCTTACCCTACGCCGTACCCAACTCTTCGCCCATACGCTGGCACTGACCCATGCGTCAGCACGTATCCGGACTCTCACACGTTTCCGTACCCTCACCTGTGCCCTAAGCCTTGCCGTTCCCTAACCCTAACCCTAGTCCAGCACGGAAACCCACCACCAGCCCTACAGCTTACCCCCAAGCCATAGCTTACTCCTGGCCCATACGCTGGCACTGACCAGTGTGTCAGCATATAGCCTGATGAGGCACACCAGGGGAGGGCGGGCCGGCAGGGTAAGGCTGCCCAGGTCAGCTAATCCACAACCCTCAGGGAATCACATTGGGGAAAATGGACCTCGCTAAGGCAGAAGAGAAGCCAAGGGAAAAAAGGACACAATGCCATTTGCAGCACCGTAGATGAGTCTAGAAGTAATCACGTGACTTGTAGTAACTCAGAAAGTGAAAGACACATATCATATCATATCACTTATAGGTGTTACCTAAAAATGGATACCAGGGCAGATATTTCCACGGAGAAGGGCAATCACAGATTCATTAAACAAACTTATGGTTCACCAATGGAAAGGTGTGAGGATTGGTTTCATTACGATATCGGGGTTAACACACATATACAAACACAGGTGACATATATAATCACCAAAGACCTACAGAATACCAAGAGAGGACTACTCAACTCTGTCATAACGTACATGGGAAAAGGATCCCAGGAAGAACAGACATCTGTATATGTGTAAAAGAACCACATCTTCCACACCTACAACAAGCCAAACATTGTAATCAACCTTGCTGTAATAAAAAATATAAAAAATTAAATTAAAAACACGAACAAGAAGTAGTGAGACAAACTTGAGGGGCTTTCTCCTGGCACATTCCATTCTAAATTCGAATCTAGAACACCACTTCCACTGAGGCTCTCTTGCCCTAGTAACCAGATTTGGCAAGGGAGAACTGCTGCCACCTTGTGGCCGTTTTTCACACAACAGCAGCTTTAATCCCAGTGCTAATGGTCAGTTGATATTCAAAATCATTGCAGGCCTGTAAATGACACATGCCCTGAAAACAAAACCTGGGGTCACATAGCGACCAAAAAATTAAAAGAACGTCCATATTTCAAAAAGACCGTGTCAAAAGGCATATTTTACGCACATTAGTGTTCTGCTTCTTTTCCTTTCTTTCCTTTTTTGTTAAAAAAAACGGGAATGGAAAAAGGCATCCCTCAGAATGGGCGAAAATCTTTGCAGACGAATCAATGGACAGAGGTTTAATCTCCAATATATATAAACAGCTCATGCAGCTTAATATTAAAAAAAACCAAACAACCCAATACAAAAATGGGCAGAAGATCTAAAGAGACGTTTCTTCAAAGGAGACACAAAGATGGCCAAGACGCACATGAAAAGCTGCTCAACAGCACTAATTTTTAGAGAAATGCAAATCAAAACTACAATGAGGTATCACCTCACACCCGTTAGAATCGGCATCATCAGAAAATCTACAAACAACCAATTCTGGGGAGGGTGTGGACAAAAGGAGCCCTCTTCCACTATTGGTGGGAATGTAAATTGATACAGTCACTATGGAGAACAGTATGGAGTTTCCTTAAAAAAACTAGAAATAGAATTACCATCTGATCCAGCAATCCCAGTTCTGGGCATATACCCAGAGAAAACTGTATTTCAAAAAGGCACATTCACCACAAGTTTCGTTGCAGCACTATTTACAATAGCCAGGTAATGGAAGCAACCTAAATGCCCACAGACAGATGAATGGATAAAGATGTGGTACGTATATAAAATGGAATATTACTCGGCCATAAAAAGGAATGAAACTGGGTCATTTATAGAGACATCGATGGATCGAGAGACTGTCATACAGAATGAAGTAAGTCAGAAAGTGGAAAACAAATATTGTATATTAATGCATATATGTGGAGCCTAAAAAATGGTACAGATGAACTGGTTTGCAGGAAGAAATAGAGACACAGAGGTAGAGAACAAACGTATGGACACCAAGTGTGGGAAGCCATGGGGTGGTGGTGGTGGGATGAGTTGGGAGATTGGGATTGACCTGAATAAATGTATATGCATAAAATACATAACTAATAATAACCTGCTGTATAAAAAAAATAAATAAAATTAAATTTCAAAATTTTAAAAAATAAAATTTAAAAATAAAAGAGAAAAAAGTTCTTCCCGTCACACAGATGTATTTATAGGAATGAATTATTTCCATGCTTATATCTATAAATACATAAAAGAGGAATAAAATCTAATTTGAACCATAAAAGAAAAAAAAAGTGAACCCACGAGTTATTCACAGGAAAAACCTATCAGGGCACTTGCTCCACCGGTAAACAATTCTGACATTGGTCAGAGGTGGGGAACCATCTCCCATACAGCCAGGAACCCACCCCCCACGCAAGGAGCGTCCTCATTGCAAAGCTGGGGGACCGTGCCAAGGCATCTGTGAGTAAACGTGAGCTGAGCCCCAGGCCACCTGCTGCTGAACTGTTCCCACCCTTCCCAGGTAAAACACCTGAATATGTACAAGGGCTTGAAAGCCTAGAGGAAGGGCCGTCGAGCCACACCAGCGACAGCACGCAGGCCAACTTGGTGCCTGCAGGCCAGCCAGAGTGGTCCTGGCCCTGGACGCTCTTCTGGAAGCTTTCCATTGCCCTGCCTGATATACCCCTCCTGTCCCGGCCCCCACTGCTTTTTTCCTTCCTCACCTCTGTCCGGAGAGAAATTCCAGCGGAAGGTATGGGTGACACATCCTCTTCTTTACAGGCGGCAGCCTGGCAACTCCTGCAGAAAGGCCAGCAAGCCCCACTCACACCGGGCCAACACAAAGCTGTGGCCCCTCACTCGCTCCCACCAGCACAGCCCCGAGACTGCTGACGGGGCAGAGAATATGGAGTCAGGCACAGCTTCAGGGGCTATTGCTGCCTGGAGCGCTGTTTATATTGACCTCAACGAGGCACACCTGGGGAGGGCGGGCCGGCAGTGTAAGGCTGCCCAGGTCAGCTAATCCACAACCCTCAGGGAATCACATTGTTTAAAATGGACCTCGCTAAGGCAGAATAGAAGCCAAGGGAAAAACGGACACAATGCGATTTGCAGCACCGTAGATGAGTCTAGAAGTAATCACGTGACTTGTAGTAAGTCAGAAAGTGAAAGACACATATCATATCATATCACTTATAGGTGTTACCTAAAAATGGATACCAGGGCAGATATTTCCACGGAGAAGGGCAATCACAGATTCATTAAACAAACTTATGTTTCACCAATGGAAAGGTGTGAGGATTGGTTTCATTACGATATCGGTGTTAACAGACATATACAAACACAGGTGACATATATAATCACCAAAGACCTACAGAATACCAAGAGAGGTCTACTCAACATTCTGTCATAACGTACATGGGAAAAGGATCCCAGGAAGAGGAGACATCTGTATATGTGTAAAAGAACCACATCTTCCACACCTACAACAAGCCAAACATTGTAATCAAACTTGCTGTAATAAAAAATAAAAAAAATAAATTAAAAACACGAACAAGTTGTAGTGAGACAAACGTGAGGGGCTTTCTCCTGGCACATTCCATTCTAAATTCCAATCTAGAACACAACTTCCACTGAGGCTCTCTTGCCCTAGTAACCAGATTTGGTAAGCGTGAACTGCTGCCACCTTGTGGCCGTTTCACACAAGAGCAGCTTTAATCCCAGCGCTAATGGTCAGTTGATATTCAAAATCATTGCAGGCCTGTAAATGACACCTGCCCTGAAAACAAATCCTGGGGTCACATATCGACCAAAAAATTCAAAGGACGTCCATATTTCAAAAGGACCGTTTCAAAAGGCATATTTTACGCACATTAGTGTTCTGCTTCTTTTCCTTTCTTTCTTTTTTGTTAAAAAACACGGGAATGGAAAAAGGCATCCCTCAGAATGGGCGAAAATCGTTGCAGACGAATCAATGGACAGAGGTTTAATCTCGAATATATATAAACAGCTCATGCAGCTTAATAATAATAAACAAACAACCCCCCAAAAAATGGGCAGAAGATCTAAAGAGACGTTTCTTCAAAGGAGACACAGAGATGGCCAAGACGCACAGAAAAGCTGCTCAACAGCACTAATTATTAGAGAAATGCAAATCAAAACTACAATGAGGTTTCACCTCACACCTGTTAGAATCGGCATCATCAGAAAATCTACAAACAACCAATTCTGGGGAGGGTGTGGACAAAAGGAGCCCTCTTCCACTATTGGTGGGAATGTACATTGATACAGTCACTATGGAGAACAGTATGGAGTTTCCTTAAAAAACCTAGAAATAGAATTACCATCTGATCCAGCAATCCCACTTCTGGGCATATACCCAGAGAAAACCGTATTTCAAAAAGGCACATTCACCACAATGTTCGTTGCAGCACTATTTACAATAGCCAGGTAACGGAAGCAACCTAAATGCCCACAGACAGATGAATGGATAAAGATGTGGTACATATATAAAATGGAATATTACTCGGCCATAAAGGGGAATGAAACTGGGTCCTTTGTAGAGACATCGTTGGATCTAGTGACTGTGATACAGAATGAAGTAAGTCAGAAAGAGGAAAACAAATATTGTATATTAATGCATATATGTGGAACCTAAAAAATGGTACAGATGAACTGATTTGCAGGGAAGAAATAGAGACAGAGCGGTAGAGAACAAACGTATGGAAACCAAGTTTGGGAAGCTATGGGGTGACGGTGGTGGGATGAGTTGGTAGATTGGGATTGACCTGTATAAATGTATATGCATAAAATACATAACTAATAATAACCTGCTGTATAAAAAAATAAATAATATTAAATTTCAATATTTTAAAAAATAAAATTTAAAAATAAAACAGAAGAAAGTTCTTCCCTTCACACAGATGTATTTATAGGAATCAATTATTTACATGCTTATATCTATAAATACATAAAAGAGGAATAAAATCTAACTTGAACCATAAAAGAAAAAAAAAACCCTGAACCCACGATTTATACAGAGGAAAACCCTATCAGGGCACTTGCTCCAGCGGTCAACAATTCTGAAATTGGTCAGAGGTTGGGAATCATCTCCAAAACAGCCAGCAACCCACCCCCCACGCAAGGAGCGTCCTCATTGCAAAGCTGGGGGACCGTGCCGAGGCATCTGTGAGTAAACGTGAGCTGAGCCCCAGGCCAGTTGCTGCTGATCTGTTCCCACCCTTCCCAGGTAAAACACCTGAATATGTACAAGGGCTTGAAAGCCTAGAGGAAGGACCGTGGAGCCACACCAGCGACAGCACGCAGGCCAACTTGGTGCCTGCAGGCCAGCCAGGGTGGTCCTGGCCCCGGGCGCTCTTCAGGAAGCTTTCCATTACCCTGCCTGAGATACCACTCCTGTCCCGGCCCCCACTGCGTTTTTCCTTCCTCACCTCTGTCCGGAGAGAAATTCCAGCGGAAGGTATGTGTGACACATCGTCTTCTTTACAGGTGGCAGCCTGGCAACACCTTCAGAAAGTCCAGCAGAGCCCCCCTCACACTGGGCCACCAACAAAGCTGTGGCCCCTCACTCCCTCCCACCAGCACAGCCCCGAGACTGCTGATGGGGCAGAGAATATGGAGTCAGGCACAGCTTCAGGGGCTATTGCTGCCTGGAGCACTGTTTTTCTTGAACTCAACCAGGCAAACCTGGGGAGGGCCAGCTGGCAGCGTAAGGCTGCCCAGGTCAGCTAATCCACAACCCTCAGGGAATCACATTGTTGAAAATGGACCTTGCTAAGGCAGAAGAGAAGCCAAGGGAAAAAAGGACACAATGCCATTTGCAGCACCGTAGATGAGTCTAGAAGTAATCACGTGACTTGTAGTAAGTCAGAAAGTGAAAGACACATATCATATCATATCACTTATAGGTGTTACCTAAAAATGGATACCAGGGCAGATATTTCCACGGAGAAGGGCAATCACAGATTCATTAAACAAACTTATGGTTCACCAATGGACAGGTGTTAGGATTGGTTTCATTACGATATCGGGGTTAACAGACATATACAAACACAGGTGACATATATAATCACCAAAGACCTACAGAATACCAAGAGAGGACTACTCAACATTCTGTCATAACGTACATGGGAAATGGATCCCAGGAAGAACAGTCATCTGTATATATGTAAAATAACCACATCTTCCACACCTACAAAAAGCCAAACATTGTAATCAAACTTGCTGTAATAAAAAATAAAAAATTAAATTAAAAACACGAACAAGAAGTAGTGAGACAAACGTGAGGGGCTTTCTCCTGGCACATTCCATTCTAAACTCCAATCTAGAACACCACTTCCACTGAGGCTCTCTTGCCCTAGTAACCAGATTTGGTAAGGGTGAACTGCTGCCACCTTGTGGCCGTTTCACACAACAGCAGCTTTAATCCCAACGCTAATGGTCAGTTGATATTCAAAATCATTGCAGGCCTGTAAATGACACCTGCCCTGAAAACAAATCCTGGGGTCACATATCGACCAAAAATTTCAAAGGACGTCCATATTTCAAAACGACCGTTTCAAAAGGCATATTTTACGCACATTAGTGTTCTGCTTCTTTTCCTTTCTTTCCTTTTTTGTTAAAAAACACGGGAATGGAAAAAGGCATCCCTCAGAATGGGCGAAAATCGTTGCAGACGAATCAATGGACACAGGTTTAATCTCCAATATATATAAACAGCTCATGCAGCTTAATATTAAAAAACAAACAACCCCCCAAAAAATGGGCAGAAGATCTAAAGAGACGTTTCTTCAAAGGAGACACAGAGATGGCCAAGACGCACATGAAAAGCTGCTCAACAGCACTAATAATTAGAGAAATGCAAATCAAAACTACAATGAGGTATCACCTCACACCTGTTAGAATCGGCATCATCAGAAAACCTACAAACAACCAATTCTGGGGAGGGTGTGGACAAAAGGAGCCCTCTTCCACTATTGGTGGGAATGTAAATTGATACAGTCACTATGGAGAACAGTATGGAGTTTCCTTAAATAAACTAGAAATAGAATTACCATCTGATCCAGCAATCCCACTTCTGGGCATATACCCAGAGAAAACCATAAATCAAAAAGGCACATTCACCACAATGTTCATTGCAGCACTATTTACAATAGCCAGGTAATGGAAGCAACCTAAATGCCCACAGACAGATGAATGGATAAAGATGTGGTACATATATAAAATGGAATATTACTCGGCCATAAAGAGGAATGAAACTGGGTCATTTGTAGAGACATCGATGGATTTGTGACTGTCATACAGAATGAAGTAAGTCAGAAAGAGGAAAACAAATATTGTATATTAATGCATATATGTGTTACCTAAATAATGGTACAGATGAACTGATTTGCAGGGAAGAAATAGAGACAGAGCGGTAGAGAACAAACGTATGGACACCAAGTTTGGGAAACCATGGGGTGATGGTGGTGGGATGAGTTGGGACATTGGGATTGACCTGTATACATGTATATGCATAAAATACATAACTAATAATAACCTGCTGTATAAAAAGATAAATAAAATTAAACTTCAAAATTTTAAAAAATATAATTTAAAAATAAAACAGAAAAAATTTCTTCCCTTCACACAGATGTATTTATAGGAATGAATTATTTCCATGGTTATATCTATAAATACATAAAAGAGGAATAAAATCTAACTTGAACCATAAAAGAAAAAAAAAACCTGAACCCACGAGTTATACACAGGAAAACACTATCAGGGCACTTGCTCCAGCGGTCAACAATTATGAAATTGGTCAGAGGTTGGGAATTATCTCCCATACAGCCAGCAACCCACCCCCCACGCAAGGATCGTCCGCATTGCAAAGCTGTGGGACCGTGCCGAGGCATCTGTGAGTAAACGTGAGCTGAGCCCCAGGCCAGCTCCTGCTGAACTGTTCCCACCCTTCCCAGGTAAAACACCTGAATATGTACAAGGGCTTGAAAGCCTAGAGGAAGGGCCGTGGAGCCACACCAGCGACAGCACGCAGGCCAACTTGGTGCCTGCAGGTCAGCCAGGGTGCTCCTGGCCCCGGGCGTTCTTCCGGAAGCTTTCCATTGCCCTGCCTGAGATACCCCTCCTTTCCCGGCCCCCAATGCTTTTTTCCTTCCTCACCTCTGTCCGGAGAGAAATTCCAGCGGAAGGTATGGGTGACACATCCTCTTCTTTACAGGTGGCAGCCTGGCAACCCCTGCAGAAATGCCAGCAGAGCCCCCCTCACACTGGGCCACCAACAAAGCTGTGGCCCCTCACTCCCTTCCACCAGCACAGCCCCGAGACTGCTGACTGGGCAGAGAATATGGTGTCAGGCACAGCTTCAGGGGCTATTGCTGCCTGGAGCGCTGTTTATATTGACCTCAACGAGGCACACCTGGGGAGGGCGGGCCGGCAGTGTAAGGCTGCCCAGTTCAGCTAATCCACAACCCTCAGGGAATCCCATTGTTGAAAATGGACCTCACTAAGGCAGAATAGAAGCCAAGGAAAAAAAGGACACAATGCCATTTGCAGCCCCGTAGATGATTCTAGAGGTAATCACGTGACTTGTAGTAAGTCAGAAAGTGAAAGACACATATCGTATCTTATCACTTATAGGTGTTACCTAAAAATGGATATCAGGGCAGATATTTCCACGGAGAAGGGCAATCACAGATTCATTAAACAAACTTATGTTTCACCAATGGAAAGGTGTGAGGATTGGTTTCATTAAGATATCGGGGTTAACAGACATATACAAACACAGGTGACATATATAATCACCAAAGACCTACGGAATACCAAGAGAAGACTACTTAACATTCTGTCATAACGTACATGGGAAAAGGATCCCAGGAAGTTCAGACATCTGTATATGTGTAAAAGAACCACATCTTCCACACCTACAACAAGCCAAACATTGTAAACAAAATTGCTGTAATAAAAAATAAATAAAAAATAAATTAAAAACACGAACAAGATGTAGTGAGACAAACTTGAGGGGCTTTCTCCTGGCACATTCCATTCTAAATTCCAATCTAGAACACCACTTCCACTGAGGCTCTGTTGCCCTAGTAACCAGATTTGGTAAGGGAGAACTGCTGCCACCTTGTGGCCGTTTAACACAACAGCAGCTTTAATCCCAGCGCTAATGGTCCATTGATATTCAAAATCATTGCAGGCCTGGAAATCACACCTGCCCTGAAAACAAATCCTGGGGACACATATCGACCAAAAAATTCAAAGGACGTCCATATTTCAAATCAACCGTTTCAAAAGGCATATTTTACGCACATTAGTGTTCTGCTTCTTTTTCTTTCTTTCCTTTTTTGTTAAAAAAAACGGGAATGGAAAAAGGCATCCCTCAGAATGGGCGAAAATCGTTGCAGACGAATCAATGGACAGAGGTTTAATCTCCAATATATATAAACAGCTCATGCAGCTTAATATTAAAAAAACAAACAACCCAATACGAAAATGGGCAGAAGATGTAAAGAGACGTTTCTTCAAAGAAGACACAGAGATGGCCAAGACGCACATGAAAAGCTGCTCAACAGCACTAATTATTAGAGAAATGCAAATCAAAACTACAATGAGGTATCACCTCACACCTGTTAGAATCGGCATCATCAGGAAATCTACAAACAACAAATTCTGGTGAGGGTGTGGACAAAAGGAACCCTCTTCCACTATTGGTGGGAATGGAAATTGATACAGTCACTATGGAGAACAGTATGGAGTTTCCTTAAAAAAAACTAGAAATAGAATTACCATCTGATCCAGCAATCCCACTTCTGGGCATATACCCAGAGAAAACTGTAAATCAAAAAGGCACATTCACCACAATGTTCATTGCAGATCTATTTACAATAGCCAGGTAATGGAAGCAACCTAAATGCCCACAGACAGATGAATGGATAAAGATGTGGTACATATATAAAATGGAATATTACTCGGCCATAAAGAGGAATGAAACTGGGTCCTTTGTAGAGACATCGATGGATCTAGTGACTGTCATACAGAATGAAGTAAGTCAGAAAGAGGAAAACAAATATCGTATATTAATGCATATATGTGGAACCTAAAAAATGGTACAGATGAACTGATTTGCAGGGAAGAAATAGAGACACAGAGGTAGAGAACAAACGTATGGACACCAAGTGTGGGAAGCCATGGGGTGGTGGTGGTGGGATGAGTTGGGAGATTGGGACTGACCTGTATACATGTATATGCATAAAATACATAACTAATAATAACCTGCTGTATAAAAAAATAAATAAAATAAAATTTAAAAATTAAAAAAAAATAAAATTAAAAATAAAACAGAAAAAAGTTCTTCCCTTCACACAGATGTATTTATAGGAATGAATTATTTCCATGTTTATATCTATAAATACATAAAAGAGGAATAAAAAATAACTTGAACCATAAAAAGAAAAAAAACCCTGAACCCACCAGTTATACACAGGAAAACCCTATCAGGGCACTTGCTCCAGTGGTAAACAATTCTGAAATTGGTCAGAGGTGGGGAACCATCTCCCATACAGCCAGCAACACACCACTCATGCAAGGAGCGTCCTCATTGCAAAGCTGGGGGACCGTGCCGAGACATCTGTGAGTAAACGTGAGCTGAGCCCCAGGCCAGCTGCTGCTGAACTGTTCCCACCCTTTCCAGGTAAAACACCTGAATATGTACAAGGGCTTGAAAGCCTAGAGGAAGGACCGTGGAGCCACACCAGCGACAGCACGCAGGCCGACTTGTTGCCTGTAGGCCAGCCAGGGTGGTCCTGGCCGCGGGCGCTCTTCCAGAAGCTTTCCATTGCCCTGCCTGAGATACCCCTCCTGTCCCGGCCCCCACTGCTTTTTTCCTTCCTCACCTCTGTCCGGAGAGAAATTCCAGCGAAAGGTATGGGTGACACATCCTCTTCTTTACAGGCGGCAGCCTGGCAACTCCTGCAGAAAAGCCAACAGAACCCCACTCACACCGGGCCACCCACAAAGCTGTGGCCCCTCACTCCCTCCCACCAGCACAGCCCCTTGACTGTAGACGGGGCAGAGAATATGGAGTCAGGCACAGCTTCAGGGGCTATTGCTGCCTAGAGCGCTGTTTATATTGACCTCAACGAGGCACACCTGTGGAGGGCGGGCCAGCAGGGTAAGACTGCCCTGGTCAGCTAATCCACAACCCTCAGGGAATCACATTGTTGAAAATGGACCCCGCTAAGGCAGAAGAGAAGCCAAGGGAAAAAATTACACAATGCCATTTGCAGCACCGTAGATGAGTCTAGAAGTAATCACGTGACTTGTAGTAAGTCAGAATGTGAAAGACACATATCATATCATATCACTTAAGGGGTGATACCTAAAAATGGATACCAGGGCAGATATTTCCACGGAGAAGGGCAATGACAGTTTCATTAAACAAACTTATGGTTCACCAATGGAAAGGTGTGAGGATTGGTTTCATTACGATATCGGGGTTAACAGACATATACAAACACAGGTGACATATATAATCACCAAAGACCTACAGAATACCAAGAGAGGACTACTCAACATTCTGTCATAACGTACATGGGAAAAGGATCCCAGGAAGAACAGTCATCTGTATATGTGTAAAAGAACCACATCTTCCACACCTACAAGAAGCCAAACATTGTAATCAAACTTGCTGTAATAAAAAATAAAAAATTAAATTAAAAACACGAACAAGAAGTAGTGAGACAAACGTGAGGGGCTTTCTCCTGGCACATTCCATTCTAAACTCCAATCTAGAACACCACTTCCACTGAGGCTCTCTTGCCCTAGTAACCAGATTTGGTAAGGGTGAACTGCTGCCACCTTGTGGCCGTTTCACACAACAGCAGCTTTAATCGCAGCGCTAATGGTCCATTGATATTCAAAATCATTGCAGGCCTGTAAATGACACCTGCCCTGAAAACAAATCCTGGGGTTACATATCGACCAAAAAATTCAAAGGACGTCCATATTTCAAAACCACCGTTTCAAAAGGCATATTTTACGCACATTAGTGTTCTGCTTCTTTTCCTTTCTTTCCTTTTTTGTTAAAAAACACGGGAATGGAAAAAGGAATCCCTCAGAATGGGCGAAAATCGTTGCAGACCAGTCAATGGATAGAGGTTTAACCTCCAATATATATAAACAGCTCATGCAGCTTAATATTAAAAAAACAAACAACCCCCAAAAAAATGGGCAGAAGATCTAAAGAGACGTTTCTTCAAAGGAGACACAGAGATGGCCAAGACGCACGTGAAAAGCTGCTCAACAGCACTAATTATTAGAGAAATGCAAATCAAAACTACAATGAGGTATCACCTCACACCTGTTAGAATCGGCATCATCAGAAAATCTACAAACAACCAATACTGGGGAGGGTGTGGACAAAAGGAGCCCTCTTCCACTATTGGTGGGAATGTAAATTGATACAGTCACTATGGAGAGCAGTATGGAGTTTCCTTAAAAAAATTAGAAATAGAATTACCATCTGATCCAAAAATCCCACTTCTGGGCATATACCCAGAGAAAACCGTATTTCAAAAGGGCACATTCACCACAATGTTCACTGCAGCACTATTTACAATAGCCAGGTAATGGAAGCAACCTAAATGCCCACAGACAGATGAATGGATAAAGATGTGGTACATATATAAAATGGAATATTACTCGGCCATAAAAAGGAATGAAACTGGGTCATTTGTAGAGACATCGATGGATCGAGAGTCTGTCATACAGAATGAAGTAAGTCAGAAAGAGGAAAACGAATATTGTATATTAATGCATATATGTGGAGCCTAAAAATGGTACAGATGAACTCGTTTGCAGGGAAGAAATAGAGACACAGAGGTAGAGAACATACGTATGGACAAAAAGTGTGGGAAGCCATGGGTTGGTGGTGGTGGGATAAGTTTGGATATTGGGATTGACCTGAATACATGTATATGCATAAAATACATAACTAATAATAACGTGCTGTATAAAAAAATAAATAAAATTAAATTTCAAAATTTAAAAAATAAAATTTAAAAATAAAAGAGAAAAAAGTTCTTCCCGTCACACAGATGTATTTATAGGAATGAATTATTTCCATGCTTATATCTATAAATACATAAAAGAGGAATAAAATCTAACTTGAACAATAAAAGAAAAAAAAAGTGAACCCACGAGTTATACAGAGGAAATCCCTATCAGGGCACTTGCTCCAGCGGTAAACAATTCTGAAATTGGTCAGAGGTGGGGAACCATCTCCCATACAGCCAGCAACCCACCCCCCACGCAAGGAGCGTCCTCATTGCAAAGCTGGGGGACCGTGCTGAGGCATCTGTGAGTAAACGTGAGCTGAGCCCCAGGCCAGCTGCTGCTGAACTGTTCCCACCCTTCCCAGGTAAAACACCTGAATATGTACAAGGGCTTGAAAGCCTAGAGGAGGGGCCGTCGTGCCACACCAGCGACAGCACGCAGGACAACTTGGTGCCTGCAGTCCAGCCAGGGTTGTCCTGGACCTGGACGCTCTTCTGGAAGCTTTCCATTGCCCTGCCTGAGATACCCCTCCTCTCCCGGCACCAACTGCTTTTTTCCTTCCTCACCTCTGTCTGGACAGAAATTCCAGCGGAAGGTATGGGTGACACATCCTCTTCTTTTCTGCAGGAAACTCCTGCAGAAAGGCCAGCAGAACCCCACTCATACCGGGCCACCCACAAAGCTGTGGCCCCTCACTCCCTCCCACAAGCACAGCCCCAAGACTGCTGACGGGGCAGAGAATATGGAGTCAGGCACAGCTTCAGGGGCTATTGCTGCCTGGAGCTCTGTTTATATTGACTTCAACGAGGCACAGCTGGGGAGGGCGGGCCGGCAGGGTAAGGCTGCCCAGGTCAGCTAATCCACAACCCTCAGGGAATCACATTGTTGAAAATGGACCTCGCTAAGGCAGAATAGAAGCCAAGGGAGAAAAGGACACAATGCCATTTGCAGCACCGTAGATGAGTCTAGAAGTAATCACGTGACTTGTAGTAAGTCAGAAAGTGAAAGACACATATCATATCATATCACTTATAGGTGTTACCTAAAAATGGATACCAGGGCAGATATTTCCACGGAGAAGGGCAATCACAGATTCATTAAACAAAATTATGGTTCACCAATGGAAAGGTGTGAGGATTGGTTTCATTACGATATCGGGGTTAACACACATATACAAACACAGGTGACATATAAAATCACCAAAGACCTACAGAATACCAAGAGAGGACTACTCAACATTCTGTCATAACGTACATGGGAAAAGGATCCCAGTAAGTACAGACATCTGTATATGTGTAAAAGAACCACATCTTCCACACCTACAACAAGCCAAACATTGTAATCAAACTTGCTGTAATAAAAAATAAAAAATTAAATTAAAAACAAGAACAAGAAGTAGTGAGACAAACTTGAGGGGCTTTCTCCTGGCATATTCCATTCTAAATTCCAATCTAGAACATCACTTCCAATGAGGCTCTGTTGCCCTAGTAACCAGATTTGGTAAGGGAGAACTGCTGCCACCTTGTGGCCGTTTCACACAACAGCAGCTTTAATCCCAGCACTAATGGTCAGTTGATATTCAAAATCATTGCAGGCCTGTAAATGACACCTGCCCTGAAAACAAATCCTGGGGTCACATATCGACCAAAAATTTCAAAGGACGTCCATATTTCAAAACGACCGTTTCAAAAGGCATATTTTACGCACATTAGTGTTCTGCTTCTTTTCCTTTCTTTCCTTTTTTGTTAAAAAAAAACGGGAATGGAAAAAGGCATCCCTCAGAATGGGCGAAAATCGTTGCAAACTAATCAATGGACAGAGGTTTAATCTCCAATATATATAAACAGCTCATGCAGCTTAATATTAAAAAACAAACAACCCAATACAAAAATGGGCAGAATATCTAAAGAGACGTTTCTTCAAGGAGAGACAGAGATGGCCAAGACGCACATGAAAAGCTGCTCAACAGCACTAATTATTGGAGAAATGCAAATCAAAACTACAATGAGGTATCACCTCACTCCTGTTAGAATCGGCATCATCAGAAAATCTACAAACAACCAATTCTGGGGAGGGTGTGGACAAAAGGAGCCCTCTTCCACTATTGGTGGGAATGTAAATTGATACAGTCACTATGGAGAACAGTATGGAGTTTCCTTAAAAAAATTAGAAATAGAATTACCATCTGATCCAGCAATCGCACTTCTGGGCATATACCCAGAGAAAACCGTATTTCAAAAGGGCACATTCACCACAATGTTCGTTGCAGCACTATTTACAATAGCCAGGTAATGGAAGCAACCTAAATGCCCACAGACAGATGAATGGATAAAGATGTGGTACATATATAAAATGGAATATTACTCGGCCATAAAAAGGAATGAAACTGGGTCATTTGTAGAGACATCGATGGATCGAGAGACTGTCATACAGAATGAAGTAAGTCGGAAAGAAGAAAACAAATATCGTATATTAATGCATATATGTGGAGCCTAAAAAGGGTACAGATGAACTGGTTTGCAGGGAAGTAATAGAGACATAGAGGTAGAGAACAAACGTATGGACACCAAGTGTGGGAAGGCATGGGTTGGTGGTGGTGGGATGAGTTGGGAGTTTGGGATTGACCTGTATACATGTATATGCATAAAATACATAAATAATAATAACGTGCTGTATAAAAAAATAAATAAAATTAAATTTCAGAATTTTAAAAAATAAAATTTAAAAATAAAACAGAAAAAATTCTTCCCGTCACACAGACGTATTTATAGGAATGAATTATTTCCATGCTTATATCTATAAATACATAAAAGAGGAATAACATCTAAGTTGAAACATAAAAGAAGAAAAAAGTGAACCCACGAGTTATACAGAGGAAAACCCTATCACGGCACTTGCTCCAGCAGTAAACAATTCTGAAATTGGTCAGAGGTGGGGAACCCTCTCCCATACAGCCAGCAACCCACCCCCCACACAAGGAGCGTCCTCATTGCAAAGCTGGGGGACCGTGACGAGGCATCTGTGAGTAAACGTGAGTTGAGCCCCAGGCCAGATGCTGCTGAACTGTCCCCACCCTTTCCAGGTAAAACACCTGAATATGTACAAGGGCTTGAAACCCTAGAGGAAGGACTGTGGAGCCACAACAGCGACAGCACGCAGGCCAACTTGGTGCCTGCAGGCCAGCCAGGGTGGTCCTGGACCCTGTCGCTCTTCCAGAAGCTTTCCATTGCCCTTCCTGAGATACCCCTCCTGTCCCGGCCCCCACTGCTTTTTTCCTTCCTCACCTCTGTCCGGAGAGAAATTCCAGCGGAAGGTATGGGTGACACATTCTCTTCTTTACAGGTGGCAGCCTGGCAACTCCTGCAGAAAGGCCAGCAGAACCCCACTCACACCGGGCCACCCACAAAGCTGTGGCCCCTCACTCCTTCCCACAAGCACAGCCCCGAGGCTGCTGACGGGGCAGATAATATGGAGTCAGGCACAGCTTCAGGGGCTATTGCTGCCCGGAGCTCTGTTTATATTGACCTCAACGAGGCACAGCTGGGGAGGGCGGGCCGGCAGGGTAAGGCTGCCCAGGTCAGCTAATCCACAACCCTCAGGGAATCACATTGTTGAAAATGGACCCCGCTAAGGCAGAAGAGATGCCAAGGAAAAAAAGGACACAATGCCATTTGCCGCACCGTAGATGAGTCTAGAAGTAATCACGTGACTTGTAGTAAGTCAGAAAGTGAAAGACACATATCATATCATATCACTTATAGGTGTTACCTAAAAATAGATACCAGGGCAGATATTTCCACGGAGAAGGGCAATCACAGATTCATTAAACAAACTTATGGTTCACCAATGGAAAGGTGTGAGGATTGGTTTCATTACGATATCGGGGTTAACAGACATATACAAACACAGGTGACATATATAATCACCAAAGACCTACAGAATACCAAGAGAGGACTACTCAACATTCTGTCATAACGTACATGGGGAAAGGATCCCAGGAAGAACAGTCATCTGTATATGTGTAAAAGAACCACATCTTCCACACCTACAACAAGCCAAACTTTGTAATCAAACTTGCTGTAATAAAAAATAAAAAATTAAATTAAAAACACGAACAAGAAGTAGTGAGACAAACGTGAGGGGCTTTCTCCTGGCACATTTCATTCTAAACTCCAATCTAGAACACCACTTCCACTGAGGCTCTCTTGCCCTAGTAACCAGATTTGGTAAGGGTGAACTGCTGCCACCTTGTGGCCGTTTCACACAACAGCAGCTTTAATCCCAGCGCTAATGGTCAGTTGATATTCAAAATCATTGCAGGCCTGTAAATGACACCTGCCCTGAAAACAAATCCTGGGGCCACATATAGACCAAAAAATTCAAAGGACGTCCATATTTCAAAACGACCATTTCAAAAGGCATATTTTACGCACATTAGTGTTCTGCTTCTTTTCCTTTCTTTCCTTTTTTGTTAAAAAACACGGGAATGTAAAAAGGCATCCCACAGAATGGGCGAAAATCGTTGCAGACGAATCAATGGACAGAGGTTTAATCTCCAATATATATAAACAGCTCATGCAGCTTAATATTAAAAAAACAAACAACCCAAAAAAAATGGGCAGAAGATCTAAAGAGACATTTCTTCAAAGGAGACACAGAGATGGCCAAGACGCACATGAAAAGCTGCTCAACAGCACTAATTATTAGAGAAATGCAAATCAAAACTACAATGAGGTATCACCTCACACCTGTTAGAATCGGCATCATCAGAAAATCTGCAAACAACCAATTCTGGGGAGGGTGTGGACAAAAGGAGCCCTCTTCCACTACTGGTGGGAATGTAAATTGATACAGTCACTATGGAGAACAGTATGGAGTTTCCTTAAAAAAATTAGAAATAGAATTACCATCTGATCCAGCAATCGCACTTCTGGGCATATACCCAGAGAAAACCGTATTTCAAAAAGGCACATTCACCACAATGTTCGTTGCAGCACTATTTACAAGAGCCAGGTAATGGAAGCAACCTAAATGCCCACAGACAGATGAATGAATAAAGATGTGGTACATATATAAAATGGAATATTACTCGGCCATAAAAAGGAATGAAACTGGGTCATTTGTAGAGACATCGATGGATCGAGAGACTGTCATACAGAATGAAGTAAGTCAGAAAGAGGAAAACAAATATCGTATATTAATGCATATATGTGGTGCCTAAAAATGGTACAGATGAACTGGTTTGCAGGGAAGTAATAGAGACATAGAGGTAGAGAACAAACGTATGGACACCAAGTGTGGGAAGCCATGGGTTGGTGGTGGTGGGATGAGTTGGGAGTTTGGGATTGACCTGTATACATGTATATGCATAAAATACATAAATAATAATAACGTGCTGTATAAAAAAATAAATAAAATTAAATTTCAGAGTTTTAAAAAATAAAATTTAAAAATAAAACAGAAAAAAGTTCTTCCCGTCACACAGACGTATTTATAGGAATGAATTATTTCCATGCTTATATCTATAAATACATAAAAGAGGTATAAAATCTAACTTGAACCATAAAAGAAAAAAAAAAACCTGAACCCACGAGTTATACAGAGGAAAACCCTATCAGGGCAATTGCTCCAGTGGTAAACAATTCTGACATTGGTCATAGGTGGGGAACCATCTCCCATACCGCCAGCAACCCACCCCCCACGCAAGGAGCGTCCTCATTGCAAAGCTGGGGGACCGTGCCGAGGCTTCTGTGAGTAAACGTGAGCTGAGCCCCAGGCCAGCTGCTGCTGAACTGTTCCCACCCTTTCCAGGTAAAACACCTGAATATCTACAAGGGCTTGAAAGCCTAGTGGAAGGACCGTGGGGCCATACAAGTGACAGCATGCAGGCCAACTTGGTGCCTGCAGGCCAGCCAGGGTGGTCCTGGACCCGGGCGCTCTTCCAGAAGCTTTCCATTGCCCTGCCTGAGATACCACTCCTGTCCCGGACCCCACTGCTTTTTTCCTTCCTCACCTCTGTCCGGAGAGAAATTCCAGCGGAAGGTATGGGTGACACATCCTCTTCTTTACAGGCGGCAGCCTGGCAACTCCTGCAGAAAGGCCAGCAGAACCCCACTCACACCGGGCCACCCACAAAGCTGTGGCCCCTCACTCCCTCCCAACAGCACAGCCCCGAGACTGCTGACGGGGCAGAGAATATGGAGTCAGGCACAGCTTCAGGGGCTATTGCTGCCTGGAGCTCTGTTTATATTGACCTCAACGAGGCACACCTTGGGAGGGCGGGCCGGCAGTGTAAGGCTGCCCAGGTCAGCTAATCCACAACCCTCAGGGAATCACATTGTTGAAAATGGACCCCGCTAAGGCAGAAGAGAAGCCAAGGGAAAAAAGGACACAATGCCATTTGCAGCACCGTAGATGAGTCTAGAAGTAATCACGTGACTTGTAGTAAGTCAGAAAGTGAAAGACACATATCATATCATATCACTTATAGGTGTTACCTAAAAATGGATACCAGGGCAGATATTTCCACGGAGAAGGGCAATCACAGATTCATTAAACAAACTTATGGTTCCCCAATGGAAAGGTGTGAGGATTGGTTTCATTACGATATCGGGGTTAACAGACATATACAAACACAGATGACATATATAATCACCAAAGACCTACAGAATACCAAGAGAGGACTACTCAACATTCTGTCATAACGTACATGGGAAAAGGATCCCAGGAAGAAGAGACATCTGTATATGTGTAAAAGAACCACATCTTCCACACCTACAACAAGCCAAACATTGTAATCAAACTTGCTGTAATAAAAAATAAAAAATTAAATTAAAAACACGAACAAGAAGTAGTGAGACAAACGTGAGGGGCTTTCTCCTGGCACATTTCATTCTAAACTCCAATCTAGAACACCACTTCCACTGAGGCTCTCTTGCACTAGTAACCAGATTTGGTAAGGGTGAACTGCTGCCACCTTGTGGCCGTTTCACACAACAGCAGCTTTAATCCCAGCGCTAATGGTCAGTTGATATTCAAAATCATTGCAGGCCTGTAAATGACACCTGCCCTGAAAACAAATCCTGGGGTCACATATCGACCAAAAAATTCAAAGGACGTCCATATTTCAAAACGACCATTTCAAAAGGCATATTTTACGCACATTAGTGTTCTGCTTCTTTTCCTTTCTTTCCTTTTTTGTTAAAAAACACGGGAATGGAAAAAGGCATCCCTCAGAATGGGCGAAAATCGTTGCAGATGAATCAATGGACAGAGGTTTAATCTCCAATATATATAAACAGCTCATGCAGCTTAATATTAAAAAAACAAACAACCCAAAAAAAATGGGCAGAAGATCTAAAGAGACATTTCTTCAAAGGAGACACAGAGATGGCCAAGACTCACATGAAAAGCTGCTCAAGAGCACTAATTATTAGAGAAATGCAAATCAGAACTACAATGAGGTATAACCTCACTCCTGTTAGAATCGGCATCATCAGAAAATCTGCAAACAACCAATTCTGGGGAGGGTGTGGACAAAAGGAGCCCTCTTCCACTAGTGGTGGGAATGTAAATTGATACAGTCACTATGGAGAACAGTATGGAGTTTCCTTAAAAAAACTAGAAATAGAATTACCAACTGATTCAGCAATCCCACTTCTGGTCATATACCCAGAGATAACCGTATTTCAAAAAGGCATATTCACCACAATGTTCGTTGCAGCACTATTTACAATAGCCAGGTAATGGAAGCAACCTAAATGCCCACAGACAGATGAATGGATAAAGATGTGATACATATATAAAATGGAATATCACTCGGCCATAAAAAGGAGTGAAACTGGGTCATTTGTAGAGACATCGATGGATCGAGAGACTGTCATACAGAATGAAGTAAGTCAGAAAGAGGAAAACAAATATTGTATATTAATGAATATATGTGGAGCCACAAAATGGTACAGATGAACTGGTTTGCAGGGAAGAAATAGAGACACAGATGTAGAGAACAAACGTATGGACACCAAGTGTGGGAAGCCATGGAGTGGTGGTGGTGGGATGAGTTGGGAGTTTGGGATTGACCTGTATACATGTATATGCATAAAATACATAACTAATAATAACGTGCTGTATAAAAAAAATAAATTAAATTAAATTTCAAAATTTTAAAAAATAAAATCTAAAAATAGAACAGAAAAAAGTTCTTCCCGTCACACAGATGTGTTTCTAGGAATTAATTATTTCCATGCTTATATCTATAAATACATAAAAGAGGTATAAAATCTAACTTGAACCATAAAAGAAAAAAAAACCTGAACCCACGAGTTATACAGAGGAAAACCCTATCAGGGCAATTGCTCCAGTGGTAAACAATTCTGACATTGGTCATAGGTGGGGAACCATCTCCCATACAGCCAGCAACCCACCCCCCACGCAAGGAGCGTCCTCATTGCAAAGCTGGGGGACCGTGCCGAGGCATCTGTGAGTAAACGTGAGCTGAGCCCCAGGCCAGCTGCTGCTGAACTGTTCCCACCCTTTCCAGGTAAAACACCTGAATATGTACAAGGGCTTGAAAGCCTAGTGGAAGGACCGTGGAACCATACCAGTGACAGCATGCAGGCCAACTTGGTGCCTGCAGGCCAGCCAGGGTGGTCCTGGACGCGGGCGCTCTTCCAGAAGCTTTCCATTGCCCTGCCTGAGATACCACTCCTGTCCCGGCCCCCACTGCTTTCTTCCTTCCTCACCTCTGTCCGGAGAGAAATTCCAGCGGAAGGTATGGGTGACACAACCTCTTCTTTACAGGCGGCAGCCTGGCAACTCCTGCAGAAAGGCCAGCAGAACCCCACTCACAACGGGCCACCCACAAAGCTGTGGCCCCTCACTCCCTCCCACCAGCACAGCCCCGAGACTGCTGACGGGGCAGAGAATATGGAGTCAGGCACAGCTTCAGTGGCTATTGCTGCCTGGAACGCTGTTTATATTGACCTCAACGAGGCACACCTGGGGAGGGCGGACCGGCAGGGTAAGGCTGCCCAGGTCAGCTAATCCACAACCCTCAGGGAATCACATTGTTGAAAATGGACCCCGCTAAGGCAGAAGAGAAGCCAAGGGAAAAAAGGACACAATGCCATTTGCAGCACCGTAGATTATTCTAGAAGTAATCACGTGACTTGTAGTAAGTCAGAAAGTGAAAGACACATATCGTATCATAAAACTTATAGGTGTTACCTAAAAATGGATACCAGGGCAGATATTTCCACGGAGAAGGGCAATCACAGATTCATTAAACAAACTTATGGTTCACCAATGGAAAGGTGTGAGGATTGGTTTCATTACGATATCGGGGTTAACAGACATATACAAACACAGGTGACATATATAATCACCAAAGACCTACAGAATACCAAGAGAGGACTACTCAACATTCTGTCATAACGTACATGGGAAAAGGATCCCAGGAAGAAGAGACATCTGTATATGTGTAAAAGAACCACATCTTCCACACCTACAAAAAGCCAAACATTGTAATCAAACTTGCTGTAATAAAAAATAAAAAATTAAATTAAAAACACGAACAAGAAGTAGTGAGACAAACGTGGGGGGCTTTCTCCTGGCACATTCCATTCTAAACTCCAATCTAGAACACCACTTCCACTGAGGCTCTCTTGCCCTAGTAACCAGATTTGGTAAAGGTGAACTGCTGCCACCTTGTGGCCGTTTCACACAACAGCAGCTTTAATCCCAACGCTAATGGTCAGTTGATATTCAAAATCATTGCAGGCCTGTAAATGACACCTGCCCTGAAAACAAATCCTGGGGTCACATATCGACCAAAATATTCAAAGGACGTCCATATTTCAAAACGACCGTTTCAAAAGGCATATTTTAGGCACATTAGTGGTCTGCTTCTTTTCCTTTCTTTCCTTTTTTGTTAAAAAAAAACGGGAATGGAAAAAAGCATCCCTCAGAATGGGCGAAAATCGTTGCAGACGAATCAATGGACAGAGGTTTAATCTCCAATATACATAAACAACTCATGCAGCTTAATATTAAAAAAACAAACAACCCAAAAAAATGGGCAGAAGATCTAAAGAGACGTTTCTTCAAAGGAGACACAGAGATGGCCAAGACGCACATGAAAAGCTGCTCAACAGCACTAATTATTAGAGAAATGCAAATCAAAACTACAATGAGGTTTCACATCACACCTGTTAGAATCGGCATCATCAGAAAATCTACAAACAACCAATTCTGGGGAGGGTGTGGACAAAAGGAGCCCTCTTCCACTATTGGTGGGAATGTAAATTGATACAGTCACTATGGAGAACAGTATGGAGTTTCCTTAAAAAAATTAGAAATAGAATTACCATCTGATCCAGCAATCCCACTTCTGGGCATATACCCAGAGAAAACCGTATTTCAAAAAGGCACATTCACCACAATGTTCGTTGCAGCACTATTTACAATAGCCAGGTAATGGAAGCAACCTAAATGCCCACAGACAGATGAATGGATAAAGATGTGGTACATATATAAAATGGAATATTACTCGGCCATAAAGAGGAATGAAACTGGGTCATTTGTAGAGACATCGATGGATTTGTGACTGTCATACAGAATGAAGTAAGTCAGAAAGAGGAAAACAAATATTGTATATGAATGCATATATGTGGAGCCTAAAAATGGTACAGATGAACTGGTTTGCAGGGAAGTAATAGAGACATAGAGGTAGAGAACAAACGTATGGACACCAAGTGTGGGAAGCCATGGGGTGGTGGTGGTGGGATGAGTTGGGAGTTTGGGATTGACCTGTATACATGTATATGCATAAAATACATAAATAATAATAAGGTGCTGTATAAAAAAATAAATAAAATTAAATTTCAGAATTTTAAATAATAAAATTTAAAAATAAAACAGAAAAAAGTTCTTCCCGTCACACAGACGTATTTATAGGAATGAATTATTTCCATGCTTATATGTATAAATACATAAAGGAGGAATAAAATCTAACTTGAACGATAAAAGAAGAAAAAAGTGAACCCACGAGTTATACAGAGGAAAACCCTATCACGGCACTTGCTCCAGCGGTAAACAATTCTGAAATTCGTCAGAGGTGGGGAACCATCTCCCATACAGCCAGCAACCCACCCCCCACGCAAGGAGCGTCCTCATTGCAAAGCTGGGGGACCGTGACGAGGCATCTGTGAGTAAATGTGAGTTGAGCCCCAGGCCAGCTGCTGCTGAACTGTCCCCACCCTTTCCAGGTAAAACACCTGAATATCTACAAGGGCTTGAAACCCTAGAGGAAGGACTGTGGAGCCACACCAGCGACAGCACGCAGGCCAACTTGGTGCCCGCAGGCCAGCCAGGGTGGTCCTGGTCCCTGGCGCTCTTCCAGAAGCTTTCCATTGCCCTTCCTGAGATACCCCTCCTGTCCCGGCCCCCACTGCTTTTTTCCTTCCTCACCTCTGTCCGGAGAGAAATTCCAGCGGAAGGTATGGGTGACACACCCTCTTCTTTACAGGTGGCAGCCTGGCAACTCTTGCAGAAAGGCCAGCAGAACCCCACTCACACCGGGCCACCCACAAAGCTGTGGCCCCTCACTCCTTCCCACCAGCACAGACCCGAGACTGCTGACGGGGCAGAGAATATGGAGTCAGGCACAGCTTCTGGGGCTATTGCTGCCTGAAGCGCCGTTTATATTGACCTCAACGAGGCACAGCTGGGGAGGGCAGGCCGGCAGGGTAAGGCTGCCCAGGTCAGCTAATCCACAACACTCAGGGAATCACATTGTTGAAAATGGACCCCGCTAAGGCAGAAGAGATGCCAAGGAAAAAAAGGACACAATGCCATTTGCCGCACCGTAGATGAGTCTAGAAGTAATCACGTGACTTTTAGTAAGTCAGAAAGTGAAAGACACATATCATATCATATCACTTATAGGTGTTACCTAAAAATAGATACCAGGGCAGATATTTCCACGGAGAAGGGCAATCACAGATTCATTAAACAAACTTATGGTTCACCAATGGAAAGGTGTGAGGATTGGTTTCATTACGATGTCGGGGTTAACAGACATATACAAACACAGGTGACATATATAATCACCAAAGACCTACAGAATACCAAGAGAGGACTACTCAACATTCTGTCATAACGTACATGGGAAAAGGATCCCAGGAAGAACAGTCATCTGTATATGTGTAAAAGAACCACATCTTCCACACCTACAACAAGCCAAACTTTGTAATCAAACTTGCTGTAATAAAAAATAAAAAATTAAATTAAAAACACGAACAAGAAGTAGTGAGACAAACGTGAGGGGCTTTCTCCTGGCACATTTCATTCTAAACTCCAATCTAGAACACCACTTCCACTGAGGCTCTCTTGCCCTAGTAACCAGATTTGGTAAGGGTGAACTGCTGCCACCTTGTGGCCGTTTCACACAACAGCAGCTTTAATCCCAGCGCTAATGGTCAGTTGATATTCAAAATCATTGCAGGCCTGTAAATGACACCTGCCCTGAAAACAAATTCTGGGGTCACATATCGACCAAAAAATTCAAAGGACGTCCATATTTCAAAACGACCGTTTCAAAAGGCATATTTTACGCACATTAGTGTTCTGCTTCTTTTCCTTTCTTTCCTTTTTTGTTAAAAAACACGGGAATGGAAAAAGGCATCCCTCAGAATGGGCGAAAATCGTTGCAGACGAATCAATGGACAGAGGTTTAATCTCCAATATATATAAACAGCTCATGCAGCTTAATATTAAAAAAACAAACAACCCAAAAAAAATGGGCAGAAGATCTAAAGAGACATTTCTTCAAAGGAGACACAGAGATGGCCAAGACGCACATGAAAAGCTGCTCAACAGCACTAATTATTAGAGAAATGCAAATCAAAACTACAATGAGGTTTCACATCACACCTGTTAGAATCGGCATCATCAGAAAATCTACAAACAACCAATTCTGGGGAGGGTGTGGACAAAAGGAGCCCTCTTCCACTATTGGTGGGAATGTAAATTGATACAGTCACTATGGAGAACAGTATGGAGTTTCCTTAAAAAAATTAGAAATAGAATTATCATCTGATCCAGCAATCCCACTTCTGGGCATATACCCAGAGAAAACCGTATTTCAAAAAGGCACATTCACCACAATGTTCGTTGCAGCACTATTTACAATAGCCAGGTAATGGAAGCAACCTAAATGCCCACAGACAGATGAATGGATAAAGATGTGGTACATATATAAAATGGAATATGACTCGGCCATAAAAAGGAATGAAACTGGGTCATTTGTAGAGACATCGATGGATCGAGAGACTGTCATACAGAATGAAGTAAGTCAGAAAGAGGAAAACAAATATTGTATATTAATGCATATATGTGGAGCCTAAAAATGGTACAGATGAACTGGTTTGCAGGGAAGTAATAGAGACATAGAGGTAGAGAACAAACGTATGGACACCAAGTGTGGGAAGCCATGGGGTGGTGGTGGTGGGATGAGTTGGGAGTTTGGGATTGACCTGTATACATGTATATGCATAAAATACATAAATAATAATAACGTGCTGTATAAAAAAATAAATAAAATTAAATTTCAGAATTTTAAAAAATAAAATTTAAAAATAAAACAGAAAAAAGTTCTTCCCGTCACACAGACGTATTTATAGGAATGAATTATTTCCATATTTATGTCTATAAATACATAAAAGAGGAATAAAATCTAACTTGAACCATAAAAGAAAAAAAAATCCTGAACCAACGAGTTATACAGAGGAAAACCCTATCACGGCACTTGCTCCAGTGGTAAACAATTCTGAAATTGGTCAGAGGTGGGGAACCCTCTCCCATACAGCCAGCAACCCACCCCCCACACAAGGAGCGTCCTCATTGCAAAGCTGGGGGACCGTGACGAGGCATCTGTGAGTAAACGTGAGTTGAGCCCCAGGCCAGATGCTGCTGAACTGTCCCCACCCTTTCCAGGTAAAACACCTGAATATGTACAAGGGCTTGAAACCCTAGAGGAAGGACTGTGGAGCCACAACAGCGACAGCACGCAGGCCAACTTGGTGCCTGCAGGCCAGCCAGGGTGGTCCTGGACCCTGTCGCTCTTCCAGAAGCTTTCCATTGCCCTTCCTGAGATACCCCTCCTGTCCCGGCCCCCACTGCTTTTTTCCTTCCTCACCTCTGTCCGGAGAGAAATTCCAGCGGAAGGTATGGGTGACACATTCTCTTCTTTACAGGTGGCAGCCTGGCAACTCCTGCAGAAAGGCCAGCAGAACCCCACTCACACCGGGCCACCCACAAAGCTGTGGCCCCTCACTCCTTCCCACAAGCACAGCCCCGAGGCTGCTGACGGGGCAGATAATATGGAGTCAGGCACAGCTTCAGGGGCTATTGCTGCCCGGAGCTCTGTTTATATTGACCTCAACGAGGCACAGCTGGGGAGGGCGGGCCGGCAGGGTAAGGCTGCCCAGGTCAGCTAATCCACAACCCTCAGGGAATCACATTGTTGAAAATGGACCCCGCTAAGGCAGAAGAGATGCCAAGGAAAAAAAGGACACAATGCCATTTGCCGCACCGTAGATGAGTCTAGAAGTAATCACGTGACTTGTAGTAAGTCAGAAAGTGAAAGACACATATCATATCATATCACTTATAGGTGTTACCTAAAAATAGATACCAGGGCAGATATTTCCACGGAGAAGGGCAATCACAGATTCATTAAACAAACTTATGGTTCACCAATGGAAAGGTGTGAGGATTGGTTTCATTACGATATCGGGGTTAACAGACATATACAAACACAGGTGACATATATAATCACCAAAGACCTACAGAATACCAAGAGAGGACTACTCAACATTCTGTCATAACGTACATGGGGAAAGGATCCCAGGAAGAACAGTCATCTGTATATGTGTAAAAGAACCACATCTTCCACACCTACAACAAGCCAAACTTTGTAATCAAACTTGCTGTAATAAAAAATAAAAAATTAAATTAAAAACACGAACAAGAAGTAGTGAGACAAACGTGAGGGGCTTTCTCCTGGCACATTTCATTCTAAACTCCAATCTAGAACACCACTTCCACTGAGGCTCTCTTGCCCTAGTAACCAGATTTGGTAAGGGTGAACTGCTGCCACCTTGTGGCCGTTTCACACAACAGCAGCTTTAATCCCAGCGCTAATGGTCAGTTGATATTCAAAATCATTGCAGGCCTGTAAATGACACCTGCCCTGAAAACAAATCCTGGGGCCACATATAGACCAAAAAATTCAAAGGACGTCCATATTTCAAAACGACCATTTCAAAAGGCATATTTTACGCACATTAGTGTTCTGCTTCTTTTCCTTTCTTTCCTTTTTTGTTAAAAAACACGGGAATGTAAAAAGGCATCCCACAGAATGGGCGAAAATCGTTGCAGACGAATCAATGGACAGAGGTTTAATCTCCAATATATATAAACAGCTCATGCAGCTTAATATTAAAAAAACAAACAACCCAAAAAAAATGGGCAGAAGATCTAAAGAGACATTTCTTCAAAGGAGACACAGAGATGGCCAAGACGCACATGAAAAGCTGCTCAACAGCACTAATTATTAGAGAAATGCAAATCAAAACTACAATGAGGTATCACCTCACACCTGTTAGAATCGGCATCATCAGAAAATCTGCAAACAACCAATTCTGGGGAGGGTGTGGACAAAAGGAGCCCTCTTCCACTACTGGTGGGAATGTAAATTGATACAGTCACTATGGAGAACAGTATGGAGTTTCCTTAAAAAAATTAGAAATAGAATTACCATCTGATCCAGCAATCGCACTTCTGGGCATATACCCAGAGAAAACCGTATTTCAAAAAGGCACATTCACCACAATGTTCGTTGCAGCACTATTTACAAGAGCCAGGTAATGGAAGCAACCTAAATGCCCACAGACAGATGAATGAATAAAGATGTGGTACATATATAAAATGGAATATTACTCGGCCATAAAAAGGAATGAAACTGGGTCATTTGTAGAGACATCGATGGATCGAGAGACTGTCATACAGAATGAAGTAAGTCAGAAAGAGGAAAACAAATATCGTATATTAATGCATATATGTGGTGCCTAAAAATGGTACAGATGAACTGGTTTGCAGGGAAGTAATAGAGACATAGAGGTAGAGAACAAACGTATGGACACCAAGTGTGGGAAGCCATGGGTTGGTGGTGGTGGGATGAGTTGGGAGTTTGGGATTGACCTGTATACATGTATATGCATAAAATACATAAATAATAATAACGTGCTGTATAAAAAAATAAATAAAATTAAATTTCAGAGTTTTAAAAAATAAAATTTAAAAATAAAACAGAAAAAAGTTCTTCCCGTCACACAGACGTATTTATAGGAATGAATTATTTCCATGCTTATATCTATAAATACATAAAAGAGGTATAAAATCTAACTTGAACCATAAAAGAAAAAAAAAAACCTGAACCCACGAGTTATACAGAGGAAAACCCTATCAGGGCAATTGCTCCAGTGGTAAACAATTCTGACATTGGTCATAGGTGGGGAACCATCTCCCATACAGCCAGCAACCCACCCCCCACGCAAGGAGCGTCCTCATTGCAAAGCTGGGGGACCGTGCCGAGGCATCTGTGAGTAAACGTGAGCTGAGCCCCAGGCCAGCTGCTGCTGAACTGTTCCCACCCTTTCCAGGTAAAACACCTGAATATCTACAAGGGCTTGAAAGCCTAGTGGAAGGACCGTGGGGCCATACAAGTGACAGCATGCAGGCCAACTTGGTGCCTGCAGGCCAGCCAGGGTGGTCCTGGACCCGGGCGCTCTTCCAGAAGCTTTCCATTGCCCTGCCTGAGATACCACTCCTGTCCCGGACCCCACTGCTTTTTTCCTTCCTCACCTCTGTCCGGAGAGAAATTCCAGCGGAAGGTATGGGTGACACATCCTCTTCTTTACAGGCGGCAGCCTGGCAACTCCTGCAGAAAGGCCAGCAGAACCCCACTCACACCGGGCCACCCACAAAGCTGTGGCCCCTCACTCCCTCCCACCAGCACAGCCCCGAGACTGCTGACGGGGCAGAGAATATGGAGTCAGGCACAGCTTCAGTGGCTATTGCTGCCTGGAACGCTGTTTATATTGACCTCAACGAGGCACACCTGGGGAGGTCGGACCGGCAGGTTAAGGCTGCCTAGGTCAGCTAATCCACAACCCTCAGTGAATCACATTGTTGAAAATGGACCCCGCTAAGGCAGAAGAGATGCCAAGGAAAAAAAGGACACAATGCCATTTGCCGCACCGTAGATGAGTCTAGAAGTAATCACGTGACTTGTAGTAAGTCAGAAAGTGAAAGACACATATCATATCATATCACTTATAGGTGTTACCTAAAAATAGATACCAGGGCAGATATTTCCACGGAGAAGGGCAATCACAGATTCATTAAACAAACTTATGGTTCACCAATGGAAAGGTGTGAGGATTGGTTTCATTACGATATCGGGGTTAACAGACATATACAAACACAGGTGACATATATAATCACCAAAGACCTACAGAATACCAAGAGAGGACTACTCAACATTCTGTCATAACGTACATGGGGAAAGGATCCCAGGAAGAACAGTCATCTGTATATGTGTAAAAGAACCACATCTTCCACACCTACAACAAGCCAAACTTTGTAATCAAACTTGCTGTAATAAAAAATAAAAAATTAAATTAAAAACACGAACAAGAAGTAGTGAGACAAACTTGAGGGGCTTTCTCCTGGCACATTTCATTCTAAACTCCAATCTAGAACACCACTTCCACTGAGGCTCTCTTGCCCTAGTAACCAGATTTGGTAAGGGTGAACTGCTGCCACCTTGTGGCCGTTTCACACAACAGCAGCTTTAATCCCAGCGCTAATGGTCAGTTGATATTCAAAATCATTGCAGGCCTGTAAATGACACCTGCCCTGAAAACAAATCCTGGGGTCACATATCGACCAAAAAATTCAAAGGACGTCCATATTTCAAAACGACCATTTCAAAAGGCATATTTTACGCACATTAGTGTTCTGCTTCTTTTCCTTTCTTTCCTTTTTTGTTAAAAAACACGGGAATGGAAAAAGGCATCCCTCAGAATGGGCGAAAATCGTTGCAGACGAATCAATGGACAGAGGTTTAATCTCCAATATATGTAAACAGCTCATGCAGCTTAATATTAAAAAAACAAACAACCCAAAAAAATGGGCAGAAGATCTAAAGAGACATTTCTTCAAAGGAGACACAGAGATGGCCAAGACGCACATGAAAAGCTGCTCAACAGCACTAATTATTAGAGAAATGCAAATCAAAACTACAATGAGGTATCACCTCACACCTGTTAGAATCGGCATCATCAGAAAATCTACAAACAACCAATTCTGGGGAGGGTGTGGACAAAAGGAGCCCTCTTCCACTATTGGTGGGAATGTAAATTGATACATTCACTATGGAGAACAGTATGGAGTTTCCTTAAAAAAACTAGAAATAGAATTACCATCTGATCCAGCAATCGCACTTCTGGGCATATACCCAGAGAAAACCGTATTTCAAAAAGGCACATTCACCACAATGTTCGTTGCAGCACTATTTACAATAGCCAGGTAATGGAAGCCACCTAAATGCCCACAGACAGATGAATGGATAAAGATGTGGTACATATATAAAATGGAATATTACTCGGCCATATAAAGGAATGAAACTGGGTCATTTGTAGAGACATCGATGGATCGAGAGACTGTCATACAGAATGAAGTAAGTCAGAAAGAGGAAAACAAATATTGTATATTAATGCATATATGTGGAGCCTAAAAATGGTACAGATGAACTGGTTTGCAGGGAAGTAATAGAGACATAGAGGTAGAGAACAAACGTATGGACACCAAGTGTGGGAAGCCATGGGGTGGTGGTGGTGGGATGAGTTGGGAGTTTGGGATTGACCTGTATACATGTATATGCATAAAATACATAAATAATAATAACGTGCTGTATAAAAAAATAAATAAAATTAAATTTCAGAATTTTAAAAAATAAAATTTAAAAATAAAACAGAAAAAAGTTCTTCCCGTCACACAGACGTATTTATAGGAATGAATTATTTCCATGTTTATGTCTATAAATACATAAAAGAGGAATAAAATCTAACTTGAACCATAAAAGTAAAAAAAAAACCTGATCCAATGAGTTATACAGAGGAAAACCATATCACGGCACTTGCTCCAGTGGTAAACAATTCTGAAATTGGTCAGAGGTGGGGAACCATCTCCCATACAGCCAGCAACCCACCCCCCACGCAAGGAGCGTCCTCATTGCAAAGCTGGGGGACTGTGCCAAGGCATCTGTGAGTAAACGTGAGCTGAGCCCCAGGCCAGCTGCTGCTGAACTGTTCCCACCCTTTCCAGGTAAAACACCTGAATATGTACAAGGGCTTGAAAGCCTAGAGGAAGGACAGTGGAGCCACACCAATGACAGCGCGCAGGCCAACTTGGTGCCTGCAGGCCTGCCAGGGTGGTCCTGGCCTCGGGCGATCTTCCAGAAGCTTTCCATTGCCCTGCCTGAGATACCACTCCTGTCCCGGCCCCCACTGCTTTTTTCCTTCCTCACCTCTGTCCGGAGAGAAATTCCAGCGGAAGGTATGGGTGACACAACCTCTTCTTTACAGGCGGCAGCCTGGCAACTCCTGCAGAAAGGCCAGCAGAACCCCACTCACACCGGGCCTCCCACAAAGCTGTGGCCCCTCACTCCCTCCCAACAGCACAGCCCCGAGACTGCTGACGGGGCAGAGAATATGGAGTCAGGCACAGCTTCAGGGGCTATTGCTGCCTGGAGCTCTGTTTATATTGACCTCAACGAGGCACACCTTGGGAGGGCGGGCCGGCAGTGTAAGGCTGCCCAGGTCAGCTAATCCACAACCCTCAGGGAATCACATTGTTGAAAATGGACCCCGCTAAGGCAGAAGAGAAGCCAAGGGAAAAAAGGACACAATGCCATTTGCAGCACCGTAGATGAGTCTAGAAGTAATCACGTGACTTGTAGTAAGTCAGAAAGTGAAAGACACATATCATATCATATCACTTATAGGTGTTACCTAAAAATGGATACCAGGGCAGATATTTCCACGGAGAAGGGCAATCACAGATTCATTAAACAAACTTATGGTTCCCCAATGGAAAGGTGTGAGGATTGGTTTCATTATGATATCGGGGTTAACAGACATATACAAACACAGATGACATATATAATCACCAAAGACCTACAGAATACCAAGAGAGGACTACTCAACATTCTGTCATAACGTACATGGGAAAAGGATCCCAGGAAGAAGAGACATCTGTATATGTGTAAAAGAACCACATCTTCCACACCTACAACAAGCCAAACATTGTAATCAAACTTGCTGTAATAAAAAATAAAAAATTAAATTAAAAACACGAACAAGAAGTAGTGAGACAAACGTGAGGGGCTTTCTCCTGGCACATTTCATTCTAAACTCCAATCTAGAACACCACTTCCACTGAGGCTCTCTTGCACTAGTAACCAGATTTGGTAAGGGTGAACTGCTGCCACCTTGTGGCCGTTTCACACAACAGCAGCTTTAATCCCAGCGCTAATGGTCAGTTGATATTCAAAATCATTGCAGGCCTGTAAATGACACCTGCCCTGAAAACAAATCCTGGGGTCACATATCGACCAAAAAATTCAAAGGACGTCCATATTTCAAAACGACCATTTCAAAAGGCATATTTTACGCACATTAGTGTTCTGCTTCTTTTCCTTTCTTTCCTTTTTTGTTAAAAAACACGGGAATGGAAAAAGGCATCCCTCAGAATGGGCGAAAATCGTTGCAGATGAATCAATGGACAGAGGTTTAATCTCCAATATATATAAACAGCTCATGCAGCTTAATATTAAAAAAACAAACAACCCAAAAAAAATGGGCAGAAGATCTAAAGAGACATTTCTTCAAAGGAGACACAGAGATGGCCAAGACTCACATGAAAAGCTGCTCAAGAGCACTAATTATTAGAGAAATGCAAATCAGAACTACAATGAGGTATAACCTCACTCCTGTTAGAATCGGCATCATCAGAAAATCTGCAAACAACCAATTCTGGGGAGGGTGTGGACAAAAGGAGCCCTCTTCCACTAGTGGTGGGAATGTAAATTGATACAGTCACTATGGAGAACAGTATGGAGTTTCCTTAAAAAAACTAGAAATAGAATTACCAACTGATTCAGCAATCCCACTTCTGGTCATATACCCAGAGATAACCGTATTTCAAAAAGGCATATTCACCACAATGTTCGTTGCAGCACTATTTACAATAGCCAGGTAATGGAAGCAACCTAAATGCCCACAGACAGATGAATGGATAAAGATGTGATACATATATAAAATGGAATATCACTCGGCCATAAAAAGGAGTGAAACTGGGTCATTTGTAGAGACATCGATGGATCGAGAGACTGTCATACAGAATGAAGTAAGTCAGAAAGAGGAAAACAAATATTGTATATTAATGAATATATGTGGAGCCACAAAATGGTACAGATGAACTGGTTTGCAGGGAAGAAATAGAGACACAGATGTAGAGAACAAACGTATGGACACCAAGTGTGGGAAGCCATGGAGTGGTGGTGGTGGGATGAGTTGGGAGTTTGGGATTGACCTGTATACATGTATATGCATAAAACACATAACTAATAATAACGTGCTGTATAAAAAAAATAAATTAAATTAAATTTCAAAATTTTAAAAAATAAAATCTAAAAATAGAACAGAAAAAAGTTCTTCCCGTCACACAGATGTGTTTCTAGGAATTAATTATTTCCATGCTTATATCTATAAATACATAAAAGAGGTATAAAATCTAACTTGAACCATAAAAGAAAAAAAAAACCTGAACCCACGAGTTATACAGAGGAAAACCCTATCAGGGCAATTGCTCCAGTGGTAAACAATTCTGACATTGGTCATAGGTGGGGAACCATCTCCCATACAGCCAGCAACCCACCCCCCACGCAAGGAGCGTCCTCATTGCAAAGCTGGGGGACCGTGCCGAGGCATCTGTGAGTAAACGTGAGCTGAGCCCCAGGCCAGCTGCTGCTGAACTGTTCCCACCCTTTCCAGGTAAAACACCTGAATATGTACAAGGGCTTGAAAGCCTAGTGGAAGGACCGTGGAACCATACCAGTGACAGCATGCAGGCCAACTTGGTGCCTGCAGGCCAGCCAGGGTGGTCCTGGACGCGGGCGCTCTTCCAGAAGCTTTCCATTGCCCTGCCTGAGATACCACTCCTGTCCCGGCCCCCACTGCTTTCTTCCTTCCTCACCTCTGTCCGGAGAGAAATTCCAGCGGAAGGTATGGGTGACACAACCTCTTCTTTACAGGCGGCAGCCTGGCAACTCCTGCAGAAAGGCCAGCAGAACCCCACTCACAACGGGCCACCCACAAAGCTGTGGCCCCTCACTCCCTCCCACCAGCACAGCCCCGAGACTGCTGACGGGGCAGAGAATATGGAGTCAGGCACAGCTTCAGTGGCTATTGCTGCCTGGAACGCTGTTTATATTGACCTCAACGAGGCACACCTGGGGAGGGCGGACCGGCAGGGTAAGGCTGCCCAGGTCAGCTAATCCACAACCCTCAGGGAATCACATTGTTGAAAATGGACCCCGCTAAGGCAGAAGAGAAGCCAAGGGAAAAAAGGACACAATGCCATTTGCAGCACCGTAGATTATTCTAGAAGTAATCACGTGACTTGTAGTAAGTCAGAAAGTGAAAGACACATATCGTATCATAAAACTTATAGGTGTTACCTAAAAATGGATACCAGGGCAGATATTTCCACGGAGAAGGGCAATCACAGATTCATTAAACAAACTTATGGTTCACCAATGGAAAGGTGTGAGGATTGGTTTCATTACGATATCGGGGTTAACAGACATATACAAACACAGGTGACATATATAATCACCAAAGACCTACAGAATACCAAGAGAGGACTACTCAACATTCTGTCATAACGTACATGGGAAAAGGATCCCAGGAAGAAGAGACATCTGTATATGTGTAAAAGAACCACATCTTCCACACCTACAAAAAGCCAAACATTGTAATCAAACTTGCTGTAATAAAAAATAAAAAATTAAATTAAAAACACGAACAAGAAGTAGTGAGACAAACGTGGGGGGCTTTCTCCTGGCACATTCCATTCTAAACTCCAATCTAGAACACCACTTCCACTGAGGCTCTCTTGCCCTAGTAACCAGATTTGGTAAAGGTGAACTGCTGCCACCTTGTGGCCGTTTCACACAACAGCAGCTTTAATCCCAACGCTAATGGTCAGTTGATATTCAAAATCATTGCAGGCCTGTAAATGACACCTGCCCTGAAAACAAATCCTGGGGTCACATATCGACCAAAATATTCAAAGGACGTCCATATTTCAAAACGACCGTTTCAAAAGGCATATTTTAGGCACATTAGTGGTCTGCTTCTTTTCCTTTCTTTCCTTTTTTGTTAAAAAAAAACGGGAATGGAAAAAAGCATCCCTCAGAATGGGCGAAAATCGTTGCAGACGAATCAATGGACAGAGGTTTAATCTCCAATATACATAAACAACTCATGCAGCTTAATATTAAAAAAACAAACAACCCAAAAAAATGGGCAGAAGATCTAAAGAGACGTTTCTTCAAAGGAGACACAGAGATGGCCAAGACGCACATGAAAAGCTGCTCAACAGCACTAATTATTAGAGAAATGCAAATCAAAACTACAATGAGGTTTCACATCACACCTGTTAGAATCGGCATCATCAGAAAATCTACAAACAACCAATTCTGGGGAGGGTGTGGACAAAAGGAGCCCTCTTCCACTATTGGTGGGAATGTAAATTGATACAGTCACTATGGAGAACAGTATGGAGTTTCCTTAAAAAAATTAGAAATAGAATTACCATCTGATCCAGCAATCCCACTTCTGGGCATATACCCAGAGAAAACCGTATTTCAAAAAGGCACATTCACCACAATGTTCGTTGCAGCACTATTTACAATAGCCAGGTAATGGAAGCAACCTAAATGCCCACAGACAGATGAATGGATAAAGATGTGGTACATATATAAAATGGAATATTACTCGGCCATAAAGAGGAATGAAACTGGGTCATTTGTAGAGACATCGATGGATTTGTGACTGTCATACAGAATGAAGTAAGTCAGAAAGAGGAAAACAAATATTGTATATGAATGCATATATGTGGAGCCTAAAAATGGTACAGATGAACTGGTTTGCAGGGAAGTAATAGAGACATAGAGGTAGAGAACAAACGTATGGACACCAAGTGTGGGAAGCCATGGGGTGGTGGTGGTGGGATGAGTTGGGAGTTTGGGATTGACCTGTATACATGTATATGCATAAAATACATAAATAATAATAAGGTGCTGTATAAAAAAATAAATAAAATTAAATTTCAGAATTTTAAATAATAAAATTTAAAAATAAAACAGAAAAAAGTTCTTCCCGTCACACAGACGTATTTATAGGAATGAATTATTTCCATGCTTATATGTATAAATACATAAAGGAGGAATAAAATCTAACTTGAACGATAAAAGAAGAAAAAAGTGAACCCACGAGTTATACAGAGGAAAACCCTATCACGGCACTTGCTCCAGCGGTAAACAATTCTGAAATTCGTCAGAGGTGGGGAACCATCTCCCATACAGCCAGCAACCCACCCCCCACGCAAGGAGCGTCCTCATTGCAAAGCTGGGGGACCGTGACGAGGCATCTGTGAGTAAATGTGAGTTGAGCCCCAGGCCAGCTGCTGCTGAACTGTCCCCACCCTTTCCAGGTAAAACACCTGAATATGTACAAGGGCTTGAAACCCTAGAGGAAGGACTGTGGAGCCACACCAGTGACAGCACGCAGGCCAACTTGGTGCCCGCAGGCCAGCCAGGGTGGTCCTGGTCCCTGGCGCTCTTCCAGAAGCTTTCCATTGCCCTTCCTGAGATACCCCTCCTGTCCCGGCCCCCACTGCTTTTTACCTTCCTCACCTCTGTCCGGAGAGAAATTCCAGCGGAAGGTATGGGTGACACATCCTCTTCTTTACAGGCGGCAGCCTGGCAACTCCTGCAGAAAGGCCAGCAGAACCCCACTCACACCGGGCCACCAACAAAGCTGTGGCCCCTCACTCCCTCCCACCAGCACAGCCCCGAGACTGCTGATGGGGCAGAGAATATGGAGTCAGGCACAGCTTCAGTGGCTATTGCTGCCTGGAGCACTGTTTTTCTTGAACTCGACCAGGCAAACCTGGGGAGGGCCAGCTGGCAGCGTAAGGCTGCCCAGGTCAGCTAATCCACAACCCTCAGGGAATCACATTGTTGAAAATGGACCTTGCTAAGGCAGAAGAGAAGCCAAGGGAAAAAAGGACACATTGCCATTTGCAGCACCGTAGATGAGTCTAGAAGTAATCACGTGACTTGTAGTAAGTCAGAAAGTGAAAGACACATATCATATCATATCACTTATAGGTGTTACCTAAAAATGGATACCAGGGCAGATATTTCCACGGAGAAGGGCAATCACAGATTCATTAAACAAACTTATGGTTCACCAATGGAAAGGTGTGAGGATTGGTTTCATTACGATATCGGGGTTAACAGACATATACAAACACAGGTGACATATATAATCACCAAAGACCTACAGAATACCAAGAGAGGACTACTCAACATTCTGTCATAACGTACATGGGAAAAGGATCCCAGGAAGAAGAGACATCTGTATATGTGTAAAAGAACCACATCTTCCACACCTACAACAAGCCAAACATTGTAATCAAACTTGCTGTAATAAAAAATAAAAAAAAATAAATTAAAAACACGAACAAGTTGTAGTGAGACAAACGTGAGGGGCTTTCTCCTGGCACATTCCATTCTAAATTCCAATCTAGAACACCACTTCCACTGAGGCTCTCTTGCCCTAGTAACCAGATTTGGTAAGCGTGAACTGCTGCCACCTTGTGGCCGTTTCACACAACAGCAGCTTTAATCCCAGCGCTAATGGTCAGTTGATATTCAAAATCATTGCAGGCCTGTAAATGACACCTGCCCTGAAAACAAATCCTGGGGTCAGATATCGACCAAAAAATTCAAAGGACGTCCATATTTCAAAACGACCGTTTCAAAAGGCATATTTTACGCACATTAGTGTTCTGCTTCTTTTCCTTTCTTTCCTTTTTTCTTAAAAAACACGGGAATGGAAAAAGGCATCCCTCAGAATGGGCGAAAATCGTTGCAGACGAATCAATGGACAGAGTTTTAATCTCCAATATATGTAAACAGCTCATGCAGCTTAATATTAAAAAAACAAACAACCCAAAAAAATGGGCAGAAGATCTAAAGAGACATTTCTTCAAAGGAGACACAGAGATGGCCAAGACGCACATGAAAAGCTGCTCAACAGCACTAATTATTAGAGAAATGCAAATCAAAACTACAATGAGGTATCACCTCACACCTGTTAGAATCGGCATCATCAGAAAATCTACAAACAACCAATTCTGGGGAGGGTGTGGACAAAAGGAGCCCTCTTCCACTATTGGTGGGAATGTAAATTGATACATTCACTATGGAGAACAGTATGGAGTTTCCTTAAAAAAACTAGAAATAGAATTACCATCTGATCCAGCAATCCCACTTCTGGGCATATACCCAGAGAAAACCGTATTTCAAAAAGGCACATTCACCACAATGTTCGTTGCAGCACTATTTACAATAGCCAGGTAATGGAAGCCACCTAAATGCCCACAGACAGATGAATGGATAAAGATGTGGTACATATATAAAATGGAATATTACTCGGCCATATAAAGGAATGAAACTGGGTCATTTGTAGAGACATCGATGGATCGAGAGACTGTCATACAGAATGAAGTAAGTCAGAAAGAGGAAAACAAATATTGTATATTAATGCATATATGTGGAGCCTAAAAATGGTACAGATGAACTGGTTTGCAGGGAAGTAATAGAGACATAGAGGTAGAGAACAAACGTATGGACACCAAGTGTGGGAAGCCATGGGGTGGTGGTGGTGGGATGAGTTGGGAGTTTGGGATTGACCTGTATACATGTATATGCATAAAATACATAAATAATAATAACGTGCTGTATAAAAAAATAAATAAAATTAAATTTCAGAATTTAAAAAAATAAAATTTAAAAATAAAACAGAAAAAAGTTCTTCCCGTCACACAGACGTATTTATAGGAATGAATTATTTCCATGTTTATGTCTATAAATACATAAAAGAGGAATAAAATCTAACTTGAACCATAAAAGTAAAAAAAAAACCTGATCCAATGAGTTATACAGAGGAAAACCATATCACGGCACTTGCTCCAGTGGTAAACAATTCTGAAATTGGTCAGAGGTGGGGAACCATCTCCCATACAGCCAGCAACCCACCCCCCACGCAAGGAGCGTCCTCATTGCAAAGCTGGGGGACAGTGCCAAGGCATCTGTGAGTAAACGTGAGCTGAGCCCCAGGCCAGCTGCTGCTGAACTGTTCCCACCCTTTCCAGGTAAAACACCTGAATATGTACAAGGGCTTGAAAGCCTAGAGGAAGGACAGTGGAGCCACACCAACGACAGCGCGCAGGCCAACTTGGTGCCTGCAGGCCTGCCAGGGTGGTCCTGGCCTCGGGCGATCTTCCAGAAGCTTTCCATTGCCCTGCCTGAGATACCACTCCTGTCCCGGCCCCCACTGCTTTTTTCCTTCCTCACCTCTGTCCGGAGAGAAATTCCAGCGGAAGGTATGGGTGACACAACCTCTTCTTTACAGGCGGCAGCCTGGCAACTCCTGCAGAAAGGCCAGCAGAACCCCACTCACACCGGGCCACCCACAAAGCTGTGGCCCCTCACTCCCTCCCAACAGCACAGCCCCGAGACTGCTGACGGGGCAGAGAATATGGAGTCAGGCACAGCTTCAGGGGCTATTGCTGCCTGGAGCTCTGTTTATATTGACCTCAACGAGGCACACCTTGGGAGGGCGGGCCGGCAGTGTAAGGCTGCCCAGGTCAGCTAATCCACAACCCTCAGGGAATCACATTGTTGAAAATGGACCCCGCTAAGGCAGAAGAGAAGCCAAGGGAAAAAAGGACACAATGCCATTTGTAGCACCGTAGATGAGTCTAGAAGTAATCACGTGACTTGTAGTAAGTCAGAAAGTGAAAGACACATATCATATCATATCACTTATAGGTGTTACCTAAAAATGGATACCAGGGCAGATATTTCCACGGAGAAGGGCAATCACAGATTCATTAAACAAACTTATGGTTCCCCAATGGAAAGGTGTGAGGATTGGTTTCATTACGATATCGGGGTTAACAGACATATACAAACACAGATGACATATATAATCACCAAAGACCTACAGAATACCAAGAGAGGACTACTCAACATTCTGTCATAACGTACATGGGAAAAGGATCCCAGGAAGAAGAGACATCTGTATATGTGTAAAAGAACCACATCTTCCACACCTACAACAAGCCAAACATTGTAATCAAACTTGCTGTAATAAAAAATAAAAAATTAAATTAAAAACACGAACAAGAAGTAGTGAGACAAACGTGAGGGGCTTTCTCCTGGCACATTTCATTCTAAACTCCAATCTAGAACACCACTTCCACTGAGGCTCTCTTGCACTAGTAACCAGATTTGGTAAGGGTGAACTGCTGCCACCTTGTGGCCGTTTCACACAACAGCAGCTTTAATCCCAGCGCTAATGGTCAGTTGATATTCAAAATCATTGCAGGCCTGTAAATGACACCTGCCCTGAAAACAAATCCTGGGGTCACATATCGACCAAAAAATTCAAAGGACGTCCATATTTCAAAACGACCATTTCAAAAGGCATATTTTACGCACATTAGTGTTCTGCTTCTTTTCCTTTCTTTCCTTTTTTGTTAAAAAACACGGGAATGGAAAAAGGCATCCCTCAGAATGGGCGAAAATCGTTGCAGATGAATCAATGGACAGAGGTTTAATCTCCAATATATATAAACAGCTCATGCAGCTTAATATTAAAAAAACAAACAACCCAAAAAAAATGGGCAGAAGATCTAAAGAGACATTTCTTCAAAGGAGACACAGAGATGGCCAAGACTCACATGAAAAGCTGCTCAAGAGCACTAATTATTAGAGAAATGCAAATCAGAACTACAATGAGGTATAACCTCACTCCTGTTAGAATCGGCATCATCAGAAAATCTGCAAACAACCAATTCTGGGGAGGGTGTGGACAAAAGGAGCCCTCTTCCACTAGTGGTGGGAATGTAAATTGATACAGTCACTATGGAGAACAGTATGGAGTTTCCTTAAAAAAACTAGAAATAGAATTACCAACTGATTCAGCAATCCCACTTCTGGTCATATACCCAGAGATAACCGTATTTCAAAAAGGCATATTCACCACAATGTTCGTTGCAGCACTATTTACAATAGCCAGGTAATGGAAGCAACCTAAATGCCCACAGACAGATGAATGGATAAAGATGTGATACATATATAAAATGGAATATCACTCGGCCATAAAAAGGAGTGAAACTGGGTCATTTGTAGAGACATCGATGGATCGAGAGACTGTCATACAGAATGAAGTAAGTCAGAAAGAGGAAAACAAATATTGTATATTAATGAATATATGTGGAGCCACAAAATGGTACAGATGAACTGGTTTGCAGGGAAGAAATAGAGACACAGATGTAGAGAACAAACGTATGGACACCAAGTGTGGGAAGCCATGGAGTGGTGGTGGTGGGATGAGTTGGGAGTTTGGGATTGACCTGTATACATGTATATGCATAAAATACATAACTAATAATAACGTGCTGTATAAAAAAAATAAATTAAATTAAATTTCAAAATTTTAAAAAATAAAATCTAAAAATAGAACAGAAAAAAGTTCTTCCCGTCACACAGATGTGTTTCTAGGAATTAATTATTTCCATGCTTATATCTATAAATACATAAAAGAGGTATAAAATCTAACTTGAACCATAAAAGAAAAAAAAACCTGAACCCACGAGTTATACAGAGGAAAACCCTATCAGGGCAATTGCTCCAGTGGTAAACAATTCTGACATTGGTCATAGGTGGGGAACCATCTCCCATACAGCCAGCAACCCACCCCCCACGCAAGGAGCGTCCTCATTGCAAAGCTGGGGGACCGTGCCGAGGCATCTGTGAGTAAACGTGAGCTGAGCCCCAGGCCAGCTGCTGCTGAACTGTTCCCACCCTTTCCAGGTAAAACACCTGAATATGTACAAGGGCTTGAAAGCCTAGTGGAAGGACCGTGGAACCATACCAGTGACAGCATGCAGGCCAACTTGGTGCCTGCAGGCCAGCCAGGGTGGTCCTGGACGCGGGCGCTCTTCCAGAAGCTTTCCATTGCCCTGCCTGAGATACCACTCCTGTCCCGGCCCCCACTGCTTTCTTCCTTCCTCACCTCTGTCCGGAGAGAAATTCCAGCGGAAGGTATGGGTGACACAACCTCTTCTTTACAGGCGGCAGCCTGGCAACTCCTGCAGAAAGGCCAGCAGAACCCCACTCACAACGGGCCACCCACAAAGCTGTGGCCCCTCACTCCCTCCCACCAGCACAGCCCCGAGACTGCTGACGGGGCAGAGAATATGGAGTCAGGCACAGCTTCAGTGGCTATTGCTGCCTGGAACGCTGTTTATATTGACCTCAACGAGGCACACCTGGGGAGGGCGGACCGGCAGGGTAAGGCTGCCCAGGTCAGCTAATCCACAACCCTCAGGGAATCACATTGTTGAAAATGGACCCCGCTAAGGCAGAAGAGAAGCCAAGGGAAAAAAGGACACAATGCCATTTGCAGCACCGTAGATTATTCTAGAAGTAATCACGTGACTTGTAGTAAGTCAGAAAGTGAAAGACACATATCGTATCATAAAACTTATAGGTGTTACCTAAAAATGGATACCAGGGCAGATATTTCCACGGAGAAGGGCAATCACAGATTCATTAAACAAACTTATGGTTCACCAATGGAAAGGTGTGAGGATTGGTTTCATTACGATATCGGGGTTAACAGACATATACAAACACAGGTGACATATATAATCACCAAAGACCTACAGAATACCAAGAGAGGACTACTCAACATTCTGTCATAACGTACATGGGAAAAGGATCCCAGGAAGAAGAGACATCTGTATATGTGTAAAAGAACCACATCTTCCACACCTACAAAAAGCCAAACATTGTAATCAAACTTGCTGTAATAAAAAATAAAAAATTAAATTAAAAACACGAACAAGAAGTAGTGAGACAAACGTGGGGGGCTTTCTCCTGGCACATTCCATTCTAAACTCCAATCTAGAACACCACTTCCACTGAGGCTCTCTTGCCCTAGTAACCAGATTTGGTAAAGGTGAACTGCTGCCACCTTGTGGCCGTTTCACACAACAGCAGCTTTAATCCCAACGCTAATGGTCAGTTGATATTCAAAATCATTGCAGGCCTGTAAATGACACCTGCCCTGAAAACAAATCCTGGGGTCACATATCGACCAAAATATTCAAAGGACGTCCATATTTCAAAACGACCGTTTCAAAAGGCATATTTTAGGCACATTAGTGGTCTGCTTCTTTTCCTTTCTTTCCTTTTTTGTTAAAAAAAAACGGGAATGGAAAAAAGCATCCCTCAGAATGGGCGAAAATCGTTGCAGACGAATCAATGGACAGAGGTTTAATCTCCAATATACATAAACAACTCATGCAGCTTAATATTAAAAAAACAAACAACCCAAAAAAATGGGCAGAAGATCTAAAGAGACGTTTCTTCAAAGGAGACACAGAGATGGCCAAGACGCACATGAAAAGCTGCTCAACAGCACTAATTATTAGAGAAATGCAAATCAAAACTACAATGAGGTTTCACATCACACCTGTTAGAATCGGCATCATCAGAAAATCTACAAACAACCAATTCTGGGGAGGGTGTGGACAAAAGGAGCCCTCTTCCACTATTGGTGGGAATGTAAATTGATACAGTCACTATGGAGAACAGTATGGAGTTTCCTTAAAAAAATTAGAAATAGAATTACCATCTGATCCAGCAATCCCACTTCTGGGCATATACCCAGAGAAAACCGTATTTCAAAAAGGCACATTCACCACAATGTTCGTTGCAGCACTATTTACAATAGCCAGGTAATGGAAGCAACCTAAATGCCCACAGACAGATGAATGGATAAAGATGTGGTACATATATAAAATGGAATATTACTCGGCCATAAAGAGGAATGAAACTGGGTCATTTGCAGAGACATCGATGGATTTGTGACTGTCATACAGAATGAAGTAAGTCAGAAAGAGGAAAACAAATATTGTATATGAATGCATATATGTGGAGCCTAAAAATGGTACAGATGAACTGGTTTGCAGGGAAGTAATAGAGACATAGAGGTAGAGAACAAACGTATGGACACCAAGTGTGGGAAGCCATGGGGTGGTGGTGGTGGGATGAGTTGGGAGTTTGGGATTGACCTGTATACATGTATAAGCATAAAATACATAAATAATAATAAGGTGCTGTATAAAAAAATAAATAAAATTAAATTTCAGAATTTTAAATAATAAAATTTAAAAATAAAACAGAAAAAAGTTCTTCCCGTCACACAGACGTATTTATAGGAATGAATTATTTCCATGCTTATATGTATAAATACATAAAGGAGGAATAAAATCTAACTTGAACGATAAAAGAAGAAAAAAGTGAACCCACGAGTTATACAGAGGAAAACCCTATCACGGCACTTGCTCCAGCGGTAAACAATTCTGAAATTGGTCAGAGGTGGGGAACCATCTCCCATACAGCCAGCAACCCACCCCCCACGCAAGGAGCGTCCTCATTGCAAAGCTGGGGGACCGTGACGAGGCATCTGTGAGTAAATGTGAGTTGAGCCCCAGGCCAGCTGCTGCTGAACTGTCCCCACCCTTTCCAGGTAAAACACCTGAATATGTACAAGGGCTTGAAACCCTAGAGGAAGGACTGTGGAGCCACACCAGCGACAGCACGCAGGCCAACTTGGTGCCCGCAGGCCAGCCAGGGTGGTCCTGGTCCCTGGCGCTCTTCCAGAAGCTTTCCATTGCCCTTCCTGAGATACCCCTCCTGTCCCGGCCCCCACTGCTTTTTTCCTTCCTCACCTCTGTCCGGAGAGAAATTCCAGCGGAAGGTATGGGTGACACACCCTCTTCTTTACAGGTGGCAGCCTGGCAACTCCTGCAGAAAGGCCAGCAGAACCCCACTCACACCGGGCCACCCACAAAGCTGTGGCCCCTCACTCCTTCCCACCAGCACAGCCCCGAGACTGCTGACGGGGCAGAGAATATGGAGTCAGGCACAGCTTCTGGGGCTATTGCTGCCTGGAGCTCTGTTTATATTGACCTCAACGAGGCACACCTTGGGAGGGCGGGCCGGCAGTGTAAGGCTGCCCAGGTCAGCTAATCCACAACCCTCAGGGAATCACATTGTTGAAAATGGACCCCGCTAAGGCAGAAGAGAAGCCAAGGGAAAAAAGGACACAATGCCATTTGCAGCACCGTAGATGAGTCTAGAAGTAATCACGTGACTTGTAGTAAGTCAGAAAGTGAAAGACACATATCATATCATATCACTTATAGGTGTTACCTAAAAATGGATACCAGGGCAGATATTTCCACGGAGAAGGGCAATCACAGATTCATTAAACAAACTTATGGTTCACCAATGGAAAGGTGTGAGGATTGGTTTCATTACGATATCGGTGTTAACAGACATATACAAACACAGATGACATATATAATCACCAAAGACCTACAGAATACCAAGAGAGGACTACTCAACATTCTGTCATAACGTACATGGGAAAAGGATCCCAGGAAGAAGAGACATCTGTATATGTGTAAAAGAACCACATCTTCCACACCTACAACAAGCCAAACATTGTAATCAAACTTGCTGTAATAAAAAATAAAAAAAAATAAATTAAAAACACGAACAAGTTGTAGTGAGACAAACGTGAGGGGCTTTCTCCTGGCACATTCCATTCTAAATTCCAATCTAGAACACCACTTCCACTGAGGCTCTCTTGCCCTAGTAACCAGATTTGGTAAGCGTGAACTGCTGCCACCTTGTGGCCGTTTCACACAACAGCAGCTTTAATCCCAGCGCTAATGGTCAGTTGATATTCAAAATCATTGCAGGCCTGTAAATGACACCTGCCCTGAAAACAAATCCTGGGGTCAGATATCGACCAAAAAATTCAAAGCATCCATATTTCAAAACGACCGTTTCAAAAGGCATATTTTACGCACATTAGTGTTCTGCTTCTTTTCCTTTCTTTCCTTTTTTGTTAAAAAACACGGGAATGGAAAAAGGCATCCCACAGAATGGGCGAAAATCGTTGCAGACGAATCAATGGACAGAGGTTTAATCTCCAATATATATAAACAACTCATGCAGCTTAATATTAAAAAAAACAAACAAGCCATAAAAATGGGCAGAAGATCTAAAGAGACGTTTCTTCAAAGGAGACACAGAGATGGCCAAGACGCACATGAAAAGCTGCTCAACAGCACTAATTATTAGAGAAATGCAAATCAAAACTACAATGAGGTATCACCTCACACCTGTTAGAATCGGCATCATCAGAAAATCTGCAAACAACCAATTCTGGGGAGGGTGTGGACAAAAGGAGCCCTCTTCCACTAGTGGTGGGAATGTAAATTGATACAGTCACTATGGAGAACAGTATGGAGTTTCCTTAAAAAAACTAGAAATAGAATTACCAACTGATTCAGCAATCCCACTTCTGGTCATATACCCAGAGATAACCGTATTTCAAAAAGGCATATTCACCACAATGTTCGTTGCAGCACTATTTACAATAGCCAGGTAATGGAAGCAACCTAAATGCCCACAGACAGATGAATGGATAAAGATGTGGTACATATATAAAATGGAATATGACTCGGCCATAAAAAGGAATGAAACTGGGTCATTTGTAGAGACATCGATGGATCGAGAGACTGTCATACAGAATGAAGTAAGTCAGAAAGAGGAAAACAAATATTGTATATTAATGCATATATGTGGAGCCAAAAAATGGTACAGATGAACTGGTTTGCAGGGAAGAAATAGAGACACAGATGTAGAGAACAAACGTATGGACACCAAGTGTGGGAAGCCATGGAGTGGTGGTGGTGGGATGAGTTGGGAGTTTGGGATTGACCTGTATACATGTATATGCATAAAATACATAACTAATAATAACGTGCTGTATAAAAAAATAAATTAAATTAAATTTCAAAATTTTAAAAAATAAAATTTAAAAATAGAACAGAAAAAAGTTCTTCCCGTCACACTGATGTATTTATAAGAATGAATTATTTCCATGCTTATATCTATAAATACATAAAAGAGGTATAAAATCTAACTTGAACCATAAAAGAAAAAAAATCCTGAACCCACGAGTTATACAGAGGAAAACCCTATCAGGGCAATTGCTCCAGTGGTCAACAATTCTGACATTGGTCATAGGTGGGGAACCATCTCCCATACAGCCAGCAACCCACCCCCCACGCAAGGAGCGTCCTCATTGCAAAGCTGGGGGACCGTGCCGAGGCATCTGTGAGTAAACGTGAGCTGAGCCCCAGGCCAGCTGCTGCTGAACTGTTCCCACCCTTTCCAGGTAAAACACCTGAATATGTACAAGGGCTTGAAAGCCTAGTGGAAGGACCGTGGAGCCATACCAGTGACAGCATGCAGGCCAACTTGGTGCCTGCAGGCCAGCCAGGGTGGTCCTGGAACCGGGCGCTCTTCCAGAAGCTTTCCATTGCCCTGCCTGAGATACCACTCCTGTCCCGGACCCCACTGCTTTTTACCTTCCTCACCTCTGTCCGGAGAGAAATTCCAGCGGAAGGTATGGGTGACACATCCTCTTCTTTACAGGCGGCAGCCTGGCAACTCCTGCAGAAAGGCCAGCAGAACCCCACTCACACCGGGCCACCAACAAAGCTGTGGCCCCTCACTCCCTCCCACCAGCACAGCCCCGAGACTGCTGATGGGGCAGAGAATATGGAGTCAGGCACAGCTTCAGTGGCTATTGCTGCCTGGAGCACTGTTTTTCTTGAACTCGACCAGGCAAACCTGGGGAGGGCCAGCTGGCAGCGTAAGGCTGCCCAGGTCAGCTAATCCACAACCCTCAGGGAATCACATTGTTGAAAATGGACCTTGCTAAGGCAGAAGAGAAGCCAAGGGAAAAAAGGACACATTGCCATTTGCAGCACCGTAGATGAGTCTAGAAGTAATCACGTGACTTGTAGTAAGTCAGAAAGTGAAAGACACATATCATATCATATCACTTATAGGTGTTACCTAAAAATGGATACCAGGGCAGATATTTCCACGGAGAAGGGCAATCACAGATTCATTAAACAAACTTATGGTTCACCAATGGAAAGGTGTGAGGATTGGTTTCATTACGATATCGGGGTTAACAGACATATACAAACACAGGTGACATATATAATCACCAAAGACCTACAGAATACCAAGAGAGGACTACTCAACATTCTGTCATAACGTACATGGGAAAAGGATCCCAGGAAGAAGAGACATCTGTATATGTGTAAAAGAACCACATCTTCCACACCTACAACAAGCCAAACATTGTAATCAAACTTGCTGTAATAAAAAATAAAAAAAAATAAATTAAAAACACGAACAAGTTGTAGTGAGACAAACGTGAGGGGCTTTCTCCTGGCACATTCCATTCTAAATTCCAATCTAGAACACCACTTCCACTGAGGCTCTCTTGCCCTAGTAACCAGATTTGGTAAGCGTGAACTGCTGCCACCTTGTGGCCGTTTCACACAACAGCAGCTTTAATCCCAGCGCTAATGGTCAGTTGATATTCAAAATCATTGCAGGCCTGTAAATGACACCTGCCCTGAAAACAAATCCTGGGGTCAGATATCGACCAAAAAATTCAAAGGACGTCCATATTTCAAAACGACCGTTTCAAAAGGCATATTTTACGCACATTAGTGTTCTGCTTCTTTTCCTTTCTTTCCTTTTTTGTTAAAAAACACGGGAATGGAAAAAGGCATCCCACAGAATGGGCGAAAATCGTTGCAGACGAATCAATGGACAGAGGTTTAATCTCCAATATATATAAACAACTCATGCAGCTTAATATTAAAAAAAACAAACAAGCCATAAAAATGGGCAGAAGATCTAAAGAGACGTTTCTTCAAAGGAGACACAGAGATGGCCAAGACGCACATGAAAAGCTGCTCAACAGCACTAATTATTAGAGAAATGCAAATCAAAACTACAATGAGGTATCACCTCACACCTGTTAGAATCGGCATCATCAGAAAATCTGCAAACAACCAATTCTGGGGAGGGTGTGGACAAAAGGAGCCCTCTTCCACTAGTGGTGGGAATGTAAATTGATACAGTCACTATGGAGAACAGTATGGAGTTTCCTTAAAAAAACTAGAAATAGAATTACCAACTGATTCAGCAATCCCACTTCTGGTCATATACCCAGAGATAACCGTATTTCAAAAAGGCATATTCACCACAATGTTCGTTGCAGCACTATTTACAATAGCCAGGTAATGGAAGCAACCTAAATGCCCACAGACAGATGAATGGATAAAGATGTGGTACATATATAAAATGGAATATCACTCGGCCATAAAAAGGAATGAAACTGGGTCATTTGTAGAGACATCGATGGATCGAGAGACTGTCATACAGAATGAAGTAAGTCAGAAAGAGGAAAACAAATATTGTATATTAATGCATATATGTGGAGCCAAAAAATGGTACAGATGAACTGGTTTGCAGGGAAGAAATAGAGACACAGATGTAGAGAACAAACGTATGGACACCAAGTGTGGGAAGCCATGGAGTGGTGGTGGTGGGATGAGTTGGGAGTTTGGGATTGACCTGTATACATGTATATGCATAAAATACATAACTAATAATAACGTGCTGTATAAAAAAATAAATTAAATTAAATTTCAAAATTTTAAAAAATAAAATTTAAAAATAGAACAGAAAAAAGTTCTTCCCGTCACACAGATGTATTTATAAGAATGAATTATTTCCATGCTTATATCTATAAATACATAAAAGAGGTATAAAATCTAACTTGAACCATAAAAGAAAAAAAATCCTGAACCCACGAGTTATACAGAGGAAAACCCTATCAGGGCAATTGCTCCAGTGGTCAACAATTCTGACATTGGTCATAGGTGGGGAACCATCTCCCATACAGCCAGCAACCCACCCCCCACGCAAGGAGCGTCCTCATTGCAAAGCTGGGGGACCGTGCCGAGGCATCTGTGAGTAAACGTGAGCTGAGCCCCAGGCCAGCTGCTGCTGAACTGTTCCCACCCTTTCCAGGTAAAACACCTGAATATGTACAAGGGCTTGAAAGCCTAGTGGAAGGACCGTGGAGCCATACCAGTGACAGCATGCAGGCCAACTTGGTGCCTGCAGGCCAGCCAGGGTGGTCCTGGAACCGGGCGCTCTTCCAGAAGCTTTCCATTGCCCTGCCTGAGATACCACTCCTGTCCCGGACCCCACTGCTTTTTACCTTCCTCACCTCTGTCCGGAGAGAAATTCCAGCGGAAGGTATGGGTGACACATCCTCTTCTTTACAGGCGGCAGCCTGGCAACTCCTGCAGAAAGGCCAGCAGAACCCCACTCACACCGGGCCACCAACAAAGCTGTGGCCCCTCACTCCCTCCCACCAGCACAGCCCCGAGACTGCTGATGGGGCAGAGAATATGGAGTCAGGCACAGCTTCAGTGGCTATTGCTGCCTGGAGCACTGTTTTTCTTGAACTCGACCAGGCAAACCTGGGGAGGGCCAGCTGGCAGCGTAAGGCTGCCCAGGTCAGCTAATCCACAACCCTCAGGGAATCACATTGTTGAAAATGGACCTTGCTAAGGCAGAAGAGAAGCCAAGGGTAAAAAGGACACATTGCCATTTGCAGCACCGTAGATGAGTCTAGAAGTAATCACGTGACTTGTAGTAAGTCAGAAAGTGAAAGACACATATCATATCATATCACTTATAGGTGTTACCTAAAAATGGATACCAGGGCAGATATTTCCACGGAGAAGGGCAATCACAGATTCATTAAACAAACTTATGGTTCACCAATGGAAAGGTGTGAGGATTGGTTTCATTACGATATCGGGGTTAACAGACATATACAAACACAGGTGACATATATAATCACCAAAGACCTACAGAATACCAAGAGAGGACTACTCAACATTCTGTCATAACGTACATGGGAAAAGGATCCCAGGAAGAACAGTCATCTGTATATATGTAAAAGAACCACATCTTCCACACCTACAACAAGCCAAACATTGTAATCAAACTTGCTGTAATAAAAAATAAAAAAATTTAATTAAAAACACGAACAAGAAGTAGTGAGACACACGTGAGGGGCTTTCTCCTGGCACATTCCATTCTAAACTCCAATCTAGAACACCACTTCCACTGAGGCTCTCTTGCCCTAGTAACCAGATTTGGTAAGGGTGAACCGCTGCCACCTTGTGGCCGTTTCACACAACAGCAGCTTTAATCCCAACGCTAATGGTCAGTTGATATTCAAAATCATTGCAGGCCTGTAAATGACACCTGCCCTGAAAACAAATCCTGGGTTCACATATAGACCAAAAAATTGAAAGGACGTCCATATTTCAAAACGACCGTTTCAAAAGGCATATTTTACACACATTAGTGTTCTGCTTCTTTTTCTTTCTTTCCTTTTTTGTTAAAAAACACGGGAATGGAAAAAGGCATCCCTCAGAATGGGCGAAAATCGTTGCAGACGAATCAATGGACAGAGGTTTAATCTCCAATATATATAAACAGCTCATGCAGCTTAATATTAAAAAACAAACAACCCCCCAAAAAATGGGCAGAAGATCTAAAGAGACGTGTCTTCAAAGGAGACACAGAGATGGCCAAGACGCACATGAAAAGCTGCTCAACAGCACTAATTATTAGAGAAATGCAAATCAAAACTACAATGAGGTTTCACATCACACCTGTTAGAATCGGCATCATCAGAAAATCTACAAACAACCAATTCTGGGGAGGGTGTGGACAAAAGGAGCCCTCTTCCACTATTGGTGGGAATGTAAATTGATACAGTCACTATGGAGAACAGTATGGAGTTTCCTTAAAAAAATTAGAAATAGAATTACCATCTGATCCAGCAATCCCACTTCTGGGCATATACCCAGAGAAAACCGTATTTCAAAAAGGCACATTCACCACAATGTTCGTTGCAGCACTATTTACAATAGCCAGGTAATGGAAGCAACCTAAATGCCCACAGACAGATGAATGGATAAAGATGTGGTACATATATAAAATGGAATATTACTCGGCCATAAAAAGGAATGAAACTGGGTCATTTGTAGAGACATCGATGGATCGAGAGACTGTCATACAGAATGAAGTAAGTCAGAAAGAGGAAAACAAATATTGTATATTAATGCATATATGTGGAGCCTAAAAATGGTACAGATGAACTGGTTTGCAGGGAAGTAATAGAGACATAGAGGTAGAGAACAAACGTATGGACACCAAGTGTGGGAAGCCATGGGGTGGTGGTGGTGGGATGAGTTGGGAGTTTGGGATTGACCTGTATACATGTATATGCATAAAATACATAAATAATAATAACGTGCTGTATAAAAAAATAAATAAAATTAAATTACAGAATTTTAAAAAATAAAATTTAAAAATAAAACAGAAAAAATTTCTTCCCGTCACACAGACGTATTTATAGGAATGAATTATTTCCATGTTTATGTCTATAAATACATAAAAGAGGAATAAAATCTAACTTGAACCATAAAAGAAAAAAAAATCCTGAACCAACGAGTTATACAGAGGAAAACCCTATCACGGCACTTGCTCCAGTGGTAAACAATTCTGAAATTGGTCAGAGGTGGGGAACCATCTCCCATACAGCCAGCAACCCACGCCCCACGCAAGGAGCGTCCTCATTGCAAAGCTGGGGGACTGTGCCGAGGCATCTGTGAGTAAACGTGAGCTGAGCCCCAGGCCAGATGCTGCTGAACTGTTCCCACCTTTTCCAGGTAAAACACCTGAATATGTACAAGGGCTTGAAAGCCTAGAGGAAGGACAGTGGAGCCACACCAACGACAGCGCGCAGGCCAACTTGGTGCCTGCAGGCCAGCCAGGGTGGTCCTGGCCCCGGGCGATCTTCCAGAAGCTTTCCATTGCCCTGCCTGAGATACCCTTCCTGTCCCGGCCCCCACTGCTTTTTTCCTTCCTCACCTCTGTCCGGAGAGAAATTCCAGCGGAAGGTATGGGTGACACAACCTCTTCTTTACAGGCGGCAGCCTGGCAACTCCTGCAGAAAGGCCAGCAGAACCCCACTCACACCGGGCCACCCACAAAGCTGTGGCCCCTCACTCCCTCCCACCAGCACAGCCCCGAGACTGCTGACGGGGCAGAGAATATGGAGTCAGGCACAGCTTCAGGGGCTATTGCTGCCTGGAGCTCTGTTTATATTGACCTCAACGAGGCACACCTTGGGAGGGCGGGCCGGCAGTGTAAGGCTGCCCAGGTCAGCTAATCCACAACCCTCAGGGAATCACATTGTTGAAAATGGACCCCGCTAAGGCAGAAGAGAAGCCAAGGGAAAAAAGGACACAATGCCATTTGCAGCACCGTAGATGAGTCTAGAAGTAATCACGTGACTTGTAGTAAGTCAGAAAGTGAAAGACACATATCATATCATATCACTTATAGGTGTTACCTAAAAATGGATACCAGGGCAGATATTTCCACGGAGAAGGGCAATCACAGATTCATTAAACAAACTTATGGTTCACCAATGGAAAGGTGTGAGGATTGGTTTCATTACGATATCTGTGTTAACAGACATATACAAACACAGATGACATATATAATCACCAAAGACCTACAGAATACCAAGAGAGGACTACTCAACATTCTGTCATAACGTACATGGGAAAAGGATCCCAGGAAGAAGAGACATCTGTATATGTGTAAAAGAACCACATCTTCCACACCTACAACAAGCCAAACATTGTAATCAAACTTGCTGTAATAAAAAATAAAAAAAAATAAATTAAAAACACGAACAAGTTGTAGTGAGACAAACGTGAGGGGCTTTCTCCTGGCACATTCCATTCTAAATTCCAATCTAGAACACCACTTCCACTGAGGCTCTCTTGCCCTAGTAACCAGATTTGGTAAGCGTGAACTGCTGCCACCTTGTGGCCGTTTCACACAACAGCAGCTTTAATCCCAGCGCTAATGGTCAGTTGATATTCAAAATCATTGCAGGCCTGTAAATGACACCTGCCCTGAAAACAAATCCTGGGGTCAGATATCGACCAAAAAATTCAAAGCATCCATATTTCAAAACGACCGTTTCAAAAGGCATATTTTACGCACATTAGTGTTCTGCTTCTTTTCCTTTCTTTCCTTTTTTGTTAAAAAACACGGGAATGGAAAAAGGCATCCCACAGAATGGGCGAAAATCGTTGCAGACGAATCAATGGACAGAGGTTTAATCTCCAATATATATAAACAACTCATGCAGCTTAATATTAAAAAAAACAAACAAGCCATAAAAATGGGCAGAAGATCTAAAGAGACGTTTCTTCAAAGGAGACACAGAGATGGCCAAGACGCACATGAAAAGCTGCTCAACAGCACTAATTATTAGAGAAATGCAAATCAAAACTACAATGAGGTATCACCTCACACCTGTTAGAATCGGCATCATCAGAAAATCTGCAAACAACCAATTCTGGGGAGGGTGTGGACAAAAGGAGCCCTCTTCCACTAGTGGTGGGAATGTAAATTGATACAGTCACTATGGAGAACAGTATGGAGTTTCCTTAAAAAAACTAGAAATAGAATTACCAACTGATTCAGCAATCCCACTTCTGGTCATATACCCAGAGATAACCGTATTTCAAAAAGGCATATTCACCACAATGTTCGTTGCAGCACTATTTACAATAGCCAGGTAATGGAAGCAACCTAAATGCCCACAGACAGATGAATGGATAAAGATGTGGTACATATATAAAATGGAATATGACTCGGCCATAAAAAGGAATGAAACTGGGTCATTTGTAGAGACATCGATGGATCGAGAGACTGTCATACAGAATGAAGTAAGTCAGAAAGAGGAAAACAAATATTGTATATTAATGCATATATGTGGAGCCAAAAAATGGTACAGATGAACTGGTTTGCAGGGAAGAAATAGAGACACAGATGTAGAGAACAAACGTATGGACACCAAGTGTGGGAAGCCATGGAGTGGTGGTGGTGGGATGAGTTGGGAGTTTGGGATTGACCTGTATACATGTATATGCATAAAATACATAACTAATAATAACGTGCTGTATAAAAAAATAAATTAAATTAAATTTCAAAATTTTAAAAAATAAAATTTAAAAATAGAACAGAAAAAAGTTCTTCCCGTCACACTGATGTATTTATAAGAATGAATTATTTCCATGCTTATATCTATAAATACATAAAAGAGGTATAAAATCTAACTTGAACCATAAAAGAAAAAAAATCCTGAACCCACGAGTTATACAGAGGAAAACCCTATCAGGGCAATTGCTCCAGTGGTCAACAATTCTGACATTGGTCATAGGTGGGGAACCATCTCCCATACAGCCAGCAACCCACCCCCCACGCAAGGAGCGTCCTCATTGCAAAGCTGGGGGACCGTGCCGAGGCATCTGTGAGTAAACGTGAGCTGAGCCCCAGGCCAGCTGCTGCTGAACTGTTCCCACCCTTTCCAGGTAAAACACCTGAATATGTACAAGGGCTTGAAAGCCTAGTGGAAGGACCGTGGAGCCATACCAGTGACAGCATGCAGGCCAACTTGGTGCCTGCAGGCCAGCCAGGGTGGTCCTGGAACCGGGCGCTCTTCCAGAAGCTTTCCATTGCCCTGCCTGAGATACCACTCCTGTCCCGGACCCCACTGCTTTTTACCTTCCTCACCTCTGTCCGGAGAGAAATTCCAGCGGAAGGTATGGGTGACACATCCTCTTCTTTACAGGCGGCAGCCTGGCAACTCCTGCAGAAAGGCCAGCAGAACCCCACTCACACCGGGCCACCAACAAAGCTGTGGCCCCTCACTCCCTCCCACCAGCACAGCCCCGAGACTGCTGATGGGGCAGAGAATATGGAGTCAGGCACAGCTTCAGTGGCTATTGCTGCCTGGAGCACTGTTTTTCTTGAACTCGACCAGGCAAACCTGGGGAGGGCCAGCTGGCAGCGTAAGGCTGCCCAGGTCAGCTAATCCACAACCCTCAGGGAATCACATTGTTGAAAATGGACCTTGCTAAGGCAGAAGAGAAGCCAAGGGAAAAAAGGACACATTGCCATTTGCAGCACCGTAGATGAGTCTAGAAGTAATCACGTGACTTGTAGTAAGTCAGAAAGTGAAAGACACATATCATATCATATCACTTATAGGTGTTACCTAAAAATGGATACCAGGGCAGATATTTCCACGGAGAAGGGCAATCACAGATTCATTAAACAAACTTATGGTTCACCAATGGAAAGGTGTGAGGATTGGTTTCATTACGATATCGGGGTTAACAGACATATACAAACACAGGTGACATATATAATCACCAAAGACCTACAGAATACCAAGAGAGGACTACTCAACATTCTGTCATAACGTACATGGGAAAAGGATCCCAGGAAGAAGAGACATCTGTATATGTGTAAAAGAACCACATCTTCCACACCTACAACAAGCCAAACATTGTAATCAAACTTGCTGTAATAAAAAATAAAAAAAAATAAATTAAAAACACGAACAAGTTGTAGTGAGACAAACGTGAGGGGCTTTCTCCTGGCACATTCCATTCTAAATTCCAATCTAGAACACCACTTCCACTGAGGCTCTCTTGCCCTAGTAACCAGATTTGGTAAGCGTGAACTGCTGCCACCTTGTGGCCGTTTCACACAACAGCAGCTTTAATCCCAGCGCTAATGGTCAGTTGATATTCAAAATCATTGCAGGCCTGTAAATGACACCTGCCCTGAAAACAAATCCTGGGGTCAGATATCGACCAAAAAATTCAAAGGACGTCCATATTTCAAAACGACCGTTTCAAAAGGCATATTTTACGCACATTAGTGTTCTGCTTCTTTTCCTTTCTTTCCTTTTTTGTTAAAAAACACGGGAATGGAAAAAGGCATCCCACAGAATGGGCGAAAATCGTTGCAGACGAATCAATGGACAGAGGTTTAATCTCCAATATATATAAACAACTCATGCAGCTTAATATTAAAAAAAACAAACAAGCCATAAAAATGGGCAGAAGATCTAAAGAGACGTTTCTTCAAAGGAGACACAGAGATGGCCAAGACGCACATGAAAAGCTGCTCAACAGCACTAATTATTAGAGAAATGCAAATCAAAACTACAATGAGGTATCACCTCACACCTGTTAGAATCGGCATCATCAGAAAATCTGCAAACAACCAATTCTGGGGAGGGTGTGGACAAAAGGAGCCCTCTTCCACTAGTGGTGGGAATGTAAATTGATACAGTCACTATGGAGAACAGTATGGAGTTTCCTTAAAAAAACTAGAAATAGAATTACCAACTGATTCAGCAATCCCACTTCTGGTCATATACCCAGAGATAACCGTATTTCAAAAAGGCATATTCACCACAATGTTCGTTGCAGCACTATTTACAATAGCCAGGTAATGGAAGCAACCTAAATGCCCACAGACAGATGAATGGATAAAGATGTGGTACATATATAAAATGGAATATCACTCGGCCATAAAAAGGAATGAAACTGGGTCATTTGTAGAGACATCGATGGATCGAGAGACTGTCATACAGAATGAAGTAAGTCAGAAAGAGGAAAACAAATATTGTATATTAATGCATATATGTGGAGCCAAAAAATGGTACAGATGAACTGGTTTGCAGGGAAGAAATAGAGACACAGATGTAGAGAACAAACGTATGGACACCAAGTGTGGGAAGCCATGGAGTGGTGGTGGTGGGATGAGTTGGGAGTTTGGGATTGACCTGTATACATGTATATGCATAAAATACATAACTAATAATAACGTGCTGTATAAAAAAATAAATTAAATTAAATTTCAAAATTTTAAAAAATAAAATTTAAAAATAGAACAGAAAAAAGTTCTTCCCGTCACACAGATGTATTTATAAGAATGAATTATTTCCATGCTTATATCTATAAATACATAAAAGAGGTATAAAATCTAACTTGAACCATAAAAGAAAAAAAATCCTGAACCCACGAGTTATACAGAGGAAAACCCTATCAGGGCAATTGCTCCAGTGGTCAACAATTCTGACATTGGTCATAGGTGGGGAACCATCTCCCATACAGCCAGCAACCCACCCCCCACGCAAGGAGCGTCCTCATTGCAAAGCTGGGGGACCGTGCCGAGGCATCTGTGAGTAAACGTGAGCTGAGCCCCAGGCCAGCTGCTGCTGAACTGTTCCCACCCTTTCCAGGTAAAACACCTGAATATGTACAAGGGCTTGAAAGCCTAGTGGAAGGACCGTGGAGCCATACCAGTGACAGCATGCAGGCCAACTTGGTGCCTGCAGGCCAGCCAGGGTGGTCCTGGAACCGGGCGCTCTTCCAGAAGCTTTCCATTGCCCTGCCTGAGATACCACTCCTGTCCCGGACCCCACTGCTTTTTACCTTCCTCACCTCTGTCCGGAGAGAAATTCCAGCGGAAGGTATGGGTGACACATCCTCTTCTTTACAGGCGGCAGCCTGGCAACTCCTGCAGAAAGGCCAGCAGAACCCCACTCACACCGGGCCACCAACAAAGCTGTGGCCCCTCACTCCCTCCCACCAGCACAGCCCCGAGACTGCTGATGGGGCAGAGAATATGGAGTCAGGCACAGCTTCAGTGGCTATTGCTGCCTGGAGCACTGTTTTTCTTGAACTCGACCAGGCAAACCTGGGGAGGGCCAGCTGGCAGCGTAAGGCTGCCCAGGTCAGCTAATCCACAACCCTCAGGGAATCACATTGTTGAAAATGGACCTTGCTAAGGCAGAAGAGAAGCCAAGGGTAAAAAGGACACATTGCCATTTGCAGCACCGTAGATGAGTCTAGAAGTAATCACGTGACTTGTAGTAAGTCAGAAAGTGAAAGACACATATCATATCATATCACTTATAGGTGTTACCTAAAAATGGATACCAGGGCAGATATTTCCACGGAGAAGGGCAATCACAGATTCATTAAACAAACTTATGGTTCACCAATGGAAAGGTGTGAGGATTGGTTTCATTACGATATCGGGGTTAACAGACATATACAAACACAGGTGACATATATAATCACCAAAGACCTACAGAATACCAAGAGAGGACTACTCAACATTCTGTCATAACGTACATGGGAAAAGGATCCCAGGAAGAACAGTCATCTGTATATATGTAAAAGAACCACATCTTCCACACCTACAACAAGCCAAACATTGTAATCAAACTTGCTGTAATAAAAAATAAAAAAATTTAATTAAAAACACGAACAAGAAGTAGTGAGACACACGTGAGGGGCTTTCTCCTGGCACATTCCATTCTAAACTCCAATCTAGAACACCACTTCCACTGAGGCTCTCTTGCCCTAGTAACCAGATTTGGTAAGGGTGAACCGCTGCCACCTTGTGGCCGTTTCACACAACAGCAGCTTTAATCCCAACGCTAATGGTCAGTTGATATTCAAAATCATTGCAGGCCTGTAAATGACACCTGCCCTGAAAACAAATCCTGGGTTCACATATAGACCAAAAAATTGAAAGGACGTCCATATTTCAAAACGACCGTTTCAAAAGGCATATTTTACACACATTAGTGTTCTGCTTCTTTTTCTTTCTTTCCTTTTTTGTTAAAAAACACGGGAATGGAAAAAGGCATCCCTCAGAATGGGCGAAAATCGTTGCAGACGAATCAATGGACAGAGGTTTAATCTCCAATATATATAAACAGCTCATGCAGCTTAATATTAAAAAACAAACAACCCCCCAAAAAATGGGCAGAAGATCTAAAGAGACGTGTCTTCAAAGGAGACACAGAGATGGCCAAGACGCACATGAAAAGCTGCTCAACAGCACTAATTATTAGAGAAATGCAAATCAAAACTACAATGAGGTTTCACATCACACCTGTTAGAATCGGCATCATCAGAAAATCTACAAACAACCAATTCTGGGGAGGGTGTGGACAAAAGGAGCCCTCTTCCACTATTGGTGGGAATGTAAATTGATACAGTCACTATGGAGAACAGTATGGAGTTTCCTTAAAAAAATTAGAAATAGAATTACCATCTGATCCAGCAATCCCACTTCTGGGCATATACCCAGAGAAAACCGTATTTCAAAAAGGCACATTCACCACAATGTTCGTTGCAGCACTATTTACAATAGCCAGGTAATGGAAGCAACCTAAATGCCCACAGACAGATGAATGGATAAAGATGTGGTACATATATAAAATGGAATATTACTCGGCCATAAAAAGGAATGAAACTGGGTCATTTGTAGAGACATCGATGGATCGAGAGACTGTCATACAGAATGAAGTAAGTCAGAAAGAGGAAAACAAATATTGTATATTAATGCATATATGTGGAGCCTAAAAATGGTACAGATGAACTGGTTTGCAGGGAAGTAATAGAGACATAGAGGTAGAGAACAAACGTATGGACACCAAGTGTGGGAAGCCATGGGGTGGTGGTGGTGGGATGAGTTGGGAGTTTGGGATTGACCTGTATACATGTATATGCATAAAATACATAAATAATAATAACGTGCTGTATAAAAAAATAAATAAAATTAAATTACAGAATTTTAAAAAATAAAATTTAAAAATAAAACAGAAAAAATTTCTTCCCGTCACACAGACGTATTTATAGGAATGAATTATTTCCATGTTTATGTCTATAAATACATAAAAGAGGAATAAAATCTAACTTGAACCATAAAAGAAAAAAAAATCCTGAACCAACGAGTTATACAGAGGAAAACCCTATCACGGCACTTGCTCCAGTGGTAAACAATTCTGAAATTGGTCAGAGGTGGGGAACCATCTCCCATACAGCCAGCAACCCACGCCCCACGCAAGGAGCGTCCTCATTGCAAAGCTGGGGGACTGTGCCGAGGCATCTGTGAGTAAACGTGAGCTGAGCCCCAGGCCAGCTGCTGCTGAACTGTTCCCACCTTTTCCAGGTAAAACACCTGAATATGTACAAGGGCTTGAAAGCCTAGAGGAAGGACAGTGGAGCCACACCAACGACAGCGCGCAGGCCAACTTGGTGCCTGCAGGCCAGCCAGGGTGGTCCTGGCCCCGGGCGATCTTCCAGAAGCTTTCCATTGCCCTGCCTGAGATACCCTTCCTGTCCCGGCCCCCACTGCTTTTTTCCTTCCTCACCTCTGTCCGGAGAGAAATTCCAGCGGAAGGTATGGGTGACACAACCTCTTCTTTACAGGCGGCAGCCTGGCAACTCCTGCAGAAAGGCCAGCAGAACCCCACTCACACCGGGCCACCCACAAAGCTGTGGCCCCTCACTCCCTCCCACCAGCACAGCCCCGAGACTGCTGACGGGGCAGAGAATATGGAGTCAGGCACAGCTTCAGGGGCTATTGCTGCCTGGAGCTCTGTTTATATTGACCTCAACGAGGCACACCTTGGGAGGGCGGGCCGGCAGTGTAAGGCTGCCCAGGTCAGCTAATCCACAACCCTCAGGGAATCACATTGTTGAAAATGGACCCCGCTAAGGCAGAAGAGAAGCCAAGGGAAAAAAGGACACATTGCCATTTGCAGCACCGTAGATGAGTCTAGAAGTAATCACGTGACTTGTAGTAAGTCAGAAAGTGAAAGACACATATCATATCATATCACTTATAGGTGTTACCTAAAAATGGATACCAGGGCAGATATTTCCACGGAGAAGGGCAATCACAGATTCATTAAACAAACTTATGGTTCACCAATGGAAAGGTGTGAGGATTGGTTTCATTACGATATCTGTGTTAACAGACATATACAAACACAGATGACATATATAATCACCAAAGACCTACAGAATACCAAGAGAGGACTACTCAACATTCTGTCATAACGTACATGGGAAAAGGATCCCAGGAAGAAGAGACATCTGTATATGTGTAAAAGAACCACATCTTCCACACCTACAACAAGCCAAACATTGTAATCAAACTTGCTGTAATAAAAAATAAAAAAAAATAAATTAAAAACACGAACAAGTTGTAGTGAGACAAACGTGAGGGGCTTTCTCCTGGCACATTCCATTCTAAATTCCAATCTAGAACACCACTTCCACTGAGGCTCTCTTGCCCTAGTAACCAGATTTGGTAAGCGTGAACTGCTGCCACCTTGTGGCCGTTTCACACAACAGCAGCTTTAATCCCAGCGCTAATGGTCAGTTGATATTCAAAATCATTGCAGGCCTGTAAATGACACCTGCCCTGAAAACAAATCCTGGGGTCAGATATCGACCAAAAAATTCAAAGCATCCATATTTCAAAACGACCGTTTCAAAAGGCATATTTTACGCACATTAGTGTTCTGCTTCTTTTCCTTTCTTTCCTTTTTTGTTAAAAAACACGGGAATGGAAAAAGGCATCCCACAGAATGGGCGAAAATCGTTGCAGACGAATCAATTGACAGAGGTTTAATCTCCAATATATATAAACAACTCATGCAGCTTAATATTAAAAAAAACAAACAAGCCATAAAAATGGGCAGAAGATCTAAAGAGACGTTTCTTCAAAGGAGACACAGAGATGGCCAAGACGCACATGAAAAGCTGCTCAACAGCACTAATTATTAGAGAAATGCAAATCAAAACTACAATGAGGTATCACCTCACACCTGTTAGAATCGGCATCATCAGAAAATCTGCAAACAACCAATTCTGGGGAGGGTGTGGACAAAAGGAGCCCTCTTCCACTAGTGGTGGGAATGTAAATTGATACAGTCACTATGGAGAACAGTATGGAGTTTCCTTAAAAAAACTAGAAATAGAATTACCAACTGATTCAGCAATCCCACTTCTGGTCATATACCCAGAGATAACCGTATTTCAAAAAGGCATATTCACCACAATGTTCGTTGCAGCACTATTTACAATAGCCAGGTAATGGAAGCAACCTAAATGCCCACAGACAGATGAATGGATAAAGATGTGGTACATATATAAAATGGAATATGACTCGGCCATAAAAAGGAATGAAACTGGGTCATTTGTAGAGACATCGATGGATCGAGAGACTGTCATACAGAATGAAGTAAGTCAGAAAGAGGAAAACAAATATTGTATATTAATGCATATATGTGGAGCCAAAAAATGGTACAGATGAACTGGTTTGCAGGGAAGAAATAGAGACACAGATGTAGAGAACAAACGTATGGACACCAAGTGTGGGAAGCCATGGAGTGGTGGTGGTGGGATGAGTTGGGAGTTTGGGATTGACCTGTATACATGTATATGCATAAAATACATAACTAATAATAACGTGCTGTATAAAAAAATAAATTAAATTAAATTTCAAAATTTTAAAAAATAAAATTTAAAAATAGAACAGAAAAAAGTTCTTCCCGTCACACTGATGTATTTATAAGAATGAATTATTTCCATGCTTATATCTATAAATACATAAAAGAGGTATAAAATCTAACTTGAACCATAAAAGAAAAAAAATCCTGAACCCACGAGTTATACAGAGGAAAACCCTATCAGGGCAATTGCTCCAGTGGTCAACAATTCTGACATTGGTCATAGGTGGGGAACCATCTCCCATACAGCCAGCAACCCACCCCCCACGCAAGGAGCGTCCTCATTGCAAAGCTGGGGGACCGTGCCGAGGCATCTGTGAGTAAACGTGAGCTGAGCCCCAGGCCAGCTGCTGCTGAACTGTTCCCACCCTTTCCAGGTAAAACACCTGAATATGTACAAGGGCTTGAAAGCCTAGTGGAAGGACCGTGGAGCCATACCAGTGACAGCATGCAGGCCAACTTGGTGCCTGCAGGCCAGCCAGGGTGGTCCTGGAACCGGGCGCTCTTCCAGAAGCTTTCCATTGCCCTGCCTGAGATACCACTCCTGTCCCGGACCCCACTGCTTTTTACCTTCCTCACCTCTGTCCGGAGAGAAATTCCAGCGGAAGGTATGGGTGACACATCCTCTTCTTTACAGGCGGCAGCCTGGCAACTCCTGCAGAAAGGCCAGCAGAACCCCACTCACACCGGGCCACCAACAAAGCTGTGGCCCCTCACTCCCTCCCACCAGCACAGCCCCGAGACTGCTGATGGGGCAGAGAATATGGAGTCAGGCACAGCTTCAGTGGCTATTGCTGCCTGGAGCACTGTTTTTCTTGAACTCGACCAGGCAAACCTGGGGAGGGCCAGCTGGCAGCGTAAGGCTGCCCAGGTCAGCTAATCCACAACCCTCAGGGAATCACATTGTTGAAAATGGACCTTGCTAAGGCAGAAGAGAAGCCAAGGGAAAAAAGGACACATTGCCATTTGCAGCACCGTAGATGAGTCTAGAAGTAATCACGTGACTTGTAGTAAGTCAGAAAGTGAAAGACACATATCATATCATATCACTTATAGGTGTTACCTAAAAATGGATACCAGGGCAGATATTTCCACGGAGAAGGGCAATCACAGATTCATTAAACAAACTTATGGTTCACCAATGGAAAGGTGTGAGGATTGGTTTCATTACGATATCGGGGTTAACAGACATATACAAACACAGGTGACATATATAATCACCAAAGACCTACAGAATACCAAGAGAGGACTACTCAACATTCTGTCATAACGTACATGGGAAAAGGATCCCAGGAAGAAGAGACATCTGTATATGTGTAAAAGAACCACATCTTCCACACCTACAACAAGCCAAACATTGTAATCAAACTTGCTGTAATAAAAAATAAAAAAAAATAAATTAAAAACACGAACAAGTTGTAGTGAGACAAACGTGAGGGGCTTTCTCCTGGCACATTCCATTCTAAATTCCAATCTAGAACACCACTTCCACTGAGGCTCTCTTGCCCTAGTAACCAGATTTGGTAAGCGTGAACTGCTGCCACCTTGTGGCCGTTTCACACAACAGCAGCTTTAATCCCAGCGCTAATGGTCAGTTGATATTCAAAATCATTGCAGGCCTGTAAATGACACCTGCCCTGAAAACAAATCCTGGGGTCAGATATCGACCAAAAAATTCAAAGGACGTCCATATTTCAAAACGACCGTTTCAAAAGGCATATTTTACGCACATTAGTGTTCTGCTTCTTTTCCTTTCTTTCCTTTTTTGTTAAAAAACACGGGAATGGAAAAAGGCATCCCACAGAATGGGCGAAAATCGTTGCAGACGAATCAATGGACAGAGGTTTAATCTCCAATATATATAAACAACTCATGCAGCTTAATATTAAAAAAAACAAACAAGCCATAAAAATGGGCAGAAGATCTAAAGAGACGTTTCTTCAAAGGAGACACAGAGATGGCCAAGACGCACATGAAAAGCTGCTCAACAGCACTAATTATTAGAGAAATGCAAATCAAAACTACAATGAGGTATCACCTCACACCTGTTAGAATCGGCATCATCAGAAAATCTGCAAACAACCAATTCTGGGGAGGGTGTGGACAAAAGGAGCCCTCTTCCACTAGTGGTGGGAATGTAAATTGATACAGTCACTATGGAGAACAGTATGGAGTTTCCTTAAAAAAACTAGAAATAGAATTACCAACTGATTCAGCAATCCCACTTCTGGTCATATACCCAGAGATAACCGTATTTCAAAAAGGCATATTCACCACAATGTTCGTTGCAGCACTATTTACAATAGCCAGGTAATGGAAGCAACCTAAATGCCCACAGACAGATGAATGGATAAAGATGTGGTACATATATAAAATGGAATATCACTCGGCCATAAAAAGGAATGAAACTGGGTCATTTGTAGAGACATCGATGGATCGAGAGACTGTCATACAGAATGAAGTAAGTCAGAAAGAGGAAAACAAATATTGTATATTAATGCATATATGTGGAGCCAAAAAATGGTACAGATGAACTGGTTTGCAGGGAAGAAATAGAGACACAGATGTAGAGAACAAACGTATGGACACCAAGTGTGGGAAGCCATGGAGTGGTGGTGGTGGGATGAGTTGGGAGTTTGGGATTGACCTGTATACATGTATATGCATAAAATACATAACTAATAATAACGTGCTGTATAAAAAAATAAATAAAATTAAATTTCAGAATTTTAAAAAATAAAATTTAAAAATAAAACAGAAAAAAGTTCTTCCCGTCACACAGACGTATTTATAGGAATGAATTATTTCCATGTTTATGTCTATAAATACATAAAAGAGGAATAAAATCTAACTTGAACAATAAAAGAAAAAAAAAACCTGAACCAACGAGTTATACAGAGGAAAACCCTATCACGGCACTTGCTCCAGTGGTAAACAATTCTGAAATTGGTCAGAGGTGGGGAACCATCTCCCATACAGCCAGCAACCCACCCCCCACGCAAGGAGCGTCCTCATTGCAAAGCTGGGGGACCGTGCCGAGGCATCTGTGAGTAAACGTGAGCTGAGCCCCAGGCCAGCTGCTGCTGAACTGTTCCCACCCTTTCCAGGTAAAACACCTGAATATGTACAAGGGCTTGAAAGCCTAGAGGAAGGACAGTGGAGCCACACCAACGACAGCGCGCAGGCCAACTTGGTGCCTGCAGGCCAGCCAGGGTGGTCCTGGCCCCGGGCGATCTTCCAGAAGCTTTCCATTGCCCTGCCTGAGATACCCTTCCTGTCCCGGCCCCCACTGCTTTTTTCCTTCCTCACCTCTGTCCGGAGAGAAATTCCAGCGGAAGGTATGGGTGACACAACCTCTTCTTTACAGGCGGCAGCCTGGCAACTCCTGCAGAAAGGCCAGCAGAACCCCACTCACACCGGGCCACCCACAAAGCTGTGGCCCCTCACTCCCTCCCACCAGCACAGCCCCGAGACTGCTGACGGGGCAGAGAATATGGAGTCAGGCACAGCTTCAGGGGCTATTGCTGCCTGGAGCACTGTTTTTCTTGAACTCAACCAGGCAAACCTGGGGAGGGCCAGCTGGCAGCGTAAGGCTGCCCAGGTCAGCTAATCCACAACCCTCAGGGAATCACATTGTTGAAAATGGACCTCGCTAAGGCAGAAGAGAAGCCAAGGGAAAAAAGGACACAATGCCATTTGCAGCACCGTAGGTGAGTCTAGAAGTAATCACGTGACTTGTAGTAAGTCACAAAGTGAAAGACACATATCATATCATATCACTTATAGGTGTTACCTAAAAATGGATACCAGGGCAGATATTTCCACGGAGAAGGGCAATCACAGATTCATTAAACAAACTTATGGTTCACCAATGGAAAGGTGTGAGGATTGGTTTCATTACGATATCGGGGTTAACAGACATATACAAACACAGGTGACATATATAATCACCAAAGACCTACAGAATACCAAGAGAGGACTACTCAACATTCTGTCATAACGTACATGGGAAAAGGATCCCAGGAAGAACAGTCATCTGTATATATGTAAAAGAACCACATCTTCCACACCTACAACAAGCCAAACATTGTAATCAAACTTGCTGTAATAAAAAATAAAAAATTAAATTAAAAACACGAACAAGAAGTAGTGAGACACACGTGAGGGGCTTTCTCCTGGCACATTCCATTCTAAACTCCAATCTAGAACACCACTTCCACTGAGGCTCTGTTGCCCTAGTAACCAGATTTGGTAAGGGTGAACTGCTGCCACCTTGTGGCCGTTTCACACAACAGCAGCTTTAATCCCAACGCTAATGGTCAGTTGATATTCAAAAACATTGCAGGCCTGTAAATGACACCTGCCCTGAAAACAAATCCTGGGTTCACATATAGACCAAAAAATTGAAAGGACGTCCATATTTCAAAACGACCGTTTCAAAAGGCATATTTTACACACATTAGTGTTCTGCTTCTTTTCGTTTCTTTCCTTTTTTGTTAAAAAACACGGGAATGGAAAAAGGAATCCCTCAGAATGGGCGAAAATCGTTGCAGACGAATCAATGGACAGAGGTTTAATCTCCAATATATATAAACAGCTCATGCAGCTTAATATTAAAAAACAAAAAACCCCCCAAAAAATGGGCAGAAGATCTAAAGAGACGTTTCTTCAAAGGAGACACAGAGATGGCCAAGACGCACATGAAAAGCTGCTCAACAGCACTAATTATTAGAGAAATGCAAATCAAAACTACAATGAGGTATCACCTCACACCTGTTAGAATCGGCATCATCAGAAAATCTACAAACAACCAATTCTGGGGAGGGTGTGGACAAAAGGAGCCCTCTTCCACTACTGGTGGGAATGTAAATTGATACAGTCACTATGGAGAACAGTATGGAATTTCCTTAAAAAAACTAGAAATAGAATTACCATCTGATCCAGCAATCCCACTTCTGGGCATATACCCAGAGAAAACCATAAATCAAAAAGGCACATTCACCACAATATTCATTGCAGCACTATTTACAATAGCCAGGGAATGGAAGCAACCTAAATCCCCACAGACAGATGAATGGATAAAGATGTGGTACATATATAAAATGGAATATTACTCGGCCATAAAGAGGAATGAAACTGGGTCATTTGTAGAGACATCGATGGATCGAGAGACTGTCATACAGAATGAAGTAAGTCAGAAAGAGGAAAACAAATATTGTATATTAATGCATATATATGGAGCCTAAAAATGGTACAGATGAACTGGTTTGCAGGGAAGTAATAGAGACATAGAGGTAGAGAACAAACTTATGGACAACAAGTGTGGGAAGCCATGGGGTGGTGGTGGTGGGATGAGTTGGGAGTTTGGGATTGACCTGTGTACATGTATATGCATAAAATACATAAATAATAATAACGTGCTGTATAAAAAAATAAATAAAATTAAATTTCAGAATTTTAAAAAATAAAATTTAAAAATAAAACAGAAAAAAGTTCTTCCCGTCACACAGACGTATTTATAGGAATGAATTATTTCCATGTTTATGTCTATAAATACATAAAAGAGGAATAAAATCTAACTTGAACAATAAAAGAAAAAAAAAACCTGAACCAACGAGTTATACAGAGGAAAACCCTATCACGGCACTTGCTCCAGTGGTAAACAATTCTGAAATTGGTCAGAGGTGGGGAACCATCTCCCATACAGCCAGCAACCCACCCCCCACGCAAGGAGCGTCCTCATTGCAAAGCTGGGGGACCGTGCCGAGGCATCTGTGAGTAAACGTGAGCTGAGCACCAGGCCAGCTGCTGCTGAACTGTTCCCACCCTTTCCAGGTAAAACACCTGAATATGTACAAGGGCTTGAAAGCCTAGAGGAAGGACAGTGGAGCCACACCAATGACAGCGCGCAGGCCAACTTGGTGCCTGCAGGCCAGCCAGGGTGGTCCTGGCCCCGGGCGATCTTCCAGAAGCTTTCCATTGCCCTGCCTGAGATACCCTTCCTGTCCCGGCCCCCACTGCTTTTTTCCTTCCTCACCTCTGTCCGGAGAGAAATTCCAGCGGAAGGTATGGGTGACACAACCTCTTCTTTACAGGCGGCAGCCTGGCAACTCCTGCAGAAAGGCCAGCAGAACCCCACTCACACCGGGCCACCCACAAAGCTGTGGCCCCTCACTCCCTCCCACCAGCACAGCCCCGAGACTGCTGACGGGGCAGAGAATATGGAGTCAGGCACAGCTTCAGGGGCTATTGCTGCCTGGAGCTCTGTTTATATTGACCTCAACGAGGCACACCTTGGGAGGGAGGGCCGGCAGTGTAAGGCTGCCCAGGTCAGGTAATCCACAACCCTCAGGGAATCACATTGTTGAAAATGGACCCCGCTAAGGCAGAAGAGAAGCCAAGCGAAAAGAGGACACAATGCCATTTGCAGCACCGTAGATGAGTCTAGAAGTAATCACGTGACTTGTAGTAAGTCAGAAAGTGAAAGACACATATCATATCATATCACTTATAGGTGTTACCTAAAAATGGATACCAGGGCAGATATTTCCACGGAGAAGGGCAATCACAGATTCATTAAACAAACTTATGGTTCACCAATGGAAAGGTGTGAGGATTGGTTTCATTACGATATCGGGGTTAACAGACATATACAAACACAGGTGACATATATAATCACCAAAGACCTACAGAATACCAAGAGAGGACTACTCAACATTCTGTCATAACGTACATGGGAAAAGGATCCCAGGAAGAAGAGACATCTGTATATGTGTAAAAGAACCACATCTTCCACACCTACAACAAGCCAAACATTGTAATCAAACTTGCTGTAATAAAAAATAAAAAAAAATAAATTAAAAACACGAACAAGTTGTAGTGAGACAAACGTGAGGGGCTTTCTCCTGGCACATTCCATTCTAAATTCCAATCTAGAACACCACTTCCACTGAGGCTCTCTTGCCCTAGTAACCAGATTTGGTAAGCGTGAACTGCTGCCACCTTGTGGCCGTTTCACACAACAGCAGCTTTAATCCCAGCGCTAATGGTCAGTTGATATTCAAAATCATTGCAGGCATGTAAATGACACCTGCCCTGAAAACAAATCCTGGGGTGACATATCGACCAAAAAATTCAAAGGACGTCCATATTTCAAAACGACCGTTTCAAAAGGCATATTTTACGCACATTAGTGTTCTGCTTCTTTTCCTTTCTTTCCTTTTTTGTTAAAAAACACGGGAATGGAAAAAGGCATCCCACAGAATGTGCGAAAATCGTTGCAGATGAATCAATGGACAGAGGTTTAATCTCCAATATATATAATCAACTCATGCAGCTTAATATTAAAAAAAACAAACAAGCCATAAAAATGGGCAGAAGGTCTAAAGAGACGTTTCTTCAAAGGAGACACAGAGATGGCCAAGACGCACATGAAAAGCTGCTCAAGAGCACTAATTATTAGAGAAATGCAAATCAAAACTACAATGAGGTATCACCTCACACCTGTTAGAATCGGCATCATCAGAAAATCTGCAAACAACCAATTCTGGGGAGGGTGTGGACAAAAGGAGCCCTCTTCCACTAGTGGTGGGAATGTAAATTGATACAGTCACTATGGAGAACAGTATGGAGTTTCCTTAAAAAAACTAGAAATAGAATTACCAACTGAATCAGCAATCCCACTTCTGGTCATATACCCAGAGATAACCGTATTTCAAAAAGGCATATTCACCACAATGTTCGTTGCAGCACTATTTACAATAGCCAGGTAATGGAAGCAACCTAAATGCCCACAGACAGATGAATGGATAAAGATGTGGTACATATATAAAATGGAATATCACTCGGCCATAAAAAGGAATGAAACTGGGTCATTTGTAGAGACATCGATGGATCGAGAGACTGTCATACAGAATGAAGTAAGTCAGAAAGAGGAAAACAAATATTGTATATTAATGCATATATGTGGAGCCTAAAAATGGTACAGATGAACTGGTTTACAGGGAAGAAATAGAGACACAGAGGTAGAGAACAAACGTATGGACACCAAGTGTGGGAAGCCATGGGGTGGTGGTGGTGGGATGAGTTGGGAGATTGGGATTGACCTGTATACATGTATATGCATAAAATACATAACTAATAATAACGTGCTGTATAAAAACATAAATAAAATAAAATTTCAAAATTTTAAAAAAATAAAATTTACAAATAAAACAGAAAAAATTCTTCCCGTCACACAGATGTATTTATAGGAATGAATTATTTCCATGCTTATATCTATAAATACATAAAAGAGGAATAAAATCTATCTTGAACCATAAAAGAAAATAAAAAACCATGAACCCACGAGTTATACAGATGAAAACCCTATCACGGCACTTGCTCCAGCGGTAAACAATTCTGAAATTGGTCAGAGGTGGGGAACCATCTCCCATACAGCCAGCAACCCACCCCCCACGCAAGGAGCGTCCTCATTGCAAAGATGGGGGACCGTGCCGAGGCATCTGTGAGTAAACGTGAGTTGAGCCCCAGGCCAGCTGCTGCTGAACTGTCCCCACCCTTTCCAGGTAAAACACCTGAATATGTACAAGGGGTTGAAACCCTAGAGGAAGGACCGTGGAGCCACACCAGCGACAGCACGCAGGCCAACTTGGTGCCTGCAGGCCAGCCAGGGTGGTCCTGGAACCTGGCGCTCTTCCAGAAGCTTTCCATTGCCCTGTCTGAGATACCCCTCCTGTCCCGGCCCCCACTGCTTTTTTCCTTCCTCACCTCTGTCCGGAGAGAAATTCCAGCGGAAGGTATGAGTGGCAAATCCTCTTCTTTACAGGTAGCATCCTGGTAACTCCTGCAGAAAGGCCAGCAGAACCCCACTCACACCGGGCCACCCACAAAGCTGTGGCCCCTCACTCCTTCCCACCAGCACAGCCCCGAGGCTGCTGACGGGGCAGAGAATATGGAGTCAGGCACAGCTTCAGGGGCTATTGCTGCCTGGAGCTCTGTTTATATTGACCTCAACGGGGCACAGCTCTGGAGGGCGGGCCGGCAGGGTAAGGCTGCCCAGGTCAGCTAATCCACAACCCTCAGGGAATCACATTGTTGAAAATGGACCCCGCTAAGGCAGAAGAGATGCCAAGGAAAAAAAGGACTCAATGCCATTTGCCGCACCGTAGATGAGTCTAGAAGTAATCACGTGACTTGTAGTAAGTCAGAAAGTGAAAGACACATATCATATCATATCACTTATAGGTGTTACCTAAAAATGGATACCAGGGCAGATATTTCCACGGAGATGGGCAATCACAGATTCATTAAACAGACTTATGGTTCACCAATGGAAAGGTGTGAGGATTGGTTTCATTACGATATCGGGGTTAACAGACATATACAAACACAGGTGACATATAAAATCACCAAAGACCTACAGAATACCAAGAGAGGACTACTCAACATTCTGTCATAACGTACATGGGAAAAGGATCCCAGGAAGAACAGTCATCTGTATATGTGTAAAAGAACCACATCTTCCACACCTACAAGAAGCCAAACATTGTAATCAAACTTGCTGTAATAAAAAATAAAAAATTAAATTAAAAACACGAACAAGTTGTAGTGAGACAAACGTGAGGGTCTTTCTCCTGGCACATTCCATTCTAAACTCCAATCTAGAACACCACTTCCACTGAGGCTCTCTTGCCCTAGTAACCAGATTTGGTAAGGGTGAACTGCTGCCACCTTGTGGCCGTTTCACACAACAGCAGCTTTAATCCCAACGCTAATGGTCAGTTGATATTCAAAATCATTGCAGGCCTGTAAATGACACCTGCCCTGAAAACAAATCCTGGTGTCACATATCGACCAAAATATTCAAAGGACGTCCATATTTCAAAACGACCGTTTCAAAAGGCATATTTTACGCACATTAGTGTTCTGCTTCTTTTCCTTTCTTTCCTTTTTTTGTTAAACAAAGCGGGAATGGAAAAAAGCATCCCTCAGAATGGGCGAAAATCGTTGCAGACGAATCAATGGACAGAGTTTTAATCTCCAATATATATAAACAGCTCATGCAGCTTAATATTAAAAAAAACAAACAACCCAAAAAAAAATGGGCAGAAGATCTAAAGAGACGTTTCTTCAAAGGAGACACAGAGATGGCTAAGACGCACATGAAAAGCTGCTCAACAGCACTAATTATTAGAGAAATACAAATCAAAACTACAATGAGGTTTCACCTCACACCTGTAAGAATCGGCATCATCAGAAAATCTACAAACAACCAATTCTGGGGATGGTGTGGACAAAAGGAGCCCTCTTCCACTATTGGTGGGAATGTAAATTGATACAGTCACTATGGAGAACAGTATGGAGTTTCCTTAAAATAACTAGAAATAGAATTACCATCTGATCCAGCAATCCCACTTCTGGGCATATACCCAGAGAAAACCGTAAATCAAAAAGGCACATTCACCGCAATGTTCGTTGCAGCACTATTTACAATAGCCAGGTAATGGAAGCAACCTAAATGCCCACAGACAGATGAATGGATAAAGATGTGGTACATATATGAAATGGAATATTACTCGGCCATAAAAAGGAATGAAACTGGGTCATTTGTAGAGACATCGATGGATCGAGAGACTGTCATACAAAATGAAGTAAGTCAGAAAGAGGAAAACAAATATTGTATATTAATGCATATATGTGGAGCCTAAAAATAGTACAGATGAACTGGTTTGCAGGGAAGAAATAGAGACACAGAGGTAGAGAACAAACGTATGGACACCAAGTGTGGGAAGCCATGGGGTGGTGGTGGTGGGATGAATTGGGATATTGGGATTGACCTGAATACATGTATATGCATAAAATACATAACTAATAATAACGTGCTGTATAAAAAAATAAATAAAAATAAATTTCAAAATTTTAAAAAATAAAATTTAAAAATAAAAGAGAAAAAAGTTCTTCCCGTCACACAGATGTATTTATAGGAATGAATTATTTCCATGCTTATATCTATACATACATAAAACGGGAATAAAATCTAACTTGAACCATAAAAGAAATATAAACCTGAACCCACGAGTTATACAGAGGAAAACCCTATCAGGGCACTTGCTCCAGCGGTAAACAATTCTGAAATTGGTCAGAGGTGGGGAACCATCTCCCATACAGCCAGCAACCCACCCCCCACGCAAGGAGCGTCCTCATTGAAAAGCTGGGGGACCGTGCCGAGGCATCTGTGAGTAAACGTGAGCTGAGCCCCAGGCCAGCTGCTGCTGAACTGTTCCCACCCTTTCCAGGTAAAACACCTGAATATGTACAAGGGCTTGAAAGCCTAGAGGAAGGACCGTGGAGCCACACCAGCGACAGCACGCTGGCCAACTTGGTGCCTGCAGGCCAGCCAGGGTGGTCCTGGCCCCGGGCGCTCTTCCGGAAGCTTTCCATTGCCCTGCCTGAGATACCCCTCCTGTCCCGGACCCCACTGCTTTTTTCCTTGTTCACCTCTGTCCGGAGAGAAATTCCAGCCGAAGGTATGGGTGACACAACCTCTTCTTTACAGGCGGCAGCCTGGCAACTCCTGCAGAAAGGCCAGCAGAACCCCACTCACACCGGGCCACCCACAAAGCTGTGGCCCCTCACTCCCTCCCACCAGCACAGCCCCGAGACTGCTGACGGGGCAGAGAATATGGAGTCAGGCACAGCTTCAGGGGCTATTGCTGCCTGGAGCGCTGTTTATATTGACCTCAACGAGGCACACCTTGGGAGGGCGGGCCGGCAGGGTAAGGCTGCCCAGGTCAGCTAATCCACAACCCTCAGGGAATCACATTGTTGAAAATGGACCCCGCTAAGGCAGAAGAGAAGCCAAGGGAGAAAAGGACACAATGCCATTTGCAGCACCGTAGATGAGTCTAGAAGTAATCACGTGACTTGTAGTAAGTCAGAAAGTTAAAGACACATATCATATCATATCACTTATTGGTGTTACCTAAAAATGGATACAAGGGCAGATATTTCCATGGAGAAGGGCAATCACAGATTCATTAAACAAACTTATGGTTCACCAATGGAAAGGTGTGAGGATTGGTTTCATTACGATATCGGGGTTAACAGACATATACAAACACAGGTGACATATATAATCACCAAAGACCTACAGAATACCAAGAGAGGACTACTCAATATTCTGTCATAACGTACATGGGAAAAGGATCCCAGGAAGAACAGTCATTTGTATATGTGTAAAAGAACCACATCTTCCACACCTACAACAAGCCAAACATTGTAATCAAACTTGCTGTAATAAAAAATAAAAACTTAAATTAAAAACACGAACAAGAAGTAGTGAGACAAACGTGAGGGTCTTTCTCCTGGCACATTCCATTCTAAACTCCAATCTAGAACACCACTTCCACTGAGGCTCTCTTGCCCTAGTAACCAGATTTGGTAAGGGTGAACAGCTGCCACCTTGTGGCCGTTTCTCACAACAGCAGCTTTAATCCCAACACTAATGGTCAGTTGATATTCAAAATCATTGCAGGCCTGTAAATGACACCTGCCCTGAAAACAAATCCTGGGGTCACATATCGACCAAAAAATTCAAAGGACGTCCATATTTCAAAACGACCGTTGCAAAAGGCATATTTTACGCACATTAGTGTTCTGATTCTTTTCCTTTCTTTCCTTTTTTGTTAAAAAACATGGGAATGGAAAAAGGCATCCCTCAGAATGGGCGAAAATCGTTGCAGACGAATCAATGGACAGAGGTTTAATCTCCAATATATATAAACAGCTCATGCAGCTTAATATTAAAAAAACAAACAACCCCCCAAAAAATGGGCAGAAGATCTAAAGAGACGTTTCTTCAAAGGAGACACAGAGATGGCCAAGACGCACATGAAAAGCTGCTCAACAGCACTAATTATTAGAGAAATGCAAATCAAAACTACAATGAGGTATCACCTCACACCTGTTAGAATCGGCATCATCAGAAAATCTACAAACAACCAATTCTGGGGAGGGTGTGGACAAAAGGAGCCCTCTTCCACTATTGGTGGGAATGTAAATTGATACAGTCACTATGGAGAACAGTATGGAGTTTCCTTAAAAAAACTAGAAATAGAATTACCATCTGATCCAGCAATCCCACTTCTGGGCATATACCCAGAGAAAACCGTATTTCAAAAAGGCACATTCACCACAATGTTCGTTGCAGCACTATTTACAATAGCCAGGTAATGGAAGCAACCTAAATGCCCACAGACAGATGAATGGATAAAGATGTGGTACATATATAAAATGGAATATTACTCGGCCATAAAAAGGAATGAAACTGGGTCGTTTGTAGAGACATCGATGGATCGAGAGACTGTCATACAGAATGAAGTAATTCAGAAAGAGGAAAACAAATATTGTATATTAATGCATATATGTGGAGCCTAAAAATGGTACAGATGAACTGGTTTGCAGGGAAGAAATAGAGACACAGAGGTAGAGAACAAACGTATGGACACCAAGTGTGGGAAGCCATGGGGTGGTGGTGGTGGGATGAGTTGGGAGTTTGGGATTGACCTGTATACATGTATATGCATAAAATACATAACTAATAATAACGTGCTGTATAAAAAAATAAATAAAATTTCAAAATTTTAAAAAATAAAATTTAAAAATAAAACAGAAAAAAGTTCTTCCCGTCACACAGATGTATTTATAGGAATGAATTATTTCCATGCTTATATCTATAAATACATAAAAGAGGAATAACATCTAACTTGAAACATAAAAGAAAAAAAAGTGAACCCACGAGTTATACAGAGGAAAACACTATCACGGCACTTGCTCCAGTGGTAAACAATTCTGAAATTGGTCAGAGGTGGGGAACCATCTCCCATACAGCCAGCAACCCAACCCCCACGCAAGGAGCGTCCTCATTGCAAAGCTGGGGGACCGTGCCGAGGCATCTGTGAGTAAACGTGAGCTGAGCCCCAGGCCAGCTGCTGCTGAACTGTTCCCACCCTTTCCAGGTAAAACACCTGAATATATACAAGGGCTTGAAAGCCTAGAGGAAGGACCGTGGAGCCACACCAGCGACAGCACGCAGGCCAACTTGGTGCCTGCAGGCCAGCCAGCGTGGTCCTGGACCCTGGCGCTCTTCCAGAAGCTTTCCATTGCCCTGCCTGAGATACCCCTCCTGTCCCGGCCCCCACTGCTTTTTTCCTTCCTCACCTCTGTCCGGAGAGAAATTCCAGCGGAAGGTATGGGTGACACATCCTCTTCTTTACAGGCGGCAGCCTGGCAACTCCTGCAGAAAGGCCAGCAGAACCCCACTCACACCGGGCCACCCACAAAGCTGTGGCCCCTCACTCCCTCCCACCAGCACAGCCCCGAGACTGCTGACGGGGCAGAGAATATGGAGTCAGGCACAGCTTCAGGGGCTATTGCTGCCTGGAGCTCTGTTTATATTGACCTCAACGAGGCACACCTGGGGAGGGCGGGCCGGCAGGGTAAGGCTGCCCAGGTCAGCTAATCCACAACCCTCAGGGAATCACATTGTTGAAAATGGACCCCGCTAAGGCAGAAGAGAAGCCAAGGGAAAAAAGGACACAATGCCATTTGCAGCACCGTAGATGAGTCTAGAAGTAATCACGTGACTTGTAGTAAGTCAGAAAGTGAAAGACACATATCATATCATATCACTTATAGGTGTTACCTAAAAATGGATACCAGGGCAGATATTTCCACGGAGAAGGGCAATCACAGATTCATTAAACAAACTTATGGTTCACCAATGGAAAGGTGTGAGGATTGGTTTCATTACGATATCGGGGTTAACAGACATATACAAATACAGGTGACATATATAATCACCAAAGACCTACAGAATACCAAGAGAGGACTACTCAACATTCTGTCATAACGTACATGGGAAAAGGATCCCAAGAAGAACAGTCATCTGTATATGTGTAAAAGAACCACATCTTCCACACCTACAACAAGCCAAACATTGTAATCAAACTTGCTGTAATAAAAAATAAAAACTTAAATTAAAAACACGAACAAGAAATAGTGAGACAAACGTTAGGGGCTTTCTCCTGGCACATTCCATTCTAAACTCCAATCTAGAACACCACTTCCACTGAGGCTCTCTTGCCCTAGTAACCAGATTTGGTAAGGGTGAACTGCTGCCACCTTGTGGCCGTTTCACACAACAGCAGCTTTAATCCCAACGCTAATGGTCAGTTGATATTCAAAATCATTGCAGGCCTGTAAATGACACCTGCCTTGAAAACAAATCCTGGGGTCACATATCGACCAAAAATTTCAAAGGACGTCCATATTTCAAAATGACCGTTTCAAAAGGCATATTTTACGCACATTAGTGTTCTGCTTCTTTTCCTTTCTTTCCTTTTTTGTTAAAAAACACGGGAATGGAAAAAGGCATCCCTCAGAATGGGCGAAAATCGTTGCAGACGAATCAATGGACAGAGGTTTAATCTCCAATATATATAAACAGCTCATGCAGCTTAATATTAAAAAAACAAACAACCCAATACAAAAATGGGCAGAAGATCTAAAGAGACGTTTCTTCAAAGGAGACACAGAGATGGCCAAGACGCACATGAAAAGCTGCTCAACAGCACTAATTATTAGAGAAATGCAAATCAAAACTACAATGAGGTATCACCTCACACCTGTTAGAATCGGCATCATCAGAAAATCTACAAACAACCAATTCTGGGGAGGGTGTGGACAAAAGGAGCCCTCTTCCACTATTGGTGGGAATGTAAATTGATACAGTCACTATGGAGAACAGTATGGAGTTTCCTTAAAAAAACTAGAAATAGAATTACCATCTGATCCAGCAATCCCACTTCTGGGCATATACCCAGAGAAAACCGTATTTCAAAAAGGCACATTCACCACAATGTTCGTTGCAGCACTATTTACAATAGCCAGGTAACGGAAGCAACCTAAATGCCCACAGACAGATGAATGGATAAAGATGTGGTACATATATAAAATGGAATATTACTCGGCCATAAAAAGGAATGAAACTGGGTCATTTGTAGAGACATCGATGGATCGAGAGACTGTCATACAGAATGAAGTAAGTCAGAAAGAGGAAAACAAATATTGTATATTAATGCATATATGTGGAGCCTAAAAATGGTACAGATGAACTGGTTTGCAGGGAAGAAATAGAGACACAGAGGTAGAGAACAAACGTATGGACACCAAGTGTGGGAAGCCATGGGGTGGTGGTGGTGGGATGAGTTGGGAGTTTGGGATTGACCTGTATACATGTATATGCATAAAATACATAACTAATAATAACGTGCTGTATAAAAAAATAAATAAAATTTCAAAATTTTAAAAAGTAAAATTTAAAAATAAAACAGAAAATAGTTCTTGCCGTCACACAGATGTATTTATAGGAATGAATTATTTCCATGCTTATATCTATAAATACATAAAAGAGGAATAGCATCTAACTTGAAACATAAAAGAAAAAAAAAGTGAACCCACGAGTTATACAGAGGAAAACACTATCACGGCACTTGCTCCAGTGGTAAACAATTCTGAAATTGGTCAGAGGTGGGGAACCATCTCCCATACAGCCAGCAACCCAACCCCCACGCAAGGAGCATCCTCATTGCAAAGCTGGGGGACCGTGCCGAGGCATCTGTGAGTAAACGTGAGCTGAGCCCCAGGCCAGCTGCTGCTGAACTGTTCCCACCCTTTCCAGGTAAAACACCTGAATATGTACAAGGGCTTGAAAGCCTAGAGGAAGGACCGTGGAGCCACACCAGCGACAGCACGCAGGCCAACTTGGTGCCTGCAGGCCAGCCAGCGTGGTCCTGGACCCTGGCGCTCTTCCAGAAGCTTTCCATTGCCCTGCCTGAGATACCCCTCCTGTCCCGGCCCCCACTGCTTTTTTCCTTCCTCACCTCTGTCCGGAGAGAAATTCCAGCGGAAGGTATGGGTGACACATCCTCTTCTTTACAGGCGGCAGCCTGGCAACTCCTGCAGAAAGGCCAGCAGAACCCCACTCACACCGGGCCACCCACAAAGCTGTGGCCCCTCACTCCCTCCCACCAGCACAGCCCCGAGACTGCTGACGGGGCAGAGAATATGGAGTCAGGCACAGCTTCAGGGGCTATTGCTGCCTGGAGCTCTGTTTATATTGACCTCAACGAGGCACACCTGGGGAGGGCGGGCCGGCAGGGTAAGGCTGCCCAGGTCAGCTAATCCACAACCCTCAGGGAATCACATTGTTGAAAATGGACCCCGCTAAGGCAGAAGAGAAGCCAAGGGAAAAAAGGACACAATGCCATTTGCAGCACCGTAGATGAGTCTAGAAGTAATCACGTGACTTGTAGTAAGTCAGAAAGTGAAAGACACATATCATATCATATCACTTATAGGTGTTACCTAAAAATGGATACCAGGGCAGATATTTCCACGGAGAAGGGCAATCACAGATTCATTAAACAAACTTATGGTTCACCAATGGAAAGGTGTGAGGATTGGTTTCATTACGATATCGGGGTTAACAGACATATACAAACACAGGTGACATATATAATCACCAAAGACCTACAGAATACCAAGAGAGGACTACTCAACATTCTGTCATAACGTACATGGGAAAAGGATCCCAAGAAGAACAGTCATCTGTATATGTGTAAAAGAACCACATCTTCCACACCTACAACAAGCCAAACATTGTAATCAAACTTGCTGTAATAAAAAATAAAAACTTAAATTAAAAACACGAACAAGAAATAGTGAGACAAACGTGAGGGGCTTTCTCCTGGCACATTCCATTCTAAACTCCAATCTAGAACACCACTTCCACTGAGGCTCTCTTGCCCTAGTAACCAGATTTGGTAAGGGTGAACTGCTGCCACCTTGTGGCCGTTTCACACAACAGCAGCTTTAATCCCAACGCTAATGGTCAGTTGATATTCAAAATCATTGCAGGCCTTTAAATGACACCTGCCCTGAAAACAAATCCTGGGGTCACATATCGACCAAAAATTTCAAAGGACGTCCATATTTCAAAACCACCGTTTCAAAAGGCATATTTTACGCACATTAGTGTTCTGCTTCTTTTCCTTTCTTTCCTTTTTTCTTAAAAAACACGGGAATGGTAAAAGGCATCCCTCAGAATGGGCGAAAATCGTTGCAGACGAATCAATGGACAGAGGTTTAATCTCCAATATATATAAACAGCTCATGCAGCTTAATATTAAAAAAACAAACAACCCAAAAAAAAATGGGCAGAAGATCTAAAGAGACGTTTCTTCAAAGGAGACACAGAGATGGCCAAGACGCACATGAAAAGCTGCTCAACAGCACTAATTATTAGAGAAATGCAAATCAAAACTACAATGAGGTATCACCTCACACCTGTTAGAATCGGCATCATCAGAAAATCTACAAACAACCAATTCTGGGGAGGGTGTGGACAAAAGGAGCCCGCTTCCACTATTGGTGGGAATGTAAATTGATACAGTCACTATGGAGAACAGTATGGAGTTTCCTTAAAAAAAACTAGAAATAGAATTACCATCTGATCCAGCACTCCCACTTCTGGGCATATACCCAGAGAAAACCGTATTTCAAAAAGGCACATTCACCACAATGTTCGTTGCAGCACTATTTACAATAGCCAGGTAACGGAAGCAACCTAAATGCCCACAGACAGATGAATGGATAAAGATGTGGTACATATATAAAATGGAATATTACTCGGCCATAAAAAGGAATGAAACTGGGTCATTTGTAGAGACATCGATGGATCGAGAGACTGTCATACAGAATGAAGTAAGTCAGAAAGAGGAAAACAAATATTGTATATTAATGCATATATGTGGAGCCTAAAAATGGTACAGATGAACTGGTTTGCAGGGAAGAAATAGAGACACAGAGGTAGAGAACAAACGTATGGACACCAAGTGTGGGAAGCCATGGGGTGGTGGTGGTGGGATGAGTTGGGAGTTTGGGATTGACCTGTATACATGTATATGCATAAAATACATAACTAATAATAACGTGCTGTATAAAAAAATAAATAAAATTTCAAAATTTTAAAAAGTAAAATTTAAAAATAAAACAGAAAAAAGTTCTTCCCGTCACACAGATGTATTTATAGGAATGAATTATTTCCATGCTTATATCTATAAATACATAAAAGAGGAATAACATCTAAGTTGAAACATAAAAGAAAAAAAAAGTGAACCCACGAGTTATACAGAGGAAAACCCTATCACGGCACTTGCTCCAGTGGTAAACAATTCTGAAATTGGTCAGAGGTGGGGAACCATCTCCCATACAGCCAGCAACCCAACCCCCACGCAAGGAGCGTCCTCATTGCAAAGCTGGGGGACCGTGCCGAGGCATCTGTGAGTAAACGTGAGCTGAGCCCCAGGCCAGCTGCTGCTGAACTGTTCCCACCCTTTCCAGGTAAAACACCTGAATATGTACAAGGGCTTGAAAGCCTAGAGGAAGGACCGTGGAGCCACACCAGCGACAGCACGCAGGCCAACTTGGTGCCTGCAGGCCAGCCAGCGTGGTCCTGGACCCTGGCGCTCTTCCAGAAGCTTTCCATTGCCCTGCCTTAGATACCCCTCCTGTCCCGGCCCCCACTGCTTTTTTCCTTCCTCACCTCTGTCCGGAGAGAAATTCCAGCGGAAGGTATGGGTGACACATCCTCTTCTTTACAGGCGGCAGCCTGGCAACTCCTGCAGAAAGGCCAGCAGAACCCCACTCACACCGGGCCACCCACAAAGCTGTGGCCCCTCACTCCCTCCCACCAGCACAGCCCCGAGACTGCTGACGGGGCAGAGAATATGGAGTCAGGCACAGCTTCAGGGGCTATTGCTGCCTGGAGCTCTGTTTATATTGACCTCAACGAGGCACACCTGGGGAGGGCGGGCCGGCAGGGTAAGGCTGCCCAGGTCAGCTAATCCACAACCCTCAGGGAATCACATTGTTGAAAATGGACCCCGCTAAGGCAGAAGAGAAGCCAAGGGAAAAAAGGACACAATGCCATTTGCAGCACCGTAGATGAGTCTAGAAGTAATCACGTGACTTGTAGTAAGTCAGAAAGTGAAAGACACATATCATATCATATCACTTATAGGTGTTACCTAAAAATGGATACCAGGGCAGATATTTCCACGGAGAAGGGCAATCACAGATTCATTAAACAAACTTATGGTTCACCAATGGAAAGGTGTGAGGATTGGTTTCATTACGATATCGGGGTTAACAGACATATACAAACACAGGTGACATATATAATCACCAAAGACCTACAGAATACCAAGAGAGGACTACTCAACATTCTGTCATAACGTACATGGGAAAAGGATCCCAAGAAGAACAGTCATCTGTATATGTGTAAAAGAACCACATCTTCCACACCTACAACAAGCCAAACATTGTAATCAAACTTGCTGTAATAAAAAATAAAAACTTAAATTAAAAACACAAACAAGAAATAGTGAGACAAACGTGAGGGGCTTTCTCCTGGTACATTCCATTCTACAATCCAATCTAGAACACCACTTCCACTGAGGCTCTCTTGCCCTAGTAACCAGATTTGGTAAGGGTGAACTGCTGCCACCTTGTGGCCGTTTCACACAACAGCAGCTTTAATCCCAACGCTAATGGTCAGTTGATATTCAAAATCATTGCAGGCCTGTAAATGACACCTGCCCTGAAAACAAATCCTGGGGTCACATATCCACCAAAAATTTCAAAGGACGTCCATATTTCAAAACCACCGTTTCAAAAGGCATATTTTACGCACATTAGTGTTCTGCTTCTTTTCCTTTCTTTCCTTTTTTGTTAAAAAACACGGGAATGGTAAAAGGCATCCCTCAGGATGGGCGAAAATCGTTGCAGACGAATCAATGGACAGAGGTTTAATCTCCAATATATATAAACAGCTCATGCAGCTTAATATTAAAAAAACAAACAACCCAAAAAAAATGGGCAGAAGATCTAAAGAGACGTTTCTTCAAAGGAGACACAGAGATGGCCAAGACGCACATGAAAAGCTGCTCAACAGCACTAATTATTAGAGAAATGCAAATCAAAACTACAATGAGGTATCACCTCACACCTGTTAGAATCGGCATCATCAGAAAATCTACAAACAACCAATTCTGGGGAGGGTGTGGACAAAAGGAGCCCTCTTCCACTATTGGTGGGAATGTAAATTGATACATTCACTATGGAGAACAGTATGGAGTTTCCTTAAAAAAACTAGAAATAGAATTACCATCTGATCCAGCAATCCCACTTCTGGGCATATACCCAGAGAAAACCGTATTTCAAAAAGGCACATTCACCACAATGTTCGTTGCAGCACTTTTTACAATAGCCAGGTAATGGAAGCAACCTAAATGCCCACAGACAGATGAATGGATAAAGATGTGGTACATATATAAAATGGAATATTACTCGGCCATAAAAAGGAATGAAACTGGGTCGTTTGTAGAGACATCGATGGATCGAGAGACTGTCATACAGAATGAAGTAATTCAGAAAGAGGAAAACAAATATTGTATATTAATGCATATATGTGGAGCCTAAAAATGGTACAGATGAACTGGTTTGCAGGGAAGAAATAGAGACACAGAGGTAGAGAACAAACGTATGGACACCAAGTGTGGGAAGCCATGGGGTGGTGGTGGTGGGATGAGTTGGGAGTTTGGGATTGACCTGTATACATGTATATGCATAAAATACATAACTAATAATAACGTGCTGTATAAAAAAAATAAATAAAATTTCAAAATTTTAAAAAATAAAATTTAAAAATAAAACAGAAAAAAGTTATTCCCGTCACACAGATGTATTTATAGGAATGAATTATTTCCATGCTTATATCTATAAATACATAAAAGAGGAATAACATCTAACTTGAAACATAAAAGAAAAAAAAGTGAACCCACGAGTTATACAGAGGAAAACCCTATCACGGCACTTGCTCCAGTGGTAAACAATTCTGAAATTGGTCAGAGGTGGGGAACCATCTCCCATACAGCCAGCAACCCAACCCCCACGCAAGGAGCGTCCTCATTGCAAAGCTGGGGGACCGTGCCGAGGCATCTGTGAGTAAACGTGAGCTGAGCCCCAGGCCAGCTGCTGCTGAACTGTTCCCACCCTTTCCAGGTAAAACACCTGAATATGTACAAGGGCTTGAAAGCCTAGAGGAAGGACCGTGGAGCCACACCAGCGACAGCACGCAGGCCAACTTGGTGCCTGCAGGCCAGCCAGTGTGGTCCTGGACCCTGGCGCTCTTCCAGAAGATTTTCATTGCCCTGCCTGAGATACCCCTCCTGTCCCGGCCCCCACTGCTTTTTTCCTTCCTCACCTCTGTCCGGAGAGAAATTCCAGCGGAAGGTATGGGTGACACATCCTCTTCTTTACAGGCGGCAGCCTGGCAACTCCTGCAGAAAGGCCAGCAGAACCCCACTCACACCGGGCCACCCACAAAGATGTGGCCCCTCACTCCCTCCCACCAGCACAGCCCCGAGACTGCTGACGGGTCAGAGAATATGGAGTCAGGCACAGCTTCAGGGGCTATTGCTGCCTGGAGCTCTGTTTATATTGACCTCAACGAGGCACACCTTGGGAGGGCGGGCCGGCAGGGTAAGGCTGCCCAGGTCAGCTAATCCACAACCCTCAGGGAATCACATTGTTGAAAATGGACCCCGCTAAGGCAGAAGAGAAGCCAAGGGAAAAAAGGACACAATGCCATTTGCAGCACCGTAGATGAGTCTAGAAGTAATCACGTGACTTGTAGTAAGTCAGAAAGTGAAAGACACATATCATATCATATCACTTATAGGTGTTACCTAAAAATGGATACCAGGGCAGATATTTCCACGGAGAAGGGCAATCACAGATTCATTAAACAAACTTATGGTTCACCAATGGAAAGGTGTGAGGATTGGTTTCATTACGATATCGGGGTTAACAGACATATACAAACACAGGTGACATATATAATCACCAAAGACCTACAGAATACCAAGAGAGGACTACTCAACATTCTGTCATAACGTACATGGGAAAAGGATCCCAAGAAGAACAGTCATCTGTATATGTGTAAAAGAACCACATCTTCCACACCTACAACAAGCCAAACATTGTAATCAAACTTGCTGTAATAAAAAATAAAAACTTAAATTAAAAACACGAACAAGAAGTAGTGAGACAAACGTGAGGGGCTTTCTCCTGGTACATTCCATTCTACAATCCAATCTAGAACACCACTTCCACTGAGGCTCTCTTGCCCTAGTAACCAGATTTGGTAAGGGTGAACTGCTGCCACCTTGTGGCCGTTTCACACAACAGCAGCTTTAATCCCAACGCTAATGGTCAGTTGATATTCAAAATCATTGCAGGCCTGTAAATGACACCTGCCCTGAAAACAAATCCTGGGGTCACATATCGACCAATAATTTCAAAGGACGTCCATATTTCAAAACCACCGTTTCAAAAGGCATATTTTACGCACATTAGTGTTCTGCTTCTTTTCCTTTCTTTCCTTTTTTGTTAAAAAACACGGGAATGGAAAAAGGCATCCCTCAGAATGGGCGAAAATCGTTGCAGACGAATCAATGGACAGAGGTTTAATCTCCAATATATATAAACAGCTCATGCAGCTTAATATTAAAAAAACAAACAACCCAAAAAAAATGGGCAGAAGATCTAAAGAGACGTTTCTTCAAAGGAGACACAGAGATGGCCAAGACGCACATGAAAAGCTGCTCAACAGCACTAATTATTAGAGAAATGCAAATCAAAACTACAATGAGGTATCACCTCACACCTGTTAGAATCGGCATCATCAGAAAATCTACAAACAACCAATTCTGGGGAGGGTGTGGACAAAAGGAGCCCTCTTCCACTATTGGTGGGAATGTAAATTGATACAGTCACTATGGAGAACAGTATGGAGTTTCCTTAAAAAAACTAGAAATAGAATTACCATCTGATCCAGCAATCCCACTTCTGGGCATATACCCAGAGAAAACCGTATTTCAAAAAGGCACATTCACCACAATGTTCGTTGCAGCACTATTTACAATAGCCAGGTAACGGAAGCAACCTAAATGCCCACAGACAGATGAATGGATAAAGATGTGGTACATATATAAAATGGAATATTACTCGGCCATAAAAAGGAATGAAACTGGGTCGTTTGTAGAGACATCGATGGATCGAGAGACTGTCATACAGAATGAAGTAATTCAGAAAGAGGAAAACAAATATTGTATATTAATGCATATATGTGGAGCCTAAAAATGGTACAGATGAACTGGTTTGCAGGGAAGAAATAGAGACACAGAGGTAGAGAACAAACGTATGGACACCAAGTGTGGGAAGCCATGGGGTGGTGGTGGTGGGATGAGTTGGGAGTTTGGGATTGACCTGTATACATGTATATGCATAAAATACATAACTAATAATAACGTGCTGTATAAAAAAATAAATAAAATTTCAAAATTTTAAAAAATAAAATTTAAAAATAAAACAGAAAAAAGTTCTTCCCGTCACACAGATGTATTTATAGGAATGAATTATTTCCATGCTTATATCTATAAATACATAAAAGAGGAATAACATCTAACTTGAAACATAAAAGAAAAAAAAGTGAACCCACGAGTTATACAGAGGAAAACCCTATCACGGCACTTGCTACAGTGGTAAACAATTCTGAAATTGGTCAGAGGTGGGGAACCATCTCCCATACAGCCAGCAACCCAACCCCCACGCAAGGAGCGTCCTCATTGCAAAGCTGGGGGACCGTGCCGAGGCATCTGTGAGTAAACGTGAGCTGAGCCCCAGGCCAGCTGCTGCTGAACTGTTCCCACCCTTTCCAGGTAAAACACCTGAATATATACAAGGGCTTGAAAGCCTAGAGGAAGGACCGTGGAGCCACACCAGCGACAGCACGCAGGCCAACTTGGTGCCTGCAGGCCAGCCAGCGTGGTCCTGGACCCTGGCGCTCTTCCAGAAGCTTTCCATTGCCCTGCCTGAGATACCCCTCCTGTCCCGGCCCCCACTGCTTTTTTCCTTCCTCACCTCTGTCCGGAGAGAAATTCCAGCGGAAGGTATGGGTGACACATCCTCTTCTTTACAGGCGGCAGCCTGGCAACTCCTGCAGAAAGGCCAGCAGAACCCCACTCACACCGGGCCACCCACAAAGCTGTGGCCCCTCACTCCCTCCCACCAGCACAGCCCCGAGACTGCTGACGGGGCAGAGAATATGGAGTCAGGCACAGCTTCAGGGGCTATTGCTGCCTGGAGCTCTGTTTATATTGACCTCAACGAGGCACACCTGGGGAGGGCGGGCCGGCAGGGTAAGGCTGCCCAGGTCAGCTAATCCACAACCCTCAGGGAATCACATTGTTGAAAATGGACCCCGCTAAGGCAGAAGAGAAGCCAAGGGAAAAAAGGACACTATGCCATTTGCAGCACCGTAGATGAGTCTAGAAGTAATCACGTGACTTGTAGTAAGTCAGAAAGTGAAAGACACATATCATATCATATCATTTATAGGTGTTACCTAAAAATGGATACCAGGGCAGATATTTCCACGGAGAAGGGCAATCACAGATTCATTAAACAAACTTATGGTTCACCAATGGAAAGGTGTGAGGATTGGTTTCATTACGATATCGGGGTTAACAGACATATACAAATACAGGTGACATATATAATCACCAAAGACCTACAGAATACCAAGAGAGGACTACTCAACATTCTGTCATAACGTACATGGGAAAAGGATCCCAAGAAGAACAGTCATCTGTATATGTGTAAAAGAACCACATCTTCCACACCTACAACAAGCCAAACATTGTAATCAAACTTGCTGTAATAAAAAATAAAAACTTAAATTAAAAACACGAACAAGAAATAGTGAGACAAACGTTAGGGGCTTTCTCCTGGCACATTCCATTCTAAACTCCAATCTAGAACACCACTTCCACTGAGGCTCTCTTGCCCTAGTAACCAGATTTGGTAAGGGTGAACTGCTGCCACCTTGTGGCCGTTTCACACAACAGCAGCTTTAATCCCAACGCTAATGGTCAGTTGATATTCAAAATCATTGCAGGCCTGTAAATGACACCTGCCTTGAAAACAAATCCTGGGGTCACATATCGACCAAAAATTTCAAAGGACGTCCATATTTCAAAACGACCGTTTCAAAAGGCATATTTTACGCACATTAGTGTTCTGCTTCTTTTCCTTTCTTTCCTTTTTTGTTAAAAAACACGGGAATGGAAAAAGGCATCCCTCAGAATGGGCGAAAATCGTTGCAGACGAATCAATGGACAGAGGTTTAATCTCCAATATATATAAACAGCTCATGCAGCTTAATATTAAAAAAACAAACAACCCAATACAAAAATGGGCAGAAGATCTAAAGAGACGTTTCTTCAAAGGAGACACAGAGATGGCCAAGACGCACATGAAAAGCTGCTCAACAGCACTAATTATTAGAGAAATGCAAATCAAAACTACAATGAGGTATCACCTCACACCTGTTAGAATCGGCATCATCAGAAAATCTACAAACAACCAATTCTGGGGAGGGTGTGGACAAAAGGAGCCCTCTTCCACTATTGGTGGGAATGTAAATTGATACAGTCACTATGGAGAACAGTATGGAGTTTCCTTAAAAAAACTAGAAATAGAATTACCATCTGATCCAGCAATCCCACTTCTGGGCATATACCCAGAGAAAACCGTATTTCAAAAAGGCACATTCACCACAATGTTCGTTGCAGCACTATTTACAATAGCCAGGTAACGGAAGCAACCTAAATGCCCACAGACAGATGAATGGATAAAGATGTGGTACATATATAAAATGGAATATTACTCGGCCATAAAAAGGAATGAAACTGGGTCATTTGTAGAGACATCGATGGATCGAGAGACTGTCATACAGAATGAAGTAAGTCAGAAAGAGGAAAACAAATATTGTATATTAATGCATATATGTGGAGCCTAAAAATGGTACAGATGAACTGGTTTGCAGGGAAGAAATAGAGACACAGAGGTAGAGAACAAACGTATGGACACCAAGTGTGGGAAGCCATGGGGTGGTGGTGGTGGGATGAGTTGGGAGTTTGGGATTGACCTGTATACATGTATATGCATAAAATACATAACTAATAATAACGTGCTGTATAAAAAAATAAATAAAATTTCAAAATTTTAAAAAGTAAAATTTAAAAATAAAACAGAAAAAAGTTCTTCCCGTCACACAGATGTATTTATAGGAATGAATTATTTCCATGCTTATATCTATAAATACATAAAAGAGGAATAGCATCTAACTTGAAACATAAAAGAAAAAAAAAGTGAACCCACGAGTTATACAGAGGAAAACACTATCACGGCACTTGCTCCAGTGGTAAACAATTCTGAAATTGGTCAGAGGTGGGGAACCATCTCCCATACAGCCAGCAACCCAACCCCCACGCAAGGAGCATCCTCATTGCAAAGCTGGGGGACCGTGCCGAGGCATCTGTGAGTAAACGTGAGCTGAGCCCCAGGCCAGCTGCTGCTGAACTGTTCCCACCCTTTCCAGGTAAAACACCTGAATATGTACAAGGGCTTGAAAGCCTAGAGGAAGGACCGTGGAGCCACACCAGCGACAGCACGCAGGCCAACTTGGTGCCTGCAGGCCAGCCAGCGTGGTCCTGGACCCTGGCGCTCTTCCAGAAGCTTTCCATTGCCCTGCCTGAGATACCCCTCCTGTCCCGGCCCCCACTGCTTTTTTCCTTCCTCACCTCTGTCCGGAGAGAAATTCCAGCGGAAGGTATGGGTGACACATCCTCTTCTTTACAGGCGGCAGCCTGGCAACTCCTGCAGAAAGGCCAGCAGAACCCCACTCACACCGGGCCACCCACAAAGCTGTGGCCCCTCACTCCCTCCCACCAGCACAGCCCCGAGACTGCTGACGGGGCAGAGAATATGGAGTCAGGCACAGCTTCAGGGGCTATTGCTGCCTGGAGCTCTGTTTATATTGACCTCAACGAGGCACACCTGGGGAGGGCGGGCCGGCAGGGTAAGGCTGCCCAGGTCAGCTAATCCACAACCCTCAGGGAATCACATTGTTGAAAATGGACCCCGCTAAGGCAGAAGAGAAGCCAAGGGAAAAAAGGACACAATGCCATTTGCAGCACCGTAGATGAGTCTAGAAGTAATCACGTGACTTGTAGTAAGTCAGAAAGTGAAAGACACATATCATATCATATCACTTATAGGTGTTACCTAAAAATGGATACCAGGGCAGATATTTCCACGGAGAAGGGCAATCACAGATTCATTAAACAAACTTATGGTTCACCAATGGAAAGGTGTGAGGATTGGTTTCATTACGATATCGGGGTTAACAGACATATACAAATACAGGTGACATATATAATCACCAAAGACCTACAGAATACCAAGAGAGGACTACTCAACATTCTGTCATAACGTACATGGGAAAAGGATCCCAAGAAGAACAGTCATCTGTATATGTGTAAAAGAACCACATCTTCCACACCTACAACAAGCCAAACATTGTAATCAAACTTGCTGTAATAAAAAATAAAAACTTAAATTAAAAACACGAACAAGAAGTAGTGAGACAAACGTGAGGGGCTTTCTCCTGGCACATTCCATTCTAAACTCCAATCTAGAACACCACTTCCACTGAGGCTCTCTTGCCCTAGTAACCAGATTTGGTAAGGGTGAACTGCTGCCACCTTGTGGCCGTTTCACACAACAGCAGCTTTAATCCCAACGCTAATGGTCAGTTGATATTCAAAATCATTGCAGGCCTGTAAATGACACCTGCCCTGAAAACAAATCCTGGGGTCACATATCGACCAATAATTTCAAAGGACGTCCATATTTCAAAACCACCGTTTCAAAAGGCATATTTTATGCACATTAGTGTTCTGCTTCTTTTCCTTTCTTTCCTTTTTTCTTAAAAAACACGGGAATGGTAAAAGGCATCCCTCAGGATGGGCGAAAATCGTTGCAGACGAATCAATGGACACAGGTTTAATCTCCAATATATATAAACAGCTCATGCAGCTTAATATTAAAAAAACAAACAACCCAAAAAAAATGGGCAGAAGATCTAAAGAGACGTTTCTTCAAAGGAGACACAGAGATGGCCAAGACGCACATGAAAAGCTGCTCAACAGCACTAATTATTAGAGAAATGCAAATCAAAACTACAATGAGGTATCACCTCACACCTGTTAGAATCGGCATCATCAGAAAATCTACAAACAACCAATTCTGGGGAGGGTGTGGACAAAAGGAGCCCTCTTCCACTATTGGTGGGAATGTAAATTGATACAGTCACTATGGAGAACAGTATGGAGTTTCCTTAAAAAAACTAGAAATAGAATTACCATCTGATCCAGCACTCCCACTTCTGGGCATATACCCAGAGAAAACCGTATTTCAAAAAGGCACATTCACCACAATGTTCGTTGCAGCACTATTTACAATAGCCAGGTAATGGAAGCAACCTAAATGCCCACAGACAGATGAATGGATAAAGATGTGGTACATATATAAAATGGAATATTACTCGGCCATAAAAAGGAATGAAACTGGGTCATTTGTAGAGACATCGATGGATCGAGAGACTGTCATACAGAATGAAGTAAGTCAGAAAGAGGGAAACAAATATTGTATATTAATGCATATAAGTGGAGCCTAAAAATGGTACAGATGAACTGGTTTGCAGGGAAGAAATAGAGACACAGAGGTAGAGAACAAACGTATGGGCACCAAGTGTGGGAAGCCATGGGGTGGTGGTGGTGGGATGAGTTGGGAGTTTGGGATTGACCTGTATACATGTATATGCATAAAATACATAACTAATAATAACGTGCTGTATAAAAAAATAAATAAAATTTCAAAATTTTAAAAAGTAAAATTTAAAAATAAAACAGAAAAACGTTCTTCCCGTCACACAGATGTATTTATAGGAATGAATTATTTCCATGCTTATATCTATAAATACATAAAAGAGGAATAACATCTAAGTTGAAACATAAAAGAAAAAAAAAGTGAACCCACGAGTTATACAGAGGAAAACCCTATCACGGCACTTGCTCCAGTGGTAAACAATTCTGAAATTGGTCAGAGGTGGGGAACCATCTCCCATACAGCCAGCAACCCAACCCCCACGCAAGGAGCGTCCTCATTGCAAAGCTGGGGGACCGTGCCGAGGCATCTGTGAGTAAACGTGAGCTGAGCCCCAGGGCAGCTGCTGCTGAACTGTTCCCACCCTTTCCAGGTAAAACACCTGAATATGTACAAGGGCTTGAAAGCCTTGAGGAAGGACCGTGGAGCCACACCAGTGACAGCACGCAGGCCAACTTGGTGCCTGCACGCCAGCCAGCGTGGTCCTGGACCCTGGCGCTCTTCCAGAAGCTTTCCATTGCCCTGCCTGAGATACCCCTCCTGTCCCGGCCCCCACTGCTTTTTTCCTTCCTCACCTCTGTCCGGAGAGAAATTCCAGCGGAAGGTATGGGTGACACATCCTCTTCTTTACAGGCGGCAGCCTGGCAACTCCTGCAGAAAGGCCAGCAGAACTCCACTCACACCGGGCCACCCACAAAGCTGTGGCCCCTCACTCCCTCCCACCAGCACAGCCCCGAGACTGCTGACGGGGCAGAGAATATGGAGTCAGGCACAGCTTCAGGAGCTATTGCTGCCTGGAGCTCTGTTTATATTGACCTCAACGAGGCACACCTGGGGAGGGCGGGCCGGCAGGTTAAGGCTGCCCATGTCAGCTAATCCACAACCCTCAGGGAATCACATTGTTGAAAATGGACCCCGCTAAGGCAGAAGAGAAGCCAAGGGAAAAAAGGACACAATGCCATTTGCAGCACCGTAGATGAGTCTAGAAGTAATCACGTGACTTGTAGTAAGTCAGAAATTGAAAGACACATATCATATCATATCACTTATAGGTGTTACCTAAAAATGGATACCAGGGCAGATATTTCCATGGAGAAGGGCAATCACAGATTCATTAAACAAACTTATGGTTCACCAATGGAAAGGTGTGAGGATTGGTTTCATTACGATATCGGGGTTAACAGACATATACAAACACAGGTGACATATATAATCACCAAAGACCTACAGAATACCAAGAGAGGACTACTCAACATTCTGTCATAACGTACATGGGAAAAGGATCCCAAGAAGAACAGTCATCTGTATATGTGTAAAATAACCACATCTTCCACACCTACAACAAGCCAAACATTGTAATCAAACTTGCTGTAATAAAAAATAAAAACTTAAATTAAAAACACGAACAAGAAATAGTGAGACAAACGTGAGGGGCTTTCTCCTGGCACATTCCATTCTAAACTCCAATCTAGAACACCACTTCCACTGAGGCTCTCTTGCCCTAGTAACCAGATTTGGTAAGGGTGAACTGCTGCCACCTTGTGGCCGTTTCACACAACAGCAGCTTTAATCCCAACGCTAATGGTCAGTTGATATTCAAAATCATTGCAGGCCTGTAAATGACACCTGCCCTGAAAACAAATCCTGGGGTCACATATCGACCAAAAATTTCAACGGACGTCCATATTTCAAAACCACAGTTTCAAAAGGCATATTTTACGCACATTAGTGTTCTGCTTCTTTTCCTTTCTTTCCTTTTTTGTTAAAAAACACGGGAATGGAAAAAGGCATCCCTCAGAATGGGCGAAAATCGTTGCAGACGAATCAATGGACAGAGGTTTAATCTCCAATATATATAAACAGCTCATGCAGCTTAATATTAAAAAAACAAACAACCCAAAAAAAATGGGCAGAAGATCTAGAGACGTTTCTTCAAAGGAGACACAGAGATGGCCAAGACGCACATGAAAAGCTGCTCAACAGCAGTAATTATTAGAGAAATGCAAATCAAAACTACAATGAGGTATCACCTCACACCTGGTAGAATCGGCATCATCAGAAAATCTACAAACAACCAATTCTGGGGAGGGTGTGGACAAAAGGAGCCCTCTTCCACTATTGGTGGGAATGTAAATTGATAGAGTCACTATGGAGAACAGTATGGAGTTTCCTTAAAAAAAACTAGAAATAGAATTACCATCTGATCCAGCAATGCCACTTCTGGGCATATACCCAGAGAAAACCGTATTTCAAAAAGGCACATTCACCACAATGTTCGTTGCAGCACTATTTACAATAGCCAGGTAATGGAAGCAACCTAAATGCCCACAGACAGATGAATGGATAAAGATGTGGTACATATATAAAATGGAATATTACTCGGCCATAAAAAGGAGTGAAACTGGGTCATTTGTAGAGACATCGATGGATCGAGAGACTGTCATACAGAATGAAGTAAGTCAGAAAGAGGAAAACAAATATTGTATATTAATGCATATATGTGGAGCCTAAAAATGGTACAGATGAACTGGTTTGCAGGGAAGAAATAGAGACACAGAGGTAGAGAACAAACGTATGGACACCAAGTGTGGGAAGCCATGGGGTGGTGGTGGTGGGATGAGTTGGGAGTTTGGGATTGACCTGTATACATGTATATGCATAAAATACATAACTAATAATAACGTGCTGTATAAAAAAATAAATATATTTTCAAAATTTTAAAAAGTAAAATTTAAAAATAAAACAGAAAAAAGTTCTTCCCGTCACACAGATGTATTTATAGGAATGAATTATTTCCATGCTTATATCTATAAATACATAAAAGAGGAATAACATCTAACTTGAAACATAAAAGAAAAAAAAAAGTGAACCCACGAGTTATACAGAGGAAAACCCTATCACGGCACTTGCTCCAGTGGTAAACAATTCTGAAATTGGTCAGAGGTGGGGAACCATCTCCCATACTGCCAGCAACCCAACCCCCACGCAAGGAGCGTCCTCCTTGCAAAGCTGGGGGACCGTGCCGTGGCATCTGTGAGTAAACGTGAGCTGAGCCCCAGGCCAGCTGCTGCTGAACTGTTCCCACCCTTTCCAGGTAAAACACCTGAATATGTACAAGGGCTTGAAAGCCTAGAGGAAGGACCGTGGAGCCACACCAGCGACAGCACGCAGGCCAAATTGGTGCCTGCACACCAGCCAGCGTGGTCCTGGACCCTGGTGCTCTTCCAGAAGCTTTCCATTGCCCTGCCTGAGATACCCCTCCTGTCCCGGCCCCCACTGCTTTTTTCCTTCCTCACCTCTGTCCGGAGAGAAATTCCAGCGGAAGGTATGGGTGACACATCCTCTTCTTTACAGGCGGCAGCCTGGCAACTCCTGCAGAAAGGCCAGCAGAACACCACTCACACCGGGCCACCCACAAAGCTGTGGCCCCTCACTCCCTCCCACCAGCACAGCCCCGAGACTGCTGACGGGGCAGAGAATATGGAGTCAGGCACAGCTTCAGGAGCTATTGCTGCCTGGAGCTCTGTTTATATTGACCTCAACGAGGCACACCTGGGGAGGGCGGGCCGGCAGGTTAAGGCTGCCCAGGTCAGCTAATCCACAACCCTCAGGGAATCACATTGTTGAAAATGGACCCCGCTAAGGCAGAAGAGAAGCCATGGGAAAAGAGGACACAATGCCATTTGCAGCACCGTAGATGAGTCTAGAAGTAATCACGTGACTTGTAGTAAGTCAGAAAGTGAAAGACACATATCATATCATATCACTTATAGGTGTTACCTAAAAATGGATACCAGGGCAGATATTTCCACGGAGAAGGGCAATCACAGATTCATTAAACAAACTTATGGTTCACCAATGGAAAGGTGTGAGGATTGGTTTCATTACGATATCGGGGTTAACAGACATATACAAACACAGGTGACATATATAATCACCAAAGACCTACAGAATACCAAGAGAGGACTACTCAACATTCTGTCATAACGTACATGGGAAAAGGATCCCAAGAAGAACAGTCATCTGTATATGTGTAAAAGAACCACATCTTCCACACCTACAACAAGCCAAACATTGTAATCAAACTTGCTGTAATAAAAAATAAAAACTTAAATTAAAAACACGAACAAGAAATAGTGAGACAAACGTGAGGGGCTTTCTCCTGGCACATTCCATTCTAAACTCCAATCTAGAACACCACTTCCACTGAGGCTCTCTTGCCCTAGTAACCAGATTTGGTAAGGGTGAACTGCTGCCACCTTGTGGCCGTTTCACACAACAGCAGCTTTAATCCCAACGCTAATGGTCAGTTGATATTCAAAATCATTGCAGGCCTGTAAATGACACCTGCCCTGAAAACAAATCCTGGGGTCACATATCGACCAAAAAATTCAAAGGACGTCCATATTTCAAAACGACCGTTTCAAAAGGCATATTTTACGCACATTAGTGTTCTGCTTCTTTTCCTTTCTTTCCTTTTTTGTTAAAAAAACGGGAATGGAAAAATGCATCCCTCAGGATGGGCGAAAATCGTTGCAGACGAATCAATGGACAGAGGTTTAATCTCCAATATATATAAACAGCTCATGCAGCTTAATATTAAAAAAACAAACAACCCCCCAAAAAATGGGCAGAAGATCTAAAGAGACGTTTCTTCAAAGGAGACACAGAGATGGTCAAGACGCACATGAAAAGCTGCTCAACAGCACTAATTATTAGAGAAATGCAAATCAAAACTACAATGAGGTATCACCTCACACCTGGTAGAATCGGCATCATCAGAAAATCTACAAACAACCAATTCTGGGGAGGGTGTGGACAAAAGGAGCCCTCTTCCACTATGGGTGAGAATGTAAATTGATACAGTCACTATGGAGAACAGTATGGAGTTTCCTTAAAAAAATTAGAAATAGAATTACCATCTGATCCAGCAATCCCACTTCTGGGCATATACCCAGAGAAAACCGTATTTCAAAAAGGCACATTCACCACAATGTTCGTTGCAGCACTATTTACAATAGCCAGGTAATGGAAGCAACCTAAATGCCCACAGACAGATGAATGGATAAAGATGTGGTACATATATAAAATGGAATATGACTCGGCCATATAAAGGAATGAAACTGGGTCATTTGTAGAGACATCGATGGATCGAGAGACTGTCATACAGAATGAAGTAAGTCAGAAAGAGGAAAACAAATATTGTCTATTAATGCATATATGTGGAGCCTAAAAATGGTACAGATGAACTGGTTTGCAGGGAAGAAATAGAGACACAGAGGTAGAGAACAAACGTATGGACACCAAGGGTGGGAAGCCATGGGGTGGTGGTGGTGGGATGAGTTGGGAGTTTGGGATAGACCTGTATACATGTATATGCATAAAATACATAACTAATAATAACGTGCTGTATAAAAAAATAAATAAAATTTCAAAATTTTAAAAAGTAAAATTTAAAAATAAAACAGAAAAAAGTTCTTCCCGTCACACAGATGTATTTATAGGAATGAATTATTTCCATGCTTATATCTATAAATACATAAAAGAGGAATAACATCTAACTTGAAACATAAAAGAAAAAAAAAAGTGAACCCACGAGTTATACAGAGGAAAACCCTATCACGGCACTTGCTCCAGTGGTAAACAATTCTGCAATTGGTCAGAAGTGGGGAACCATCTCCCATACAGCCAGCAGCCCAACCCCCACGCAAGGAGCGTCCTCATTGCAAAGCTGGGGGACCGTGCCGAGGCATCTGTGAGTAAACGTGAGCTGAGCCCCAGGCCAGCTGCTGCTGAACTGTTCCCACCCTTTCCAGGTAAAACACCTGAATATGTACAAGGGCTTGAAAGCCTAGAGGAAGGACAGTGGAGCCACACCAGTGACAGCACGCAGGCCAACTTGGTGCCTGCAGGCCAGCCAGCGTGGTCCTGGACCCTGGCGCTCTTCCAGAAGCTTTCCATTGCCCTGCCTGAGATACCCCTCCTGTCCCGGCCCCCACTGCTTTTTTCCTTCCTCACCTCTGTCCGGAGAGAAATTCCAGCGGAAGGTATGGGTGACACATCCTCTTCTTTACAGGCGGCAGCCTGGCAACTCCTGCAGAAAGGCCAGCAGAACCCCACTCACACCGGGCCACCCACAAAGCTGTGGCCCCTCACTCCCTCCCACCAGCACAGCCCCGAGACTGCTGACGGGGCAGAGAATATGGAGTCAGGCACAGCTTCAGGGGCTATTGCTGCCTGGAGCGCTGTTTATATTGACCTCAACGAGGCACACCTGGGGAGGGCGGGCCGGCAGGGTAAGGCTGCCCAGGTCAGCTAATCCACAACCCTCAGGGCATCACATTGTTGAAAATGGACCCCGCTAAGGCAGAAGAGAAGCCAAGGGAAAAAAGGACACAATGCCATTTGCAGCACCGTAGATGAGTCTAGAAGTAATCACGTGACTTGTAGTAAGTCAGAAAGTGAAAGACACATATCATATCATATCACTTATAGGTGTTACCTAAAAATGGATACCAGGGCAGATATTTCCACGGAGAAGGGCAATCACAGATTCATTAAACAAACTTATGGTTCCCCAATGGAAAGGTGTGAGGATTGGTTTCATTACGATATCGGGGTTAACAGACATATACAAACACAGGTGACATATATAATCACCAAAGACCTACAGAATACCAAGAGAGGACTACTCAACATTCTGTCATAACGTACATGGGAAAAGGATCCCAAGAAGAACAGTCATCTGTATATGTGTAAAAGAACCACATCTTCCACACCTACAACAAGCCAAACATTGTAATCAAACTTGCTGTAATAAAAAATAAAAACTTAAATTAAAAACACGAACAAGAAGTAGTGAGACAAACGTGAGGGGCTTTCTCCTGGTACATTCCATTCTAAACTCCAATCTAGAACACCACTTCCACTGAGGCTCTCTTGCCCTAGAAACCAGATTTGGTAAGGGTGAACTGCTGCCACCTTGTGGCCGTTTCACACAACAGCAGCTTTAATCCCAACGCTAATGGTCAGTTTATATTCAAAATCATTGCAGGCCTGTAAATGACACCTGCCCTGAAAACAAATCCTGGGGTCACATATCGACCAAAAAATTCAAAGGACGTCCATATTTCAAAACGACCGTTTCAAAAGGCATATTTTACGCACATTAGTGTTCTGCTTCTTTTCCTTTCTTTCCTTTTTTGTTAAAAAACACGGGAATGGAAAAAGGCATCCCTCAGAATGGGCGAAAATCGTTGCAAACGAATCAATGGACACAGGTTTAATCTCCAATATATATAAACAGCTCATGCAGCTTAATATTAAAAAAACAAGCAACCCAAAAAAAAATGGGCAGAAGATCTAAAGAGACGTTTCTTCAAGGGAGACACAGAGATGGCCAAGATGCACATGAAAAGCTGCTCAACAGCACTAATTATTAGAGAAATGCAAATCAAAACTACAATGAGGTATCACCTCACACCTGTTAGAATCGGCATCATCAGAAAATCTACAAACAACCAATTCTGGGGAGGGTGTGGACAAAAGGAGCCCTCTTCCACTATTGGTGGGAATGTAAATTGATAGAGTCACTATGGAGAACAGTATGGAGTTTCCTTAAAAAAACTAGAAATAGAATTACCATCTGATCCAGCAATCCCACTTCTGGGCATATACCCAGAGAAAACCGTATTTCAAAAAGGCACATTCACCACAATGTTCGTTGCAGCACTATTTACAATAGCCAGGTAATGGAAGCAACCTAAATGCCCACAGACAGATGAATGGATAAAGATGTGGTACATATATAAAATGGAATATGACTCGGCCATAAAAAGGAATGAAACTGGGTCATTTGTAGAGACATCGATGGATCGAGAGACTGTCATACAGAATGAAGTAAGTCAGAAAGAGGAAAACAAATATTGTCTATTAATGCATATATGTGGAGCCTAAAAATGGTACAGATGAACTGGTTTGCAGGGAAGAAATAGAGACACAGATGTAGAGAACAAACGTATGGACACCAAGTGTGGGAAGCCATGGGGTGGTGGTGGTGGGATGAGTTTTGAGTTTGGGATTGACCTGTATACATGTATATACATAAAATACATAACTAATAATAACGTGCTGTATAAAACATAAATAAAATTAAATTTCAAAATTTTAAAAAATAAAATTTAAAAATAAAACAGAAAAAATTCTTCCCATCACACAGTTGTATTTATAGGAAAGAATTATTTCCATGCTTATATCTATAAATACATAAAAGGGGAATAAAATCTAACTTGAAACATAAAAGAAAAAAAAACCTGAACCCAGGAGTTATACAGAGGAAAACCCTATCAGGGCACTTGCTCCAGCGGTAAACAATTCTGAAATTGGTCAGAGGTGGGGAACCATCTCCCATACAGCCAGCAACCCACCCCCCACGCAAGGAGCGTCCTCATTACAAAGCTGGGGGACCGTGCCGAGGCATCTGTGAGTAAACGTGAGCTGAGCCCCAGGCCAGCTGCTGCTGAACTGTTCCCACCCTTTCCAGGTAAAACACCTGAATATGTACAAGGGCTTGAAAGCCTATAGGAAGGACCGTGGTGCCACACCAGCGACAGCACGCAGGCCAACTTGGTGCCTGCAGGCCAGCCAGCGTGGTCCTGGCCCCGGGCGCTCTTCCAGAAGCTTTCCATTGCCCTGCCTGAGATACCCCTCCTGTCCCGGCCCCCACTGCTTTTTTCCTTCCTCACCTCTGTCCGGAGAGAAATTCCAGCGGAAGGTATGGGTGACACATCCTCTTCTTTACAGGCGGCAGCCTGGCAACTCCTGCAGAAAGGCCAGCAGAACCCCACTCACACCGGGCCACCCACAAAGCTGTGGCCCCTCACTCCCTCCCACCAGCACAGCCCCGAGACTGCTGACGGGGCAGAGAATATGGAGTCAGGCACAGCTTCCGGGGCTATTGCTGCCTGGAGCTCTGTTTATATTGATCTCAACGAGGCACACCTGGGGAGGGCGGGCCGGCAGGGTAAGGCTGCCCAGGTCAGCTAATCCACAACCCTCAGGGAATCACATTGTTGAAAATGGACCCCGCTAAGGCAGAAGAGAAGCCAAGGGAAAAAAGGACACAATGCCATTTGCAGCACCGTAGATGAGTCTAGAAGTAATCACGTGACTTGTAGTAAGTCAGAAAGTGAAAGACACATATCATATCATATCACTTATAGGTGTTACCTAAAAATGGATACCAGGGCAGATATTTCCACGGAGAAGGGCAATCACAGATTCATTAAACAAACTTATGGTTCACCAATGGAAAGGTGTGAGGATTAGTTTCATTATGATATCGGGGTTAACAGACATATACAAACACAGGTGACATATATAATCACCAAAGACCTACAGAATACCAAGAGAGGACTACTCAACATTCTGTCATAACGTACATGGGAAAAGGATCCCAAGAAGAACAGTCATCTGTATATGTGTAAAAGAACCACATCTTCCACACCTACAACAAGCCAAACATTGTAATCAAACTTGCTGTAATAAAAAATAAAAAATTAAATTAAAAACACGAACAAGAAATAGTGAGACAAACGTGAGGGGCTTTCTCCTGGCACATTCCATTCTAAACTCCAATCTAGAACACCACTTCCACTGAGGCTCTCTTGCCCTAGTAACCAGATTTGGTAAGGGAGAACTGCTGCCACCTTGTGGCCGTTTCACACAACAGCAGCTTTAATCCCAACGCTAATGGTCAGTTGATATTCAAAATCATTGCAGGCCTGTAAATGACACCTGCCCTGAAAACAAATCCTGGGGTCACATATCGACCAAAAAATTCAAAGGACGTCCATATTTCAAAACGACCGTTTCAAAAGGCATATTTTACGCACATTAGTGTTCTGCTTCTTTTCCTTTCTTTCCTTTTTTGTTAAAAATACGGGTATGGAAAAAGGCATCCCTCAGAATGGGTGAAAATCGTTGCAAACGAATCAATGGACACAGGTTTAATCTCGAATATATATAAACAGCTCATGCAGCTTAATATTAAAAAAACAAACAACCCAAAAAAAAATGGGCAGAAGATCTAAAGAGACGTTTCTTCAAAGGAGACACAGAGATGGCCAAGACGCACATGAAAAGCTGCTCAACAGCACTAATTATTAGAGAAATGCAAATCAAAACTACAATGAGGTATCACCTCACACCTGTTAGAATCGGCATCATCAGAAAATCTACAAACAACCAATTCTGGGGAGGGTGTGGACAAAAGGAGCCCTCTTCCACTATTGGTGGGAATGTAAATTGATACAGTCACTATGGAGAACAGTATGGAGTTTCCTTAAAAAAACTAGAAATAGAATTACCATCTGATCCAGCAATCCCACTTCTGGGCATATACCCAGAGAAAACCGTATTTCAAAAAGGCACATTCACCACAATGTTCGTTGCAGCACTATTTACAATAGCCAGGTAATGGAAGCAACCTAAATGCCCACAGACAGATGAATGGATAAAGATGTGGTACATATATAAAATGGAATATGACTCGGCCATAAAAAGGAATGAAACTGGGTCATTTGTAGAGACATCGATGGATCGAGAGACTGTCATACAGAATGAAGTAAGTCAGAAAGAGGAAAACAAATATTGTCTATTAATGCATATATGTGGAGCCTAAAAATGGTACAGATGAACTGGTTTGCAGGGAAGAAATAGAGACACAGAGGTAGAGAACAAACGTATGGACACCAAGTGTGGGAAGCCATGGGGTGGTGGTGGTGGGATGAGTTGGGTGATTGGGATTGACCTGTATACATGTATATGCATAAAATACATAACTAATAATAACGTGCTGTATAAAAACATAAATAAAATTAAATTTCAAAATTTTAAAAAATAAAATTTAAAAATAAAACAGAAAAAATTCTTCCCGTCACACAGATATATTTATAGGAATGAATTATTTCCATGCTTATATTTATAAATACATAAAAGATGAATAAAATCTAACTTGAACCAAAAAAGAAAAAAAAAATTGAACCCACGAGTTATACAGAGGAAAACCTTATCTCGGCACTTGCTCCAGCGGTAAACAATTCTGAAACTGGTCAGAGGTGGGGAACCATCTCCCATAGAGCCAGCCACCCAGCCCCCACAGAAGGAGTGTCCTCAATGTAAAGCTGGGGGACCGTGCCGAGGCATCTGTGAGTAAACGTGAGCTGAGCCCCAGGCCAGCTGCTTCTGATCTGTTCCCACCCTTTCCAGGTAAAACACCTGAATATGTACAAGGGCTTGAAAGCCTACAGGAAGGAACGTGGAGCCACACCAGTGACAGCACGCAGGCCAACTTGGTGCCTGCAGGCCAGCCAGCGTGGTCCTGGACCCTGGCGCTCTTCCAGAAGCTTTCCATTGCCCTGCCTGAGATACCCCTCCTGTCCCGGCCCCCACTGCTTTTTTCCTTCCTCACCTCTGTCCGGAGAGAAATTCCAGCGGAAGGTATGGGTGACACATCCTCTTCTTTACAGGCGGCAGCCTGGCAACTCCTGCAGAAAGGCCAGCAGAACCCCACTCACACCGGGCCACCCACAAAGCTGTGGCCCCTCACTCCCTCCCACCAGCACAGCCCCGAGACTGCTGACGGGGCAGAGAATATGGAGTCAGGCACAGCTTCAGGGGCTATTGCTGCCTGGAGCGCTGTTTATATTGACCTCAAGGAGGCACACCTGGGGAGGGCGGGCCGGCAGGGTAAGGCTGCCCAGGTCAGCTAATCCACAACCCTCAGGGAATCACATTGTTGAAAATGGACCCCGCTAAGGCAGAAGAGAAGCCAAGGGAAAAAAGGACACAATGCCATTTGCAGCACCGTAGATGAGTCTAGAAGTAATCACGTGACTTGTAGTAAGTCAGAAAGTGAAAGACACATATCATATCATATCACTTATAGGTGTTACCTAAAAATGGATACCAGGGCAGATATTTCCACGGAGAAGGGCAATCACAGATTTATTAAACAAACTTATGGTTCACCAATGGAAAGGTGTGAGGATTGGTTTCATTACGATATCGGGGTTAACAGACATATACAAACACAGGTGACATATATAATCACCAAAGACCTACAGAATACCAAGAGAGGACTACTCAACATTCTGTCATAACGTACATGGGAAAAGGATCCCAAGAAGAACAGTCATCTGTATATGTGTAAAAGAACCACATCTTCCACACCTACAACAAGCCAAACATTGTAATCAAACTTGCTGTAATAAAAAATAAAAACTTAAATTAAAAACACGAACAAGAAGTAGTGAGACAAACGTGAGGGGCTTTCTCCTGGCACATTCCATTCTAAACTCCAATCTAGAACACCACTTTCACTGAGGCTCTCTTGCCCTAGTAACCAGATTTGGTAAGGGTGAACTGCTGCCACCTTGTGGCCGTTTCACACAACAGCAGCTTTAATCCCAACGCTAATGGTCAGTTGATATTCAAAATCATTGCAGGCCTGTAAATGAAACCTGCCCTGAAAACAAATCCTGGGGTCACATATCGACCAAAAAATTCAAAGGACGTCCATATTTCAAAACGACCGTTTCAAAAGGCATATTTTACGCACATTAGTGTTCTGCTTCTTTTCCTTTCTTTCCTTTTTTGTTAAAAAAAACGGGAATGGAAAAAGGCATCCCTCAGGATGGGTGAAAATCGTTGCAAACCAATCAATGGACACAGGTTTAATCTCCAATATATATAAACAGCTCATGCAGCTTAATATTAAAAAAACAAACATTCCAAAAAAAATGGGCAGAAGATCTAAAGAGACGTTTCTTCAAAGGAGATACAGAGATGGCCAAGACGCACATGAAAAGCTGCTCAACAGCACTAATTATTAGAGAAATGCAAATCAAAACTACAATGAGGTATCACCTCACACCTGTTAGAATCGGCATCATCAGAAAATCTACAAACAACCAATTCTGGGGAGGGTGTGGACAAAAGGAGCCCTCTTCCACTATTGGTGGGAATGTAAATTGATACAGTCACTATGGAGAACAGTATGGAGTTACCTTAAAAAAAACTAGAAATAGAATTACCATCTGATCCAGCAATCCCACTTCTGGGCATATACCCAGAGAAAACCGTATTTCAAAAAGGCACATTCACCACAATGTTTGTTGCAGCACTATTTACAATAGCCAGGTAATGGAAGCAACCTAAATGCCCACAGACAGATGAATGGATAAAGATGTGGTACATATATAAAATGGAATATGACTCGGCCATAAAAAAGGAATGAAACTGGGTCATTTGTAGAGACATCGATGGATCGAGAGACTGTCATACAGAATGAAGTAAGTCAGAAAGAGGAAAACAAATATTGTATATTAATGCATATATGTGGAGCCTAAAAATGGTACAGATGAACTGGTTTGCAGGGAAGAAATAGAGACACAGAGGTAGAGAACAAACGTATGGACACCAAGTGTGGGAAGCCATGGGGTGGTGGTGGTGGGATGAGTTGGGAGATTGGGATTGACCTGTATACATGTATATGCATAAAATACATAACTAATAATAACGTGCTGTATAAAATCATAAATAAAATTAAATTTCAAAATTTTAAAAAATAAAATTTAAAAATAAAACAGAAAAAATTCTTCCCGTCACACAGATGTATTTATAGGAATGAATTATTTCCATGCTTATATTTATAAATACATAAAAAAGGAATAAAATCTAACTTGAACCAAAAAAGAAAAAAAAATTGAACCCACGAGTTATACAGAGGAAAACCCTATCACGGCACTTGCTCCAACGGTAAACAATTCTGAAATTGGTCAGAGGTGGGGAACCATCTCCCATACAGCCAGACACCCACCCCCCACACAAGGAGCGTCCTCATTGAAAAGCTGGGGGACCGTGCCGAGGCATCTGTGAGTAAACGTGAGCTGAGCCCCAGGCCAGCTGCTTCTGATCTGTTCCCACCCTTTCCAGGTAAAACACCTGAATATGTACAAGGGCTTGAAAGCCTAGAGGAAGGACCGTGGAGCCACACCAGCGACAGCACGCAGGCCAACTTGGTGCCTGCAGGCCAGCCAGCGTGGTCCTGGCCCCGGGCGCTCTTCCAGAAGCTTTCCATTGCCCTGCCTGAGATACCCCACCTCTCCCGGCCCCCACTGCTTTTTTCCTTCCTCACCTCTGTCCGGAGAGAAATTCCAGCGGAAGGTATGGGTGACACATCCTCTTCTTTACAGGCGGCAGCCTGGCAACTCCTGCAGAAAGGCCAGCAGAACCCCACTCACACCGGGCCACCCACAAAGCTGTGGCCCCTCACTCCCTCCCACCAGCACAGCCCCGAGACTGCTGACGGGGCAGAGAATATGGAGTCAGGCACAGCTTCAGGGGCTATTGCTGCCTGGAGCTCTGTTTATATTGATCTCAACGAGGCACACCTGGGGAGGGCGGGCCGGCAGGGTAAGGCTGCCCAGGTCAGCTAATCCACAACCCTCAGGGAATCACATTGTTGAAAATGGACCCCGCTAAGGCAGAAGAGAAGCCAAGGGAAAAAAGGACACAATGCCATTTGCAGCACCGTAGATGAGTCTAGAAGTAATCACGTGACTTGTAGTAAGTCAGAAAGTGAAAGACACATATCATATCATATCACTTATAGGTGTTACCTAAAAATGGATACCAGGGCAGATATTTCCACGGAGAAGGGCAATCACAGATTCATTAAACAAACTTATGGTTCACCAATGGAAAGGTGTGAGGATTGGTTTCATTACGATATCGGGGTTAACAGACATATACAAACACAGGTGACATATATAATCACCAAAGACCTACAGAATACCAAGAGAGGACTACTCAACATTCTGTCATAACGTACATGGGAAAAGGATCCCAAGAAGAACAGTCATCTGTATATGAGTAAAAGAACCACATCTTCCACACCTACAACAAGCCAAACATTGTAATCAAACTTGCTGTAATAAAAAATAAAAACTTAAATTAAAAACACGAACAAGAAGTAGTGAGACAAACGTGAGGGGCTTTCTCCTGGTACATTCCATTCTAAACTCCAATCTAGAACACCACTTCCACTGAGGCTCTCTTGCCCTAGTAACCAGATTTGGTAAGGGTGAACTGCTGCCAACTTGTGGCCGTTTCACACAACAGCAGCTTTAATCCCAACACTAATGGTCAGTTGATATTCAAAATCATTGCAGGCCTGTAAATGACACCTGCCCTGAAAACAAATCCTGGGGTCACATATCGACCAAAAAATTCAAAGGACCTCCATATTTCAAAACGACCGTTTCAAAAGGCATATTTTACGCACATTAGTGTTCTGCTTCTTTTCCTTTCTTTCCTTTTTTGTTAAAAAAAACGGGAATGGAAAAAAGCATCCCTCAGGATGGGTGAAAATCGTTGCAAACGAATCAATGGACACAGGTTTAATCTCCAATATATATAAACAGCTCATGCAGCTTAATATTAAAAAAAACAAACAACCCAAAAAAATGGGCAGAAGATCTAAAGAGACGTTTCTTCAAAGGAGACACAGAGAGGGCCAAGACACACATGAAAAGCTGCTCAACAGCACTAATTATTAGAGAAATGCAAATCAAAACTACAATGAGGTATCACCTCACACCTGTTAGAATCGGCATCATCAGAAAATCTACAAACAACCAATTCTGGGGAGGGTGTGGACAAAAGGAGCCCTCTTCCACTATTGGTGGGAATGTAAATTGATACAGTCACTATGGAGAACAGTATGGAGTTTCCTTAAAAAAACTAGAAATAGAATTACCATCTGATCCAGCAATCCCACTTCTGGGCATATACCCAGAGAAAACCGTATTTCAAAAAGGCACATTCACCACAATGTTCGTTGCAGCACTATTTACAATAGCCAGGTAATGGAAGCAACCTAAATGCCCACAGACAGATGAATGGATAAAGATGTGGTACATATATAAAATGGAATATGACTCGGCCATAAAAAGGAATGAAACTGGGTCATTTGTAGAGACATCGATGGATCGAGAGACTGTCATACAGAATGAAGTAAGTCAGAAAGAGGAAAACAAATATTGTCTATTAATGCATATATGTGGAGCCTAAAAATGGTACAGATGAACTGGTTTGCAGGGAAGAAATAGAGACACAGAGGTAGAGAACAAACGTATGGACACCAAGTGTGGGAATCCTTGGGGTGGTGGTGGTGGGATGAGTTGGGAGTTTGGGATTGACCTGTATACATGTATATACATAAAATACATAACTAATAATAACGTGCTGTATAAAAAAAATAAATAAAATTAAATTTCAAAATTTTAAAAAATAAAATTTAAAAATAAAACAGATAAATTCTTCCCATCACACAGATGTATTTATAGGAAAGAATTATTTCCATGCTTATATCTATAAATACATAAAAGGGGAATAAAATCTAACTTCAACCAAAAAAGAAAAAAATACCTGAACCCAGGAGTTATACAGAGGAAAACACTATCAGGGCACTTGCTCCAGTGGTAAACAATTCTGAAATTGGTCAGAGGTTGGGAACCATCTCCCATACAGCCAGCAACACACCCCCCACGCAAGGAGCGTCCTCATTGCAAAGCTGGGGGACCGTGCCGAGGCATCTGTGAGTAAACGTGAGCTGAGCCCCAGGCCAGCTGCTGCTGAACTGTTCCCACCCTTTCCAGGTAAAACACCTGAATATGTACAAGGGCTTGAAAGCCTAGAGGAAGGACAGTGGAGCCACACCAGTGACAGCACGCAGGCCAACTTGGTGCCTGCAGGCCAGCCAGCATTGTCCTGGACCCTGGTGCTATTCCAGAAGCTTTCCATTGCCCTGCCTGAGATACCCCTCCTGTCCCGGACCCCACTGCTTTTTTCCTTCCTCACCTCTGTCCGGAGAGAAATTCCAGCGGAAGGTATGGGTGACACATCCTCTTCTTTACAGGCGGCAGCCTGGCAACTCCTGCAGAAAGGCCAGCAGAACCCCACTCACACCGGGCCACCCACAAAGCTGTGGCCCCTCACTCCCTCCCACCAGCACAGCCCCGAGACTGCTGACGGGGCAGAGAATATGGAGTCAGGCACAGCTTCAGAGGCTACTGCTGCCTGGATCGCTGTTTATATTGACCTCAACGAGGCACACCTGGTGAGGGCAGGCCGGCAGGGTAAGGCTGCCCAGGTCAGCTAATCCACAACCCTCAGGGAATCACATTGTTGAAAATGGACCCCAAAATGGCAGAAGAGAAGCCAAGGGAAAAAAGGACAAAATGCCATTTGCAGCCCTGTAGATGTGTCTAGAAGTAATCACGTGACTTGTAGTAAGTCAGAAAGTGAAAGACACATATCATATCACTTAGAGGTGTTACCTAAAAATGGATACCAGGGCAGATATTTCCACGGAGAAGGGCAATCATAGATTCATTAAACAAACTTATGGTTCACCAATGGAAAGGTGTGAGGATTGGTTTCATTACGATATCGGGGTTAACAGACATATACAAACACAGGTGACATATATAATCACCAAAGACCTACAGAATACCAGGAGAGGACTACTCAACATTCTGTCATAACGTACATGGGAAAAGGATCCCAGGAAGAACAGACATCTGTATATGTGTAAAAGAACCACATCTTCCACACCTACAACAAGCCAAACATTGTAATCAAACTTGCTGTAATAAAAAATAAAAAATTAAATTAAAAACACGAACAAGAAGTAGTGAGAAAAACGTGAGGGGCTTTCTCCTGGCACATTCCATTCTAAACTCCAATCTAGAACACCACTTCCACTGAGGCTCTCTTGCCCTAGTAACCAGATTTGGTAAGGGTGAACTGCTGCCACCTTGTGGCCGTTTCACACAACAGCAGCTTTAATCCCAACGCTAATGGTCAGTTGATATTCAAAATCATTGCAGGCCTGTAAATGACACCTGCCTTGGAAACCAATCCTGGGGTCACATATCGACCAAAAAATTCAAAGGACGTCCATATTTCAAAAGGACCGTTTCAAAAGGCATATTTTACGCACATTAGTGTTCTGCTTCTTTTCCTTTCTTTCCTTTTTTGTTAATAAACACGGGAATGGAAAAAGGAATCCCTCAGAATGGGCGAAAATCGTTGCAGACGAATAAATGGACAGAGGTTTAATCTCCAATATATATAAACAGCTCATGCAGCTTAATATTAAAAAAAACAAACCACCCAAAAAAAATGGGCAGAAGATCTAAAGAGACGTTTCTTCAAAGGAGACACAGAGATGGCCTAGACGCACATGAAAAGCTGCTCAACAGCACTAATTATTAGAGAAATGCAAATCAAAACTACAATGAGGTATCACCTCACACCTGTTAGAATCGGCATCATCAGAAAATCTACAAACAACCAATTCTGGGGAGGGTGTGGACAAAAGGAGCCCTCTTCCACTATTGGTGGGAATGTAAATTGATACAGTCACTATGGAGAACAGTATGGAGTTTCCTTAAAAAAACTAGAAATAGAATTACCATCTGATCCAGCAATCCCACTTCTGGGCATATACCCAGAGAAAACCGTATTTCAAAAAGGCACATTCACCACAATGTTCGTTGCAGCACTATTTACAATAGCCAGGTAATGGAAGCAACCTAAATGCCCACAGACAGATGAATGGATAAAGATGTGGTACATATATAAAATGGAATATGACTCGGCCATAAAAAGGAATGAAACTGGGTCATTTGTAGAGACATCGATGGATCGAGAGACTGTCATACAGAATGAAGTAAGTCAGAAAGAGGAAAACAAATATTGTCTATTAATGCATATATGTGGAGCCTAAAAATGGTACAGATGAACTGGTTTGCAGGGAAGAAATAGAGACACAGAGGTAGAGAACAAACGTATGGACACCAAGTGTGGGAATCCTTGGGGTGGTGGTGGTGGGATGAGTTGGGAGTTTGGGATTGACCTGTATACATGTATATACATAAAATACATAACTAATAATAACGTGCTGTATAAAAAAAATAAATAAAATTAAATTTCAAAATTTTAAAAAATAAAATTTAAAAATAAAACAGATAAATTCTTCCCATCACACAGATGTATTTATAGGAAAGAATTATTTCCATGCTTATATCTATAAATACATAAAAGGGGAATAAAATCTAACTTCAACCAAAAAAGAAAAAAATACCTGAACCCAGGAGTTATACAGAGGAAAACACTATCAGGGCACTTGCTCCAGTGGTAAACAATTCTGAAATTGGTCAGAGGTTGGGAACCATCTCCCATACAGCCAGCAACACACCCCCCACGCAAGGAGCGTCCTCATTGCAAAGCTGGGGGACCGTGCCGAGGCATCTGTGAGTAAACGTGAGCTGAGCCCCAGGCCAGCTGCTGCTGAACTGTTCCCACCCTTTCCAGGTAAAACACCTGAATATGTACAAGGGCTTGAAAGCCTAGAGGAAGGACCGTGGAGCCACACCAGTGACAGCACGCAGGCCAACTTGGTGCCTGCAGGCCAGCCAGCATTGTCCTGGACCCTGGTGCTATTCCAGAAGCTTTCCATTGCCCTGCCTGAGATACCCCTCCTGTCCCGGACCCCACTGCTTTTTTCCTTCCTCACCTCTGTCCGGAGAGAAATTCCAGCGGAAGGTATGGGTGACACATCCTCTTCTTTACAGGCGGCAGCCTGGCAACTCCTGCAGAAAGGCCAGCAGAACCCCACTCACACCGGGCCACCCACAAAGCTGTGGCCCCTCACTCCCTCCCACCAGCACAGCCCCGAGACTGCTGACGGGGCAGAGAATATGGAGTCAGGCACAGCTTCAGAGGCTACTGCTGCCTGGATCGCTGTTTATATTGACCTCAACGAGGCACACCTGGTGAGGGCAGGCCGGCAGGGTAAGGCTGCCCAGGTCAGCTAATCCACAACCCTCAGAGAATCACATTGTTGAAAATGGACCCCACAATGGCAGAAGAGAAGCCAAGGGAAAAAAGGACAAAATGCCATTTGCAGCCCTGTAGATGTGTCTAGAAGTAATCACGTGACTTGTAGTAAGTCAGAAAGTGAAAGACACATATCATATCACTTAGAGGTGTTACCTAAAAATGGATACCAGGGCAGATATTTCCACAGAGAAGGGCAATCATAGATTCATTAAACAAACTTATGGTTCACCAATGGAAAGGTGTGAGGATTGGTTTCATTACGATATCGGGGTTAACAGACATATACAAACACAGGTGACATATATAATCACCAAAGACCTACAGAATACCAGGAGAGGACTACTCAACATTCTGTCATAACGTACATGGGAAAAGGATCCCAGGAAGAACAGACATCTGTATATGTGTAAAAGAACCACATCTTCCACACCTACAACAAGCCAAACATTGTAATCAAACTTGCTGTAATAAAAAATAAAAAATTAAATTAAAAACACGAACAAGAAGTAGTGAGAAAAACGTGAGGGGCTTTCTCCTGGCACATTCCATTCTAAACTCCAATCTAGAACACCACTTCCACTGAGGCTCTCTTGCCCTAGTAACCAGATTTGGTAAGGGTGAACTGCTGCCACCTTGTGGCCGTTTCACACAACAGCAGCTTTAATCCCAACGCTAATGGTCAGTTGATATTCAAAATCATTGCAGGCCTGTAAATGACACCTGCCTTGGAAACCAATCCTGGGGTCACATATCGACCAAAAAATTCAAAGGACGTCCATATTTCAAAAGGACCGTTTCAAAAGGCATATTTTACGCACATTAGTGTTCTGCTTCTTTTCCTTTCTTTCCTTTTTTGTTAATAAACACGGGAATGGAAAAAGGAATCCCTCAGAATGGGCGAAAATCGTTGCAGACGAATAAATGGACAGAGGTTTAATCTCCAATATATATAAACAGCTCATGCAGCTTAATATTAAAAAAAACAAACCACCCAAAAAAAATGGGCAGAAGATCTAAAGAGACGTTTCTTCAAAGGAGACACAGAGATGGCCTAGACGCACATGAAAAGCTGCTCAACAGCACTAATTATTAGAGAAATGCAAATCAAAACTACAATGAGGTATCACCTCAAACCTGTTAGAATCGGCATCATCAGAAAATCTACAAACAACCAATTCTGGGGAGGGTGTGGACAAAAGGAGCCCTCTTCCACTATTGGTGGGAATGTAAATTGATACAGTCACTATGGAGAACAGTATGGAGTTTCCTTAAAAAAACTAGAAATAGAATTACCATCTGATCCAGCAATCCCACTTCTGGGCATATACCCAGAGAAAACCGTATTTCAAAAAGGCACATTCACCACAATGTTCGTTGCAGCACTATTTACAATAGCCAGGTAATGGAAGCAACCTAAATGCCCACAGACAGATGAATGGATAAAGATGTGGTACATATATAAAATGGAATATGACTCGGCCATAAAAAGGAATGAAACTGGGTCATTTGTAGAGACATCGATGGATCGAGAGACTGTCATACAGAATGAAGTAAGTCAGAAAGAGGAAAACAAATATTGTCTATTAATGCATATATGTGGAGCCTAAAAATGGTACAGATGAACTGGTTTGCAGGGAAGAAATAGAGACACAGAGGTAGAGAACAAACGTATGGACACCAAGTGTGGGAAGCCATGGGGTGGTGGTGGTGGGATGAGTTGGGAGTTTGGGATTCACCTGTATACATGTATATGCATAAAATACATAACTAATAATAACGTGCTGTATAAAAATAATAAATAAAATTTCAAAATTTTAAAAAATAAAATTTAAAAATAGAACATAAAAAAGTTTTCCCGTCACACAGATGTATTTATAGGAATGAATTATTTCCATGCTTATATCTATAAATACATAAAAGAGGAATAACATCTAACTTGAAACATAAAAGAAAAAAAAAGTGAACCCACGAGTTATACAGAGGAAAACCCTATCACGGCACTTGCTCCAGTGGTAAACAATTCTGAAATTGGTCAGAGGTGGGGAACCATCTCCCATACAGCCAGCAACCCAACCCCCACGCAAGGTGCGTCCTCATTGCAAAGCTGGGGGACCGTGCCGAGGCATCTGTGAGTAAACGTAAGCTGAGCCCCAGGCCAGCTGCTGCTGAACTGTTACCACCCATTCCAGGTAAAACACCTGAATATGTACAAGGGCTTGAAAGCCTAGAGGAAGGACCGTGGAGCCACACCAGCGACAGCACGCAGGCCAACTTGGTGCCTGCAGGCCAGCCAGCGTGGTCCTGGACCCTGGCGCTCTTCCAGAAGCTTTCCATTGCCCTGCCTGAGATACCCCTCCTGTCCCGGCCCCCACTGCTTTTTTCCTTCCTCACCTCTGTCCGGAGAGAAATTCCAGCGGAAGGTATGGGTGACACATCCTCTTCTTTACAGGCGGCAGCCTGGCAACTCCTGCAGAAAGGCCAGCAGAACCCCACTCACACCGGGCCACCCACAAAGATGTGGCCCCTCACTCCCTCCCACCAGCACAGCCCCGAGACTGCTGACGGGGCAGAGAATATGGAGTCAGGCACAGCTTCAGGGGCTATTGCTGCCTGGAGCGCTGTTTATATTGATCTCAACGAGGCACACCTGGGGAGGGCGGGCCGGCAGGGTAAGGCTGCCCAGGTCAGCTAATCCACAACCCTCAGGGAATCACAGTGTTGAAAATGGACCCCGCTAAGGCAGAAGAGAAGCCAAGGGAAAAAAGGACACAATGCCATTTGCAGCACCGTAGATGAGTCTAGAAGTAATCACGTGACTTGTAGTAAGTCAGAAAGTGAAAGACACATATCATATCATATCACTTATAGGTGTTACCTAAAAATGGATACCAGGGCAGATATTTCCACGGAGAAGGGCAATCACAGATTCATTAAACAAACTTATGGTTCACCAATGGAAAGGTGTGAGGATTGGTTTCATTATGATATCGGGGTTAACAGACATATACAAACACAGGTGACATATATAATCACCAAAGACCTACAGAATACCAAGAGAGGACTACTCAACATTCTGTCATAACGTACATGGGAAAAGGATCCCAGGAAGAACAGACATCTGTATATGTGTAAAAGAACCACATCTTCCACACCTACAACAAGCCAAACATTGTAATCAAACTTGCTGTAATAAAAAATAAAAAATTAAATTAAAAACACGAACAAGAAGTAGTGAGAAAAACGTGAGGGGCTTTCTCCTGGCACATTCCATTCTAAACTCCAATCTAGAACACCACTTCCACTGAGGCTCTCTTGCCCTAGTAACCAGATTTGGTAAGGGTGAACTGCTGCCACCTTGTGGCCGTTTCACACAACATCAGCTTTAATCCCAATGCTAATGGTCAGTTGATATTCAAAATCATTGCAGGCCTGTAAATGACACCTGCCTTGAAAACCAATCCTGGGGTCACATATCGACCAAAAAATTCAAAGGACGTCCATATTTCAAAAGGACCGTTTCAAAAGGCATATTTTACGCACATTAGTGTTCTGCTTCTTTTCCTTTCTTTCCTTTTTTGTTAATAAACACGGGAATGGAAAAAGGAATCCCTCAGAATGGGCGAAAATCGTTGCAGACGAATCAATGGACAGAGGTTTAATCTCCAATATATATAAACAGCTCATGCAGCTTAATATTAAAAAAAACAAACCACCCATAAAAAAATGGGCAGAAGATCTAAAGAGACGTTTCTTCAAAGGAGACACAGAGATGGCCAAGACGCACATGAAAAGCTGCTCAACAGCACTAATTATTAGAGAAATGCAAATCAAAACTACAATGAGGTATCACCTCACACCTGTTAGAATCGGCATCATCAGAAAATCTACAAACAACCAATTCTGGGGAGGGTGTGGACCAAAGGAGCCCTCTTCCACTATTGGTGGGAATGTAAATTGATACAGTCACTATGGAGAACAGTATGGAGTTTCCTTAAAAAAACTAGAAATAGAATTACCATCTGATCCAGCAATCCCACTTCTGGGCATATACCCAGAGAAAACCGTATTTCAAAAAGGCACATTCACCACAATGTTCGTTGCAGCACTATTTACAATAGCCAGGTAATGGAAGCAACCTAAATGCCCACAGACAGATGAATGGATAAAGATGTGGTACATATATAAAATGGAATATGACTCGGCCATAAAAAGGAATGAAACTGGGTCATTTGTAGAGACATCGATGGATCCAGAGACTGTCATACAGAATGAAGTAAGTCAGAAAGAGGAAACCAAATACTGTATATTAATGCATATATGTGGAACCTAAAAAATGGTACAGATGAACTGGTTTGCAGGGAAGAAATAGAGACACAGAGGTAGAGAACAAACGTATGGACACCAAGGGTGGGAAGCCATGGGGTGGTGGTGGTGGGATGAGTTGGGAGATTGGGATTGACCTGTATACATGTATATGCATAAAATACATAACTAATAATAACGTGCTGTATAAAAAAAATAAAATTAAATTTCAAAATTTTAAAAAATAAAATTTAAAAATAAAACAGAAAAAAGTTCTTCCCGTCACACAGATGTATTTATAGGAATGAATTATTTCCATGCTTATATCTATAAATATATAAAAGAGGAATAAAATCTAACTTGAAGCATAAAAGAAAAAAAACACCTGAACCCAGGAGTTATACAGAGGAAAACCCTATCAAGGCACTTACTCCAGCGGTAAACAATTCTGAAATTGGTCAGATGTGGAGAATCATCTCCAATACAGCCAGCAGCCCCACCCCACGCAAGTAGGGTCCTCATTGCAAAGCTGCGGGACCGTGCCGAGGCTTCTGTGAGTAAACGTGAGCTGAGCCCCAGGCCAGCTGCTGCTGAACTGTTCCCACCCTTCCCAGGTAAAACACCTGAATATGTACAAGGGCTTGAAAGCCTAGAGGAAGGGCAGTGGAGTCACACCAGCGACAGCACACAGGCCCACTTGGTGCCTGCAGGCCAGCCAGGATGGTCCTGGCCACAGGCGCTCTTCTGGAAGCTTTCCATTTTCCTGCCTGAGATACCCCTCCTATCCCGGCCCCCACTCCTTTTTTTCCTTCCTCACCTCAGCCCGGAGAGAAATTTCATCAGACGTTATGGGTGACGCATCCTCTTCTTTACAGGTGGCAGCCTGGCAACTCCTAAGCCTTGCCGTTCCCTAATCCTAACCCTAGCCCGGAACGGAAACCCACCACCAGCCCTATACCTTTCCCTACGCCGTAGCCTATTCCTGGCCCGTACGCAGGCACTGAACCTTTCATCAGCACGTATCCTGACCCTGCCATTTTGCCGTACCCTCACCTGTGCCCTAAGCCTTGCCGTTCCCTAACCCTAACCCTAGCCCGGAACGGAAACCCACCACAAGACCTACACCTTACCCCCAAGCCGTAGCCTACTCCTGGTCCATACGAGGGCACTGATTTGTGCGTCAGCACGTAGCCTGACCTTCCCACATTACCGTAACGTCACCTGTGCCCTAAGCCTTGCTGTTCCCTTACACTAACCCTAGCAGGGAACGGAAACCCACCACCAGCCCTACACCTAACCCCCAACCCGTGGCCTACACCTGGCCGGTACGCTGGCACTGACCCGTGCGTCAGCACGTAGCCTGACCCTCCCACGTTTCCGTACCCTCACCTGTGCCCAAAGCCTTGCCGTTCCCTAACCCTAACCCTAGCCCGGAACGGAAACCCACCACCAGCCCTAGACCTTACCCTACGACATAGCCTACTCCTGGCCTGTACGCTGGCACTGGCCCATCCGCCAGCACGTAGCCTGACGCTCCCACGTTTCCGTACCCTCACCTGTGCCCTAAGCCTTGCCGTTCCCTAACCCTAAACCTAGCCCCCAACTGAAATGCCCCACCAGCCCTACAACTTACCCCCAGGTCGTAGCCTACTCCTGGCCCGTATTCTGGCACTGACACGTGCGTCAGCACGTAGCCTGACCTTTCCACGTTTCCGTATCCTCACCTGTGCCCTAAGCCTTGCCTTTCACTAACGCTAACCATAGCCCGGAACGGAAACCCCCCACCAACCCTACACCTTACACTACGCCGTAGCCTACTCCTGGCCCGTATGCTGGCACTGACCCGTGTGTCAGCACGTAGCCTGACCTTCCCACATTTCCGTACCCTAACCTGTGCCCTTAGCCTTGCCGTTCCCTAACCCTAACCCTAGTACGGAACGGAAACCCACCACCAGCCCTACACCTAACACCCAAGCCATAGCCTTATCCTGGCCTGTACGCTGGCACTGACCCATGCGTCAGCACGTAGCCTGACCCTCCCACGTTTCCGTAACCTCAACTGTGCCCTAAGCCTTTCCGTTCCCTATCCCTAACCCTAGCCCAGAAAGGAAACCCACCACCAGCCATACACCTTTCTCTACGACGTAGCGTACTCCTGGCCCGTACGCTAGCATTGACACGTGCATTAGCACGTAGCCTGAACCTCCAACTTTTCTGTACCGTCACCTGAGCCCTAAGCTTTGCCGTTCCCTAACACTAACCCTAGCCCGGAACGGAAACCCATGACAAGCCCTAGATCTTACCCTACCCCGTAGCCTACTCCTTGCCCGTACGCTGGCACTGACCGGTACGTCAGCACGTAGCCTGACCCTCCCACGTTTCCGTTCCCTCACCTATGCCCTAAGCCTTGCCGTTCCCTAACCCTAACCGTACCCCGCAATGAAAACCCACCAACAGCCCTACACGTTACCCTACACCGTAGCCTACTCCTGGCCCGTACGCTGGCACTGACCCATGCATCAGTACGTAGCCTGACCCTCCCACGTTTCCGTACCCGCACCTGTGCCCAAGCCTTGACGTTCCCTAACCCTAACCCTAGCCCGAAACGGAAACCCACCACCATCCCTAGACATTACCCTACGCCGTAGCCTACTCCTGGCGTGTACGTTGGCACTGACCCGTGCGTCATCACGTAGCCTGACACTCCCACGTTTCCGTACCCTCACCTGTGCCCTAAGCCTTGCCATTCCCTCACCCTAACCCTAGCCAGGAACGGAAACCCACCACCAGCCCTACACCTTACCCTACGCCGTAGCCTACTCCTGGCCCGTACGCTGGCACTAAAACGCGCGTCAGCACGTAGCCTGACCCTCACACGTTTCCGTACCTTCACCTGTGCCCTAAGCCTTGCCGTTCCCTAACCCTAACCCTATTCCGAAAAGGAAACACACCACCAGCCCTACAGCTTACCCACAAGCCATAGCCTACTCCTGGCCCGTACGCTGGCACTGACACGTGCGTCAGCATGTAGCCTGATCCTCCCACGTTTCTGTTCCCTCACCTGTGCCCTATGCCTTGCCGTTCCCTAACCCTAACCCTAGCCCAGAACGGAAACCCACCACCAGCCCTACACCTTACCCTACGCCGTAGCCTACTCCTGGCCCGAACGCTGGCACTGACACTTGCGTCAGCACGTAGCCTGACCCTACCACGTTTCCGTACCCTCACCTGTGCCCTAAGTCTTGCCGTTCCCTAAACCTATCCCTAGCCCGGAACGGAAACCCTGCACCAGCCCTACACATTACCCTACGCCGTAGCCTACTCCTGGCCCGTACGTTGGCACTGACCCGTGCGTCAGCACGTAGCCTGAGCTTCACACATTTCCGTACCCTCACCTGTGCCCTAAGCCTTGCCGTTCCCTAACCCTAACCCTAGTACCGAACGGAAACCCACCACCAGCCCTACAGCTAAACTCCATGCCATAGCCTACTCATGGCCCGTACGCTGGCACTGACCAGTGCGTCAGCACTTATCCTGACCCTCCCAAGTTTCCGTACCCTCACCTGTGCACTAAGCCTTGCCGTTCCCTAACCCTAACCCTAGCCCTGAACGGAAACCCACCACCAGCCCTACACCTAAACCCCAAGCCGTAGCCTACTCCTGTCCAGTACGCTGGCACTGACACATGCGTCAGCACGTAGCCTGACTCTCCCACGTTTCTGTACCCTAAGCTGTGTGCTAAGCCTTGCCGTTCCCTAACCCTAACCCTAGCCCGGAACGAAACCCACCACCATCCCTACACGTTACCCTACGCCGTAGCCTACTCTTGGCCTGTACGGTGGCACTGACACTTGCGTCAGCATGTAGCCTGACCCTCCCACGTTTCCGTACCCTCACCTGTGCCCTAAGCCTTGCCGTTCCGTAACCCTAAACCTAGCCCGGAACGGAAACCCACCACCAGCCCTGCATCTTACCCCCAAGCCGTAGCCTAATCCTGGCCCATTCGGTGGCACTAACCTGAGCATCAGCAAGTAGCCTGACCCTCCCAGGTTTCCGTACCCTCACCCGTGCCCTAAGCCTTGCCGTTCCGTAACCCTAAACCAAGCCCGGAACGGAAACCCACTACCAGCCCTACACCTTACCCTACGCCGTAGCCTACTCCTTGCCCTTACGATGGCACTGACCAGTGCGTCAGCACGTAGCCTGACCCTCCCACGTTTCCGTACCCTCACCTGTGCCCTAAGCCTTGCCGTTCCCTATCCCTAACCGTGGTCCACAATGCCAACCCACCACCAGCCCTCCACCTTACCCTATGCCGTAGCCTACTCCTGGCCCGTACGCTGGCACTGATCCATGCATCAGTACGTAGCCTGACCCTCCCACGTTTCCGTACCTTCACCTGTGCCCTAAACCTTGACGTTCCCTAACCCTAACCCTAACCCGGAACGGAAACTCACCACCATCCCTAGAAATTACCCTCCGCCGTAGCCTACTCCTGGCCTGTATGCTGGCACTGACCCGTGCGTCAGCACGTTGCCTGACCCTCCCACGTTTCCGTACACTCACCTGAGCACTAAGCCTTGCCATTCCGTAACCCTAACCCTAGCCCGGAATGGAAAGCCACCACCAGCCCAACACCTTAACCCCAAGCCGTAGCCTACTCCTGGCCCGTATTCTGGCACTGACACGTGCATCAGCAAGTAGCCTGACCCTCCCACGTTTCAGGACCCTCAACTGTGCCCTAAGCCTGGCCGTTCCTAACACTAACCCTAGCCCAGAAAGGAAACACACCACCAGCTCTACACCTTACCCCCAAGCCGTAGCCTACTCGTGGACCGTATGCTGACACTGACCCGTGGGTCAGCACGTAGCCTGACCCTCCCACGTTTCCGTACACTCACCTGTCCCCTAAGCCTTGCCGTTCCCTAACCCTAACCCTAGCCGGAACGGAAAACCACTACCAGCCCTACACCTTACCATATGTCGTAGCCTACACCTCGCCCGTACGCGGGCACTGAGCCGTGCGTCAGCACGTAGCCTGACCCTCCCACGTTTCCGTACCCTCACCTGTGCCGTAAGCCTTGCCGTTCCCTAACCCTAACCCTAGCCCCGAAAGGAAACCCACCACCAGCTCTAAAACTTACCGACAAGCCGTAGCCTACTCCTGGCCCGTACACTGGCACTGACCCGTGCGTCAGCACGTAGCCTGACCCTCCCACGTTTCCGTACCCTCACATGTGCCCTAAGCTTTGCCGTTCCCTAACCCTAAATGTAGCCCGGAACGGAAACCCACAACCAGCCCTACACCTTACCCTACGCCGTAGCCTACTCCTGGCCCGTACCCTGGCACTGACCCATGCGTCAGTAAGTAGCCTGACCCTCCCATGTTTCCGTACACTCACCTGTGCCCTAAGCCTTGACGTTCCCTAACCCTAACCCTATCACTGAACGGAAACCCACCACCTGCCCTATACCTTAAGCTACGCCATAGCCTACTCCTGGCCTGTACGGTGGCACTGACACTTGCGTCAGCATGTAGCCTGACCCTCCCACGTTTTCGTACCCTCACCTGTGCCCTAAGTCTTGCCGTTCCGTAACCCTAACCCTAGCCCGGAACGGAAACCGACCACCAGCCCTAAACCTTACCCTATGCCGTAGCCTACACCTGGCCCATACGCGGGCACTGACATGTGCTTCAGCACGTAGCCAGAGCCTCCCATGTTACCGTACCCTCACCTCTGCCCTAAGCCTTGCCGTTCCCTAACTCTAACCCTAGCCCGGAATGGAAACCCACCACCAGCCCTAAACCTTACCCACAAGCTGTAGCCTACTCCTGGCCCGTACGCTGGCACTGACCCATGCGTCAGCATGTAGCCTGACACTCCAACGTTTCCGTACCCTCACCTGTGCCCTAAGTCTTGCCGTTACCTAACCCTAACCCTAGCCCCCAACGGAAACCCACCACAAGCCCTACAACTTACCCCCAAGCCGTAGCCTACTCCTGGTTCATACGCTGGCACTGACATGTGCGTCAGCACGTAGCGTGTCCTTCCCACATTAGCGTAACGTCACCTGTGCCCTAAGCCTTGCCGTTCCTTAACCCTAACACTAGTACGGAAGGGAAACACACCACAAGCACTATATCTAAGCCCGAAGCCATAGCCTACTCCTCGCCCGTACGCTGGCACTGACCCGTGCGTCAGCACGTAGCCTGACCCTCCCACGTTACCTTACCCTCCCCTGTGCCCTAAGCCTTGCTGTTCCCTAACACTAACCCTAGCCTGGAACGGAAACCCACCACCAGCCCTACACCTAACCCCCAAGCCGTAGCCTACTCCTGTCCGGTACGCTAGCACTGACCCGTGCGTCAGCACGTATCCTGACCCTCCCACGTTTCCGTACACTCACCTGTGCCCTAAGCCTTGCTGTTCCCTAACACTAACCGTAGCCCGCAACAGAAAACCACCACCAGCCCTACACCTTACCCTACGCCGTAGCCTACTCCTGGCACGTACGCTGACACTGATCCGTGCGTCAGCACGTAGCCTGACCCTCCCACGTTTCCATACCCTCACCTGTGCCCTAAGCCTTGCCGTTCCCTTACCCTAAACCTAGCCCAGAACGGAAACCCACCACCAGCCCTACACCTTACCCTACGCCGTAGCCTACTCCTGGCCCGTACGCTGGCATTGACCCGTGCGTCAGCATGTAGCCTGACCCTCCCACGTTTCCGTTCCCTCACCTGTGCCCTAAGCCTTGCCGTTCCCTAACCCTAACCCTAGCCCGGAACGGAAACCCACCACCAGTCCTACACTCTATCCTATGCCGTAGCCTATTCCTGGCCCGTACGCTGGCACTGACCCGTGCGTCAGCACGTAGCCTGACCCTCCCACGTTTCCGTACCCTCACCTGTGCCCTAAGCATTGATGTTCGCTAACCCTAACCCTAGCCCGGAACAGAAACCCACCACCAGTCCTACAACATACCACCACGCCGTAGCCTACTCCTGGCCCATATGCTGGCACTGACCCATGCGTCAGCACATAGCCTGACCCTCCCACGTTTCCGTAACCTCAACTGTGCCCTAAGCCTTGCCGTTCCCTAACCCTAACCCTAGCCCGGAGCAAAAACCCACCACCAGCCCTACACCTTACCCTATATCGTAGCCTACACCTGGCCCATACGCGGGTAATGACCTGTGCTTCAGCACGTAGCCTAACCCTCCCATGTTACCGTACCCTCACCTGTGCCCTAAGCCTTGCCGTTCACTAACCCTAACCCTAGCCCGGAACGGAAACCCACCACAAACCCTAAAACTTACCCACAAGCATTACCCTACTCCTGGCCCGTACGCTGGCACTGACACGTGCGTCAGCACTTAGCCTGACCCTCCCACGTTTCCGGACCCTCACCTGTGCCCTAAGTCTTGCCGTTCCCTAACACTAACTGTAGCCCGGAACGAAAACCCACCACCAGCCTTACACCTTACCCTACGCAGTAACCTACTCCTGGCCCATACGCTGGCAGTGAACCGTACGTCAGCACATAGCTTGACCCTCCCACGTTTCCGTACCCTCACCTGGGCCCTAAGCCTTGCCGTTCCCTAACCCTATCCCTAGCCCGGAACGGAAAACCACCACCAGCCCTAAACCTTTCCCTACTCCATAGCCTACTCCTCGCCCGAACGCTCGCACGAACCTGTGCGTCAGCATGTAGTTTGACACTCCCACGTTTCCGTACCCTCACCTGGGCCCTAAGCCTTGCCGTTCTCTAACACTAACCGTAGCCTGGAACGGAAACCCACCACCAGCCCTATACTTTACCCTACGCCGTAGCCTACTCCTGGCCCGTACACTGGCACTGACCCGTGCGTCAGCACATAGCCTGACCTTCCCACATTTCCGTACCCTCACCTGCGCCCTAAGACTTGCCGTTCCCTAACCCTAAACCTAGTACAGAACGGAAACCCACCAACAGCCCTACACCTAATGCCCAAGCCATAGCCTACTCCTGGCCCGTACGCTGGCACTGACACGTGCGTCAGCACGTAGCCTGACCCTCCCACGTTTCCGTACCCTCACCTGTGCCCGAAGCCTTGCCGTTCCCTTACCCTACCCATAGCCTGGAATGGAAACCCACCACCAGCCCTACACCGTATTGTATGCCGTAGCCTTGTCCTGGCCCGTACGCTGGCACAGACCCATGCGTCAGCATGTAGCCTGACCCTCCCACGTTTCCGTACCCTCACCTGTGCCCTAAGCCTTGCCGTTCCCTAACACTAACCGTAGCCCGGAACGGAAACCCACCACAAGCCCTACACCTTACCATACGCCGTAGTGTTCTCCTGGCCCGTACGCTGTCACTGACCCGTGAGTCTGCACGTAGCCTCACCCTCCCACGTTTCCGTAACCTCAACTGTGCCCTAAGCCTTGCCGTTCCCTCACCCTAACCGTAGCCACGAACGGAAACCCACCAGCAGCCCTACACCTAACCCTACGCCGTAGCCTACTCCTGGCCCGTACACTGGCACTGACCCGTGCGTCAGCACGTAGCCTGCCCCTCCCACGTTTCCGTACCCTCACCTGTGCCCTAAGACTTCCTGTTCACTAACCCTAACCCTAGCCCGGAATGGAAACCCACCACCAGCCCTACAACTTAACCCCAAGCCTTAGCCTATTCCTGGCCCGTACGCTGGAACTGACCCGTGCGACAGCACGTAGCCTGACCCTCCCACGTTTGCGGAACCTCACCTGAGCCCTAAGCCTTGCCGTTCCCTAACCCTAACCCTAGCCCTGAACGGAAACCCACCACCAGCCCTACACCTTTCCCTACACCGTAGTCTATTCCTGGCTCGTACGCAGGCACTGACACTTTCATCAGCACGTAGCCTGACACTCCCACGTTTCCGTACCCTCACCTGTGCCCTAAGCCTTGCCGTTCACTAACCCTAACCCTAGCCCAGAACAGAAACCCACCACCAGCCCTACAACTTACCCCCAAGCCGTAGCCTACTCCTGGTCCATACGCTGGCACTGACCCGTGCGTCAGAACGTATCTTGACCCTGCCACGTTGCCGTACCCTCACCTGTGCCCTAAGCCTTGCCGTTCCCTAACCCTAACGCTAGCCCGGAATGGAAAAGCACCACAAGCCCTACAGTTTACCCCCAAGCCGTAGCCTACTCCTGGTCCATACGCTGGCACTGAACTGTGTGTCAGCACGTAGCCTGACCTTCCAACATTACCGTACCCTCACCTGTGCCCTATGCCTTGCCGTTCCCTAACCCTAACCCTAGCACAGAACGGAAACCCACCTCCAGCCCAACACCTTACCCTATGCCGTAGCCTACACCTGCCCCGTACGTTGGCACTGACCCGTGCGTCAGCACGTAGCCTGACCCGGCCACGTTTCCTTACCCTCACCTGTGCCCTAAGCCTTGACGTTCCCTTACCCTAACCCTAGCCCGGAACAGAAACCCACCACCAGCCCTACACCTTACCCCCAAGCTGTAGCCTACTCCTGGCCCGTATGCTGGCACTGACCCGTGCGTCAGCACGTAGCCTGACCCTCCCACGTTTCCGTATCCTCACCTGTGCCTTATGCCTTGCCGTTCCCTAACCCTAACCCTAGCACAGAACGGAAACCCACCTCCAGCCCTATACCTTACCCTACGCTGTAGCCTACTGCTGGCCCGTATGCTGGCACTGACCCATGCGTAAGCACGTAACCTGACCCTCCCACGTTTCCGTACCCTCACCTGTGCCCTAAGCCTTGATGTTCCCTAACCCTAACCCTAGCCCAGAATGGAAAACCACCACCAGCCCTAGACCTTACCCTACGGCGTAGCCTACTCCTGGCCTGTACGCTGACACTGACACGTGCGTCAGCATGTAGCCTGACCCTCCCACGTTTCCGTACCCTCACCTGTGCCCTAAGCTTTGCCGTTCCCTAACCCTAACCCTAGCCCGGAACGGAAACCCACCACCAGCCCTAAACCTTTCCCTACGCCGTAGCCTACTCCTGGCCCGTACGCTGGCACTGACCCGTGCGTCAGCATGTAGACTGACACCCCACGTTTCCATACCCAAACCTGGGCACTAAACCTTGCCGTTCCCCAACACTAACCCTAGCCCGGAATGGAAACCCACCACCAGCCCTAAAACTTACCCCCATGCCATAGCCTACTCCTGGCCCGTACACAGGCACTGACCCGTGCGTCAGCACGTAGCCTGACCCTCCCACTTTTCCGTACCCTCATCTAAGCCCTAAGCCTTGGCCTTCCCTAACTCTAACCCAAGCCCGGAACGGAATCCCACCACCAGCCCTACACCTTAACGTATGCCGTATCCTATTCCTGGCCCGTACGATGGCACTGACACGTGTGTCAGCACGTAGCCTGACCCTCCCACGTTTCCGTACCCTCACCTGTGCCCTAAGCCTTGCCGATCCCTAACCCTAACCCTAGCCAGGAACGGAAACCCACCAGAAGCCCTAAACCTTACCATACGCCGTAGCCCACTCCTGGCCCGTACGCTGGCACTGACCCGTGAGTCAGCACGTAGCCTGACCCTCCCACGTTTCCGTACCCTCACCTGTGCCCTAAACCTTGCCGTTCCCTCACCATAACCCTAGCCAGGAACGGAAATCCACCAGCAGCCCTACACCTTACCCTACGCCGTAGCCTACTCCTGGCCCGTACGCTGGCACTGACCCGTGCGTCAGCACGTAGCCTGACCCTCACACATTTCCGTACCCTCACCTGTGCCCTAAGCCTTGCCGTTCCCTAACGCTAACCCTAGTCTGGAACAGAAACACACCACCAGCCCAACAGCTTACCCCCAAGCCATAGACTATTCCTGGCCCGTACGCTGGCACTGACCCGTGCGTAAACATGTAGCCTGACCCTCCCACGTTTCCGTACCCTCACCTGTGCCCTAAGCCTTGCAGTCCCCTAACCCTAAGCCTAGCCCGGAATGGAAACCCACCACCAGCCCTACACCTAACCCCCAAGCCGTAGCCTACTCCTAGCCGGTACGCTGGCACTGACCCATGCATCAGCACATAGCCTGACCCTCCCACGTTTTTGTACCCTCACCTGTGCCCTAAGCCTTGCCGTTCCCTTACCCTAATCCTAGCCAGGAACGGAAACCCACCACCAGCCCTACAACTTACCCCCAAGGCGTAGGCTACTCCTGGACCTTACGCTGGCACTGACCTGTGTGTCAGCACATAGCCTGACCCTCCCACGTTTGTGGACCCTCACATGTGCCCTAAGCCTTGGCATTCCCTAACCCTAACCCTAGCCCGGAACGGAAACCCACCACCAGCCCTACTCCTTTTCCTACGCCGTAGCCTATTCCTGGCCCGTACGCAGGCACTGACCCTTTCATCAGCACGTAGCCTGATCCTCCCAGGTTTCCGTACACTCACCTGTGCCCTAAGCCTTACCGTTCCCTATCCCTAACCCTAGCCCGGAACGGAAACCCACCACCAGCCCTACACCTTACCCCCAAGCCGTAGCCTACTCCTGGTCCATACGCTGGCACTGACCTGTGCGTCAGCACGTAGCCTGAACTTCCCAAATTACCGTACCCTCACCTGTGCCCTAAGCCTTGCCGTTCCCTAACTCTAACCCTAGTACGGAAAGGAAACACACCACCAGCCCTACACCTAACCCCCAAGCCATAGCCTACTCCTGGCCCATACGCTGGCACTGAACCGTGCGTCAGAACGTAGCCTGACCCTCCCACATTTCCGTACCCTCACCTGTGCCCTAAGCCATGCTGTTCCCTAACACTAACCCTAGCCTGGAACGGAAACACACCACCAACCCTACACCTAACCACCAAGCCGTAGCCTACTCCTGGCCGGTACGCTGGCACTGACACGTGCATCAGCATGTAGCCTGACCCTCCCACGTTTCCGTAACCTCACCTGTATCCTACGCTTTGCCATTCCCTAACCATAACTGTAGCCCGAAAGGGAAACAGCCCTACACATTACCCTACGCCGTAGCCTACTCCTGGCCGGTACGCTGGCACTGACACGTGCATCAGCATGAAGCCTGACCCTCCCACGTTTCTGTACCCTCACCTGTGCCCTAAGCCTTGCCGTTCCCTAACCATAACCCAAGCCGGAACGGAATCCCACCACCAGCCCTACACATTACCGTATGCCGTAGCCTATTCCTGGCCCGTACACTGGCACTGACACGTGCGTCAGCATGTAGCCTGACCCTCACACGTTTCCGTACCCTCACCTGTGCCCTAAGCCTTGCCGTTCCCTAACCCTAACACTAGCCCGGAACGGAAACCCACCACAAGCCCTACACCTTACCATACGCCATAGCCTACTCCTGGACCGTACGCTGGCACTGACCCGTGAGTCAGCACGTAGCCTGACCCTCCCACGTTTCCATACCCTCACCTGTGCCCTAAGCCTTGCTGTTCCCTCACCCTATCCCTAGCCAGGAACGGAACCCCACCAGCAGCCCTAAACCTTACCCTACGCCGTAGCCTACTCCTGGCCCGTACGCTGGCACTGACCCGTGCGTCAGCACGTAGCCTGACCCTCACACGTTTCCGTACCCTCACCTGTGCCCTAAACGTTGCCGTTCCCTAACCCTAACCCTACTCCGGAACGGAAACCCACCACCAGCCCTACAGCTTACCACCAAGCCATAGCCTATTCCTGGCCCGTACGCTGGCACTGACCCGTGCGTCAGCATGTAGCCTGAACCTCCCACGTTTCCGTACCCTCACCTGTGCCCTAAGCCTTGCCGTTCCCTAACCCTAACCCTAGCCCCGAAAGGAAACCCAACACCAACCCTACACCTAACCCACAAGCCGTAGCCTACTCCTGGCTGGTACGCTGGCACTGACCCGTGCATCGACACATAACCTGACCCTCCCCCGTTTCCGTACCCTCACCTGTGCCCTAAGCCTTGCCGTTCCCTAACCCTAACCCTAGCCATGAACGGAAACCCACCACAAGCCCTACACCTTAGCCCCAAGTCGTAGGCTACTCCTGGACCTTACGCTGGCACTGACCCATGCGTCAGCACGTAGCCTGACCCTCCCACGTTTGCGGACCCTCACCTGTGCCCTAAGCCTTGCCATTCCCTAACCCTAACCCTAGCCCGGAACGGAAACCCACCACCAGCCCTACACCTTTCCCTACGCCGTAGCTTATTCCTGGCCCGTACGCAGGCACTGACCCTTTCATCAGCACGTAGCCTGACCCTCCCACGTTTCCGTACCCTCACCTGTGCTCTAAGCCTTGCTGTTCCCTAACCCTATCCCTAGTATGGAACGGAAACCCTCCACTAGCCCTACACCTAACGCCCAAGCCATAGCCTACTCCTGGCCCGTACGCTGGCACTGACCCGTGCGGCAGCACGTAGCCTGACCCACCCACGATTCCGAAACCTCACCTGTGCCCTAAGCCTTGCCGTTCCCCAATCCTAATCCTAGCCCGGAACGGAAACCCACCCCCCCAGCCCTACACCTTACCCTATGCCGTAGCCTACACCTGGACCGTACGCGGGCACTGACCTGTGCTTCAGCATGTAGCCTGACCCTCCCATTTTACAGTACCCTCACCTGTGCCCTAAGCCTTGCCGTTCCCTAACTCTAACCCTAGCCCGGAACGGAAACCCACCACCAGCCCTAATCCTAACCCACAAGCCGTGGCTTATTCCTGGCCCGTACGCTGGCCCTGACCCGTGCGTCAGCACGTAGCCTGACCCTCCCACGTTTCCGTACCATCACCTGTGCCCTAAGCCTTGCCGTTCCCTAACCCTAACCCTAGACCGGCACAGAAACCCACCACCAGCCCTACACTTTACCCTACGCCGTAGCCTACTCCTGGCCCGAACGCTGGCACTGACCCGTGCGTCAGCACGTAGCCTGACCCTCCCACGTTTCCGTACCCTCACCTGTGCCCTAAGCCTTGCTGTTCCCTAACCATAAACCTAGCCCGGAACGGAAACCCACCACCAGCCCTAAACCTTACCCACAAGCCGTAGCCTACACCTGGCCCATACACTGGCACTGACCCGTGCGTCAGCACGTAGCCTGACCCTCCCACTTTTCTGTACCCTTACCTGAGCCCTAAGACTTGCCGTTCCCTAACCCTAACCCTAGACCGGAACGGAATACCATCACCAGCCCTACACCTTACCATATGCCGTAGCCTACTCCTGGCCGGTACGCTGCCACTGAGCCGTGCATCAGCACGTAGCCTGACCCTCCCACGTTTCCGTACCCTCACCTATGCCCTAAGCCTTGCTCTTCCCTAACACTAACCCTAGCCCGGAACGGAAACACACCACCAGCCCTACACTAACCCCCAAGCCGTAGCCTACTCCTGGCCGGTACGATGGCACTGACCCATGCGTCAGCACGTAGCCTGACGCTCCCACGTTTCCGTACCCTCACCTGTGCCCTAAGCCTTGCCGTTCCCTAACCCTAACCCTAGCCGGAAATGGAAAACCACCACCAGCCCTACACTTTACCGTACGCCGTAGCCTACTCCTGGACCATACGCAGACACTGACCCGTGCGTCAGAACGTAGCCTGACCCTCCCACGTTTCCGTAACCCTCACCAGTGCCCTAAGCCTTGCCGTTCCGTAACCCTAACCCTAGCACGGAACGGAAATGGACCACCAGCCCTACACCTTACCCCCAAGCCGTAGACTACTCCTGGCCCATACGCTGGCACTGACCCGTGGGTCAGCAAGTAGCCTGACCCTCCCACCTTTCCGTACCCTCACCTGTGCCCTAAACATTGCCTTTCCCTAACCCTAACCCTAGCCCGGAACAGAAACCCACCACCAGCCTTAGACCATTCCCTACGCCATAGCCTACTCCTGGCCCGTACCCTGGCACTGACCCATGCGTCAGCACGTAGCCTGACCCTCCCACGTTTCCGTACCCTCACCTGTGCCCTATGCCTTGCAGTTCCCTAACCCTAACCCTAGCACTGAACGGAAACCCACCTCCAGCCCTACACATTACCCTATGCCGTAGCCTACACCTGGCCCGTATGTTGGCACTGACCCGTTCGTCAGCACGTAGTCTGACCCTCCCACGTTTCCGTACCCTCACCTGTGCCCTAAGCCTTGCCGTTCCCTAACCCTAACCCTAGACCGCAACGGAAACCCACCACCAGCCCTACACCTTACCCTACGCCGTCGCCTACTCCTGGCCCGTACACAGGCACTGACATGTGCGTCAGCACTTAGCCTGACCTTACCACATTTCCGTACCCTCACCTGTGACCTAAGGCTTGCCGTTCCCTAACCCTAACCCTAGTACGGAACGGAAACCAACCACCAGCCCTAAATCTAACGCCCAAACCATAGCCTACTCCTGCACCGTACGCTGGCACTGACCCGTGCGTCACCATGTAGCCTGACCCTCCCACGTTTCCGTACCCTCAACTGTGCCCTAAGCCTTGCCGTTCCCTAACCATAACCCTAGCCTTGAATAGAAACCCGCCACCAGCCCTATATCTAACCCCCAAGCCGTAGCCTACTCCTGGCCGGTACGCTGGCCCTGATCCTTGCGTCAGCACGTAGCCTGACCCTCCCAAGTTTCCGTACCCTCACCTGTGCCCTAATCCTTGACGTTCGCTAACCCTAACCGTAGCCTGGAACAGAAACCCACCACCAGCCCTACAACTTACCACCACGCCGTAGCCTACTCCTGGCCCATATGCTGGCACTGACACGTGCGTCAGCACATAGCCTGAACCTCCCAAGTTTCCGTAACCTCACCTGTGCCCTAAGCCTTGCCGTTCCCTAAACCTAACCCTATCCCGCAACGGAAACCCACCACCAGCCCTACACCTTACACTATGACGTAGCCTATACCTGGCCAGTACGCGGGTAATAGCCTGTGCTTCCGCACGTTGCCTGACCCTACCATGTTACCGTACACTCACCTGTGCTCTAAGCCTTGCCATTCCCTTACCCTAACCCTAGCCCTGAACGGAAACCCACCACCATCCCTAAACCTTACCCACAAGCCGTAGCCTACTCCTGGCCCGTACGCTGGCACTGACCCGTGCGTCAGCACGTAGCCTGAACCTCCCACGTTTCTGTACCCTCACCTGTGCCCTAAGCCTTGCCGTTCCCTAACCCTAACCCTAGCCTGGAACGGAAACCCACCACCAGCCCTACACTCTATCCTACGCCGTAGCCTATACCTGGCCCGTACGCTGGCACTGACCCGTGCGTCAGCACGTAGCCTGACCCTCCAACTTTTGCGTACCCTCACCTGTGCCCTAAGAATTGACGTTCGCTAACCCTAACCCTAGCCCGGAACACAAACCCACCACCAGCCCTACACCTTACCACCACGCCGTAGCCTACTCCTGGCCCATATGCTGGCACTGACCCGTGCGTCAGCACGTAGCCTGACCCTCCCACGTTTCCGTAACCTCACCTGTGCCCTAAGCCTTGCTGTTCCCTAACCCTATCCCTAGTATGGAACGGAAACCCTCCACTAGCCCTACACCTAACGCCCAAGCCATAGCCTACTCCTGGCCCGTACGCTGGCACTGACCCGTGCGGCAGCACGTAGCCTGACCCACCCACGATTCCGAAACCTCACCTGTGCCCTAAGCCTTGCCGTTCCCCAATCCTAATCCTAGCCCGGAACGGAAACCCACCCCCCCAGCCCTACACCTTACCCTATGCCGTAGCCTACACCTGGACCGTACGCGGGCACTGACCTGTGCTTCAGCATGTAGCCTGACCCTCCCATTTTACAGTACCCTCACCTGTGCCCTAAGCCTTGCCATTCCCTAACTCTAACCCTAGCCCGGAACGGAAACCCACCACCAGCCCTACACCTTACCCCCAAGCCATAGCCTACTCCTGGCCCGTTCGGTGGCACTAACCCTAGCATCAGCAAGTAGCCTGACCCTCCCACGTTTCCGTACCCTCACCTGTGCCCTAAGCCTTGCCGTTCCCTAACCCTAACCCTAGCCAGGAACGGAAACCCACCACTAGCCCTATACCTTTCCCTACGCCGTAGCCTACACCTGGCCCGTACGCTGGCACTGACCCATGCGTCAGCACGTTGTCTGACCCTCCCACGTTTCCGTACCCTCACTTGGGCCCTAAGCCTCGCCGTTTCCTAACCCTAACCCTAGCCCATGAACGGAAACCCACCACCAGCCATACACCTTACCCTACGCCGTAGCATACTCCTGGCCCGTACGCTGGCACTGACCCGTGCGTCAGCACGTAGCCTAACCCTCTCACGTTTCCGAACCCTCACCTGTGCTGTAAGCCTTTCCGTTCCCTAACCCTAACCCTAGCCCTGAACGGAAACCCACCACCAGCCCTACACCTTACCCCCAAGCCGTAGCCTACTCCTGGCCATTACGCTGGCACTGACCCTTGCGTCAGCATGTAGCCTGACCCTCCCTCGTTTCCGTACCCTCACCTGTGCCCTAAGCCTTGCCGTTCCCTAACCCTAACCCTAGTCCGGAACGGAAACACACCACCAGCCCTAAAACTTACCCCCAAGCCGTAGCCTACTCCTGGTCCATACTCTGGCATTGACCTGTGCGTCAGCACGTAGCCTGAACTTCCCACATTACCGTACCCTCACCTGTGCCCTAAGCCTTGCCGTTCCCTAACCCTAACCCTAGTACGGAACGGAAACACACCACAAGCCCTACACCTAACCCCCAAGCCGTAGCCTACTCTTGGCCGATACGCTGGCACTGACACGTGCGTCAGCACGTAGCCTGACCCTCCCACGTTTCCGTACCCTCACCTGTGCCCTAAGACTTGCTGTTCCCTAACACTAAACCTAGCCTGGAACGGAAACCCACCACCAGCCCTACACCTTACTCTATGCCGTAGCCTACACCTGGCCCGTACGCGGGCACTGAACTGTGCTTCAGCACGTAGCCTGACCCTCCCATGTTACCGTACGCTCACCTGTGCCCTAAGCCTTGTCGTTCCCTAACCCTAACCCTAGCCCGGCACGGAATCTCACCACCAGCTCTACAGCTTATCTTATGCCGTAGCCTAGTCCTGGCCCGTATGCTGGCACTGACCCGTGTGTCAGCATGTAGCCTGACCCTCCCACGTTTCTGTAACCTCACCTGTGCCCTAAGCATTGCCGTTCCCTAACCCTAACCCTAGCCCGGAACAGAAACCCACCACCAGCCCTACACCTTACCCCAAGCCGTAGCCTATTCCTGGCCCGTACGCAGGCACTGACCCTTTCATCAGCACGTAGCCTGACCCTCCCACGTTTCCGTACCCTCATCTGTGCCCTAAGCCTTGCCGTTCCCTAACCCTAACCCTAGCCCGGAACGGAAACCCACCACCAGCCCTACACCTTAACCTACGCCGTAGCCTACTCCTGGCCTGTACGGTGGCACTGACCCTTGCGTCAGCATGTAGCCTGACCCTCCCACGTTTCCGTACCCTCACCTGTGCCCTAAACCTTGCCATTCTGTAACCCTAACCCTAGCCCGGAACGGAAACCCACCACCAGCCCTACACCTTACCCCCAAGCCGTAGCCTACTCCTGGCCCGTTCGGTGGCAGTAACCCTAGCATCAGCAAGTAGCCTGACCCTCCCACGTTTCTGTACCCTCACACGTGCCCTAAGCCTTGCCGTTCTGTAACCCTAACCCTAGACCGGAACGGAAACCCACCACCAGCCCTACACCTTTCCCTACGCCGTAGCCTATTCCTGCCTCGTACGCAGGCACTGACACTTTCATCAGCACTTAGCCTGAACCTCCCAGGTTTCTGTACCCTCACCTGTGCCCTAAGCCTTGCCGTTCACTAACCCTAACCCTAGCCCGGAACGGAAACCCACCACCAGCCCTACAACTTACCCCCAAGCCGTAGCCTACTCCTGGCCGGTACGCTGGCACTGACACGTGCGTCAGCACGTAGCCTGACCCTCACACGTTTCCGTACCCTCACTTGTGCCCTAAGCCTTGCCGTTTCCTAACCCTAACCCTAGCCCGGAACAGAAACCCACCACCAGCCCTACACTCTACCCTACGCCATAGCCTATTCCTGGCCCGTACACTGGCACTGAGCTGTGCGTCAGCACGTAGCCTGACCCTCCCACGTTTCCGTACCCTCACCTGTGCCCTAAGCCTTGAGGTTCCCTAACCCTAACTCTAGCCCGGAACAGAAAACCACCAACAGCCCTACAACTTACGACCACGCCGTAGCCTACTCCTGGCCCATATGCTGGCACTGACACGTGCGTCAGCACGTAGCCTGTCCCTCCCACGTTTCCGTAACCTCACCTGTGCCCTAAGCCTTGTCGTTCCCTAACCCTAACCCTAGTCCAGAACGGAAGCCCACCACCAGCCCTACAGCTTACCCCCGATCCATAGCCTATTCCTGGCCCGTACGCTGGCACTGACCCGTGCTTCAGCATGTAGCCTGAACCTCCCACGTTTCCGTACCCTCACCTGTGCCCTAAGCCTTGCCATTCCCTAACCCTAACCCTAGCCCGGAACGGAAACCCACCACCAGCCCTACACCTAACCCCCAAGCCGTAGCCTACTCCTGGCTGGTACGCTGGCACTGACCCGTTAATCAGCACGTAGCCTGACCCTCCATGTTTCCGTACCCTCACCTGTGCCCTAAGCCTTGCCGTTCCCTATCCCTAACCCTAGCCTGGAACGGAAACCCACCACCAGCCCTAAAACTTACCCCAAAGCCGTAGCCTATTCCTGGACCTTATGCTGGCACTGACCCGTGCGTCAGCACGTAGCCTGACCCTCCCACGTTTGCAGACCCTCACCTGTGCCCTAAGCCTTGCCATTCCCTAACCCTAACCCTAGACTGGAACGGAAACCCACCACCAGCCCTACACCTTTCCCTACGCCGTAGCCTATTCCTGGCCCGTACGCAGGCACTGACCCTTTCATCAGCACGTAGCCTGACCCTCCCACGTTTCCGTACCCTCACCTGTGCCCTAAGCCTTGCCATTCCCTAACCCTAACCCTAGCCCGGAACGGAAACCCACCACCAGCCCTAATCCTTACCCCCAAGCCGTAGCCTACTCCTGGTCCATACGCTGGCACTGACCGGTGAGTCAGCACGTAGCTTGAACTTCCCACATTACCGTACCCTCACCTGTGCCCTAAGCCTTGCCGTTCCCTAACCCTAACCCTAGTCCGGAACGGAAACACACCACCAGCCCTACACCTAACCCCCAAGCCATAGCTTACTCCCGGCCAGTACGCTGGCACTGACCCGTGCATCATCACGTAGCCTGACCCTCCCACGTTTCCGTACACTCACCTGTGCCCTAAGCCTTGCCGTTCCCTAACCCTAACCGTAGCCCGGAACGGAAACCCACCACCAGCCCTACAACTTACCCCCAAGCCGTAGCCTACTCCTGGCCCGTACGCTGGCACAGACCCGTGCGTCAGCACGAAGCCTGACCCTCCCACGTTTGTGGACACACACCTGTTCCCTAAGCCTTGCCGTTCCCTAACCCTAACCCTAGCCTGGAACCGAAACCCACCACCAGCCCTCCACCTTTCCCTACGCCGTAGCCTATTCCTGGCTCATACGCAGGCACTGACCCTTTCATCAGCAAGTAGACTGACCCTCCCACGTTTCCGTACCCTCACCTGTGCCCTAAGCCTTGCCATTCACTAACCCGAACCCTAGCCCGGAACGGAAACCCACCAACAGCCCTACACCTTACTCTATGCCGTAGCCTACACCTGGCCCGTACGCGGGCACTGACCTGTGCTTCAGCACGTAGCCTGACCCTCCCATGTTACCGTACGCTCACGTGTGCCCTAAGCCTTGTCCTTCCCTAACCCTAACCCTACCCCGGCACGGAATCTCACCACCAGCTCTACAGCTTATCGTATGCCGTAGCCTAGTCCTGGCCCGTACGCTGGCACTGACACGTGTGTCAGCATGTAGCCTGACCCTCCCACGTTTCCGTAACCTCACCTGTGCCCTAAGCATTGCCGTTCCCTAACCCTAACCCTAGCCCGGAACAGAAACCCACCACCAGCCGTACACCTTACCATACGCCGTAGCCTACTCCTGGCCCGTATGTTGGCACTGACCCGTGAGTCAGCACGTAGACTGACCCTCCCACATTTCCGTACCCTCACCTGTGCCCTAAGCCTTGCCGTTCCCTCACCCTAACCCTAGCCAAGAACGGAAACCCACCAGCAGCCCTAAACCTTACCCTACACCATAGCCTACTCCTGGCCCGTACGGTGGCACTGACCAGTGCGTCAGCACGTAGCCTGACCCTCACACGTTTCCGTACCCTCACCTGTGCCCTAAGCCTTGCCATTCCCTAACCCTAACCCTAGCCCGGAACGGAAACCCACCACAAGCCCTACACCTAACCCCCAAGCCGTAGCCTACTCCTGGCTGGTACGCTGGCACTGACCCGTTCATCAGCACGTAGCCTGACCCTCCCACGTTTCCGTACCCTCACCTGTGCCCTAAGCCTTGCCGTTCCCTATCCCTAACCGTAGCCCGGAACGGAAACCCACCACCAGCCCTAAAACTTACCCCCAAGCCGTAGCCTACTCCTGGCCCGTTCGGTGGCAGTAACCCTAGCATCAGCAAGTAGCCTGACCCTCCCACGTTTCTGTACCCTCACACGTGCCCTAAGCCTTGCCGTTCTGTAACCCTAACCCTAGACCAGAACGGAAACCCACCACCAGCCCTACACCTTTCCCTACGCCGTAGCCTATTCCTGGCTCGTACGCAGGCACTGACACTTTCATCAGCATTTAGCCTGAACCTCCCAGGTTTCTGTACCCTCACCTGTGCCCTAAGCCGTGCCGTTCACTAACCCTAACCCTAGCCCGGAACGGAAACCCACCACCAGCCCTACAACTTACCCCCAAGCCGTAGCCTACTCCTGGCCGGTACGCTGGCACTGACACGTGCGTCAGCACGTAGCCTGACCCTCACACGTTTCCATACCCTCACCTGTGCCCTAAGCCTTGCCGTTTCCTAACCCTAACCCTAGCCCGGAACAGAAACCCACCACCAGCCCTATACTCTACCCTATGCCATAGCCTATTCCTGGCCCGTACACTGGCACTGAGCCGTGCGTCAGCACGTAGCCTGACCCTCCCACGTTTCCGTACCCTCACCTGTGCCCTAAGCCTTGAGGTTCCCTAACCCTAACTCTAGCCCGGAACAGAAAACCACCAACAGCCCTACAACTTACGACCACGCCGTAGCCTACTCCTGGCCCATATGCTGGCACTGACACGTGCGTCAGCACGTAGCCTGTCCCTCCCATGTTTCCGTAACCTCACCTGTGCCCTAAGCCTTGCCGTTTCCTAACCTTAACCCTAGCCTGGAACGGAAACCCACCACCAGCCCTACACCTTACACTATGTCGTAGCCTACACCTGGCCCGTACGCGGGCACTGACCTGTGATTCAGCACGTAGCCTGACCCTCCCATGTTACTGTACTCTCACCTGGGCCCTAAGCCTTGCCGTTCCCTAACCCTAACCCGAGCCTGGCACGGAATCCCACCCCCAGCCCTACACCTTATCGTATGCCGTAGCCTAGTCCTGGCCCGTACGCTGGCACTGACCCGTGCATCAACATATAGCCTGACCCTCCCACGTTTCCGTACCCTCACCTGTGCCCTAAGCCTTGCCGTTCCCTAACCCTAACCCTAGCCCGGAACGGAAACCCACCACAATCCCTACACCTTACCATACGCCGTAGCCTACTCCTGGCCCGTACGCTGGCACTGACCCGTGAGTCAGCACGTAGACTGACCCTCCCACATTTCCGTACCCTCACCTGTGCCCTAAGCCTTGCCGTTCCCTCACCCTAACCCTAGCCAAGAACGGAAACCCACCAGCAGCCCTAAACCTTACCCTACACCATAGCCTACTCCTGGCCCGTACGGTGGCACTGACCAGTGCGTCAGCACGTAGCCTGACCCTCACACGTTTCCGTACCCTCACCTGTGCCCTAAGCCTTGTCGTTCCCTAACCCTAACCCTAGTCCGGAACGGAAGCCCACCACCAGCCCTACAGCTTACCCCCGATCCATAGCCTATTCCTGGCCCGTACGCTGGCACTGACCCGTGCTTCAGCATGTAGCCTGACCCTCCCACGTTTCCGTACCCTCACCTGTGCCCTAAGCCTTGCCATTCCCTAACCCTAACCCTAGCCCGGAACAGGAACCCACCACCAGCCCTACACCTAACCCCCAAGCCGTAGCCTACTCCTGGCTGGTACGCTGGCACTGTCCCGTTCATCAGCACGTAGCCTGACCCTCCCACGTTTCCGTACCCTCACCTGTGCCCTAAGCCTTGCCGTTCCCTATCCCTAACCCTAGCCCAGAACGGAAACACACCACCAGCCCTAAAACTTACCCCAAAGCAGTAGCCTATTCCTGGACCTTATGCTGGCACTGACCCGTGCGTCAGCACGTAGCCTGACCCTCCCACGTTTGCGGACCCTCACCTGTGCCCTAAGCCTTGCCATTCCCTAACCCTAACCCTAGACCGGAACGGAAACCCACCACCAGCCCTACACCTTTCCCTACGCCGTAGCCTATTCCTGGCCCGTACGCAGGCACTGACCCTTTCATCAGCACGTAGCCTGACCCTCCCAAGTTTCTGTACCCTCACCTGTGCCCTAAGCCTTGCCGTTCCCTAACCCTAACCCTAGCCCGGAACGGAAACCCACCACCAGCCCTAAACCTTACCCCCAAGCCGTAGCCTACTCCTGGTCCATATGCTGGCACTGACCTGTGCGTCAGCACGTAGCCTGAACTTCCCACATTACCGTACCCTCACCTGTGCCCTAAGCCTTGCCGTTCCCTAACCCTAACCCTAGTACGGAACGGAAACACACCACAAGCCCTACACCTAACCCCCAAGCCGTAGCCTACTCCTGGCCGGTACGCTGGCACTGACCCGTGCGTCAGCACGTAGCCTGACCCTCCCACGTTTCCGTACCCTCACCTGTGCCCTAAGACTTGCTGTTCCCTAACACTAAACCTAGCCTGGAACGAAAACACACCATCAGCCCTACACCTAACCACCAAGCCGTAGCCTACTCCTGGCCGGTACGCTGGCACTGACCCGTGTGTCAGCACGTAGCCTGACCCTCCCACGTTTCCGTACCCTCACCTGTGCCCTAAGCCTTGCCGTTCTCTAACCCTAACCCTAGCCCGGAACGGAAACCCACCACTAGCCCTAAACCTTTCCCTACGCCGTAGCCTACACCTGGCCCGTACGCTGGCACTGACCCATGCGTCAGCACGTTGTCTGACCCTCCCACGTTTCCGTACCCTCACCTGGGCCCTAAGCCTTGCCGTTTCCTAACCCTAACCCTAGCCCATGAACGGAAACCCACCACCAGCCCTACACCTTACCCTACGCCGTAGCATACTCCTGGCCCGTACGCTGGCACTGACCCGTGCGTCAGCACGTAGCCTAACCCTCTCACGTTTCCGAACCCTCACCTGTGCTGTAAGCCTTGCCGTTCCCTAACCCTAACCCTAGCCCTGAACGGAAACCCACCACCAGCCCTACACCTTACCCCCAAGCCGTAGCCTACTCCTGGCCGGTACGCTGGCACTGACCCGTGCGTCATCACGTAGCCTGACCCTCCCACGTTTCCGTACCCTCACCTGTGCCCTAAGCTTTGCCGTTCCCTAACCCTAACTGTAGCCCGGAATGGAAACCCACCACCAGCCCTACAATTTACCCCCAAGCCGTAGCCTACTCCTGGTCCATACGCTGGCAGTGACCCGTGCTTCAGAACGTATCCTGACCCTGCCACGTTGCCGTACCCTCACATGTGCCCTAAACCTTGCCGTTCCCTAACCCTAACCCTAGCCCGGAACGGAAAACCACCACAAGCCCTACACCTTACCCCCAAGCCGTAGCCTACTCGTGGTCCATACGCTGGCACTGACCTGTGCGTCAGCACGTAGCCTGACCTTCCCACGTTACCGTAACGTCACCTGTGCCCTAAGCCTTCCTGTTCCCTAACACTAACCCTAGTACGGAACGGAAACCCACCACCAGCCCTACACCTAACCCCCAAGCCGTAGCCTACTCCTGGCCGGTTCGTTGGCACTGACCCGTGCGTCAGCACGTAGACTGACCCTCCCACGTTTCCGTACCCTCACCTGGGCCCTAAGCCTTGCCTTTCCCTAACCCTAACCCTAGCCCGGAACGGAAACGCACTACCAGCCCTACACCTTGCCCTACGCCGTAGCCTACTCCTGGCACGTACGCTGGCACTGACACATGCGTCAGCACGTAGCCTGACCCTCACACGTTTCCGTACCCTCACCTGTGCCCTAAGCCTTGCCGTTCCCTAACCCTAACCCTAGTCCTGAAAGGAAACACACCACCAGCCCTACAGCTTACCCCCAAGCCATAGCCAATTCCTGGCCCGTACGTTGGCACTGACCCGTGCGTCAGCATGTAGCCTGACACTCCAACGTTTCCGTACCCTCACCTGTGCCCTAAGCCTTGCCGTTTCCTAACCCTAACCCTAGCCCAGAACGGAAACCCACCACCAGCCCTACAACTAACCCCCAAGCTGTAGCTTACTCCTGGCCAGTACGCTGGCACTGACCCGTGCATCATCACGTAGCCTGACCCTCCCACGTTTCCGTACCCTCACCTGTGCCCTAAGCCTTGCCGTTCCCTAACCCTAACCCTAGCCCGGAACGGAAACCCACCACCAGACCTACACCTTACCCCCAAGCCGTAGCCTATTCCTGGCCCGTATGCTGGCACAGACCCGTGCGTCAGCACGAAGCCTGACCCTCCCACGTTTGCGGACACTCACCTGTGCCCTAAGCCTTGCCATTCCCTAACCCTAACCCTAGCCCGGAACGGAAACCCACCACCAGACCTACACCTTACCCCCAAGCCGTAGCCTATTCCTGGCCCGTATGCTGGCACTGACCTGTGCGTCAGCACGTAGCCTGAACTTCCCACATTACCGTACCCTCACCTGTGCCCTAAGCCTTGCCGTTCCCTAACCCTAACCCTAGTACGGAACGGAAACACACCACAAGCCCTACACCTAACCCCCAAGCCGTAGCCTACTCCTGGCCGGTACGCTGGCACTGACCCGTGCGTCAGCACGTAGCCTGACCCTCCCACGTTTCCGTACCCTCACCTGTGCCCTAAGACTTGCTGTTCCCTAACACTAAACCTAGCCTGGAACGGAAACACACCATCAGCCCTACACCTAACCACCAAGCCGTAGCCTACTCCTGGCCGGTACGCTGGCACTGACCCGTGTGTCAGCACGTAGCCTGACCCTCCCACGTTTCCGTACCCTCACCTGTGCCCTAAGCCTTGCCGTTCTCTAACCCTAACCCTAGCCCGGAACGGAAACCCACCACTAGCCCTAAACCTTTCCCTACGCCGTAGCCTACACCTGGCCCGTACGCTGGCACTGACCCATGCGTCAGCACGTTGTCTGACCCTCCCACGTTTCCGAACCCTCACCTGGGCCCTAAGCCTTGCCGTTTCCTAACCCTAACCCTAGCCCATGAACGGAAACCCACCACCAGCCCTACACCTTACCCTACGCCGTAGCATACTCCTGGCCCGTACGCTGGCACTGACACGTGCGTCAGCACGTAGCCTAACCCTCTCACGTTTCCGAACCCTCACCTGTGCTGTAAGCCTTGCCGTTCCCTAACCCTAACCCTAGCCCTGAACGGAAACCCACCACCAGCCCTACAACTTACCCCCAAGCCGTAGCCTACTCCTGGCCGGTACGCTGGCACTGACCCGTGCGTCATCACGTAGCCTGACCCTCCCACGTTTCCGTACCCTCACCTGTGCCCTAAGCTTTGCCGTTCCCTAACCCTAACTGTAGCCCGGAATGGAAACCCACCACCAGCCCTACAATTTACCCCCAAGCCGTAGCCTACTCCTGGTCCATACGCTGGCAGTGACCCGTGCTTCAGAACGTATCCTGACCCTGCCACGTTGCCGTACCCTCACATGTGCCCTAAACCTTGCCGTTCCCTAACCCTAACCCTAGCCCGGAACGGAAAACCACCACAAGCCCTACACCTTACCCCCAAGCCGTAGCCTACTCGTGGTCCATACGCTGGCACTGACCTGTGCGTCAGCACGTAGCCTGACCTTCCCACGTTACCGTAACGTCACCTGTGCCCTAAGCCTTCCTGTTCCCTAACACTAACCCTAGTACGGAACGGAAACCCACCACCAGCCCTACACCTAACCCCCAAGCCGTAGCCTACTCCTGGCCGGTTCGTTGGCACTGACCCGTGCGTCAGCACGTAGACTGACCCTCCCACGTTTCCGTACCCTCACCTGGGCCCTAAGCCTTGCCTTTCCCTAACCCTAACCCTAGCCCGGAACGGAAACGCACTACCAGCCCTACACCTTGCCCTACGCCGTAGCCTACTCCTGGCACGTACGCTGGCACTGACACATGCGTCAGCACGTAGCCTGACCCTCACACGTTTCCGTACCCTCACCTGTGCCCTAAGCCTTGCCGTTCCCTAACCCTAACCCTAGTCCGGAAAGGAAACACACCACCAGCCCTACAGCTTACCCCCAAGCCATAGCCAATTCCTGGCCAGTACGCTGGCACTGACCCGTGCGTCAGCATGTAGCCTGACACTCCAACGTTTCCGTACCCTCACCTGTGCCCTAAGCCTTGCCGTTTCCTAACCCTAACCCTAGCCCAGAACGGAAACCCACCACCAGCCCTACAACTAACCCCCAAGCTGTAGCTTACTCCTGGCCAGTACGCTGGCACTGACCCGTGCATCATCACGTAGCCTGACCCTCCCACGTTTCCGTACCCTCACCTGTGCCCTAAGCCTTGCCGTTCCCTAACCCTAACCCTAGCCCGGAACGGAAACCCACCACCAGACCTACACCTTACCCCCAAGCCGTAGCCTATTCCTGGCCCGTACGCTGGCACAGACACGTGCGTCAGCACGAAGCCTGACCCTCCCACGTTTGCGGACACTCACCTGTGCCCTAAGCCTTGCCATTCCCTAACACTAACCCTAGACTGGAACGGAAACCCACCAACAGCCCTACACCTTTCCCTACACAGTAGCCTATTCCTGGCTCATACGCAGGCACTGACCCTTTCATCAGCAAGTAGCCTGACCCACCCACGTTTCCGTACCCTCACCTGTGCCCTAAGCCTTGCCGTTCACTAACCCTAACCCTAGCCCGGAAGGGAAACCCACCACAAGCCCTACACCTTACTCTATGCCGTAGCCTACACCTGGCCCGTACGCGGGCACTGACCTGTGCTTCAGCACGTAGCCTGACCCTCCCATGTTACCGTATGCTCACCTGTGCCCTAAGCCTTGCCGCTCCCTAACCCTAACCCTCGTCCTGAACGGAAACCCACCACCAGACCTACACCTTACTCTATGCCGTAGCCTACACCTGGCCCGTACGCGGGCACTGACCTGTGCTTCAGCACGTAGCCTGATCCTCCCATGTTACCGTACGCTCACCTGTGCCCTAAGCCTTGCCATTCCCTAAACCTAACCCTAGCCCGGCACGGAATTCCACCACCAGCCGTACACCTTATCGTATGCCGTAGCCTAGTCCTGGCCCGTACGCTGGCACTGACCCTTGCGTCAGCATGTAGCCTGACCCTCCCACGTTTCCGTAACCTCCCCTGTGCCCTAAGCCTTGCCGTTCCCTAAACCTAACCCTAGCCCGGAACAGAAACCCACCACCAGCCCTATACCTTTCCCTACGCCGTAGCCTATTCCTGGCCCGTACGCAGGCACTGACACTTTCATCAGCACGTAGCCTGACCCTCCCACGTTTCCGTACCCTCACCAGTGCCCTAAGCCTTGCCTTTCCCTAACCCTAACCCTAGCCCGGAACGGAAACCCACCACAATCCCTACACCTTACCATACGCCGTAGCCTACTCCTGGCCCGTACGCTGGCACTGACACGTGAGTCAGCACGTAGACTGACCCTCCCACATTTCCGTACCCTCACCTGTGCCCTAAGCCTTGCCGTTCCCTCACCCTAACCCTAGCCAAGAACGGAAACCCACCAGCAGCCCTAAACCTTACCCTACACCATAGCCTACTCCTGGCCTGTACGGTGGCACTGACCAGTGCGTCAGCACGTAGCCTGACCCTCACACGTTTCCGTACCCTCACCTGTGCCCTAAGCCTTGTCGTTCCCTAACCCTAACCCTAGTACGGAACGGAAACACACCACAAGCCCTACACCTAACCCCCAAGCCGTAGCCTACTCCTGGCCCGTACGCTGGCACTGACCCGTGGGTCAGCACGTAGCCTGACCCTCCCACGTTTCCGTAACCTCACCTGTGCCCTAAGCCTTGCCGTTCCCTAACCCTAACCTTAGCCCGGAAGGGAAACCCACCACCAGCCCTACACCTTACCCTACGCCGTAGCATACTCTTGGCCCGTACGCTGGCACTGAACCATGCGTCAGCACGTAGTCTGACCCTCCCACGTTTCCGTACCCTCACCTGTGCCCTAAGGCTTGCCGTTCCTTAACCCTAACCCTAATACGGGACGGAAACACACCACAAGCCCTACACCTAACCCACAAGCCATAGCATACTCCTGGCCCGTACGCTGGCACTGAACCATGCGTCAGCACGTAGTGTGACCCTCCCAGGTTTCCGTACCCTCACCTATGCCCTAAGCCTTCCTGTTCCCTAACACTAACCCTAGCCCGTAACGGAAACCCACCACCAGCCCTACACCTAACCCCCAAGCCGTAGGCTACTCCTGGCCGGTTCGCCTGCACTGACCCGTGCATCATCACGTAGCCTGACCCTCCCACGTTTCCGTACCCTCACCTGGGCCCTAAGCCTTGCCTTTCCCTAACCCTAACCCAAGACCGGAAGAGAAACGCACTACCAGCCCTACACCTTGCCATACGCCGTAGCCTATTCCTGGCTCATACGCAGGCACTGACCCTTTCATCAGCAAGTAGACTGACCCTCCCACGTTTCCGTACCCTCACCTGTGCCCTAAGCCTTGTCGTTCCCTAACCCTAACCCTAGTCCGGAACGGAAGCCCACCACCAGCCCTACAGCTTACCCCCGATCCATAGCCTATTCCTGGCCCGTACGCTGGCACTGACCCGTGCTTCAGCATGTAGCCTGACCCTCCCACGTTTCCGTACCCTCACCTGTGCCCTAAGTCTCGCCATTCCCTAACCCTAACCCTAGCCCGGAACGGAAACCCACCACCAGCCCTACACCTAACCCCCAAGCCGTAGCCTACTCCTGGCTGGTACGCTGGCACTGACCCGTTCATCAGCACATAGCCTGACCCTCCCACGTTTCCGTACCCTCACCTGTGCCCTAAGCCTTGCCGTTCCCTATCCATAACCCTAGCCCAGAAGGGAAACCCACCACCAGCCCTAAAACTTACCCCAAGCCGTAGCCTATTCCTGGACCTTATGCTGGCACTGACCCGTGCGTCAGCACGTAGCCTGACCCTCCCACGTTTGCGGACCCTCACCTGTGCCCTAAGCCTTGCCATTCCCTAACCCTAACCCTAGACCGGAACAGAAACCCACCACCAGCCCTACACCTTTCCCTACGCCGTAGCCTATTCCTGGCCCGTACGCAGGCACTGACCCTTTCATCAGCACGTAGCCTGACCCTCCCACGTTTCTGTACCCTCACCTGTGCCCTAAGCCTTGCCGTTCCCTAACCCTAACCCTAGCCCGGAACGGAAACCCACCACCAGCCCTAAACCTTACCCCCAAGCCGTAGCCTACTCCTGGTCCATACGCTGGCACTGACCTGTGCGTCAGCACGTAGCCTGAACTTCCCACATTACCGTACCCTCACCTGTGCCCTAAGCCTTGCCGTTCCCTAACCCTAACCCTAGTACGGAACGGAAACACACCACAAGGCCTACACCTAACCCCCAAGCCGTAGCCTACTCCTGGCCGGTACGCTGGCACTGACCCGTGCGTCAGCACGTAGCCTGACCCTCCCACGTTTCCGTACCCTCACCTGTGCCCTAAGACTTGCTGTTCCCTAACACTAAACCTAGCCTGGAACGGAAACACACCATCAGCCCTACACCTAACCACCAAGCCGTAGCCTACTCCTGGCCGGTACGCTGGCACTGACCCGTGTGTCAGCACGTAGCCTGACCCTCCCACGTTTCCGTACCCTCACCTGTGCCCTAAGCCTTGCCGTTCTCTAACCCTAACCCTAGCCCGGAACGGAAACCCACCACTAGCCCTAAACCTTTCCCTACGCCGTAGCCTACACCTGGCCCGTACGCTGGCACTGACCTGTGCGTCAGCACGTAGCCTGACCTTCCCACGTTACCGTAACGTCACCTGTGCCCTAAGCCTTCCTGTTCCCTAACACTAACCCTAGTACGGAACGGAAACCCACCACCAGCCCTACACCTAACCCCCAAGCCGTAGCCTACTCCTGGCCGGTTCGTTGGCACTGACCCGTGCGTCAGCACGTAGACTGACCCTCCCACGTTTCCGTACCCTCACCTGGGCCCTAAGCCTTGCCTTTCCCTAACCCTAACCCTAGCCCGGAACGGAAACACACTACCAGCCCTACACCTTGCCCTACGCCGTAGCCTACTCCTGGCAGGTACGCTGGCACTGACACATGCGTCAGCACGTAGCCTGACCCTCACACGTTTCCGTACCCTCACCTGTGCCCTAAGCCTTGCCGTTCCCTAACCCTAACCCTAGTCCGGAAAGGAAACACACCACCAGCCCTACAGCTTACCCCCAAGCCATAGCCAATTCCTGGCCCGTACGCTGGCACTGACCCGTGCGTCAGCATGTAGCCTGACACTCCAACGTTTCCGTACCCTCACCTGTGCCCTAAGCCTTGCCGTTTCCTAACCCTAACCCTAGCCCAGAACGGAAACCCACCACCAGCCCTACAACTAACCCCCAAGCCGTAGCTTACTCCTGGCCAGTACGCTGGCACTGACCCGTGCATCATCACGTAGCCTGACCCTCCCACGTTTCCGTACCCTCACCTGTGCCCTAAGCCTTGCCGTTCCCTAACCCTAACCCTAGCCCGGAACGGAAACCCACCACCAGACCTACACCTTACCCCCAAGCCGTAGCCTATTCTTGGCCCGTACGCTGGCACAGACCCGTGCGTCAGCACGAAGCCTGACCCTCCCACGTTTGCGGACACTCACCTGTGCCCTAAGCCTTGCCATTCCCTAACACTAACCCTAGACAGGAACGGAAACCCACCAACAGCCCTACACCTTTCCATACACCGTAGCCTATTCCTGGCTCATACGCAGGCACTGACCCTTTCATCAGCAAGTAGCCTGACCCACCCACGTTTCCGTACCCTCACCTGTGCCCTAAGCCTTGCCGTTCACTAACCCTAACCCTAGCCCGGAAGGGAAACCCACCACAAGCCCTACACCTTACTCTATGCCGTAGCCTACACCTGGCCCGTACGCGGGCACTGACCTGTGCTTCAGCAAGTAGCCTGACCCTCCCATGTTACCGTATGCTCACCTGTGCCCTAAGCCTTGCCGTTCCCTAACCCTAACCCTCGTCCTGAACAGAAACCCACCACCAGACCTACACCTTACTCTATGCCGTAGCCTACACCTGGCCCGTACGCGGGCACTGACCTGTGCTTCAGCACGTAGCCTGATCCTCCCATGTTACCGTATGCTCACCTGTGCCCTAAGCCTTGCCATTCCCTAACCCTAACCCTAGCCCGGCACGGAATCCCACCACCAGCCGTACACCTTATCGTATGCCGTAGCCTAGTCCTGGCCCGTACGCTGGCACTGACACTTGCGTCAGCATGTAGCCTGACCCTCCCACGTTTCCGTAACCTCCCCTGTGCCCTAAGCCTTGCCGTTCCCTAACCCTAACCCTAGCCCGGAACAGAAACCCACAACCAGCCCTATACCTTTCCCTACGCCGTAGCCTATTCCTGGCCCGTACGCAGGCACTGACACTTTCATCAGCACGTAGCCTGACCCTCCCACGTTTCCGTACCCTCACCTGTGCCCTAAGCCTTGCCTTTCCCTAACCCTATCCCTAGCCCGGAACGGAAACCCACCACCAGCCCTAAACCTTACCCCCAAGCCGTAGCCTAATCCTGGTCCATACGCTGGCACTGACCTGTGCGTCAGCACGTAGCCTGATCTTCCCATATTACCGTACCCTCACCAGTGCCCTAAGCCTTGCCGTTCCCTAACCCTAACCCTAGTACGGAACGGAAACACACCACAAGCCCTACACCTAACCCCCAAGCCGTAGCCTACTCCTGGCCCGTACGCTGGCACTGACCCATGGGTCAGCACGTAGCCTGACCCTCCCACGTTTCCGTAACCTCACCTGTGCCCTAAACCTTGCCGTTCCCTAAACCTAACCTTAGCCCGGAACGCAAACCCACCACCAGCCCTACACCTTACCCTACGCCGTAGCATACTCTTGGCCCGTACGCTGGCACTGAACCATGCGTCAGCACGTAGTCTAACCCTCCCACGTTTCCGTACCCTCACCTGTGCCCTAAGCCTTGCCGTTCCTTAACCCTAACCCTAATACGGGACGGAAACACACCACAAGCCCTACACCTAACCCACAAGCCATAGCATACTCCTGGCCCGTACGCTGGCACTGAACCATGCGTCAGCACGTAGTGTGACCCTCCCAGGTTTCCGTACCCTCACCTATGCCCTAAGCCTTCCTGTTCCCTAACACTAACCCTAGTCCATAACGGAAACCCACCACCAGCCCTACACCTAACCCCCAAGCCGTAGGCCACTCCTGGCCGGTTCGCCTGCACTGACCCGTGCATCATCACGTAGCATGACCCTCCCACGTTTCCGTACCCTCACCTGGGCCCTAAGCCTTGCCTTTCCCTAACCCTAACCCAAGCCCGGAAGAGAAACGCACTACCAGCCCTACACCTTGCCCTACGCCGCAGCCTACTCCTGGCACATACGCTGGCACTGACACGTGCGTCAGCACGTAGCCTGACCCTCACACGTTTCCGTACCCTCACCTGTGCCCTAAGCCTTGCCGTTCCCTAACCCTAACCCTAGTCCGGAACGGAAACACACCACCAGCCCTACAGCTTACCTCTAAGCCATAGCCTATTCCTGGCCCGTACGCTGGCACTGACCCGTGCGTCAGCATGTAGCGTGACCCTCCCACGTTTCCGTACCCTCACCTGTGCCCTAAGCCTTGCCGTTCCCTAACCCTAACCCTAGCCCTGAACAGAAACCCACCACCGGCCCTACAAGTAACCCCCAAGCCGTAGCTTACTCCTGGCCAGTACGCTGGCACTGACCCGTGCATCATCACGTAGCCTGACCCTCCCACGTTTCCGTACCCTCACCTGTGCCCTAAGCCTTGCCGTTCCCTAACCCTAACCCTAGCCCGGAACGGAAACCGACCACCAGCCCTACACCTTACCCTATGCTGTAGCCTACACCTGGCCCATATGCGGGCACTGAACCGTGCGTCAGCACGTAGCCTGACCCTCCCACGTTTCCGTACCCTCACCTCTGCCCTAAGCCTTGCCGTTCTCTATCCCTAACCATAGCCCCAAACAGAAAGCCACCACCAGCCCTAAAACTTAGCCACAAGCCTTAGCCTACTCCTGCACTGTACGCTGGCACTGACCCGTGCGTCAGCACGTAGCCTGACCCTCCCACGTTTCCGTACCCTCACCTGGGCCCTAAGCCTTGCCGTTCCCTAACACTAACCCTAGCCCGGAACGGAAACCCACCACCAGCCCTACACCATACCCTACACCGTAGCCTACTCCTGGCCCGTACGCTGGCACTGAACCGTGCGTCAGCATGTAGCCTGACCCTCTCACGTTTCCGTACCCTCACCTGTGCCCTAAGCCTTGACGTTCCCTAACCCTAACCCTAGCCCAGAACGCAAACCCACCACCAGCCCTACACATTTCCCTATGCCGTAGCTTACTCCTGGCCCGTACGCTGGAACTGAACCGTGAGTCATCACGTAGCCTGACCCTCCCGCTTTTCCGTACCCTCACCTGTGCCCTAAGCCTTGCCGTTCCCTTACCCTAGCCCTAGCCCGGAACGGAAACCCACCACCAGCCCTACACCTTAGCCTATGCCGTAGCCTACTCCTTGCCTGTACCCTGGCACTGACCCATGCGTTAGCACGTAGCCAGACCCTCCCACCTTTCCGTACCCTCACATGTGCCCTAAGCCTTGCCGTTCCATATCCCTAACCATAGCCCGGAACAAAAACCCTCCACCAGGCCTACACCTTTCCCTACGCCGTAGCCTACTCCTGGCCCGTACGCTGGCACTGACCCGTGCGTCAGCACGTAGCCTGACCCTCCCACGTTTCCGTACCCTCACCTGTGCCCTAAGCCTTGCCGTTCCCTAACCCTAACCCTAACCCGGAACGGAAACCCACCATCATCCCTAAACCTTTCCCTACTGGGTAGCCTACTCCTCGCCCGTACGCTCGCACTGACCCGTGCGTCAGCATGGAGTTTGACCCTCCCACGTTTCCGTACCCTCACCTGGGCCCTAAGACATGCCATTCCCTAACACTAACCCTAGCCCGGAACGGAAACCCACCACCAGCCCTACACCTTACCCTATGCCGTAGCCTACACCTGGCCCATATGCGGGCACTGACCTGTGCTTCAGCACGTAGCCTGACCCTCCCACGTTTGCGGACCCTCACCTGTACCCTAAGCCTTGCTGTTCCCTAACCCTAACCCTAGCCCGGAACGGAAATCCACCACCAGCCCTACACTTTTCCCAACGCCGTAGCCTATTCCTGGCTCTTACGCCGGCACTCACCGTTTCATCAGCACGTAGCCTGACGCTCCCACTTTTCCGTACCCTCACCTGTGCCCTAAGCATTGCCGTTCACTAACCCTAACCCTAGCCCAGAGCGGAAACCCACCACCAGCCCTACACCTTACCCCCAAGCCGTAGCCTACACCTGGCCGGTACGCTGGCACTGACACGTGCGTCAGCACGTAGCCTGACCCTCACACGTTTCTGTACCCTCACCTGTGCCCTAAGCCTTGCCGTTTCCTAACCCTAACCCTAGCCCGGAACAGAAACCCACCACCAGCCCTACACTCTACCCTACGCCATAGCCTATTCCTGGCCCGTACGCTGGCACTGAGCCGTGCGTCAGCACGTAGCCTGACTTTCCCACGTTTCCGTACCATCACCTGTGCCCTAAGCCCTGATGTTCCCTAACCCTAATCCTAGCCCGGAACAGAAAACCACCACCAGCCCTACACCTTACCACCACGCCGTAGCCTACTCCTGGCCCATATGCTGGCACTGACCCGTGCGTCACCACGTAGCCAGACCCTCCCACGTTTCCGTAACCTCACCTGTGCTGTAAGCCTTGCATTCCCTAACCCTAACCCTAGCCCTGAACGGAAACCCACCACCAGCCCTACACCTTACCCCCAAGCCGTAGCCTACTCCTGGCCGGTACGCTGGCACTGACCCGTGCGTCAGCATGTAGCCTGACCCTCCCTCGTTTCCGTACCCTCACCTGTGCCCTAAGCCTTTCCGTTCCCTAACCCTAACCCTAGCCCGGAACCGAAACCCACCACCAGCCTTACACCTTTCCCTACGCCGTAGCCTATTCCTGGCTCATACGCAGGCACTGACCCTTTCATCAGCAAGTAGACTGACCCTCCCACGTTTCCGTACCCTCACCTTTGCCCTAAGCCTTGCCATTCACTAACCCTAACCCTAGCCCGGAACGGAAACCCACCACCAGCCCTACACCTTACCCCCAAGCCGTAGCCTACTCCTGGCCGGTACGCTGGCACTGACCCGTGCGTCAGCATGTAGCCTGACCCTCCCTCGTTTCCGTACCCTCACCTGTGCCCTAAGCCTTTCCGTTCCCTAACCCTAACCCTAGCCCGGAACCGAAACCCACCACCAGCCTTACACCTTTCCCTACGCCGTAGCCTATTCCTGGCTCATACGCAGGCACTGACCCTTTCATCAGCAAGTAGACTGACCCTCCCACGTTTCCGTACCCTCACCTTTGCCCTAAGCCTTGCCATTCACTAACCCTAACCCTAGCCCGGAACGGAAACCCACCACCAGCCCTACACCTTACTCTATGCCGTAGCCTACATCTGGCCCGAACGCGGGCAATGACCTGTGCTTCAGCACGTAGCCTGACCCTCCCATGTTACCGTACGCTCACCTGTGCCCTAAGCCTTGTCGTTCCCTAACCCTAACCCTAGCCCGGCACGGAATCTCACCACCAGCTCTACAGCTTATCGTATGCCGTAGCCTAGTCCTGGCCCATACGCTGGCACTGACCCGTGTGTCAGCATGTAGCCTGACCCTCCCACGTTTCCGTAACCTCACCTGTGCCCTAAGCATTGCCGTTCCCTAACCCTAACCCTAGCCCGGAACAGAAACCCACCACCAGCCCTACACCTTACCATACGCCGTAGCCTACTCCTGGCCCGTATGCTGGCACTGACCCTTGAGTCAGCACGTAGACTGACCCTCCCACATTTCCGTACCCTCACCTGTGCCCTAAGCCTTGCCGTTCCCTCACCCTAACCCTAGCCAAGAACGGAAACCCACCAGCAGCCCTAAACCTTACCCTACACCATAGCCTACTCCTGGCCCGTACGGTGGCACTGACCAGTGCGTCAGCAAGTAGCCTGACCCTCACACGTTTCCGTACCCTCACCTGTGCCCTAAGCCTTGTCGTTCCCTAACCCTAACCCTAGTCCGGAACGGAAGCCCACCACCAGCCCTACAGCTTACCCCCGATCCATAGCCTATTCCTGGCCCGTACGCTGGCACTGACCCGTGCTTCAGCATGTAGCCTGTCCCTCCCACGTTTCTGTACCCTCACCTGTGCCCTAAGCCTTGCCGTTCCCTAACCCTAACCCTAGCCCGGAACGGAAACCCACCACCAGCCCTACACCTTACTCTATGCCGTAGCCTACACCTGGCCCGTACGCGGGCACTGACCTGTGCTTCAGCACGTAGCCTGACCCTCCCATGTTACCGTATGCTCACCTGTGCCCTAAGCCTTGCCGTTCCCTAACCCTAACCCTCGTCCTGGACGGAAACCCACCACCAGACCTACACCTTACTCTATGCCGTAGCCTACACCTGGCCCGTACGCGGGCACTGACCTGTGCTTCAGCACGTAGCCTGATCCTCCCATGTTACCGTACGCTCACCTGTGCCCTAAGCCTTGCCGTTCCCTAACCCTAACCCTAGCCCGGCACGGAATCCCACCACCAGCCGTACACCTTATCATATGTCGTAGCCTAGTCCTGGCCCGTACGCTGGCACTGACCCTTGCGTCAGCATGTAGCCTGACCCTCCCACGTTTCCGTAACCTCCCCTGTGCCCTAAGCCTTGCCGTTCCCTAACCCAAACCCTAGCCCGGAACAGAAACCCACCACCAGCCCTATACCTTTCCCTACGCCGTAGCCTATTCCTGGCCCATATGCAGGCACTGACACTTTCATCAGCACGTAGCCTGACCCTCCCACGTTTCCGTACCCTCACCTGTGCCCTAAGCCTTGCCTTTCCCTAACCCTAACCCTAGCCCGGAACGGAAACCCACCACCAGCCCTAAACCTTACCCCCAAGCCGTAGCCTACTCCTGGTCCATACGCTGGCACTGACCTGTGCGTCAGCACGTAGCCTGATCTTCCCACATTACCGTACCCTCACCTGTGCCCTAAGCCTTGCCGTTCCCTAACCCTAACCCTAGTACGGAACGGAAACACACCAAAAGCCCTACACCTAACCCCCAAGCCGTAGCCTACTCCTGGCCCGTACGCTGGCACTGACCCGTGGGTCAGCACGTAGCCTGACCCTCCCACGTTTCCGTAACCTCACTTGTGCCCTAAGCCTTGCCGTTCCCTAACCCTAACCTTAGCCCGGAACGGAAACCCACCACCAGCCCTACACCTTACCCTACGCCGTAGCATATTCTTGGCCCGTACGCTGGCATTCAACCATGCGTCAGCACGTAGTCTGACCCTCCCACGTTTCCGTACCCTCACCTGGGCCCTAAGCCTTGCCGTTTCTTAACCCTAACCCTAATACGGGACGGAAACACACCACAAGCCCTACACCTAACCCACAAGCCATAGCATACTCCTGGCCCGTACGCTGGCACTGAACCATGCGTCAGCACGTAGTCTGACCCTCCCAGGTTTCCGTACCCTCACCTATGCCCTAAGCCTTCCTGTTCCCTAACACTAACCCTAGCCCGTAATGGAAACCCACCACCAGCCCTACACCTAACCCCCAAGCCGTAGGCTACTCCTGGCCGGTTCGCCTGCACTGACCCGTGCATCATCACGTAGCCTGACCCTCCCACGTTTCCGTACCCTCACCTGTGCCCTAAGCCTTGCCTATCCCTAACCCTAACCCAAGCCCGGAAGAGAAACGCACTACCAGCCCTACACCTTGCCCTACGCCGCAGCCTACTCCTGGCACGTACGCTGGCACTGACACGTGCGTCAGCACGTAGCCTGACCCTCACACGTTTCCGTACCCTCACCTGTGCCCTAAGCCTTACCGTTCCCTAACCCTAACCCTAGTCCTGAACGGAAACACACCACCAGCCCTACAGCTTACCCCTAAGCCATAGCCTACTCCTGGCCCGTACGCTGGAACTGACCCGTGCGTCAGCATGTAGCGTGACCCTCCCACGTTTCCGTACCCTCACCTGTGCCCTAAGCCTTGCCGTTCCCTAACCCTAACTCTAGCCCAGAACAGAAACCCACCACCAGCCCTACAACTAACCCCCAAGCCGTAGCTTACTCCTGGCCAGTACGCTGGCACTGACCCGTGCATCATCACGTAGCCTGTCCCTCCCTCGTTTCCGTACCCTCACCTGTGCCCTAAGCCTTGCCGTTCCCTAACCCTAACCCTAGCCCGGAACGGAAACCCACCACCAGCCCTACACCATACTCTATGCCGTAGCCTACACCTGGCCCGTACGCGGGCACTGACCTGTGCTTCAGCACGTAGCCTGACCCTCCCACGTTTCCATACCCTCACTTGTGCCCTAAGACTTGCCTTTCCCTAACTCTTACCCTAGCCCGGAACGGAAAACCACCACCAGCCCTATATCTTACCCACAAGCCGTAGCCTACTCCTGGCCCGTACACTGGCACTGACCCGTGCGTCAGCACGTAGCCTGACCCTCCCACTTTTCTGTACCCTTACCTGAGCCCTAAGCCTTGCCGTTCCCTAACCCTAACCCTAGCCCGGAACGGAATCCCACCACCAGCCCTACAGCTTACAATATGCCGTAGACTACTCCTGCCCGGTACGCTGCCACTGAGCCGTGCATCAGCACGTAGCCTGACCCTCCCACGTTTCCTTACCCGCACCGGTGCCCTAAGCCTTGCCGTTCCCTAACCCTAACCGTAGCCCGGAACGAAAACCCACCACCAGCCCTACACCTTACCCCCAAGCCGTAGCCTACTCCTGGCCCGTACGCTGGCACAGACCCGTGCGTCAGCACGAAGCCTGACCCTCCCACGTTTGTGGACCCTCACCTGTGCCCTAAGCCTTGCCGTTCCCTAACCCTAACCCTAGCCCGGAACGGAAACCCACCACCAGCCCTAAACATTTCCCTACGCCGTAGCCTATTCCTGGCCCGTACGCAGGCACTGACTCTTTCATCAGCACGTAGCCTGACCGTCCCACGTTTCCGTACCCTCACCTGTGCCCTAAGCCTTGCCGTTCCCTAACCCTAACCCTAGCCCGGAATGGAAACCGACCACCAGCCCTACACCTTACCCTATGCTGTAGCCTACACCTGGCCCATATGCGGGCACTGAAGCGTGCGTCAGCACGTAGCCGGACCCTCCAACGTTTCCGTACCCTCACCTCTGCCCTAAGCCTTGCCGTTCTCTATCCCTAACCATAGCCCCAAACAGAAAGCCACCACCAGCCCTAAAACTTAGCCACAAGCCTTAGCCTACTCCTGCACTGTACGCTGGCACTGACCCGTGCGTCAGCACGTAGCCTGACCCTCCCACGTTTCCGTACCCTCACCTGGGCCCTAAGCCTTGCCGTTCCCTAACACTAACCCTAGCCCAGAACGGAAACCCACCACCAGCCCTACACCATACCCTACACCGTAGCCTACTCCTGGCCCGTACGCTGGCACTGAACCGTGCGTCAGCATGTAGCCTGACCCTCTCACGTTTCTGTACCCTCACCTGTGCCCTAAGCCTTGACGTTCCCTAACCCTAACCCTAGCCCGGAACGCAAACCCACCACCAGCCCTACACCTTTCCCTATGCCGTAGCTTACTCCTGGCCCGTACGCTGGCACTGAACCGTGCGTCATCACGTAGCCTGACCCTCCCACTTTTCCGTACCCTCACCTGTGCCCTAAGCATTGCCGTTCACTAACCCTAACCCTAGCCCAGAGCGGAAACCCACCACCAGCCCTACACCTTACCCCCAAGCCGTAGCCTACACCTGGCCGGTACGCTGGCACTGACACGTGCGTCAGCACGTAGCCTGACCCTCACATGTTTCTGTACCCTCACCTGTGCCCTAAGCCTTGCCGTTTCCTAACCCTAACCCTAGCCCGGAACAGAAACCCACCACCAGCCCTACACTCTACCCTACGCCATAGCCTATTCCTGGCCCGTACGCTGGCACTGAGCCGTGCGTCAGCACGTAGCCTGACTTTCCCATGTTTCCGTACCATCACCTGTGCCCTAAGCCGTGACGTTCCCTAACCCTAATCCTAGCCCGGAACAGAAAACCACCACCAGCCCTACACCTTACCACCATGCCGTAGCCTACTCCTGGCCCATATGCTGGCACTGACCCGTGCGTCAACATGTAGCCTGACCCTCCCACGTTTCCGTAACCTCACCTGTGCTGTAAGCCTTGCCATTCCCTAACCCTAACCCTATCCCTGAACGGAAACCCACCACCAGCCCTACACCTTACCCCCAAGCCGTAGCCTACTCCTGGCCGGTACACTGGCACTGACCCGTGCGTCAGCATGTAGCCTGACCCTCCCTCGTTTCCGTACCCACACCTGTGCCCTAAGCCTTGCCGTTCCCTAACCCTAACCGTAGACCGGAACGGAAACACACCACCAGCCCTACACCTAACCCCCAAGCCGTAGCTTACTCCCGGCCAGTACGCTGGCACTGACCCTTGCATCATCACGTAGCCTGACCCTCCCAAGTTTCCGTACAATTACCTGTGCCCTAAGCCTTGCCGTTCCCTAACCCTAACTGTAGCCCGGAACGGAAACCCACCACCAGCCCTACACCTTACCCACAAGCCGTAGCCTATTCCTGGCCCGTAGGCTGGCACAGACCCGTGCATCAGCACGAAGCCTGACCCTCCCACGTATGCGGACACTCACCTGTGCCCTAAGCCTTGCCGTTCCCTAACCCTAACCCTAGCCCGGAACCGAAACCCACCACCAGCCCTACACCTTTCCCTACGCCGTAGCCTATTCCTGGCTCATACGCAGGCACTGACCCTTTCATCAGCAAGTAGACTGACCCTCCCACGTTTCCGTACCCTCACCTGTGCCCTAAGCCTTGCCATTCACTAACCCTAACCCTAGCCCGGAACGGAAACCCACCACCAGCCCTACACCTTACTCTATGCCGTAGCCTACACCTGGCCCGTACGCGGGCACTGAACTGTGCTTCAGCACGTAGCCTGACCCTCCCATGTTACCGTACGCTCACCTGTGCCCTAAGCCTTGTCGTTCCCTAACCCTAACCCTAGCCCGGCACGGAATCTCACCACCAGCTCTACAGCTTATCGTATGCCGTAGCCTAGTCCTGGCCCGTACGCTGGCACTGACCCGTGTGTCAGCATGTAGCCTGACCCTCCCACGTTTCCGTAACCTCACCTGTGCCCTAAGCATTGCCGTTCCCTAACCCTAACCCTAGCCCGGAACAGAAACCCACCACCAGCCCTACACCTTACCATACGCCGTAGCCTACTCCTGGCCCGTACGCTGGCACTGACCCTTGAGTCAGCACGTAGACTGACCCTCCCACATTTCCGTACCCTCACCTGTGCCCTAAGCCTTGCCGTTCCCTCACCCTAACCCTAGCCAAGAACGGAAACCCACCAGCAGCCCTAAACCTTACCCTACACCATAGCCTACTCCTGGCCCGTACGGTGGCACTGACCAGTGCGTCAGCACGTAGCCTGACCCTCACACGTTTCCGTATCCTCACCTGTGCCCTAAGCCTTGCCGTTCCCTCACCCTAACCCTAGCCAAGAACGGAAACCCACCAGCAGCCCTAAACCTTACCCTACACCATAGCCTACTCCTGGCCCGTACGGTGGCACTGACCAGTGCGTCAGCACGTAGCCTGACCCTCACACGTTTCCGTACCCTCACCTGTGCCCTAAGCCTTGTCGTTCCCTAACCCTAACCCTAGTCCGTAACGGAAGCCCACCACCAACCCTACAGCTTACCCCAGATCCATAGCCTATTCCTGGCCCGTACGCTGGCACTGACCCGTGCTTCAGCATGTAGCCTGACCCTCCCACGTTTCCGTACCCTCGCCTGTGCCCTAAGCCTTGCCATTCCCTAACCCTAACCCTAGCCCGGAACGGAAACCCACCACCAGCCCTACACCTAACCCCCAAGCCGTAGCCTACTCCTGGCTGGTACGCTGGCACTGACCCGTTCATCAGCACGTAGCCTGATCCTCCCACGTTTCCGTACCCTCACCTGTGCCCTAAGTCTTGTCGTTCCCTATCCCTAACACTAGCCCGGAACGGAAACCCACAACCAGCCCTAAAACTTACCCCAAAGCCGTAGCCTATTCCTGGACCTTATGCTGGCACTGACCCGTGCGTCAGCACGTAGCCTGACCCTCCCACGTTTGCGGACCCTCACCTGTGCCCTAAGCCTTGCCATTCCCTAACCCTAACCCTAGACCGGAATGGAAACCCACCACCAGCCCTACACCTTTCCCTACGCCGTAGCCTATTCCTGGCCCGTATGCAGGCACTGACCCTTTCATCAGCACGTAGCCTGACCCTCCCACGTTTCCGTACCCTCACCTGTGCCCTAAGCCTTGCAGTTCCCTAACCCTAACCCTAGCCCGGAACGGAAACCCACCACCAGCCCTAAACCTTACCCCCAAGCCGTAGCCTAATCCTGGTCCATATGCTGGCACTGACCTGTGCGTCAGCACGTAGCCTGAACTTCCCACATTACCGTACCCTCACCTGTGCCCTAAGCCTTGCCGTTCCCTAACTCTAACCCTAGTATGGAACGGAAACACACCACAAGCCCTACACCTAACCCCCAAGCCGTAGCCTCTTCCCGGCCGGTACGCTGGCACTGACCGGTGCGTCAGCACGTAGCCTGACCCTCCCACGTTTCCGTACCCTCACCTGTGCCCTAAGACTTGCTGTTCCCTAACACTAAACCTAGCCTGGAACGGAAACACACCATCAGCCCTACACCTAACCACCAAGCCGTAGCCTACTCCTGGCCGGTACGCTGGCACTGACCCGTGCGTCAGCATGTAGCCTGACCCTCCCACGTTTCCGTACCCTCACCTGTGCCCTAAGCCTTGCCGTTCCCTAACCCAAACCCTAGCCCGGAACGGAAACCCACCACTAGCCCTAAACCTTTCCCTACGCCGTAGCCTACACCTGGCCCGTACGCTGGCACTGACCCATGCGTCAGCACGTTGTCTGACCCTCCCACGTTTCCGTACCCTCACCTGGGCCCTAAGCCTTGCCGTTTCCTAACCCTAACCCTAGCCCATGAACGGAAACCCACCACCAGCCCTACACCTTACCCTACGCCGTAGCATACTCTTGGCCCGTACGCTGGCGCTGACCCGTGCGTCAGCACGTAGCCTAACCCTCTCACGTTTCCGAACCCTCACCTGTGCTGTAAGCCTTGCCGTTCCCTAACCCTAACCCTAGCCCTGAATGGAAACCCACCACCAGCCCTACACCTAACCCCCAAGCCGTAGCCTACTCGTGGTCCATACGCTGGCACTGACCTGTGCGTCAGCACGTAGCCTGACCTTCCCACGTTACCGTAATGTCACCTGTGCCCTAAGCCTTCCTGTTCCCTAACACTAACCCTAGTACGGAACGGAAACCCACCACCAGCCCTACACCTAACCCCCAAGCCGTAGCCTACTCCTGGCCGGTTCGTTGGCACTGACCCGTGCGTCAGCACGTAGCCTGACCCTCCCACGTTTCCGTACCCTCACCTCTGCCCTAAGCCTTGCCGTTCTCTATCCCTAACCATAGCCCCAAACAGAAAGCCACCACCAGCCCTAAAACTTAGCCACAAGCCTTAGCCTACTCCTGCACTGTACGCTGGCACTGACCCGTGCGTCAGCACGTAGCCTGACCCTCCCACGTTTCTGTACCCTCACCTGTGCCCTAAGCCTTGCCGTTCCCTAACACTAACCCTAGCCCGGAACGGAAACCCACCACCAGCCCTACACCATACCCTACACCGTAGCCTACTCCTGGCCCGTACGCTGGCACTGAACCGTGCGTCAGCATGTAGCCTGACCCTCTCACGTTTCCGTACCCTCACCTGTGCCCTAAGCCTTGACGTTCCCTAACCCTAACCCTAGCCCGGAACGCAAACCCACCACCAGCCCTACACCTTTCCCTATGCCGTAGCTTACTCCTGGCCCGTACGCTGGCACTGAACCGTGCGTCATCACGTAGCCTAACCCTCCCGCTTTTCCGTACCCTCACCTGTGCCCTAAGCCTTGCCGTTCCCTTACCCTAGACCTAGCCCTGAACGGAAACCCACCACCAGCCCTACTCCTTAGCCTATGCCGTAGCCTAATCCTTGCCTGTACCCTGGCACTGACCCGTGCATCACCACGTAGCCAGACCCTCCCACGTTTCCGTACCCTCACATGTGCCCTAAGCCTTGCCGTTCCATATCCCTAACCATAGCCCGGAACAAAAACCCTCAACCAGGCCTACACCTTTCCCTACGCCGTAGCCTTCTCCTGGCCCGTACGCTGGCACTGACCCGTGCGTCAGCACGTAGCCTGACCCTCCCACGTTTCCGTACCCTCACCTGTGCCCTAAGCCTTGCCGTTCCCTAACCCTAACCCTAACCCGGAACGGAAACCCACCATCATCCCTAAACCTTTCCCTACTGGGTAGCCTACTCCTCGCCCGTACGCTCGCACTGACCCGTGCGTCAGCATGGAGTTTGACCCTCCCACGTTTCCGTACCCTCACCTGGGCCCTAAGACATGCCATTCCCTAACACTAACTCTAGCCCGGAACAGACACCCACCACCAGCCCTACACCTTACCCTATGCCGTAGCCTACACCTGGCCCATACGCGGGCACTGACCTGTGCTTCAGCACGTAGCCTGACCCTCCCACGTTTGCGGACCCTCACCTGTACCCTAAGCCTTGCTGTTCCCTAACCCTAACCCTAGCGCGGAACGGAAATCCACCACCAGCCCTACACTTTTCCCAACGCCGTAGCCTATTCCTGGCTCTTACGCCGGCACTCACCGTTTCATCAGCACGTAGCCTGACCCTCCCACTTTTCCGTACCCTCACCTGTGCCCTAAGCATTGCTGTTCACTAACCCTAACCCTAGCCCAGTGCGGAAACCCACCACCAGCCCTACACATTACCCCCAAGCCGTAGCCTACACCTTGCCGGTACGCTGGCACTGACACGTGCGTCAGCACGTAGCCTGACCCTCACACGTTTCCGTACCCTCACCTGTGCCATAAGCCTTGCCGTTTCCTAACCCTAACCCTAGCCCGGAACAGAAACCCACCACCAGCCCTACACTCTACCCTACGCCATAGCCTATTCCTGACCCGTACGCTGGCACTGAGCCGTGCGTCAGCACGTAGCCTGACTTTCCCACGTTTCCGTACCATCACATGTGCCCTAAGCCCTGACGTTCCCTAACCCTAACCCTAGCCCGGAACAGAAAACCACCACCAGCCCTACACCTTACCACCACGCCGTAGCCTACTCCTGGCCCATATGCTGGCACTGACCCGTGCGTCACCATGTAGCCTGAACCTCCCACGTTTCCGTAACCTCACCTGTGCCCTAAGCCTTGCCATTCCCTAACCTTAACCCTAGCCCGGAACGGAACCCCACCACCAGCCCTACACCTTACCCTATGCCGTAGCCTACACCTGGCCCGTTCGCGGGCACTGACCTGTGCTTCAGCACGTAGCCTGACACTCCCATGTTACCGTACCAGCCCTTGTGCCCTAAGCCTTGCCGTTCCCTAACCCTAAACCTAGCGCGGAACGGAAACCCACCACCAGCCCTACACCTAACCCCCAAGCCGTAGCTTACTCCTGGCCAGTACGCTGGCACTGACACGTGCATCATCACGTAGCCTGATGCTCCCACGTTTCCGTACCCTCACCTGTGCCCTAAGCCTTGCCGTTCCCTAAACCTAACCGTAGCCCGGAACGGAAACCCACCACCAGCCCTACATCTTACCCCCAAGCCGTAGCCTACTCCTGGCCCGTACGCTGGCACAGACCCGTGCGTCAGCACGAAGCCTGACACTCCCACGTTTGTGGACCCTCACCTGTGCCCTAAGCCTTGCCGTTCCCTAACCCTAAGCCGAGCCCGGAACGGAAACCCACCACCAGCCCTACAACTTACCCCAAAGCCGTAGCCTATTCCTGGACCTTATGCTGGCACTGTCCCGTGCGTCAGCACGTAGCCTGACCCTCCCACGTTTGCGGACCATCACCTGTGCCCTAAGCCTTGCCGTTCCCTAACCCTAGTACGGAACGGAAACACACCAAAAGCCCTACACCTAACCCCCAAGCCGTAGCCTACTCCTGGCCCGTACGCAGGCACTGACCCGTGCGTCAGCATGTAGCCTGACCCTCCCACGTTTCCGTACCCTCACCTGTGCCCTAAGACTTGCCGTTCCCCAACCCTAACCCTAGCCCGGAACGGAAACCCACCACTAGCCCTAAACCTTTCCCTACGCCGTAGCCTAAACCTGGCCTGTACGTTGGCACTGACCCATGCGTCAGCAAGTAGTCTGACCCTCCCACGTTTCCGTACCCTCACCTGGGCCCTAAGCCTTGCCGTTTCCTAACCCTAACCCTAGCCCATGAACGGAAACCCACCACCAGCCCTACACCTTACCCTACGCCGTAGCCTACTCCTGGCCCGTACGCTGGCACTGACCCGTGCGTCAGCACGTAGCCTAACCCTCTCACGTTTCCGTACCCTCACCTGTGCTCTAAGCCTTGCCGTTCCCTAACCCTAACCCTAGCCAGGAACGGAAAACCACCACCAGCCCTACACCTTTCCCTACGCCGTAACTTATTCCTGGCCCGTACGCAGGCACTGACCCTTTCATCAGCACGTAGCCAGACACTCCCACGCTTCCGTACCCTCATCTGTGCCCTAAGGCTTGCCGGTCCGTAACCCTAACCCTATTCCGGAATGGAAACCCACCACCAGCCCTGAAACTTACCCACAAGCCGTAGCCTACTCTTGGCCCGTACGCTGGCACTGACCGGTGCGTCAGCACATAGCCTGACCCTCCCACGTTTCCGTACCATCACCTGTGCCCGAAGCCTTGCTGTTCCCTCACCCTCACCCTAGCCAGGAACAGAAACCGATCAGCAGCCCTACACCTTACCCTACGCCGTAGTCTACTCCTGGCACGTACGCTGGCACTGACACGTGCGTCAGCACGTAGCCTGACCCTCACACGTTTCCGTACCCTCACCTGTGCCCTAAGCCTTGCCGTTCCCTAACCCTAACCCTAGCCCGGAGTGGAAACCCACCACCAGCCCTACACCTTACCCCCAAGCCATAGCCTATTCCTGGCACGTACACTGGCACTGACCCGTGCGTCAGCATGTAGCCTGACCCTCCCATGTTTCCGTACGCTCACCTGTGCCCTAAGCCTTGCCGTTCCCTAAGCCTAACCCTAGCCCGGAACGGAAACCCACCACCAGTCCTACACCTAACCCCCAAGCCGTAGCTTACTCCTGGCCAGTACGCTGGCACTGAACCGTGCATCATCACGTAGCCTGACCCTCCCACGTTTCCGTACCCTCACCTGTGCCCTAAGCCTTGACGTTCCCTAACCCTAACCCTACCCCGGAACGGAAACACACCACCAGCCCTACAACTTACCCCAAAGCCGTAGCCTATTCCTGGACCTTATGCTGGCACTGACCCGTGCGTCAGCACGTAGCCTGACCCTCCCACGTTTCCGTACCCTCACCTGTGCCCTAAGACTTGCTGTTCCCTAACACTAACACTAGCCTGGAATGGAAACACACCATCAGCCCTACACCTAACCACCAAGCCGTAGCCTACTCCTGGCCGGAACGCTGGCACTGACGCGTGCGTCAGCACGTAGCCTGACCCTCCCACGTTTCCGTACACTCACCTGTGCCCTAAGCCTTGCCGTTCCCTAACCCTAACCCTAGTCCGGAGCGGAAACCCACCACCAGCCCTACAGCTTACCCCCAAGCCATAGCCTATTCCTGGCCCGTACGCTGGCACTGACCCGTGCGTCAGCATGTAGCCTGACCCTCCCTCGTTTCCGTACCCTCACCTGTGCCCTAAGCCTTGCCGTTCCCTAACCCTAACCCTAGCCCGGAACGGAAACCCACCACCAGCCCTACACCTTACCCCCAAGCCGTAGCCTACTCCTGGCCCATTCGGTGGCAGTAACCCTAGCATCAGCAAGTAGCCTGACCCTCCCAAGTTTCTGTACCCTCACCCGTGCCCTAAGACTTGCCGTTCCGTAACCCTAACCCTAGCCCAAAATGGAAACCCACCACCAGCCCTACACCTTACCCCCAAGCAGTAGCGTACTCATGGCCCATATGCTGGCACTGACCCGTGCGTCAGCACGTAGCGTGACCCTCCCACGTTTCCGTACCCTCACCTGTGCCCTAAGCCTTGCCGTTCCCTAACCCTAACCCTAGCCCAGAACGGAAACCCACCACCCGCCCTACACCTTACCCTATGACGTAGCCTACTCCTTGCCCGAACCCTGGCACTGACCCGTGCTTCAGCACATAGCCATACCCTCCCACGTTTCCGTACCCTCACATGTGCCCTAAGCCTTGCCATTCCCTAAAAGTAACCGTAGTGCGGAACGAAAACCCACCACCAGCCCTACACCTTACACTACGCCGTAGCCTACTCCTGGCCCGTACGCTGTCACTGACCCGTGCGTCAGCACGTAGCCTGACCCTCCCACGTTTCCATACCCTCACCTGTGCCCTAAGCCTTGCCGTTCCCTAACCCTAACCCTAACCCGGAACGGAAACCCACCACCATCCCTAAACCTTTCCCTACTGGGTAGCCTACTCCTCGCCCGTACGCTCGCACTGACCCGTGCGTCAGCATGTAGTTTGACCCTCCCACGTTTCCGTATCCTCACCTGGGCCCTAAGCCTTGCCATTCCCTAACACTAACCTTAGCCCGGAAGTGAAACCCACCACCAGCCCTACACATTACCCTATGCCGTAGCCTACACCTGGCCCATACGCGGGCACTGACTTGTGCTTCAGCACGTAGCCTGGCCCTCCCACGTTTGCGGACCCTCACCTGTGCCCTAAGCCTTGCCGTTCCCTAACCCTAACCCTAACCCGGAACGGAAACCCACCACCATCCCTAAAGGTTTCCCTACTGGGTAGCCTACTCCTCGCCCGTACGCTCGCACTGACCCGTGTGTCAGCATGTTGTTTGACCCTCCCACGTTTCCGTACCCTCACCTGGGCCCTAAGCCTTGCCATTCCCTAACACTAACCTTAGCCCGGAAGGGAAACCCACCACCAGCCCTACACCTTACCCTATGCCGTAGCCTACTCCTGGCCCATACGCGGGCACTGACCTGTGCTTCAGCACGTAGCCTGGCCCTCCCACGTTTGCGGACCCTCACCTGTGCCCTAAGACTTGCCGTTCCCTAACCCTAACCCTAGCCCGGAACGGAAACCCACCACCAGCCCTACACATTTCCCTATGCCGTAGCCTATTCCTGGCTCGTACGCAGGCACTGACACTTTCATCAGCACTTAGCCTGAGCCTCCCACGTTTCTGTACCCTCACCTGTGCCCTAAGCCTTGCCGTTCACTAACCCTAACCCTAGCCCGGAACCTAAACGCACCAACAGACCTACACCTTAACCCCAAGCCGTAGCCTAATCCAGGCCCGTATGCTGGCACTGACCCGTGCGTCAGCACGTAGCCTGACCCTCCCACGTTTCCGTACACTCACGTGGGCCCTAAGTCTTGCCGTTCCCTAACCGTAAGCCTAGCCCCGAACGGAAACCCACCATCAGACCTACACGTTACCCCCAAGCCGTAGCCTATTCCGGGCCCGTACGCTGGCACTGACCCATGCGTCAGCACGTAGCCTGACACTCCCACGTTTCCGTACCCTCACCTGTGCCCTAAGCCTTGCCGTTCCCTAACCCTAAACCTAGCCCGGAACGGAAACCCACCACCAGCCCTACAACTTACCCACAAGCCGAAGCCTACTCCTGGTCCGTACGCTGGCACTGACACTTGCATCAGCACGTAGCCTGACCCTCCCACGTTTCCATAACCTCACCTGTGCCCTAAGCCTTGCCGTTCCCTAAACCTAACCCTAGCCCGGAATGGAAAACCACCACAAGCACTACACCATACCCTACGCCGTAGCCTACTGCTTGCCCGTACGCTGGCACTGACTCGTGAGTCAGCACGTAGCCTGACCCTCCCACGTTTCCGTACCCTCACCTGTGCCCTAAGCCTTGCCGTTCCCTAACACTAAACCTAGCCTGGAATGAAAACACACCACCAGCAGTACACCTAACCCCCAAGCCGTAGCCTACTCCCGGCGGTACGCTGGCACTGACCCGTGCGTCAGCACGTAGCCTGACCCTCCCACGTTTCCGTAACCTCACCTGTGCCCTAAGCTTTGACGTTCCCTAACCCTAACCCTCGCCCGGAACGGAAACCCACCACCAGACCCACAACTTACACCAAAGCCATAGCCTACTCCTGGTCCGTACGCTGGCACTGACCCGTGCGTCAGCAAGTAGCCTGACACTCCCACGATTCCGTACCCTCACCTGTGCCCTAAGCCTTGCCGTTCCCTAACACTAACCCTAGCCCGGAACGGAAACCCACCACCAGCCCTACACCTAACCACCAAGCCGTAGCCTACTCCTGGCCCGTACGCTGGCACTGACCTGTGCGTCAGCACGTAGCCTGACCTTCCCACGTTACCGTAACGTCACCTGTGCCCTAAGCCTTGCCGTTCCCTAACCCTAACCCTAGTACGGGACGGAAACACACCACAAGCCCTACAACTAACCCCCAAGCCATAGCATACTCCTGGCCCGTACACTGGCACTGAACCGTGCGTCAGCACGTAGCCTGAACCTCCCAGGTTTCCGTACCCTCACCTATGCCCTAAGCCTTCCTGTTCCCTAACACTAACCCTAGCCCGGAACGGAAACACACCACCAGCCCTACACCTAACCACCAAGCCGTAGCCTACTCCTGGCCGGTACGCTGGCACTGACTTGTGCGTCAGCACGTAGCCTGACCCTCCCACGTTTCCGTAACCTCACCTCTGCCCTAAGCCTTGCCGTTCCCTAACACTAACCCTCGTCCGGAAGGGAAAACCACCACCAGCCCTACACCTTACCCTACGCCGTATCCTACTCCTGGCCCGTACGCTGGCACTGACCAGTGCGTCAGCACGTAGCCTGACCCTCACACTTTTCCGTACCCTCACCTGTGCACTAAGCCTTCTTGTTCCCTAACCCTAAACCTAGTCCGTAACTGAAACCCACCACCAGCCCTACAGCTTAACCCCAAGCCATAGCCTACTCCTGGCCGGTACGCTGGCACTGACCCGTGAGTCAGCATGTAGCCTGACCGTCCCACGTTTCCGTACACTCACCTGTGCCCTAAGCCTTACCGTTCCCTAACCCTAACCCTACCCCAGAACAGAAACACACCACCAGCCCTACAACTTACCAAGCCGTAGCCTACTACTTGCCCGTATGCTGGCACTGACCCGTGCATCAGCACGTAGCCTGACCCTCCCACGTTTCCGTACCCTCACCTGTGCCCTAAGACTTGCCGTTCCCTATCCCTAACCTTAGGCCAAAATGGAAACCCACCACAAGCCCTACACCTTACCCTACGCCGAAGCCTACTCCTGACCCGTATGCTGGCACTGACCCGTGCGTCATCACGTAGCCTGACCCTCCCACGTTTCCGTACTCTCACCTGTGCCCTAAGCCTTGCAGTTCCCTAAGCCTAACCCTATCCAGGAACGGAAACTCACCACCAGCCCTAAACCTTACCCCCAAGCTGAAGCCTACTGCTGGCCCGTACGCTGGCACCGACACGTTCGTCAGCATGTAGCCTGAACCTCCCACGTTTCCGTACCCTCACCTGTGCCCTAAGCCTTGCAGTTCCCTAACCCTAACCATAACCCGGAACGGAAAACCACCACCAGCCCTACACCTTACCCCCAAGCCGTAGCCTATTCCTGGCCGTACGCTGGCACTGACCCGTGCGTCAGCACGTAGCCTGACCCTCCCACGTTTCCTTACCCTCATCTGTGCCCTAAGACTTGCCATTCCCTAACCCTAACCCTAGTCCGGAAAGGAAACACACCACCAGCCCTACAGCTTACCCCCAAGCCATAGCCTACTCCTGGCCGGTACGCTGGCAGTGACCCGTGCGTCAGTACTTAGCCTGACCCTCCCACGTTTCCGTACCCTCACCTGTGCCCTAAGACTTGCCGTTCCCTAACACTAACCCTAGCCCGGAACGGAAACACACCACCAGCCCTACAACTTATCCCCTAGCCGTAGCCTACTCCTGGCCCGTATGCTGGCACTGACCCGTGCGTCAACACGTAGCCTGACCATCCCACTTTTCCGTACCCTCACCTGTGCACTAAGCCTTGCCGTTCCCTCACCCTAACGCTAACCCGGAAAGGAAACCCACCACCAGCCCTAAACCTTACCCTACGCCGTATCTTACTCCTGGCCCGTACGCTGTCACTGACCCGTGCGTCAGCACGTAGCTTGACCCTCACACTTTTCCGTACCCTCACCTGTGCCCTAAGCCTTGCCGTTCCGTAACCCTAACCCTAGCCCGGAACGGAAACACACCACCAGCCCTACACCTTACCCACAAGCTGAAGCCTAATCCTGGCCCGTACGCTGGCAATGACCCGTGCGTCAGCATGTAGCCTACCCTCCCACGTTTCCGTACCCTCACCTGTGCCCTAAGCCTTGAGGTTCCCTAACCCTAATCCCAGCCCGGAATGGAAACCCACCACAAGCCCTATACCTTACCTTAGGCCGCAGCCTACTCCTGGCCTGTACGCGGGCACTGACCCGTGCGTCAGCATGTAGCCTACCCTCCCACGTTTCCGTACCCTCACCTGTGCCCTAAGCCTTGCCGTTCCCTAACCCTAACCCTAGCCCGGAACGGAAACCCACCACCAGCCCTACAACTTACGCACAAGCCGTAGCCTACTCCTGGCCCGTACGCTGGCACTGACCAGTGAGTCAGCACGTAGCCTGAACCTCCCACGTTTCCGTACGCTCACCTGGGCCCTAAGCCTTGCCGTTCCCTATCCCTAAACCTAGCCCTGAACGGAAACCCACCACCAGCCCTACATCTTATCCCCAAGCCGTAGCCTACTCCTGGTCCGTACGCTGGCACTGACCCGTGCGTCAACATATAGCCTGACCCTCCCACGTTTCCGTACCCTCACCTGTGCCCTAAGCCTTGCCGTTCCCTAACCCTAACCCTAGCCCGGAACGGAAACCCACCACAAACCCTACACCTTACCATACGCCGTAGCCTACTCCTGGCCCGTACGCAGGCACTGACCCGTGAGTCAGCACGTAGACTGACCCTCCCACATTTCCGTACCCTCACCTGTGCCCTAAGCCTTGCCGTTCCCTCACCCTAACCCTAGCCAGGAACGGAAACCCACCACCAGCCATACACCTTTCCCTACGCCGTAGCCTACACCTGGCCCGAAAGCTGGCACTGACCCGTGCGTCAGCACGTAGCCTGACCCTCCCACGGTTCCGTACCCTCACCTGTGCCCTAAACCTTGCCGTTCCCTAACACTAACCCTAGCCCGGAACAAAAACCCACCACCAGCCCTACACCTTACCGTATGCCGTAGCCTACTCCTGGCCCATACGCTGGCACTGACACGTGTGTCAGCATGTAGCCTGACGCTCCCACGTTTCCCTATACTCACCTGTGCCCTAAGCCTTGCTGTTCTCTAACCCTAACCGTAGCCCGGAACAGAAACCCACTCCCAGCCCTACACCTTACCCTACACCGTAGACTACTCCTGGCCCGTACGCTGGCACTGACCCGTGAGTCAGCACGTAGCCAGACCCTCACACGTATCCATACACTCACCTATGCCCTAAGCCTTGCCGTTCCCTAACCCGAACCCTAGTCCTGAACTGAAACCCACCACCAGCCCTACAGCTTATCCCAAACCCATAGCCTACTCCTGGCCGGTACGCTGGCACTGACCCGTGCGTCAGCATGTAGCCTGACCGTCCCACGTTTCCGTACCCTCACCTGTGCCCTACGCCTTGCCGTTCCCTAACCCTAAACCTAGTACAGAACGGAAACACACCAACAACCCTACACCTAACCCCCAAGCCACAGCCTACTCCTGGCCCGTACGCTGGCACTGACCCGTGCGAAACACGTAGCCTGACCCTCCCACGTTTCCGTACCCTCACCTGGGCCCTAAGCCTTGCGGTTCCCTAACCCTAATCCTAGCCCGGAACGGAAACCCACCACCAGCCCTATACATTACACAACGCCGTAGCCTACTCCTGGCCCGTGCGCGGGCACTGACCCGTGCATCAGCACGTAGCCTGACACTCCCATGTTTCTGTACCCTCACCTGTGCCCTAAGCCTTGCCGTTCCCTAACCCTAACCCTAGCCCTGAACGGAAACCCACCACCAGCCCTTCAACTTACCCACAAGCCGTAGCCTACACCTGGCCCGTACGCTGGCACTGACCCGTGCGTCAGCATGTAGCCTGAACCTCCCACGTTTCCGTACCCTAACCTGGGCCCTAAGCCTTGCCTTTCCCTAAGCCTAAACCTAGCCCGGAACAGAAACCCACCACCAGCCCTACATCTTACCCCCAAGCCGTAGCCTACTCCTGATCCGTACGCTGGCACTGACCCATGAGTCAGCATGTAGCCTCACCATCCCACGTTTCCGTACCATCACCTGGGCCCTAAGCCTTTCAGTTCCCTCACCCTAACCCTAGCCCGCGACGGAAAACTACCACCAGCCCTACACCTTACCCTACGCCGTAGCATACTCCTGGCCCGTACGCTGGCACTGACCTGTACGTCAGCACATAGCCTGACCTTCCCACATTTCCGTACCCTCACCTGTGCCCTAAGTTTTGCCGTTCCCTAACCCTAAACCTAGTACGGAATGAAAACCCACCACCAGCCCTACACCTAACCCCCAAGCCATAGCCTACTCCTGGCCCGTACGCTGGCACTGACCCGTGCGTCAGCACGTAACCTGACCCTTCCACGTTTCTGTACCCTCACCTGTGCCCTAAGCCTTCCTGTTCCTTAACCCTAACCCTAGCCCGGAACGGAAACCCACGACCAGCTATACACCTTACTGTACGCCGTAGCCTACACCTCGCCCGTTACTGGCACTGACCTGTGCGTCAGAACGCAGCGTGACCTTCCCACATTTCCGTACCCTCACCTGTGCCCTAAGCCTTGCCGTTCGCTAACACTAAACCTAGTACGGAATGGAAACCCACCACCAGCCCTACACCTAAACTTCCCAAATCATAGCCTATTCCTGGCCCGTACGCTGGCACTGACCCGTGCGTCAGCACGTAGCCTGACCCTCCCACGTTTCTGTACCCTCACCAGTGCCCTAAGACTTGCCGTTCCCTAACACTAACCATATCCCGGAACGGAAACCCACCACCAGCCCTACAACTAACCCCCAAGGCGTAGCCTACTCCTGGCTGGTACGCTGGCACTGACACGTGCATCAGCACTTGGCCTGAACCTCCCACGTTTCCGTACCCTCACCAGTGTCCCAAGCCTTGCCGTTCCCTAACCCTAACCCTAGCCCGGAACGGAAACCCACCACCAGCCCTAAAACTTACCCTCAATCCGTAGCCTACTCCTGGCCCGTACGCTGGCACTGACACGTGTGTCAGCATGTAGCCTGACCCTCCCAAGTTTCCGTACCCTCACCTCTGCCATAAGACTTGCCGTTCCCTAACCCTAACCCTAGCCCCGAACGGAAACCCACCACCAGCCCTACACCTTACCCTACACCGTAGCCTACTCTTGGCCCGTACGCTGGCACTGACCCGTGAGTCAGGACGTAGCCTGACCATCCAATGTTTCCGTATCCTCACCTGTTCCCTAAGCCTAGCAGTTCCCTCATCCTAACCCAAGCCAGGAACGGAAACCCACCACCAGCCCTACACCTTACACTACGCCGTAGCCTACTCCTGGCCCGTACGCTGGCACTGACCCGTGCGTCAGCAAGTAGCCTGACCCTCACACGTTTCCATACCCTCACCTGTGCCCTAAGCCTTGCCATTCCCTAACCCTAACCCTAGTCCGGAAAGGAAACACACCAGCAGCCCTACAGCTTACCCCAAGCCATAGCCTACTCCTGGCCGGTACGCTGGCACTGACCCATGCGTCAACACGTACCCTGACCCTCACACGTTTCCGTATCCTCACCTGTGCCCTAAGCCTTGCCGTTCCCTAACACTAACCCTAGCCCCGAACGGAAACCCACCACCAGCCCTACACCTTACCCTACGCCATAGCCTACTCCTGGCCCGTACGCGGGCACTGACCTGTGCTTCAGCACATAGCCTGACCCTCCCATGTTACTCTACCCTCACCTGTGCCCTAAGCCTTGCCGTTCCCTAATCCTAACCCTAGCCCCGTATGGAAACCCACCACCATCCATACACTCTACCCTACGCTGTAGCCTATTCCTGGCCCATACGCTGGCACTGAGCCGTGCGTCAGCACGTAGCCTGAACCTCCCAGGTTTCCGTACCATCACCTGTGCCCTAAGCCTTGCGGTTCCCTAACCCTAACCCTAGCCCGTCACGGAAACCCACCACCAGCACTACAGCTTACCCCCAAGCCATAGCCTACTCCTGGCCCATACGATGGCACGGACCGGTGTGTCAGCATATAGCCTGACGAGGCACACCAGGGGAGGGCGGGCCGGCAGGGTAAGGCTGCCCATGTCAGCTAATCCACATCCCTCAGGGAATCACATTGGTGAAAATGGACCTCGCTAAGGCAGAAGAGATGCCAAGGGAAAAAAGGACACAATGCCATTTGCAGCACCGTAGATGAGTCTAGAAGTAATCACGTGACTTGTAGTAACTCAGAAAGTGAAAGACACATATCATATCATATCACTTATAGGTGTTACCTAAAAATGGATACCAGGGCAGATATTTCCACGGAGAAGGGCAATCACAGATTCATTAAACAAACTTATGGTTCACCAATGGAAAGGTGTGAGGATTTGTTTCATTACGATATCGGGGTTAACACACATATACAAACACAGGTGACATATATAATCACCAAAGACCTTCAGAATACCAAGAGAGGACTACTCAACATTCTGTCATAACGTACATGGGAAAAGGATCCCAGGAAGAACAGAAATCTGTATATGTGTAAAAGAACAACATCTTCCACAGCTACAACAAGCCAAACATTGTAATCAAACTTGCTGTAATAAAAAATAAAAAAATTAAATTAAAAACACGAACAAGAAGTAGTGAGACAAACGTGAGGGGCTTTCTCCTGGCATATTCCATTCTAAATTCCAATCTAGAACACCACTTCCACTGAGGCTCTCTTGCCCTAGTAACCAGATTTGGTAAGGGAGAACTGCTGCCACCTTGTGGCCGTTTCACACAACAGCAGCTTTAATCCCAGCACTAATGGTCAGTTGATATTCAAAATCATTGCAGGCCTGTAAATCACACCTGCCCTGAAAACAAATCCTGGGGTCACATATCGACCAAAAAATTCAAAGGACGTCCATATTTCAAAACGACCATTTCAAAAGGCATATTTTACGCACAGTAGTGTTCTGCTTCTTTTCCTTTCTTTCCTTTTTTGTTAAAAAAAAACGGGAATGGGGCCTCCCTGGTGGCGCAGTGGTTGAGAGTCCGCCTGCCGATGCAGGGGATACGGGTTCGTGCCCCGGTCTGGGAGGATCCCATATGCCGCGGAGCGGCTGGGCCCGTGAGCCATGGCCGCTGGGCCTGCGCATCCGGAGCCTGTGCTCCGCAACGGGGGAGGCCACAACAGTGAGAGGCCCGCATACCGCAAAAAAAAAAAAAAAAAAAAAAAAAAAAAAAAAAAAAAAAAAAAACGGGAATGGAAAAAGGCATCCCTCGGAATGGGCGAAAATCCTTGCAGACGAATCAATGGACAGAGGTTTAATCTCCAATATATATAAACAGCTCATGCAGCTTAATATTTAAAAAACAAACAACCCAATACAAAAATGGGCAGAAGAACTAAAGAGACGTTTCTTCAAAGGAGACACAGAGATGGCCAAGACGCACATGAAAAGCTGCTCAACAGCACTAATTATTAGAGAAATGCAAATCAAAACTACAATGAGGTATCACCTCACACCTATTAGAATCGGCATCATCAGAAAATCTACAAACAACCAATTCTGGGGAGGGTGTGGACAAAAGGAGCCCTCTTCCACTATTGGTGGGAATGTAAATTGATACAGTCACTATGGAGAACAGTATGGAGATTCCTTAAGAAATTTAGAAATAGAATTACCATCTGATCCAGCAATCCCACTTCTGGGCATATACCCAGATAAAACCGTAAATCTAAAAGGCACATTCACCACAATGTTCATTGCAGCACTATTTACAATAGCCAGGTAATGGAAGCAACCTAATTGCCCACAGACAGATGAATGGATAAAGATGTGGTACATATATAAAATGGAATATTAATCGGCCATAAAAAGGAATGAAACTGAGTCATTTGTAGAGACATCGATGGATGGAGAGACTGTTATACAGAATGAAGTAAGTCAGAAAGAGGAAAAAAATATTGTATATTAATGCATATATGTGGAGCCTAAAAAACCGTACAGATGAACTGGCTTGCAGGGAAGAAATAGAGAAACAGAGGTAGAGAACAAACGTATGGACACCAAGTGTGGGAAGCCATGGGGTGGTGCTGCTGGGATGAGTTGGGAGATTGGGATTGACCTGTATAAATGTATATGCATAAAATACATAACTAATAAAAACCTGCTGTATAAAAACATAAATAAAATTGTATTTCAAAATTTAAAAAAATAAAATTTAAAAATAAAACAGAAAAAAGTTCTTCCCGTCACACAGATGTATTTATAGGAATGAATTATTTCCATGCTTATATCTATAAATACATAAAAGAGGAATAAAATCTAACTTGAACCACAAAAGAAAAATAAAAATCTGAACTCACGAGTTTTACAGAGGAAAATCCTATCTGGGCACTTGATCCAGCGGTAAACAATTCTGAAATTGGTCAGAGGTAGGGAACCATCTCCCATACAGCCAGCAACCCACCCCCCACAAAAGGAGCGTCCTCATTGCAAAGCTGGGGGTCCGTGCCGAGGCATCTGTGAGTAAACGTGAGCTGAGCCCCAGGCCAGCTGCTGCTGAACTGTTCCCACCATTCCCAGGTAAAACACCTGAATATGTACAAGGGCTTTAAAGCCTAGAGGAAGGGCCGTGGAGCCACACCAGCGACAGCACGCAGGCCAACATGCTGCCTGCAGGCCAGCCAGGGAGGTCCTGGCCCCGGGATCTCTTCCAGAAGCTTTCCATTGCCCTGCCTGAGATACCCCTCTTGTCCTGGCCCCCACTGCTTTTTTCCTTCCTCACCTCAGTCCGGAGACAAATTCCAGCGGAATGTATGGGTGACACATCCTCTTCTTTACAGGCGGCAGCCTGGCAACTCCTGCAGAAAGGCCAGCAGAGCCCCACTCACACCAGGCCACCCACAAAGCTGTGGCCCCTCACTCCCTTCCACCAGCACAGCCCCGAGACTGCTGACAGGGCAGAGAATATGGAGTCAGGCACAGCTTCAGGGGCTATTGCTGCCTGGAGCTCTGTTTATATTGACCTCAACGAGGCACACCTGGGGAGGGCGGGCCGGCAGGGTAAGGCTGCCCAGGTCAGCTAATCCACATCCCTCAGGGAATCACATTGGAGAAAATGGACCTCGCTAAGGCAGAAGAGAAGCCAAGGGAAAAAAGGACACAATGCCATTTGCAGCACCGTAGATGAGTCTAGATGTAATCACGTGACTTGTAGTAACTCAGAAAGTGAAAGACACATATCATATCATATCACTTATAGGTGTTACCTAAAAATGGATACCAGGGCAGATATTTCCATGGAGAAGGGCAATCACAGATTCATTAAACAAACTTATGGTTCACCAATGGAAAGGTGTGAGGATTGGTTTCATTACGATATCGGGGTTAACACACATATACAAACACAGGTGACATATATAATCACCAAAGACCTTCAGAATACCAAGAGAGGACTACTCAACATTCTGTCATAACGTACATGGGAAAAGGATCCCAGGAAGAACAGACATCTGTATATGTGTAAAAGAACAACATCTTCCACACCTACAACAAGCCAAACATTGTAATCAAACTTGCTGTAATAAAAAATAAAAAATAAATTAAAAACACGAACAAGAAGTAGTGAGACAAACGTGAGGGGCTTTCTCCTGGCACATTCCATTCTAAATTCCAATCTAGAACACCACTTCCACTGAGGCTCTCTTGCCCTAGTAACCAGATTTGGTAAGGGAGAACTGCTGCCACCTTGTGGCCGTTTCACACAACAGCAGCTTTAATCCCAGCACTAATGGTCAGTTGATATTCAAAATCATTGCAGGCCTGTAAATGACACCTGCCCTGAAAACAAATCCTGGGGTCACATATCAACCAAAAAATTCAAAGCACGTCCATATTTCAAAACGACCGTTTCAAAAGGCATATTTTACGCACATTAGTGTTCTGCTTCTTTTCCTTTCTTTCCTTTTTTGTTAAAAAAAACGGGAATGGAAAAAGGCATCCCTCAGAATGGGCGAAAATCGTTGCAGACGAATCAATGGACAGAGGTTTAATCTCCAATATATATAAACAGCTCATGCAGCTTAATATTAAAAAAACAAACAACCCAATACAAAAATGGGCAGAAGATCTAAAGAGACGTTTCTTCAAAGGAGACACAGAGATGGCCAAGACGCACATGAAAAGCTGCTCAACAGCACTAATTATTAGGGAAATGCAAATCAAAACTACAATGAGGTATCACCTCACACCTGTTAGAATCGGCATCATCAGAAAATCTACAAACAACAAATTCTGGGGAGGGTGTGGACAAAAGGAGCCCTCTTCCACTATTGGTGGGAATGTAAATTGATACAGTCACTATGGAGAACAGTATGGAGTTTCCTTAAGAATATTAGAAATAGAATTACCATCTGATCCAGCAATCCCACTTCTGGGCATATACCCAGATAAAACCGTAAATCTAAAAGGCACATTCACCACAATGTTCATTGCAGCACTATTTACAATAGCCAGGTAATGGAAGCAACCTAAATGCCCACAGACAGATGAATGGATAAAGATGTGGTACATATATAAAAAGGAATATTACTCGGCCATAAAAAGGAATGAAACTGAGTCATTTGTAGAGACATCGATGGATGGAGAGACTGTTATACAGAATGAAGTAAGTCAGAAAGAGGAAAACAAATATTGTATATTAATGCATATATGTGGAGCCTAAAAAACGGTACAGATGAACTGGTTTGCAGGGAAGAAATAGAGACACAGAGGTAGAGAACAAACGTATGGACACCAAGTGTGGGAAGCCATGGTGTGGTGCTGGTGGGATGAGTTGGGAGATTGGGATTGACCTGTATACATGTATATGCATAAAATACATAACTAATAAAAACCTGCTGTATAAAAACATAAATAAAATTGTATTTCAAAATTTAAAAAAATAAAATTTAAAAATAAAACAGAAAAATGTTCTTCCCGTCACACAGATGTATTTATAGGAATGAATTATTTCCATGCTTATATCTATAAATACATAAAAGAGGAATAAAATCTAACTTGAACCATAAAACAAAAAAAAAACCCTGAACTCACGAGTTTTACAGAGGAAAACCCTATCTGGGCACTTGCTCCAGCGGTAAACAAGTCTGAAATTGGTCAGAGGTGTGGAACCATCTCCCATACAGCCAGCAACCCAGCCCCCACAAAAGGAGCGTCCTCATTGCAAAGCTGGGGGACCGTGCCGAGGCATCTGTGAGTAAACATGAGCTGAGCCCCAGGCCAGCTGCTGCTGAACTGTTCCCACCATTCCCAGGTAAAACACCTGAATATGTACAAGGGCTTGAAAGCCTAGAGGAAGGGCCGTGGAGCCACACCAGCGACAGCACGCAGGCCAACTTTGTGCCTGCAGGCCAGCCAGGGTGGTCCTGGCCCCGGGCGCTCTTCCAGAAGCTTTCCATTGCCCTGCCTGAGATACCCCTCCTGTCCCGGCCCCCACTGCTTTTTTCCTTCCTCACCTCTGTCCGGAGAGAAATTCCAGCGGAAGGTATGGGTGACACATCCTCTTCTTTACAGGCGGCAGGATGGCAACTCCTGCAGAAAGGCCAGCAGAGCCCCACTCACACAGGGCCACCAACAAAGCTGTGGCCCCTCACACCCTCCCACCAGCACAGCCCCGAGACTGCTGACGGGTCAGAGAATATGGAGTCAGGCACAGCTTCAGGGGCTATTGCTGCCTGGAGCGCTGTTTATATTGACCTCAACGAGGCACACCTGGGGAGGGCGGGCCGGCAGGGTAAGGCTGCCCAGGTCAGCTAATCCACATCCCTCAGGGAATCACATTGGTGAAAATGGACCTCGCTAAGGCAGAAGAGAAGCCAGGGAAAAAAAGAACACAATGACATTTGCAGCACCGTAAATGAGTCTAGAAGTAATCACGTGACTTGTAGTATGTCAGAAAGTGAAAGACACATATCATATCATATCACTTATAGGTGTTACCTAAAAATGGATACCAGGGCAGATATTTCCACGGAGAAGGGCAATCACAGATTCATTAAACAAACTTATGGTTCACCAATGGAAAGGTGTGAGGATTGGTTTCATTACGATATCGGGGTTAACACACATATACAAATATAGGTGACATATATAATCACCAAAGACCTACAGAATACCAAGAGAGGACTACTCAACTCTGTCATAACGTACATGGGAAAAGGATCCCAGGAAGAACAGACATCTGTATATGTGTAAAAGAACCACATCTTCCACACCTACAACAAGCCAAACATTGTAATCAACCTTGCTGTAATAAAAAATATAAAAAATTAAATTAAAAACACGAACAAGAAGTAGTGAGACAAACTTGAGGGGCTTTCTCCTTGCATATTCCATTCAAAATTCGAATCTAGAACACCACTTCCACTGAGTCTCTCTTGCCCTTGTAACCAGATTTGGCAAGGGAGAACTGCTGCCACCTTGTGGCCGTTTCACACAACAGCAGCTTTAATCTCAGTGCTAATGGTCAGTTCATATTCAAAATCATTGCAGGCCTGTAAATGACACCTGCCCTGAAAACAAATCCTGGGGTCACATATCGACCAAAAATTTCAAAGGACGTCCATATTTCAAAACGACCGTTTCAAAAGGCATATTTTACGCACATTAGTGTTCTGCTTCTTTTCCTTTCTTTCCTTTTTTGTTAAAAAAACGGGAATGGAAAAAGGCATCCCTCAGAATGGGCGAAAATCGTTGCAGACGAATCAATGGACAGAGGTTTAATCTCCAATATATATAAACAGCTCATGCAGCTTAATATTAAAAAAAACAAACAACCTAATACAAAAATGGGCAGAAGATCTAAAGAGACGTTTCTTCAAAGGAGACACAGAGATGGCCAAGACGCACATGAAAAGCTGCTCAACAGCACTAATTTTTAGAGAAATGCAAATCAAAACTACAATGAGGTATCACCTCACACCTGTTAGAATCGGCATCATCAGAAAATCTACAAACAACAAATTCTGGGGAGGGTGTGGACAAAAGGAGCCCTCTTCCACTATTGGTGGGAATGTAAATTGATACAGTCACTATGGAGAACAGTATGGAGTTTCCTTAAAAAAACTAGAAATAGAATTACCATCTGATCCAGCAATCCCACTTCTGGGCATATACCCAGAGAAAACCGTAAATCAAAAAGGCACATTCACCAAAATTTTCGTTGCAGCACTATTTACAATAGCCAGGTAATGGAAGCAACCTAAATGCCCACAGACAGATGAATGGATAAAGATGTGGTAGGTATATAAAATGGAATATGACTCGGCCATAAAAAGGAATGAAACTGGGTCATTTGTAGAGACATCGATGGATCGAGAGACTGTCATACAGAATGAAGTAAGTCAGAAAGTGGAAAACAAATATTGTATATTAATGCATATATGTGGAACCTAAAAAATGGTACAGATGAACTGGTTTGCAGGGAAGAAATAGAGACACAGAGGTAGAGAACAAACGTATGGACACCAAGTGTGGGAAGCCATGGGGTGGTGCTGGTGGGATGAGTTGGGAGATTGGGATTGACCTGAATACATGTATATGCATAAAATACATAACTAATAATAACGTGCTGTATAAAAAAAATAAATAAAATTAAATTTCAAAATTTGAAAAAATAAAATTTAAAAATAAAAGATAAAAAAGTTCTTCCCGTCACACAGATGTATTTATAGGAATGAATTATTTCCATGCTTATATCTATAAATACATAAAAGAGGAATAAATCCTAATTTGAACAATAAAAGAAAAAAAAAGTGAACCCACGTGTTATTCAGAGGAAAAACCTATCAGGGCACTTGCTCCTGCGGTAAACAATTCTGAAATTGGTCAGAGGTGGGGAACTATCTCCCATACAGCCAGCAACCCACCCCCCACGCAAGGAGCATCCTCATTGCAAAGCTGGGGGACCGTGCCGAGGCATCTGTGAGTAAACGTGAGCTGAGCCCCAGGCCACCTGCTGCTGAACTGTTCCCACCCTTCCCAGGTAAAACACCTGAATATGTACAAGGGCTTGAAACCCTAGAGGAAGGGCCGTCGAGCCACACCAGCAACAGCACGCAGGCCAACTTGGTGCCTGCAGTCCAGCCAGGGTGGTCCTGGCACTGGACGCTCTTCCGGAAGCTTTCCATTGCCCTGCCTGATATACCACTCCTCTCCCGGCACCCACTGCTTTTTTCCTTCCTCAACTCTGTCCGGAGAGAAATTCCAGCGGAAGGTATGGGTGACACATCCTCTTCTTTACAGGCGGCAGCCTGGCAACTCCTGCAGAAAGGCCAGCAGAGCCCCACTAACACCGGGCCACCCACAAAGCTGTGGCCCCTCACTCCCTCCCAACAGCACAGCCCCGAGACTGCTGAAGGGTCAGAGAATATGGAGTCAGGCACAGCTTCAGGGGCTATGGATGCCTGGAGCTCTGTTTATATTGACCTCAACGAGGCACACCTGGGGAGGGCGGGCCGGCAGGGTAAGGCTGCCCAGGTCAGCTAATCCACAACCCTCAGGGAATCACATTGTTGAAAATGGACCTCGCTAAGGCAGAATAGAAGCCAAGGGAAAAAAGGACACAATGCCATTTGCAGCACCGTAGATGAGTCTAGAAGTAATCACGTGACTTGTAGTAAGTCAGAAAGTGAAAGACACATATCATATCATATCACTTATAGGTGTTACCTAAAAATGGATACCCGGGCAGATATTTCCACGGAGAAGGGCAATCACAGATTCATTAAACAAACTTATGGTTCACCAATGGAAAGGTGTGAGGATTTGTTTCATTACGATATCAGGGTTAACACACATATACAAACACAGGTGACATATATAATCACCAAAGACCTACAGAATACCAAGAGAGAACTACTCAACATTCTGTCATAACATACATGGGAAATGGATCCCAGGAAGAACAGACATCTGTATATGTGTAAAAGAACCACATCTTCCACACCTACAACAAGCCAAACATTGTAATCAAACTTGCTGTAATAAAAAATAAAAAATTAAATTAAAAACACGAACAAGAAGTAGTGAGACAAACTTGAGGGGCTTTCTCCTGGCATATTCCGTTCTAAATTCCCATCTAGAACACCACTTCCACTGAGGCTCTGTTGCCCTAGTAACCAGATTTGGTAAGGGTGAACTGCTGCCACCTTGTGGCCGTTTCACACAACAGCAGCTTTAATCCCAGCGCTAATGGTCAGTAGATATTCAAAATCATTGCAGGCCTGTAAATGACACGTGCCCTGAAAACAAATCCTGGGGTCACATATGGACCAAAAAATTCAAAGGACGTCCATATTTCAAAACGACCGTTTCAAAAGGCATATTTTACGCACATTAGTGTTCTGCTTCTTTTCCTTTCTTTCCTTTTTTGTTACAAAAAAGGAGAATGGAAAAAGGCATCCCTCAGAATGGGCAAAAATCGTTGCAAACGAATCAATGGACAGAGGTTTAATCTCCAATATATATAAACAGCTCATGCAGCCTAATATTAAAAAAACAAACAACCCAATACAAAAATGGGCAGAAGATCTAAGGAGACGTTTCTTCAAAGAAGACACAGAGATGGCCAAGACGCACATGAAAAGCTGCTCAACAGCACTAATTATTAGAGAAATGCAAATCAAAACTACAATGAGGTATCACCTCACACCTGTTAGAATCGGCATCATCAGAAAATCTACAAACAACCAATTCTGGGGAGGGTGTGGACAAAAGGAGCCCTCTTCCACTATTGGTGGGAATGTAAATTGATACAGTCACTATGGAGAACAGTATGGAGTTTCCTTAAAAAAACTAGAAATAGAATTACCATCTGATCCAGCAATCCCACTTCTGGGCATATACCCAGAGAAAACCGTAAATTAAAAAGGCACATTCATCACAATGTTCGTTGCAGCACTATTTACAATAGCCAGGTAATGGAAGCAACCTAAATGCCCACAGACAGATGAATGGATAAAGATGTGGTACATATGTAAAATGAAATATTACTGGGCCATAAAAAGGAATGAAACTGGGTCATTTGTAGAGACATCGATGGATCGAGGGACTGTCATACAGAATGAAGTAAGTCAGAAAGAGGAAACCAAATACTGTATATTAATGCATATATGTGGAACCTAAAAAATGGTACAGATGAACTGGTTTGCAGGGAAGAAATAGAGACACAGAGGTAGAGAACAAACGTATGGACACCAAGGGTGGGAAGCCATGGGGTGGTGGTGGTGGGATGAGTTGGGAGATTGGGATTGACCTGTATACATGTATATGCATAAAATACATAACTAATAATAACGTGCTGTATAAAAAAAAATAAAATTAAATTTCAAAATTTTAAAAAATAAAATTTAAAAATAAAAGAGAAAAAAGTTCTTCCCGTCACACAGATGTATTTATAGGAATGAATTATTTCCATGCTTGTATCTACAAATATATAAAAGAGGAATAAAATCTAACTTGAACCATAAAAGAAAAAAACACCTGAACCCATGTGTTATACAGAGGAAAACCCTATCAGAGCACTTGCTCCAGCGGTAAACAATTCTGAAATTGGTCAGAGGTGGGAAACCATCTCCCATACAGCCAGCAACCCACGCCCCACGCAAGGGGCGTCCTCATTGCAAAGCTGGGGGACCGTGCCGAGGCATCTGTGAGTAAACGTGAGCTGAGCCCCAGGCCAGCTGCTGCTGAACTGTTCCCACCCTTCCCAGGTAAAACACCTGAATATGTACAAGGGCTTGAAAGCCTAGAGGAAGGGCCGTCGAGCCAAACCAGCGACAGCACGCAGGCCAACTTGGTGCCTGCAGGCCAGCCAGGGTGGTCTTGGCCCCGGGCGCTCTTCCGGAAGCTTTCCATTGCCCTGCCTGAGATACCCCTCCTGTCCCGGCCCCCACTGCTTTTTTCCTTCCTCACCTCTGTCCGGAGACAAATTCCAGCGGAAGTATGGGTGACACATCCTCTTCTTTACAGTTGGCAGCCTGGCAACTCCTGCAGAAAGGCCAGCAGAGTCCCACTCACACCGGGCCACTCACAAAGCTCTGGCCCCTCACTCCCTCCCACCAGCACAGCCACGAGACTGCTGACGGGGCAGAGAATATGGAGTCAGGCGCAGCTTAAGGGGCTATTGCTGCCTGGAGCGCTGTTTATATTGACCTCAAGGAGGCACACCTGGGGAGGGCGGGCCGGCAGGGTAAGGCTGCCCAGGTCAGCTAATCCACAACCCTCAGGGAATCACATTGTTGAAAATGGACCTCACTAAGGCAGAATAGAAGCCAAGGAAAAAAAGGACAAAATGCCATTTGCAGCACCGTAGATGAGTCTAGAAGTAATCACGTGACATGTAGTAAGTCAGAAAGTGAAAGACACATATCATATCATATCACTTATAGGTGTTACCTAAAAATGGATACCAGGGCAGATATTTCCACGGAGAAGGGCAATCACAGATTCATTAAACAAACTTATGGTTCACCAATGGAAAGGTGTGAGGATTGGTTTCATTACGATATCGGGGTTAACAGACATATACAAACACAGGTGACATATATAATCACCAAAGACCTACAGAATACCAAGAGAGGACTACTCAACATTCTGTCATAACGTACATGGGAAAAGGATCCCAGGAAGAACAGACATCTGTATATGTGTAAAAGAACCACATCTTCCACACCTACAACAAGCCAAACATTGTAATCAAACTTGCTGTAATAAAAAATAAAAAAATTAAATTAAAAACACGAACAAGAAGTAGTGAGACAAACTTGAGGGGCATTCTCCTGGCACATTCCATTCTAAATTCCAATCTAGAACACCACTTCCACTGAGGCTCTCTTGCCCTAGTAACCAGATTTGGTAAGGGTGAACTGCTGCCACCTTGTGGCCGTTTCACACAACAGCAGCTTTAATCCCAGCGCTAATGGTCAGTTGATATTCAAAATCATTGCAGGCCTGTAAATGACACCTGCCCTGAAAACAAATCCTGGGGTCACATATCGACCAAAAAATTCAAAGGACGTCCATATTTCAAAACGACCATTTCAAAAGGCATATTTTACGCACATTAGTGTTCTGCTTCTTTTCCTTTCTTTCCTTTTTTGTTAAAAAAAACAGGAATGGAAAAAGGCATCCCTCAGAATGGGCAAAAATCGTTGCAAACGAATCAATGGACAGAGGTTTAATCTCCAATATATATAAACAGCTCATGCAGCTTAATATTAAAAAAACAAACAACCCAATACAAAAATGGGCAGAAGATCTAAAGAGACGTTACTTCAAAGGAGACACAGAGATGGCCAAGATGCACATGAAAAGCTGCTCAACAGCACTAATTATTAGAGAAATGCAAATCAAAACTACAATGAGGTATCACCTCACACCCGTTAGAATCGGAATCATCAGAAAATCTACAAACAACCAATTCTGGGGAGGGTGTGGACAAAAGGAGCCCTCTTCCACTATTGGTGGGAATGTAAATTGATACAGTCACTATGGAGAACAGTATGGAGTTTCCTTAAAAAAACTAGAAATAGAATTACCATCTGATCCAGCAATCCCACTTCTGGGCATATACCCAGAGAAAACCGTAAATCTAAAAGGCACATTCACCACAATGTTCATTGCAGCACTATTTACAATAGCCAGGTAATGGAAGCAAACTAAATGCCCACAGACAGATGAATGGATAAAGATGTGGTACATATATAAAATGGAATATTACTCGGACATAAAAAGGAATGAAACTGGGTCATTTGTAGAGACATCGATGGATCGAGAGACTGTCATACAGAATGAAGTAAGTCAGAAAGAGGAAAACAAATATTGTATATTAATGCATATATGTGGAGCCTAAAAAATGGTACAGATGAACTGGTTTGCAGGGAAGAAATAGAGACACAGAGGTAGAGAACAAACGTATGGACACCAAGTGTGGGAAGCCATGGGGTGGTGGTGGTGGGATGAGTTGGGAGATTGGGATTGACCTGAATACACATATATGCATAAAATACATAACTAATAATAACGTGCTGTATAAAAAAATAAAATTAAATTTCAAAATTTTAAAAAATAAAATTTAAAAATAAAAGAGAAAAAAAGTTCTTCCCGTCACACAGATGTATATATAGGAATGAATTATTTCCATGCTTATATCTATAAATATATAAAAGAGGAATAAAATCTAACTTGAACCATAAAAGAAAAAAAAACCTGAACCCACGAGTTATACAGAGGAAAACCCTATCAGGGCACTTGCTCCAGCGGTAAACAATTCTGAAATTGGTCAGAGGTGGGAAACCATCTCCCATACAGCCAGCACCCCACCCCCCACGCAAGGAGCGTCCTCATTGCAAAGCTAGGGGACCGTGCCGAGGCATCTGTGAGTAAACGTGAGCTGAGCCCCAGGCCAGCTGCTGCTGAACTGTTCCCACCCTTCCCAGGTAAAACACCTGAATATGTACAAGGGCTTGAAAGCCTAGAGGAAGGGCCGTCGAGCCAAACCAGCGACAACACGCAGGCCAACTTGGTGCCTACAGGCCAGCCAGGTTGGTCTTGGCACCGGGCGCTCTTCCGGAAGCTTTCCATTGCCCTGTCTGAGATAACCCTCCTGTCCCGGCCCCCACTGCTTTTTTCCTTCCTCACCTCTGTCCAGAGAGAAATTCCACCGGAAGGTATGGGTGACACATCCTCTTCTTTACAGGCGGCAGCCTGGAAACTCCTGCAGAAAGGCCAGCAGAGCCCCACTCACACCAGGCCACCCACAAAGCTGTGGCCCCTCACTCCCTCCCACCAGCACAGACCCGAGACTGCTGACGGGGCAGAGAATATGGAGTCAGGCACAGCTTCAGAGGCTATTGCTGCCTGGAGCGCTGTTTATATTGACCTGAACGAGGCACACCTGGGGAGGGCGGGCCGGCAGGGTAAGGCTGCCCAGGTCAGCTAATTCACAACCCTCAGGGAATCACATTGTTGAAAATGGACCTCACTAAGGCAGAATAGAAGCCAAGGAAAAAAAGGACACAATGCCATTTGCAGCACCGTAAATGAGTCTAGAAGTAATCACGTGACTTGTAGTAAGTCAGAAAGTGAAAGACACATATCATATCATATCACTTATAGGTGTTACCTAAAAATGGATACCAGGGCAGATATTTCCACGGAGAAGGGCAATCACAGATTCATTAAACAAACTTATGGTTCACCAATGGAAAGGTGTGAGGATTGGTTTCATTACGATATCGGGGTTAACAGACATATACAAACACAGGTGACATATATAATCACCAAAGACCTACAGAATACCAAGACAGGACTACTCAACATTCTGTCATAACGTACATGGGAAAAGGATCCCAGGAAGAACACACATCTGTATATGTGTAAAAGAACCACATCTTCCACACCTACAACAAGCCAAACATTGTAATCAAACTTGCTGTAATAAAAAATACAAAAAATTAAATTAAAAACACGAACAAGAAGTAGTGAGACAAACTTGAGGGGCTTTCTCCTGGCACATTCCATTCTAAATTCCAATCTAGAACACCACTTCCAGTGAGGCTCTCTTGCCCTTGTAACCAGATTTGGTAAGGGAAAACTGCTGCCAACTTGTGGCCGTTTCACACAACAGCAGCTTTAATCCCAGCGCTAATGGTCAGTTGATATTCAAAATCATTGCAGGCCTGTAAATGACACCTGCCCTGAAAACAAATCCTGGGGTCACATATCGACCAAAAAATTCAAAGGACGTCCATATTTCAAAACGACCGTTTCAAAAGGCATATTTTACGCACATTAGTGTTCTGCTTCTTTTCCTTTCTTTCCTTTTTTGTTAAAAAAAAACGGGAATGGAAAAAGGCATCCCTCAGAATGGGCGAAAATCGATGCAAACGAATCAATGGACAGAGGTTTAATCTCCAATATATATAAACAGCTCATGCAGCTTAATATTAAAAAAAAACAAACAACCCAATACAAAAATGGGCAGAAGATCTAAAGAGACGTTTCTTCAAAGAAGACACATACAGGTCCAAGACACACATGAAAAGCTGCTCAACAGCACTAATTATTAGAGAAATGCAAATCAAAACTACAATGAGGTATCACCTCACACCTGTTAGAATCGGCATCATCAGAAAATCTACAAACAACCAATTCTGGGGAGGGTGTGGACAAAAGGAGCCCTCTTCCACTATTGGTGGGAATGTAAATTGATACAGTCACTATGGAGAACAGTATGGAGTTTCCTTAAAAAAACTAGAAATAGAATTACCATCTGATCCAGCAATCCCACTTCTGGGCATATACCCAGAGAAAACCGTAAATCAAAAAGGCACATTCACCACAATGTTCGTTGCAGCACTATTTACAATAGCCAGGTAATGGAAGCAACCTAAATGCCCACAGACAGATGAATGGATAAAGATGTGGTACATATATAAAATGAAATATTACTCGGCCATAAAAAGGAATGAAACTGGGTCATTTGTAGAGACATCGATGGATCGAGAGACTGTCATACAGAATGAAGTAAGTCAGAAAGAGGAAAACAAATACTGTATATTAATGCATATATGTGGAACCTAAAAAATGGTACAGATGAACTGGTTTGCAGGGAAGAAATAGAGACACAGAGGTAGAGAACAAACGTATGGACACCAAGTGTGGGAAGCCATGGGGTGGTGGTGGTGGGATGAGTTGGGAGATTGGGATTGACCTGTATACATGTATATGCATAAAATGCATAACTAATAATAACGTGCTGTATAAAAAAAATAAAATTGAATTTCAAAATTTTAAAAAATAAAATTTAAAAATAAAAGAGAAAAAAGTTCTTCCCGTCACACAGATGTATTTATAGGAATGAATTATTTCCATGCTTATATCTATAAATATATAAAAGAGGAATAAAATCTAACTTGAACCATAAAAGAAAAAAACACCTGAACCCATGAGTTATACAGAGGAAAACCCTATCAGCGCACTTGCTCCAGCGGTAAACAATTCTGAAATTGGTCAGAGGTGGGAAACCATCAACCATACAGCCAGCAACCCACGCCCCACGCAAGGAGCGTCCTCATTGCAAAGCTGGGGGACCGTGCCGAGGCATCTGTGAGTAAACGTGAGCTGAGCCCCAGGCCAGCTGCTGCTGAACTGTTCCCACCCTTCCCAGGTAAAACACCTGAATATGTACAAGGGCTTGAAAGCCTAGAGGAAGGGCCGTCGAGCCACACCAGGGACAGCACGCAGGCCAAATTGGTGCCTGCAGGCCAGCCAGGGTGGTCTTGGCCCCGGGCGCTCTTCCAGAAGCTTTCCATTGCCCAGCCTGAGATACACCTCCTGTCCCGGCCCCCACTGCTTTTTTCCTTCCTCACCTCTGTCCGGAGAGTAATTCCAGCGGAAGGTATGGGTGACACATCCTCTTCTTTACAGGCGGCAGCCTGGAAACTCCTGCAGAAAGGCCAGCAGAGCCCCACTCACACCAGGCCACCCACAAAGCTGTGGCCCCTCACTCCCTCCCACCAGCACAGACCCGAGACTGCTGACGGGGCAGAGAATATGGAGTCAGGCACAGCTTCAGGGGCTATTGCTGCCTGGAGCGCTGTTTATATTGACCTGAACGAGGCACACCTGGGTAGGGCGGGCCGGCAGTGTAAGGCTGCCCAGGTCAGCTAATTCACAACCCTCAGGGAATCACATTGTTGAAAATGTACCTCACTAAGGCAGAATAGAAGCCAAGGAAAAAAAGGACACAATGCCATTTGCAGCACGGTAAATGAGTCTAGAAGTAATCACGTGACTTGTAGTAAGTCAGAAAGTGAAAGACACATATCATATCATATCACTTATAGGTGTTACCTAAAAATGGATACCAGGGCAGATATTTCCACGGAGAAGGGCAATCACAGATTCATTAAACAAACTTATGGTTCACCAATGGAAAGGTGTGAGGATTGGTTTCATTACGATATCGGGGTTAACAGACATATACAAACACAGATGACATATATAATCACCAAAGACCTACAGAATACCAAGAGAGGACTCCTCAACATTCTGTCATAACGCACATGGGAAAAGGATCCCAGGAAGAACAGACATCTGTATATGTGTAAAAGAACCACATCTTCCACACCTACAACAAGCCAAACATTGTAATCAAACTTGCTGTAATAAAAAATAAAAAAATTAAATTAAAAACACGAACAAGAAGTAGTGAGACAAACTTGAGGGGCATTCACCTGGCACATTCCATTCTAAATTCCAATCTAGAACACCACTTCCACTGAGGCTCTCTTGCCCTAGTAACCAGATTTGGTAAGGGTGAACTGCTGCCACCTTGTGGCCGTTTCACACAACAGCAGCTTTAATCCCAGCGCTAATGGTCAGTTGATATTCAAAATCATTGCAGGCCTGTAAATGACACCTGCCCTGAAAACAAATCCTGGGGACACATATCGACCAAAAAATTCAAAGGACGTCCATATTTCAAAACGACCGTTTCAAAAGGCATATTTTACGCACATTAGTGTTCTGCTTCTTTTCCTTTCTTTCCTTTTTTGTTAGAAAAAACGGGAATGGAAAAAGGCATCCCTCAGAATGGGCAAAAATCGTTGCAAACGAATCAATGGACAGAGGTTTAATCTCCAATATATATAAACAGCTCATGCAGCTTAATATTAAAAAAACAAACAACCCAATACAAAAATGGGCAGAAGATCTAAAGAGATGTTTCATCAAAGAAGACAGAGATGGCCAAGACGCACATGAAGAGCTGCTCAACAGCACTAATTATTAGAGAAATGCAAATCAAAACTACAATGAGGTATCACCTCACACCTGTTAGAATCGGCATCATCAGAAAATCTACAAACAACCAATTCTGGGGAGGGTGTGGACAAAAGGAGCCCTCTTCCACTATTGGTGGGAATGTAAATTGATACAGTCACTATGGAGAACAGTATGGAGTTTCCTTAAAAAAACTAGAAATAGAATTACCATCTGATCCAGCAATCCCACTTCTGGGCATATACCCAGAGAAAACCGTAAATCAAAAAGGCACATTCACCACAATGTTCGTTGCAGCACTATTTACAATAGCCAGGTAATGGAAGCAACCTAAATGCCCACAGACAGATGAATGGATAAAGATGTGGTACATATATAAAATGAAATATTACTCGGCCATAAAAAGGAATGAAACTGGGTCATTTGTAGAGACATCGATGGATCGAGAGACTGTCATACAGAATGAAGTAAGTCAGAAAGAGGAAAACAAATACTGTATATTAATGCATATATGTGGAACCTAAAAAATGGTACAGATGAACTGGTTTGCAGGGAAGAAATAGAGACACAGAGGTAGAGAACAAACGTATGGACACCAAGTGTGGGAAGCCATGGGGTGGTGGTGGTGGGATGAGTTGGGAGATTGGGATTGACCTGTATACATGTATATGCATAAAATACATAACTAATAATAACGTGCTGTATAAAAAAAATAAAATTGAATTTCAAAATTTTAAAAAATAAAATTTAAAAATAAAAGAGAAAAAAGTTCTTCCCGTCACACAGATGTATTTATAGGAATGAATTATTTCCATGCTTATATCTATAAATATATAAAAGAGGAATAAAATCTAACTTGAACCATAAAAGAAAAAAACACCTGAACCCATGAGTTATACAGAGGAAAACCCTATCAGCGCACTTGCTCCAGCGGTAAACAATTCTGAAATTGGTCAGAGGTGGGAAACCATCAACCATACAGCCAGCAACCCACGCCCCACGCAAGGAGCGTCCTCATTGCAAAGCTGGGGGACCGTGCCGAGGCATCTGTGAGTAAACGTGAGCTGAGCCCCAGGCCAGCTGCTGCTGAACTGTTCCCACCCTTCCCAGGTAAAACACCTGAATATGTACAAGGGCTTGAAAGCCTAGAGGAAGGGCCGTCGAGCCACACCAGGGACAGCACGCAGGCCAAATTGGTGCCTGCAGGCCAGCCAGGGTGGTCTTGGCCCCGGGCGCTCTTCCAGAAGCTTTCCATTGCCCAGCCTGAGATACACCTCCTGTCCCGGCCCCCACTGCTTTTTTCCTTCCTCACCTCTGTCCGGAGAGTAATTCCAGCGGAAGGTATGGGTGACACATCCTCTTCTTTACAGGCGGCAGCCTGGAAACTCCTGCAGAAAGGCCAGCAGAGCCCCACTCACACCAGGCCACCCACAAAGCTGTGGCCCCTCACTCCCTCCCACCAGCACAGACCCGAGACTGCTGACGGGGCAGAGAATATGGAGTCAGGCACAGCTTCAGGGGCTATTGCTGCCTGGAGCGCTGTTTATATTGACCTGAACGAGGCACACCTGGGTAGGGCGGGCCGGCAGGGTAAGGCTGCCCAGGTCAGCTAATTCACAACCCTCAGGGAATCACATTGTTGAAAATGGACCTCACTAAGGCAGAATAGAAGCCAAGGAAAAAAAGGACACAATGCCATTTGCAGCACGGTAAATGAGTCTAGAAGTAATCACGTGACTTGTAGTAAGTCAGAAAGTGAAAGACACATATCATATCATATCACTTATAGGTGTTACCTAAAAATGGATACCAGGGCAGATATTTCCACGGAGAAGGGCAATCACAGATTCATTAAACAAACTTATGGTTCACCAATGGAAAGGTGTGAGGATTGGTTTCATTACGATATCGGGGTTAACAGACATATACAAACACAGATGACATATATAATCACCAAAGACCTACAGAATACCAAGAGAGGACTCCTCAACATTCTGTCATAACGTACATGGGAAAAGGATCCCAGGAAGAACAGACATCTGTATATGTGTAAAAGAACCACATCTTCCACACCTACAACAAGCCAAACATTGTAATCAAACTTGCTGTAATAAAAAATAAAAAAATTAAATTAAAAACACGAACAAGAAGTAGTGAGACAAACTTGAGGGGCATTCTCCTGGCACATTCCATTCTAAATTCCAATCTAGAACACCACTTCCACTGAGGCTCTCTTGCCCTAGTAACCAGATTTGGTAAGGGTGAACTGCTGCCACCTTGTGGCCGTTTCACACAACAGCAGCTTTAATCCCAGCGCTAATGGTCAGTTGATATTCAAAATCATTGCAGGCCTGTAAATGACACCTGGCCTGAAAACAAATCCTGGGGTCACATATCGACCAAAAAATTCAAAGGACGTCCATATTTCAAAACGACCGTTTCAAAAGGCATATTTTACGCACATTAGTGTTCTGCTTCTTTTCCTTTCTTTCCTTTTTTGTTAAAAAAAACAGGAATGGAAAAAGGCATCCCTCAGAATGGGCAAAAATCGTTGCAAAAGAATCAATGGACAGAGGTTTAATCTCCAATATATATAAACAGCTCATGCAGCTTAATATTAAAAAAACAAAGAACCCAATACAAAAATGGGCAGAAGATCTAAAGAGACGTTTCTTCAAAGAAGACAGAGATGGCCAAGACGCACATGAAAAGCTGCTCAACAGCACTAATTATTAGAGAAATGCAAATCAAAACTACAATGAGGTATCACCTCACACCTGTTTGAATCGGCATCATCAGAAAGTCTACAAACAACCAATTCTGGGGAGGGTGTGGACAAAAGGAGCCCTCTTCCACTATTGGTGGGAATGTAAATTGATACAGTCACTATGGAGAACAGTATGGAGTTTCCTTAAAAAAACTAGAAATAGAATTACCATCTGATCCAGCAATCCCACTTCTGGGCATATACCCAGAGAAAACCGTAATTCAAAAAGGCACATTCACCACAATGTTCGTTGCAGCACTATTTACAATAGCCAGGTAATGGAAGCAAACTAAATGCCCACAGACAGATGAATGGATAAAGATGTGGTACATATATAAAATGGAATATGACTCGGCCATAAAAAGGAATGTAACTGGGTCATTTGTAGAGACATCGATGGATCGAGAGACTGTCATACAGAATGAAGTAAGTCAGAAAGAGGAAAACAAATATTGTATATTAATGCATATATGTGGAACCTAAAAAAATGGAACAGATGAACTGCTTTGCAGGGAAGAAATAGAGACACAGAGGTAGAGAACAAACGTATGGACACCAAGTGTGAGAAGCCATGGGGTGGTGGCGGTGGGATGAGTTGGGAGATTGGGATTGACCTGTATACATGTATATGCATAAAATACATAACTAAAAATAACCTGCTGTATAAAAACATAAATAAAGTTAAATTTCAAAATTTTAAAAAATAAAATTTAAAAATAAAACAGAATAAATTCTTCCCGTCACACAGATGTATTTATAGGAATGAATTATTTCCATGCTTATATCTATAAATACATAAAAGAGGAATAAAATCTAACTTGAACCATAAAAGAAAAAAAAAACGTGAACCCACGAGTTCACGAGTTATACAGAGGAAAACCCTATCAGGGCACTTGCTCCAGTGGTAAACAATTCTGAAATTGGTCAGAGGTGGGGAACCATCTCCCATACAGCCAGCAACCCACACCCCACGCAAGGAGCATCCTCATTGCAAAGCTGGGGGACCGTGCCGAGGCATCTGTGAGTAATCGTGAGCTGAGCCCCAGGCCAGCTGCTGCTGAACTGTTCCCACCCTTTCCAGGTAAAACACCTGAATATGTACAAGGGCTTGAAAGCCTACAGGAAGGACCGTGGAGCCACACCAGCGACAGCACGCAGGCCAACTTGGTGCCTGCAGGTCAGCCATGGTGGTCATGGCCCCGGGCGCTATTCCAGAAGCTTTCCATTGCCCAGCCTGAGATACCCCTCCTGTCCCGGCCCCCACTGCTTTTTTCCTTCCTCACCTCTGTCCGGAGAGAAATTCCAGCGGAAGGTATGGGTGACACAACCTCTTCTTTACAGGCGGCAGCCTGGCAACTCCTGCAGGAAGGCCAGCAGAACCCCACTCACACCGGGCCACCCACAAAGCTGTGGCCCCTCACTCCCTCCCACCAGCACAGCCCCGAGACTGCTGACGGGGCAGAGAATATGGAGTCAGGCAGAGCTTCAGTGGCTATTGCTGCCTGGAGCTCTGTTTATATTGACCTCAACGAGGCACACCTGGGGAGGGCAGGCCGGCAGGGTAAGGCTGCCCAGGTCAGCTAATCCACAACCCTCAGGGAATCACATTGTTGAAAATGGACCCCGCTAAGGCAGAAGAGAAGCCAAGGGAAAAAAGGACACAATGCCATTTGCAGCACCGTAGATGAGTCTAGAAGTAATCACGTGACTTGTAGTAAGTCAGAAAATGAAAGACACATATCATATCATATCACTTATAGGTGTTACCTAAAAATGGATACCAGGGCAGATATTTCCATGGAGAAGGGCAATCACAGATTCATTAAACAAACTTATGGTTCACCAATGGAAAGGTGTGAGGATTGGTTTCATTACGATATCGGGGTTAACAGACATATACAAACACAGGTGACATATATAATCACCAAAGACCTACAGAATACCAAGAGAGGACTACTCAACATTCTGTCTTAACGTACATGGGAAAAGGATTCCAGGAAGAACAGTCATCTGTATATGTGTAAAAGAACCACATCTTCCACACCTACAACAAGCCAAACATTGTAATCAAACTTGCTGTAATAAAAAATAAAAAAATTAAATTAAAAACACGAACAAGAAGTAGTGAGACAAACCTGAGGGGCTTTCTCCTGGCACATTCCATTCTAAACTCCAATCTAGAACACCACTTCCACTGAGGCTCTCTTGCCCTAGTAACCAGATTTGGTAAGGGTGAACTGCTGCCACCTTGTGGCCGTTTCACACAACAGCAGCTTTAATCCCAGCGCTAATGTTCAGTTGATATTCAAAATCATTGCAGGCCTGTAAATGACACCTGCCCTGAAAACAAATCCTGTGGTCACATATCGACCAAAAAACTCAAAGGACGTCCATATTTCAAAACGACCATTTCAAAAGTCATATTTTATGCACATTAGTGTTCTGCTTCTTTTCCTTTCTTTCCTTTTTTGTTAAAAAACACGGGAATGGAAAAAGGCATCCCTCAGAATGGGCGAAAATCATTGCAGAAGAATCAATGTACAGAGGTTTAATCTCCAATATATATAAACAACTCATGCAGCTTAATATTAAAAAAACAAAAAACCCAATACAAAAATGGACAGAAGATCTAAAGAGACGTTTCTTCAAAGGAGACACAGAGATGGCCAAGACGCACATGAAAAGCTGCTCAACATCACAAATTATTAGAGAAATGCAAATCAAAACTACAATGAGGTATCACCTCACACCTGTTAGAATCGGCATCATCAGAAAATCTACAAACAACCAATTCTGGGGAGGGTGTGGACAAAAGGAGCCCTCTTCCACTATTGGTGGGAATGTAAATTGATACAGTCACTAAGGAGAACACTATGGAGTTTCCTTAAAAAAACTAGAAATAGAATTACAATCTGATCCAGCAATCCCACTTCTGGGCATATACCCAGAGAAAACCGTATTTCAAAAAGGCACATTCACCACAAAGTTCGTTGCAGCACTATTTACAATAGCGAGGTAATGGAAGCAACCTAAATGCCCACAGACAGATGAATGGATAAAGATGTGGTACATATATAAAATGGAATATAACTCGGCCATAAAAAGGAATGAAACTGGGTCATTTTTAGAGACATCGATGGATCGAGAGACTGTCATACAGAATGAAGTAAGTCAGAAAGAGGAAAACAAATATTGTATATTATGCATATATGTGGAGCCTAAAAATGCTACAGATGAACTGGTTTGCAGGGAAGAAACAGAGACACAGAGGTAGAGAACAAACGTATGGACACCAAGTGTGGGAAGCCATGGGGTGGTGGTGGTGGGATGAGTTGGGAGTTAGGGATTGACCTGTATACATGTATATGCATAAAATACATAACTAATAATAACGTGCTGTATAAAAACATAAATAAAATTAAATTTCAAAATTTTAAAAAATAAAATTTATAAATAAAACAGAAAAAATTCTTCCCGTCACACAGATGTATTTATTGGAATGAATTATTTCCATGCTTATATCTATAAATACATAAAAGGGGAATAAAATCTAACTTGAACCATAAAAGAAAAAAAAAGCCTGAACCCACGAGTTATACAGAGGAAAACCCTATCAGGGCACTTTCTCCAGTGGTAAACAATTCTGAAATTGGTCAGAGGTTGTGTACCATCTCCCATACAGCCAGCAACCCACCCCCCACGCAAGGAGCGTCCTCATTGCAAAGCTGGGGGACCGTGCCGAGGCATCTGTGAGTAAACGTGAGCTGAGCCCCAGGAAGGCTGCTGCTGAACTGTTCCCACCCTTTCCAGGTAAAACACCTGAATATGTACAAGGGCTTGAAAGCCTAGAGGAAGGACCGTGGAGCCACACCAGCGACAGCACGCAGGCCAACTTGGTGCCTGCAGGCCAGCCAGGGTGGTCCTGGCCCCGGGCGCTCTTCCAGAAGCTTTCCATTGCCCTGCCTGAGATACCCCTCCTGTCCCGGCCACCACTGCTTTTTTCCTTCCTCACCTCTGTCAGAAGAGAAATTCCAGCGGAAGGTATGGGTGACACAACCTCTTCTTTACAGGGGGCAGCCTGGCAACTCCTGCAGAAAGGCCAGCAGAACCCCACTCACACCGGGCCACCCACAAAGCTGTGTCCGCTCACTCCCACCAGCACAGCCCCGAGACTGCTGACGGGGCAGAGAATATGGAGTCAGGCACAGCTGCAGGGTCTATTGCAGCCTGGAGCTCTGTTTATATTGACCTCAAGGAGGCACACCTGGGGAGGGCGGGCCGGCAGGGTAAGGCTGCCCAGGTCAGCTAATCCACAACCCTCAGGGAATCACATTGTTGAAAATGGAGCCCGCTAAGGCAGAAGAGAAGCCAAGGGAAAAAAGGACACAATGCCATTTGCAGCACCGTAGATGAGTCTAGAAGTAATCACGTGACTTGTAGTAAGTCAGAAAGTGAAAGACACATATCATATCATATCACTTATAGGTGTTACCAGGGCAGATATTTCCACGGAGAAGGGCAATCACAGATTCATTAAACAAACTTATGGTTCACCAATGGAAAGGTGTGAGGATTGGTTTCATTACGATATCGGGGTTAACAGACATATACAAACACAGGTGACATATCTAATCACCAAAGACCTACAGAATACCAAGAGAGGACTACTCAACATTCTGTCATAACGTGCATGGGAAAAGGATCCCAGGAAGAACAGTCATCTGTATATGTGTAAAAGAACCACATCTTCCACACGTACAACAAGCCAAACATTGTAATCTAACTTGCTGTAATAAAAAAAAAATAAATTAAAAACACGAACAAGATGTAGTGAGACAAACGTGAGGGGCTTTCTCCTGGCACATTCCATTCTAAATTACAATCTAGAACACCACTTCCACTGAGGCTCTCTTGCCCTAGTAACCAGATTTGGTAAGGGTGAACTGCTGCCACCTTGTGGCCGTTTCACACAACAGCAGCTTTAATCCCAGTGCTAATGTTCAGTTGATATTCAAAATCATTGCAGGCCTGTAAATGACACCTGCCCTGAAAATAAATCCTGGTGTCACATATCCACCAAAAAATTCAAAGGATGTCCATATTTCAAAACGACCGTTTCAAAAGGCATATTTTACGCACATTGGTGTTCTGCTTCTTTTCCTTTCTTTCCTTTTTTGTTAAAAAACACGGGAATGGAAAAAGGCATCCCTCAGAATGGGCGAAAATCGTTGCAGACGAATCAATGGACAGAGGTTTAATCTCCAATATATATAAACAGCACATGCAGCTTAATATTAAAAAAAACAAACAACCCAATACAAAAATGGGCAGAAGATCTAAACAGACGTTTCTTCAAAGAAGACACAGAAATGGCCAAGACGCACATGAAAAGCTGCTCAACAGCACTAATTATTAGAGAAATGCAAATCAAAACTACAATGAGGTATCACCTCACACATGTTAGAATCGGCTTCATCAGGAAATCTACAAACAACCAATTCTGGGGAGGGTGTGGACAAAAGGAGCCCTCTTCCACTATTGGTGAGAATGTAAATTGATACAGTCACTATGGAAAACAGTATGGAGTTTCCTTAAAAAAAACTAGAAATAGAATTACCATCTGATCCAGCAATCCCACTTCTGGGCATATACCCAGAGAAAACCATAAATCAAAAAGGCACATTCACCACAATGTTCATTGCAGCACTATTTACAATAGCCAGGTAATGGAAGCAACCTAACTGCCCACAGACAGATGAATGGATAAAGATGTGGTACATATATAAAATGGAATATTACTCGGCCATAAAGGGGAATGAAACTGGGTCCTTTGTAGAGACATCGATGGATCTAGTGACTGTCATAGAGAATGAATTAAGTCTGAAAGAGGAAAACAAATATTGTATATTAATGCATATATGTGGAACCTAAAAAATGGTACAGATGAACTGATTTGCATGGAAGAAATAGAGACACAGCGGTAGAGAACAAACGTATGGACACCAAGTTTGGGAAGCTATGGGGTGACGGTGGTGGGATGAGTTGGGAGTTGGGGATTGACCTGTATACATGTATATGCATAAAATACATAACTAATAATAACCTGCTGTATAAAAAAATAAATAAAATTAAATTTCAAAATCTTAAAAAATAAAATTTAAAAATAAAACAGAAGAAAGTTCTTCCCTTCACACAGATGTATTTATAAGAATGAATTATTTACATGCTTATATCTATAAATACATAAAAGAGGAATAAAATCTAACTTGAACCATAAAAGAAAAAAAAAAACCCTGAACCCACGATTTATACAGAGGAAAACCATATCAGGGCACTTGCTCCAGCGGTCAACAATTCTGAAATTGGTCAGAGGTTGGGAATCATCTCCCATACAGCCAGCAACCCACCCCCCACGCAAGGAGCGTCCTCATTGCAAAGCTGGGGGACAGTGCCGAGGCATCTGTGAGTAAACGTGAGCTGAGCCCCAGGCCAGTTGCTGCTGAACTGTTCCCACCCTTCCCAGGTAAAACACCTGAATATGTACAAGGGCTTGAAAGCCTAGAGGAAGGGCCGTGGAGCCACACCAGTGACAGCACGCAGGCCAACTTGGTGCCTGCAGGCCAGCCAGGGTGGTCCTGGCCCCGGGCGCTCTTCAGGAAGCTTTCCATTACCCTGCCTGAGATACCACTCCTGTCCCGGCCCCCACTGCTTTTTTTTTCCTCACCTCTGTCCGGAGAGAAATTCCAGCGGAAGGTATGGGTGACACATCCTCTTCTTTACAGGTGGCAGCCTGGCAACACCTGCAGAAAGTCCAGCAGAGCCCCCCTCACACTGGGCCACCAACAAAGCTGTGGCCCCTCACTCCCTCCCACCAGCACAGCCCCGAGACTGCTGATGGGGCAGAGAATATGGAGTCAGGCACAGCTTCAGGGGCTATTGCTGCCTGGAGCACTGTTTTTCTTGAACTCAACCAGGCAAACCTGGGGAGGGCCAGCTGGCAGCGTAAGGCTGCCCAGGTCAGCTAATCCACAACCCTCAGGGAATCACATTGTTGAAAATGGACCTTGCTAAGGCAGAAGAGAAGCCAAGGAAAAAAAGGACACAATGCCATTTGCAGCACCGTAGATGATTCTAGAAGTAATCACGTGACTTGTAGTAAGTCAGAAAGTGAAAGACACATATCATATCATATCACTTATAGGTGTTACCTAAAAATGGATACCAGGGCAGATATTTCCACGGAGAAGGGCAATCACAGATTCATTAAACAAACTTATGGTTCACCAATGGAAAGGTGTGAGGATTGGTTTCATTACGATATCGGGGTTAACAGACATATACAAACACAGGTGACATATATAATCACCAAAGACCTACAGAATACCAAGAGAGGACTACTCAACATTCTGTCATAACGTACATGGGATAAGGATCCCAGGAAGAACAGTCATCTGTATATATGTAAAAGAACCACATCTTCCACACCTACAGCAAGCCAAACATTGTAATCAAACTTGCTGTAATAAAAAATAAAAAATTAAATTAAAAACACGAACAAGAAGTAGTGAGACAAACGTGAGGGGCTTTCTCCTGGCACATTCCATTCTAAAGTCCAATCTAGAACACCACTTCCACTGAGGCTCTCTTGCCCTAGTAACCAGATTTGGTAAGGGTGAACTGCTGCCACCTTGTGGCCGTTTCACACAACAGCAGCTTTAATCCCAACGCTAATGGTCAGTTGATATTCAAAATCATTGCAGGCCTGTAAATGACACCTGCCCTGAAAACAAATCCTGGGGTCACATATCGACCAAAAAATTCAAAGGACGTCCATATTTCAAAACGACCGTTTCAAAAGGCATATTTTACGCACATTAGTGTTCTGCTTCTTTTCCTTTCTTTCCTTCTTTGTTAAAAAACACGGGAATGGAAAAAGGCATCCCTCAGAATGGGCGAAAATCGTTGCAAACGAATCAATGGACAAAGGTTTAATCTCCAATATATATAAACAGCACATGCAGCTTAATATTACTAAAACAAACAACCCAATACAAAAATGGGCAGAAGATCTAAATAGACGTTTCTTCAAATAAGACACAGAGATGGCCAAGACGCACATGAAAAGCTGCTCAACATCACTAATTGTTAGAGAAATGCAAATCAAAACTACAATAAGGTATGACGTCACACCCATTAGAGTCGGCATCATCAGAAAATCTACAAACAAAAATTCTGGGGAGGGTGTGGACAAAAGGAACCCTCTTCCACTATTGGTGGGAATGTAAATTGATACAGTCACTATGGAGAACAGTATGGAGGTTCCTTTAAAAAACTAAAAAGAGGAGTACCATCTGATCCAGCAATCCCACTTCTGAGCATATACCCAGAGAAAACCATAAATCAAAGAGACACATTCACCACAATGTTCATTGCAGCACTATTTACAATAGCCAGGTAATGGAAGCAACCTAAATGCCCACAGACAGAAGAACGGATAAAGATGTGGTACATATATAAAATGGAGCATTACTCAACCATATAAAGGAATGAAACTGGGTCATTTGTAGAGAACTCGATGGATCTAGAGACTGTCATACAGAGTGGAGTAAGTCAGAAACAGAAAAACAAATATTGTATATTAATGCCTATATTTGGTACCTAGAAAAGTGGTATAGATGAACTTGTTTGCAGGGCAGAAATAGAGACACACAGGTTGAGAATAAACGTATGGACACAAAGAGGGGGAAGCCATGGGGTGGTGGTGGTGGTGGGATGAGTTGGGAGATTGGGATTGACCTGTATACATGTAAATGCATAAAATACATAACTAATAATAACCTGCTGTATAAGAAAATAAATTTAAATTTCAAAATTTTTAAAAATGAAACAGAAAAATGTTCTTCCATTCACACAGATGTATTTATATGAATGACTTATTTCCATGCTTATATCTATAAATACATAAAAGAGGAATAAAATTTAACTTGAAACAATGGAGAAAAAAAAAAACCTGAACCCAACAGTTATACAGAGGAAAACCCTATCAAGGCACTTAATCCAGAGGTAAACAATTCTGAAATTGGTCAGATGTGGAGAATCATCTCCCATACAGCCAGCAGCCCCACCCCACGCAAGGAGGGTCCTCATTGCAAAGCTGCGGGACCGTGCCGAGGCGTCTGTGAGTAAACGTGAGCTGAGCCCCAGGCCAGCTGCTGCTGAACTGTTCCCACCCTTCCCAGGTAAAACACCTGAATATGTACAAGGGCTTGAAAGCCTAGAGGAAGGGCAGTGGAGTCACAGCAGCGACAGCACACAGGCCCACTTGGTGCCTGCAGGCCAGCCAGGATGGTCCTGGCCACAGGCGCTCTTCTGGAAGCTTTCCATTTTCCTGCCTGAGATACCCCTCCTGTCCCGGCCCACACTCCTTTTTTTCCTTCCTCACCTCAGCCCGGAGAGAAATTTCAGCAGACGTTATGGGTGACGCATCCTCTTCCTTACAGGTGGCAGCCTGGTAACTCCTAAGCCTTGCCGTTCCCTAACCCTAACCCTAGCCCGGAACAGAAACCCACCACCAGCCCTATACCTTTCCCTACGCCGTAGCCTATTCCTGGCCCGTACGCAGGCACTGAACCTTTCATCAGCACGTATCCTGACCCTGCCATTTTGCCGTACCCTCACCTGTGCCCTAAGCCTTGCCGTTCCCTAACCCTAACCCTAGCCTGCAACGGAAACCCACCACAAGCCCTACACCTTACCCCCAAGCCGTAGCCTACTTCTGGTCCATACGCGGGCTCTGATTTGTGCGTCAGCACGTAGCCTGACCTTCCCACATTACCGTAACGTCACCTGTGCCCTAAGCCTTGCCGTTCCCTAACCCTAACCCTACTACGGAATGGAAACACACCACAAGCCCTACACCTAACCCCCAAGCCATAGCCTACTCCTGGCCCGTACGCTGGAACTGACCCGTGCGTCAGCACGTAGGCTGACCCTCCCAAGTTTCCGTACCCTCACCTGTGCCCTAAGCCTTGCTGTTCCCTAACACTAACCCTAGCCCGGAACGGAGACCCACCACCAGCCCTACACCTAACCCCCAACCTGTGGACTACTCCTGGCCGGTACGCTGCCACTGACCCGTGCGTCAGCACGTAGCCTGAACCTGCCACGTTTCCGTACCCTCACCTGTGCCCAAAGCCTTGCCGTTCCCTAACCCTAACCCTAGCCTGGAACGGAAAACCACCACCAGCCCTAGACCTTACCCTACTACATAGCCTACTCCTGGCCTGTACGCTGGCACTGGCCCATCCGTCAGCACGTAGCCTGACGCTCCCACGTTTCCGTACCATCACCTGTGCCCTAAGACTTGCCGTTCCCTAACCCTAACCCCAGCCCGGAACGGAAACCCACCACCAGCCCTACACCTAACCCCGAAGACGTAGCCTACTCCTGGCCGGTACGCAGGCACTGACCCGTGTGTCAGCACGTAACCTGACCCTCGCACATTTCTGTACCCTCACCTGTGCCCTAAGCCTTGCCGTTCCCTAACCCTAACCCTATCCCGTAACGGAAACCCACCACCAGCCCTACACCTTACCCTACGCCGTAGCCTACTCCTGGCCCGTACGCTGGCACTGACCCGTGCGTCAGCACGTAGCGAGACACTCCCACTTTTCCGTACCCTCACCTGAGGACTAAGCCTTGCCGTTCCGTAAACCTAACCCTAGCCCGGAACGGAAACCCACCACCAGACCTACACTTTACCCTACGCCGCAGCCTACTCCTGGCCCGTACGCTGGCACTGACCCGTGCGTCAGCACGTAGCCTGACCCTCCCACGTTTCCATAACCTCACCTGTGCCCTAAGACTTGCCGTACCCTAACGCTAACCCTAGCCCGGAACGGAAACACACCACCAGCCCTACAGCTTACCCCCAAGCCATAGCCTACTCCTGGCCGGTACGCTGGCACTGACCCGTGCCTCAGCATGTAGCCTGACCCTCCCACGTTTCCGTACCCTCACCTGTGTCCTAAGATTTGCCGTTCCCTAACCCTAACCGTAGCCTGGAACGGAAACCCACCACCAGCCCTACACTTTAACCTACGCCATAGCCTACTCCTGGCCCATACGCTAGCACTGACCCGTGCGTCAGCACGTAGCCTGACCCTCCCACGTTTCCGTACCCTCACCTGTGCCCTAAGCCTTGCCGTTCCCTAACCCTAACCCTAGCCCGGAACGGAAACCCACCACCAGCTCTAAACCTTTCCCTACTGGGTAGCCTACACCTCGCCCGTACGCTCGCACTGACCCGTGCGTCAGCATGTAGTTTAACACTCCCACGTTTCCGTACCATCACCTGGGCCCTAAGCATTGCCGTTCCCTAACACTAACCCTATCCCGGAACGGAAACCCACCACAAGCCCTACACCTTACCCTACGCCGTAGCCTACTCCTGGCCCGAACTACGGCACTGACCCGTGCGTCAGCACGTAGCCTGACGCTCCGACGTTCCCTTACCCTCACCTGTGCCCTAAGCCTTGCCGTTCCCTAACCATAACCCTAGCCCGGAACAGAAACCCAACACCAGCCCTAAACCTTACCCCCAAGCCGTAGCCTACTCCTGGTCCATACGCTGGCACTGACCTGTGCGTCAGCACGTAGCCTGAACTTCCCACATTACCGTACCCTCACCTGTGCCCTAAGCCTTGCCGTTCCCTAACCCTAACCCTAGTACGGAACGGAAACACACCACAAGTCCTACACCTAACCCCCAAGCCATAGCCTAATGCTGGCCCGTACGCTGGCACTGACCCGTGCGTCAGCACGTAGCCTGCCCCTCCCACGTTTCCGTACCCTCACGTGTGCCCTAAGCCTTGCTGTTCCCTAACACTAACCCTAGCCTGGAACGGAAACCCACCACCAGCCCTACACCTAACCACAAAGCCGTAGCCTACTCCTGGCCGGTACGCTGGCACTGACCCGTGCGTCAGCACGTAGCCTGACCCTCCCACTTTTCCATACCCTCTGCTAAGCCCTAAGCCATAGCCTTCCCTAACTCTAACCCAAGCCCGGAACGGAATCCTACCACCAGCCCTACACCTTAACGTATGCCGTAGCCTACTCCTGGCCCGAACGCTGGCACTGACCCGTGCGTCAGCACGTAGCCTGACCTTCCCACATTTCCGTACCTTCACCTGTGCCGTAAGCCTTGCTGTTCCCTAACCCTAACCCTAGTACGGAACGGAAAACCACCACCAGCCCTACAACTAACCTCCAAGCCATAGCCTACTTATGACCCGTACGCTGGCACTGACCCGTGCGTCAGCACGTAGCCTGACCCTCCCACGTTTCCGTACCATCACCTTTGCCCTAAGCATTGCCGTTCCCTAACCCTAACCCTAGCCCAGTACAGAAACCCACCACCAGCCCTACACCTAAACCCCAAGCCGTAGCCTACTCCTGGCCGGTACGCTTGCACTGGCCCGTGCGTCAGCACGTAGCCTGACTCTCCCACGTTTCCGTACCCTCACCTGTGCCCTAAGTCTTGCCGTTCCCTAACCCTAACCCTAGCCCTGAATGGAAAACCACCACCAGCCCTACACTTTACCCTACGCCGTAGCCTACTCCTGGCCCGTACGCTGGCACTGACCCGTGCGTCAGCAAGTAGCCTGACCCTCCCACTTTTCCGTACCCTCACCTGTGCCCTAAGCCTTGCCGTTCCCTTACCCTAACCCTAGCCCAGAACGGAAACCCACCACCAGCCCTACACCTTACCCCCAAGACGTAGCCTACTCCTGGCCCGTACACTGGCACTGACCTGTGCGTCAGCACGTAGCCTGACCCTCCCACGTTTCCGTACCATCACCAGTGCCCTAAGCCTTGCCGTTCCCTAACGCTAACCCTACCCCGGAACGGAAACACACCACCAGCCTTACAACTTACCACCACGCCCTAGCCTACTCCTGGCCCATATGCTGGCACTGACCCATGCGTCAGCACGTAGCCTGACCCTCCCACGTTTCCGTAACGTCACCTGTGCCCTAAGCCTTGCCGTTCCCTAACACTAACCCTAGCCTGGAACGGAAACCCACCACCAGCCCTACAACTTACCCACAAGCCGTAGCCTATTCCTGGTCCATACGCTGGCACTGACCCGTGCGTCAGAACGTATCCTGACCCTGCCACGTTGCCGTACCCTCACCTGTGCCCTAAGCCTTGCCGTTCCCTAACCCTAACCCTAGCCCTGAACGGAAAAGCACCACAAGCCCTACACCTTACCCCCAAGCCGTAGCCTACTCCTGGTCCATACGCTGGCACTGACCTGTACGTCAGCACGTAGCTTGACCTTCCAACATTACCGTACCCTCACCTGTGCCCTAAGCCTTGCCGTTCCCTAACACTAACCCTAGCCTGGAACGGAAACCCACCACCAGCCCTACACCTAACCAACAAGCCGTAGCCTACTCCTGGTCGGTACGCTGGCACTGACCCGTGGGTCATCACGTAGCCTGACCCTCCCACGATTCCGTACCCTCACCAGTGCCCTAAGCTTTGCCTTTCCCTAATCCTAACCGTAGCCCGGAACAGAAACCCACCACCAGCCCTACACCTTAACCTACGCCGTAGCCTACTCCTGGCCCATCTGCTGGCACTGACCCATGCGTCAGCACGTAGCCTGACCCTCCCACGTTTCCGTACCCTCACCTGTGCCCTAAGCCTTGAAGTTCCCTAACCCTAAACCAAGCCCGGAACAGAAACCCACCACCAGCCCTAAACCTTTCCCTACTTGGTAGCCTACTCCTCGCCCGTACGCTCGCACTGACCCGTGCGTAAGCATGTAGCCTGACCCTCCCACGTTTCCGTACCCTCACCTGTGCCCTAAGCCTTGCAGTTCCCTAACCCTAACCCTAGCGCGGAACGGAAACCCACCACCAGCCCTACAACTAACCCCCATCCGTAGCCTACTCCTAGCTGGTACGCTGGCACTGACCCATGCATCAGCACATAGCCTGACCCTCCCACGTTTCTGTACCCTCACCTGTGCCCTAAGCCTTGCCGTTCCCTTACCCTAATCTTAGCCAGGAAGGGAAACCCACCACCAGCCCTACACCCTACCCCCAAGCCGTAGCCTACTCCTGGTCCATACGCTGGCACTGACCTGTGCGTCAGCACGTAGCCTGAACTTCCCACATTACCGTAACCTCACCTGTGCCCTAAGCCTTGCCGTTCCCTAACCCTAACCCTAGTACGGAACGGAAATACACCACCAGCCCTACAACTAACCCCCAAGCCATAGCATACTCCTGGCCTGTACGCTGGCACTGACCTGTGCGTCAGCACGTAGCCTGACGCTCCCACATTTCCGTACCCTCACCTGTGCCCTAAGCCTTGCTGTTCCCTAACACTAACCCTAGCCTGGAACGGAAACACACCACCAAGCCTACACCTAACCACTAAGCCGTAGCCTACACCTGGCCGGTACGCTGGCACTGACACGTGCATCAGCATGTAGCCTGAACCTCCCTCGTTTCCGTAACCTCACCTGTGCCCAACGCTTTGCCATTCCCTAACCCTAACTGTAGCCCAAAAGGGAAACAGCCCTACACATTACCCTACGCCGTAGCCTACTCCTGGCCGGTACGCTGGCACTGACACGTGCATCAGCATGAAGCCTGACCCTCCCACGTTTCCGTACCCTCACCTGTGCCCTAAGCCTTGCCGTTCACTAACCATAACCCAAGCCGGAACGGAATCCCACCACCAGCCCTACACATTACCGTATGCCGTAGCCTATTCCTGGCCCGTACGCTGGCACTGACACGTGCGTCAGCATGTAGCCTGACCCTCACAGGTTTCCGTACCCTCACCTGTGCCCTAAGCCTTGCCGTTCCCTAACCCTAACACTAGCCCGGAACGAAAACCCACCACAAGCCCTACACCTCACCATACGCCATAGCCTACTCCTGGCCCGTACGCTGGCACTGACACGTGAGTCAGCACGTAGCCTGACCCTCCCACGTTTCCGTACCCTCACCTGTGCCCTAAGCCTTGCCGTTCCCTAACCGTAACCCTAGCCAGGAACGGAAAACCACCAGCAGCCCTAAACTTTACCCTACGCCGTAGCCTACTCCTGGCCCGTACGATGGCACTGACCCATGCGTCAGCACGTAGCCTGACCCTCGCACGTTTCCGTACCCTCACCTGTGCCCTAAGCATTGCCGTTCCCTAACCCTAACCCTAGTCCGGAACGAAAACCCACCACCAGCCCTACACCTTACCCCCAAGCCGTAGGCTACTCCTGGACCTTATGCTGGCACTGACCCGTGCCTCAGCACGTAGCCTGACCCTCCCACATTTGCGGACCCACACCTGTGCCCTAAGCCTTGCCATTCCCTAACCCTAACCCTAACCCTAGCCCGGAACGGAAACCCACCACCAGCCCTACACCTTTCCCTACGCCGTAGCCTATTCCTGGCCCATACGCAGGCACTGACCCTTTTATCAGCACGTAGCCTGACCCTCCCAATTTTCCGTACCCTCACCTGTGCCCTAAGCCTTGCCGTTCCCTAACACTAACCCTAGCCCGGAACGGAAACCCAACACCAGCCCTAAACCTTACCCTCAAGCCGTAGACTACTCCTGATCCATACGCTGGCACTGACCTGTGCGTCAGCTCGTAGCCTGAACTTCCCACATTACCGTACCCTCACCTGTGCCCTAAGCCTTGCCGTTCCCTAACCCTAACCCTAGTACGGAACCGAAACACACCACAAGCCCTACAACTAACCCCAAAGCCATAGCCTAATGCTGGCCCGTACGCTGGCACTGACCCGTGCGTCAGCACGTAGCCTGCCTCTCCCACGATTCCGTACCCTCACCTGTGCCCTAAGCCTTGCTGTTCCCTAACCCTAACCCTAGCCTGGAACGGAAACCCACCACCATCCCTACATCTAACCACAAAGCCGTAGCCTACTCCTGGCCCGTACGCTGGCACTGACCCGTGCGTCAGCACGTAGCCTGACCCTCCCACGTTTCCGTATCCTCACCTGTGCCCTAAGCCTTGCCGTTCCCTAACCCTAACCCTAGCCCGGAACGGAAACCCACCGCGAGCTCTAGACCTTACCCTACGCCGTAGCCTATTGCTGGCCTGTACGCTGGCACTGACCCATGCGTCAGCAGGTAGCCTGACACTCCCACGTTTCTGTACCCTCACCTGTGCCCTAAGCCTTGCCGTTCCGTAACCCTAACCCTAGCCCGGAAAGAAAACCCACCACCAGCCCTACACATTACCCTACGCCGTAGCCTACTCCTGGCCCGAACGCTGGCACTGACACATGCGTCAGCACGTAGCCTGACCCTCCCACGTTTCCGTACCCTCACCTGTTCCCTAAGCCTTGCCGTTCCCTAACCCTAACCCTAGCCCGAAACGGAAACCCACCACCAGCCCTATACCTTACCCTATGCCGTAGCCTACTCCTGTCCCGTACGCTGGCACTGACCCGTGCGTCAGCACGTAGCCTGACCTTCCCACATTTCCGTACCCTCACCTTTTCCCTAAGCCTTGCTGTTCCCTAACCCTATCCCTAGTACGGAACGGAAACCCTCCACCAGCCCTACACCTAACGCCCAAGCCATAGGCTACTCCTGGCCCATACGCTGGCACTGACCCGTGCGGCAGCATGTAGCCTGACCCTCCCATGTTTCCATACCCTCACCTGTGCCCTAAGCCTTACCGTTCCCTAACCCTAACCCTAGCCCGGAATGGAAACCCACCATCAGCCCTACACCTAACCCCGAAGCCTTAGCCTACTCCTGGCTGGTATGCTGGCACTGACACGTGCGTCAGCACGTAGCCTGACCCTCACACTTTTCCTTACCCTCACCTGTGCCCTAAGCCTTGCCGTTCCCTAACACTAACCCTAGCCCAGAACAGAAACCCACCACCAGCCCTACACCTTACCACCACGCCGTAGCCTGCTCCGGGCCCATATGCTGGCACTGAGCCGTGTGTCAGCACGTAGCCTGACCCTCCCACGATTCCGTAACCTCACCTGTGCCCTAAGCCTTGCCGTTCCCTAATACTAATCCGAGCCCGGAACGGAAACCCACCCCCAGCCCTACACCTTACCTTATACCGTAGCCTACACCTGGACCGTACGCGGGCACTGACCTGTGCTTCAGCATGTAGCCTGACCCTCCCAAGTTACCGTACCCTCACCTGTGCCCTAAGGCTTGTCGATCCCTAACTCTAACCCTAGCCCGAAACGGAAAACCACCACCATCCCTAATCCTAACCCACAAGCCGTGGCTTACTCCTGGCCCGTACGCTGGCACTGACCGTGCGTCAGCACGTAGCCTGACCCTCCCACGTTTCCGTACCATCACCTGTGCCCTAAGCCTTGCCGTTCCCTAACCCAACCCTAGCCCTGCACAGAAACCCACCACCAGCCCTACACTTTACCCTACGCCGTAGCCTACTCCTGGCCCGAACGCTGGCACTGACCCATGTGTCAGCACGTAGCCTGACCCTCCCACGATTCCGTACCCTCACCTGTGCCCTAAGCCTTTCTGTTCCCTAACCCTAACCCTAGCCCGGAACGGAAACCCACCACCAGCCCTAAACCTTACCCACAAGCCGTAGCCTACACCTGGCCCGTACACTGGCACTGAACCGTGCGTCAGCACGTAGCCTGACCCTCCCACTTTCCTGTACCCTTACCTGAGCCCTAAGTCTTGCCTTTCCCTAACCCTAACCCTAGACCGGAACGGAATCCCACCACCAGCCCTACACCTTACCATATGCCGTAGCCTACTCCTGGCCAGTACGCTACCACTGAGCCGTGCATCAGCACGTAGCCTGACCCTCCCACGTTTCTGTACCCTCAGCTGTGCCCTAAGCCTTGCCATTCCCTAACCCTAACCCTAGCCTGGAACGGAAACCCACCACCAGCCCTACAACTTACCCCCAAGCCGTAGCCTACTCCTGGCCGGTACGCTGGCACAGACACGTGCGTCATCACGTAGCCTGAACCTCCCTCGTTTCCGTACCCTCACGTGTGCCCTAAGCTTTGCCGTTCCCTAACCCTAACTGTAGCCCGGAACGGAAACCCACCAACAGCCCTACACCTTACCCCCAACTGTAGCCTACTACTGGTCCATACGCTGGCACTGACCCGTGCGTCAGAACGTATCCTGAACCTGCCACGTTGCTGTACCCTCACCTGTGCCCTAAACCTTGCCATTCCCTAACCCTAACCCTAGCCCGGAACGGAAACCCACCACAAGCCCTACACCTTACCCCCAAGCCATAGCCTACTCGTGGTCCATACGCTGGCACTGACCTGTGCGTCAGCATGTAGCCTGACCTTCCCACGTTACCATTACGTCACCTGTGCCCTAAGCCTTGCCGTTCCCTAACCCTAACCCTAGTACGGGACAGAAACACACCACAAGCCCTACACCTAACCCACAAGCCATAGCCTACTCCTGGCCCGTACGCTGGCACTGGCCAATGCGTCAGCATGTAGCCTGACCCTCCCACGTTTCCGTACCCTCACCTATGCCCTAAGCCTTGCTCTTCCCTAACACTAACCCTAGCCCGGAACGGAAACCCACCACCAGCCCTACACTAACCCCCAAGCCGTAGCCTATTCCTGGCCGGTACGATGGCACTGACCCGTGCGTCAGCACGTAGCCTGACCCTCCCAAGTTTCTGTACCCTCACCTGGGCCCTAAGCCTTGCCTTTCCCTAACCCTAACCCTAGCCCGGAACGGAAACCCACCACCAGCCCTAGACCATAACCTATACCGTAGCCTACTCCTGGCCTGTACGCTGGCACTGACCCATGCGTCAGCACGTAGCCTGACGCTCCCACGTTTCCGTACCCTCACCTGTGCCCTAAGCCTTGCCGTTCCGTAACCCTAACCCTAGCCCGGAACGGAAACCCACCACCAGCCTACACATTACCGTACGCCGTAGCCTACTCCTGGACCATACGCGGACACTGACCCGTGCGTCAGCACGTTGCCTGACCCTCCCACGTTTCCGTAACCCTCACCAGTGCCCTAAACCTTGCCGTTCCGTAACCCTAACCCTAGCCCGGCACGGAAACGGACCACCAGCCCTACACCTTACCCCCAAGCCGTAGACTACTCCTGGCCCATACGCTGGCACTGACCCGTGGGTCAGCAAGTAGCCTGAAACTCCCACGTTTCCGTACCCTCTGCTAAGCCCTAAGCCTTGGCCTTCCCTAACTCTAACCCAAGCCCGGAACGGAATCCCACCACCAGCCCTACACCTTAATGTATGCCGTAGCCTATTCCTGGCCCGTACGCTGGCACTGACCCGTGCGTCAGCACGTAGCCTGACCCTCCCACGTTTCCGTACCCTCCCCTGTGCCCTAAGCCTTGCCGTTCCCTAACCCTAACCCTAGCCCGGAACGGAAACCCACCACCAGCCCTAAACCTTTCCCTAGGCCGTAGCCTACTCCTTGCCCGTACGCTGGCACTGACCCGTGCGTCAGCATGTAGTCTGATCCCCACACGTTTCCGTACCCTCACCTGAGCCCTAAGCCTTTCCGTTCCCTAACACTAACCCTAGCCCGGAACGGAAACCCAGCACAAGACCTACACCTTACCCTATGCCGTAGCCTACTCCTGGCCCGAACGCTGGCACTGACCTGTGCGTCAGCACGTAGCCTGACCTTCCCACATTTCCGTACCTTCACCTGTGCCGTAAGCCTTGCTGTTCCCTAACCCTAACCCTAGTACGGAACGGAAAACCACGACGAGCCCTACACCTAACCTCCAAGCCATAGCCTACTTATGGCCCGTACGCTGGCACTGACCCGTGCGTCAGCACGTAGCCTGACCCTCCCACGTTTCCGTACCATCACCTTTGCCCTAAGCCTTGCCGTTCTCTAACCCTAACCCTAGCCCGGTACAGAAACCCACCACCAGGCCTACACCTAAACCCCAAGCCGTAGCCTACTCCTGGTCGGTACGATTGCACTAACCCGTGCGTCAGCACGTAGCCTGACCCTCCCACGTTTCTGTATCCTCACCTGTGCCCTAAGCCCTGCCGTTCCCTAACCCTAACCCTAGGCCTGAACGGAAAACCACCACCAGCCCTACACTTTACCCTACGCCGTAGCCTATTCCTGGCCCGTACGCTGGCACTGACCCTTGCGTCAGCATGTAGCCTGACCCTCCCACTTTTCCGTACCCTCACCTGTGTCCTAAGCCTTGCCGTTCCCTAACCATAACCCTAGCCCAGAACGGAAACCCACCACCAGCCCTATACCTTACCCCCAAGCAGTAGCCTACTCCTGGCCTGTATGCTGGCTCTGACACACGGGTCAGCACGTAGCCTGACCCTCCCACGTTTCCGTACCCTCACCTGTGCCCTAAGCCTTTCCGTTCCATAACCCTAACCCTAGCCCGGAACGGAAACCCACCACCAGCCCTAAACCTTACCCTACGCCGTATCCTACTCCTGGACCGTACGCTGGCACTGACCCGTGCGTCAGCACCTAGCCTCACCTTCCCACATTTCCGTACCCTCACCTGTGCCCTAAGCCTTGCCGTTCCCTAACCCTAACCCTAGCCCGGAACGGAAACCCACCACCAGCCCTACACCATACCCTACACCGTAGCCTACTCTTGGCCCGTACGCTGGCACTGATCCGTGCGTCAGCATGTAGCCTGACCCTCTCACGTTTCGGTACCCTCACCTGTGCCCTAAGCTTTGACGTTCCCTAACCCTAACCCTAGCCCGGAACGCAAACCCACCACCAGCCCTACACCTTTCCCTATGCCGTAGCCTACTCCTGGCCCGTACGCTGGCACTGACCCGTGGGTCAGCACGTAGCCTGACCCTCCCACGTTTCCGTACCCTCACCTGTGCCCTAAGCCTTGCCGTTCCCTAACCCTAACCCTAGCCCGGAACAGAAACCCACCACCAGCCCTATACCTTTCCCTACGCCGTAGCTTATTCCTGGCCCGTACGCAGGCCCTGACACTTTCATCAGCACGTAGCCTGACCCTCCCACGTTTCCGTACCCTCACCTGTGCCCTAAGCCTTGCCGTTCTCTAACCCTAACCCTAGCCCGGAACGGAAACCCACCACCAGCCCTAAACCTTACCCCCAAGCCATAGCCTACTCCTGGTCCATACGCTGGCAATGACCTGTGCGTCAGCACGTAGCCTGAACTTCCCACATTACCGTACCCTCACCTGTGCCCTAAGCCTTGTCGTTCCCTAACCCTAACCCTAGTACGGAACGGAAACACACCACAAGCCCTACACCGAACCCCCAAGCCGTAGCCTACTCCTGGCCCGTACGCTGGCACTGACCCGTGCGTCAGCATGTAGCCTGACACTCCCACGTTTTCGTACCCTCATCTGTGCCCTAAGAATTGCCGTTACCTAACCCTAACCCTAGCCCAGAATGGAAAGCCACCACTAGCCCTAAACCTTTCCCTACGCCGTAGCCTACACCTGGCCCGTACGCTGGCACTGAACCATGCGTTAGCACGTAGTCTGACCCTCCCACGCTTCCGTACCCTCACCTGGGCACTAAGACTTGCCGTTTCCTAACCCTAACCCTAGCCCATGAACGGAAACCCACCACCAGCCCTACACCTTACCGTACGCCGTAGCATACTCTTGGCCCGTACGCTGGCACTGACCCGTGCGTCAGCACGTAGCCTAACCCTCTCACGTTTCCGTACCCTCACCTGTGCTGTAAGCCTTGCCATTCCCTAACCCTTACCCTAGCCCGGAACGGCAACCCACCACCAGCCGTACACCTTACCCTACGCCGTAGCCTACTCCTGGCCCGAATGCTGGCACTGACCCGTGCGTCAGCACGTAGCCAGTCCCTCCCATGTTTCCGTACCCTCACCTGTGCCCTAAGCCTTGCCGTTCCCTAACCCTAACCCTAGCCCGGAACGGAAACCCACCACCAGCCCTACACCTTACCCCCAAGCCGTAGCCTACTCCTGGCTGGTACTCTGGCACTGACCCGTGCGTCACCACGTAGCCTGACCCTCCCACGTTTCCGTAACCTCACCTGTGCCCTAAGCCTTGCCGTTCCCTAACCTTAACCCTAGCCCAGAACGGAAACCCAGCACCAGCCCTACACCTTACCCTATGCCGTAGCCTACACCTGGCCCGTTCGCGGGCACTGACCTGTGCTTCAGCACGTAGCCTGACCCTCCCATGTTACCGTACCCTCACCTGTGCCCTAAGCCTTGCCGTTCCCTAACCCTAACCCTAGCCAGGAACGGAAACACATCACCAGCCCTAAAACTTACCCACAAGCCGTACCCTATTCCTGGCCCGTACGCTGGCACTGACCCATGCGTCAGCACGTAGCCTGACCTTCCCACGTTTCCGTAACATCATCTGTGCCCTAAGCCTTGCCGTTCCCTCACCCTCACCCTAGCCAGGAACAGAAACCCATCAGCAGCCCTACACCTTACCCTACGCCGTAGCCTACTCTTGGCACGTACGCTGGCACTGACACGTGCCTCAGCACGTAGCCTGACCCTAACACGTTTCCGTACCCTCACCTGTGCCCTAAGCCTTGCCGTTCCCTAACCCTAACCCTAGTCCGGAACGGAAACCCACCACCAGCCCTAAACCTTACCCCCAAGCCGTAGCCTACTCCTGGTCCATACGCTGGCAATGACCTGTGCGTCAGCACGTAGCCTGAACTTCCCACATTACCGTACCCTCACCTGTGCCCTAAGCCTTGTCGTTCCCTAACCCTAACTCTAGTATGTAACGGAAACACACCACAAGCCCTACACCTAACCCCCAAGCCGTAGCCTACTCCTGGCCCGTACGCTGGCACTGACCCGTGTGTCAGCACGTAGCCTGACCCTCCCACGTTTCCGTACCATCACCTGTGCCCTAAGCCTTGCCGTTCCCTCACCCTCACCCTAGCCAGGAACAGAAACCCATCAGCAGCCCTACACCTTACCCTACGCCGTAGCCTACTCCTGGCACGTACGCTGGCACTGACACGTGCGTCAGCACGTAGCCTGACCCTCACCCGTTTCCGTACCCTCACCTGTGCCCTAAGCCTTGCCGTTCCCTAACCCTAACCCTAGTCCGGAGCGGAAACCCACCACCAGCCCTACAGCTTACCCCCAAGCCATAGCCTATTCCTGGCACGTACGCTGGCACTGACCCGTGCGTCAGCATGTAGCCTGACCCTCCCACGTTTCCGTACCCTCACCTGTGCCCTAAGCCTTGCCGTTCCCTAACCCTAACCCTAGCCCGGAACGGAAACCCACCACCAGCCCTACACCTAACCCCCAACCTGTAGCTTACTCCTGGCCAGTACGCTGGCACTGACCCGTGCATCATCACGTAGCCTGACCCTCCCACGTTTCCGTACCCTCACCAGTGCCCTAAGCCTTGCCGTTCCCTAACCCTAACCGTAGCCCGGAACGGAAAACCACCACCAGCCCTACACCTTACCCCCAAGCCGTTGCCTACTCCTGGCCCGTACGCTGGCACAGACCCGTGCGTCAGCACGAAGCCTGACCCTCCCACGTTTGCGGAGACTCTCCTGTGCCCTAAGCCTTGCCGTTCCCTAACCCTAACCCTAGCCCGGACCCGAAACCCACCACCAGCCCTACACCTTTCCCTACGCCGTAGCCTATTCCTGGCTCATACGCAGGCACTGACCCTGTCATCAGCAATTAGACTGACCCTCCCACGTTTCCGTACCCTCACCTGTGCCCTAAGCCTTGCCGTTCACTAACCCTAACCCTAGCCCGGAACGGAAACCCACCACCAGCCCTACACATTACTCTATGCCGTAGGCTACACCTGGCCCGTACGCGGGCACTGACCTGTGCTTCAGCACGTAGCCTGACCCTCCCATGTTACCGTACGCTCACCTGTGCCCTAAGCCTTGTCGTTGCCTAACCCTAACCCTAGCCCGGCACGGAATCTCACCACCAGCTCTACACCTTATCGTATGCCGTAGCCTAGTCCTGGCCCGTACGCTGGCACTGACCCGTGTGTCAGCATGTAGCCTGACCCAACCACGTTTCCGTAACCTCACCTGTGCCCTAAGCCTTGCCGTTCCCTAAACCTAACCCTAGCCCGGAACAGAAAACCACCACCAGCCCTACACCTTACCCCAAGCCGTAGCCTATTCCTGGCCCGTACGCAGGCACTGACCCTTTCATCAGCACGTAGCCTGACCCTCCCACGTTTCCGTACCCTCATCTGTGCCCTAAGCCTTACAGTTCCCTAACCCTAACCCTAGCCCGGAACGGAAACCCACCACCAGCCCTACACCATAACCTACGCCGTAGCCTACTCCTGGCCTGTACGGTGGCACTGATCCTTGCGTCAGCATGTAGCCTGAACCTCCCACGTTTCCGTACCCTCACCTGTGCCCTAAGCCTTGCCGTTCCGTAACCCTAACCCTAGCGCGGAACGGAAACCCACCATCAGCCCTACACCTAACCCCCAAGCCGTAGCTTACTACTGGCCAGTACGCTGGCACTGACACGTGCATCTTCACGTAGCCTGACGCTCCCACGTTGCCGTACCCTCACCTGTGCCCTAAGCCTTGCCGTTCCCTAAACCTAACCGTAGCCCGGAACGGAAACCCACCACCAGCCCTACAAGTTACCCCAAAGCCGTAGCCTATTCCTGGACCTTATGCCGGCACTGACCCGTGCATCAGCACGTAGCCTGACCCTCCCACGTTTGCGGACCATCACCTGTGCCCTAAGCCTTGCCATTCCCTAACCCTAACCCTAGCCCTGAATGGAAACCCACCACTAGCCCTAAATCTAACGCCCAAACCATAGCATACTCCTGCACCGTACGCTGGCACTGACCCGTGCGTCACAATGTAGCCTGACCCTCGCATGTTTCCGTACCCTCACCTGTGCCCTAAGCCTTGCCGTTCCCTAACCATAACACTAGCCTTGAATGGAAACCCTCCACCAGCCCTACATCTAACCCCCAAGCCGTAGCCTACTCCTGGCCGGTACGCTGGCACTGACACGTGCGTCAGCACGTACCCTGACCCTCCCACGTTTCCGTACCCTCACCTGTGCCCTAAGCTTTGCCGTTCCCTAACCCTAACCCTAGCCCGGAACAGAATCCAACCACCAGCCCTACACTTTACCCTACGCCATAGCATATTCCTGGCCCATACGATGGCACTGATCCTTGCGTCAGCACGTAGCCTAACCCTCCCAAGTTTCCGTACCCTCACCTGTGCCCTAAGCCTTGACGTTCGCTAACCCTAACCCTAGTCTGGAACAGAACCCCACCACCAACCCTACACCTTACGACCACGCCGTAGCTTACTCCTGGCCCATATGCTGGCACTGACCCGTGCGTCAGCACATAGCCTGACCCTCCCACGTTTCCGTAACCTCACCTGTGCCCTAAGCCTTGCCGTTCCCTAACCCTAACCCTAGCCCGGAACGGAAACTCACCACCAGCCCTACACCTTACCCTATGACGTAGCTTATACCTGGCCCGTACGCGGGTAATAGCCTGTGTTTCAGCACGTAGCCTGACACTACCATGTTACCGTACCCTCAGCTGTGCTCTAAGCCTTGCCGTTCCCTTACCCTAGCCCTAGCCCGGAACGGAAACCCACCACCAGCCCTAAAACTTACCCACAAGCCGTAGCCTACTCCTGGCCCGTATTCTGGCACTGACCCGTGCGTCAGCACGTTGTCTGACCCTCCCACGTTTCCGTACCCTCACCTGTGCCCTAAGCCTTGCCGTTCCCTAACCCTAACCCTAGTCCCCAACGGAAACCCACCACCAGCCCTAAACCTTACCCCCAAGCCGTAGCCTACTGCTGGCCCGTATTCTGGCACTGACACGTTCGTCAGCACGTAGCCTGACACTCCTACGTTTCCGTATCCTCACCTGTGCCCTAAGCCTTGCCTTTAACTAACCCTAACTATAGCCCGGAATGGAAACCCACCACCAACCCTACACCTTACCCTACGCCGTAGCCTACTCCTGGTCCGTACGCTGGCACTGACCCGTGTGTCAGCACCTGGCCTGACCTTCCCACATTTCCGTACACACACCTGTGCCCTACACCTTGCCGTTCCCTAACCCTAACCCTAGTACGGATCGGAAACACACCACCAGCCCTACACCTAACACCCAAGCCATAGCCTACTCCTGGCCTGTACGCTGGCACTGACCCATGCGTCAGCACGTAGCCTGACCATCCCACGTTTCCGTACCCTCACCTCGGCCCTAAGCCTTGCCGTTCCCTATCCCTAACCCTAGCCCCGAACGGAAACGAACCAGCAGCCATACACATTTCTCTACGACGTAGCCTACTCCTGGCCCATACGCTGGCATTGACACGTGCATTAGCACGTAGCCTGAACCTCCCACGTTTCCGTACCCTCAACTGTGCCCTAAGCCTTGCCGTTCCCTAACACTAACCCTAGCCCGGAACGGAAACCCACCACCAGCCCTACACATTACCCTACGCCGTAGCCTACTCCTGGCCCGTACGCTGGCACTACCCCGTGCGTCAGCACGTAGCCTGACCCTCACACGTTTCCGTACCCTCACCTGTGCCCTAAGCCTTGCCGTTCCCTAACCCTAACCCTATTCCGAAAAGGAAACACACCACCAGCCCTACAGCTTACCCCCAAGCCATAGCCTACTCCTGGCCCGTACGCTGGCACTGACCCGTGCGTCAGCATGTAGCCTGACCCTCCCACGTTTCCCTACCCTCACCTGTGCCCTATGCCTTGCCGTTCCCTAACCTTAACCCTAGCCCGGAACGGAAACCCACCACCAGCCCTACACCTTACTCTATGCCGTAGCCTACTCCTGGCCCAAACGCTAGCACTGACACTTGCGTCAGCACGTAGCCTGACCCTACCACGTTTCCGTACCCTCACCTGTGCCCTAAGCCTTGCCGTTCCCTAACCCTAACCCTAGCCCGGAACGGAAACCCACCACCAGCCCTACAGTTTACCCCCAAGCCGTAGCCTACTCCTGGCCCGTATGCTGGCACTGAAATGTGCGTCACCACATAGCCTGACCCTCCCACATTTCTGTAACCTCACCTGTGCCCTAAGCCTTGCCTTTCCCTAACCCTAACCCTAGTCCGGAACGGAAACCAACCACGAACCCTACAGCTTACCCTACGCCGTAGCCTACTCCTGGCCTGTACACTGGCACTGACCCGTGTGTCAGCACGTAGCCTGACCCTCCCACGTTTCCGTACCCTCACCTGTGCCCTAAGCCTTGCCGTTTCCTAACCCTAACCCTAGCCCAGAACAGAAACCCACCACCAGCCCCAAAACTTACCCAAAAGCCGTAGCCTACTCCTGGCCCATACGCTGGCAATGACCCGTGCGTCAGCACGTAGCCTGACCCTCCCACGTTTCCGTACCCTCACCTGTGCCATAAGCCTTGTCGTTCCCTAACCCTAACCCTAGTCCAGAACGGAAACCCACCACCAGCCCTACACCTTACCTTACGCCGTAGCCTACTCCTGGCCCGTTCGCGGGCACTGACCTCTGCTTCAGCACGTAGCCTGACCCTCCCATGTTACCGTACCCTCACCTGTGCCCTAAGCCTTGCCGTTCCCTAACCCTAACCCTAGCCCGGAACAGAAACCCACCACCAGCCCTAAACCTTACCCCCAAGGCGTAGCCTACTCCTGGCCCGTACGCTGGAACTGACCTGTGCGTCAGCACGTAGCCTGACCCTCCAACGTTTGCGGAACCTCACCTGTGCCCTAATCCTTGCCGTTCCCTAACCCTAACCCTAGCCCTGAACGGAAACCCACCACCAGCCCTAAACCTTTCCCTAAGCCGTAGCCTATTCCTGGCTCGTACGCAGGCAGTGACCCTTTCATCAGCACGTAGCCTGACCTTCCCACGTTTCCGTAACCTCACCTGTGCCCTAAGCCTTGCCGTTCACTAACCCTAACCCTAGCCCAGAACGGAAACCCACCACCAGCCCTAAACCTTACCCCCAAGCCGTAGCCTACTCCTGGTCCATATGCTGGCACTGACCCGTGCGTCAGAACGTATCCTGACACTGCCACGTTGCCGTACCCTCACCTGGGCCTTAAGCCATGCCGTTCCCTAACCCTAAACCTAGCCCAGAACGGAAACCCACCACCTGCCCTACACCTTACCCAACGCCGTAGCCTACTCCTGGCCTGTACGCTTGCAATGACCCGTGCGTCTGCACGTAGCCTGACCCTCCCACGTTTCCATACCCTCACCTGTGCCCTAAGCCTTGCCGTTCCCTAACCCTAACCGTAGCCCGGAACGAAAACCCACCACCAGCCCTACACCTTACCTTACGCCGTAGCCTACTCCTGGCCCATATGCTGGCAATGACCCGTGCATCAGTACGTAGCCTGACCCTCCCACGTTTCCGTAAGCTCACCTGTGCCCGAAGCCTTGACGTTTCCTAACCCTAACCCTAGCCCGCAATGGACACCCAACACCAGCCCTAGACCTTAGCCTACCACGTAGCCTACTCCATGTCCGTATGCTGGCACTGACCCGTGCGTCAGCAAGTAGCCTGACCCTCCCACGTTTCCGTTCCCTCACCTGTGCCCTAAGCCTTGCCGTTCCCTAACCCTAACCGTACCCCGCAAAGAAAACCCACCAACAGCCCTACACGTTACCCTACACCGTAGCCTACTCCTGGCCCGTACGCTGGCACTGACCCATGCATCAGTACGTAGCCTGACCCTCCCACGTTTCCATACCCTCACCTGTGCCCTAAGCCTTGACGTTCCCTAACCCTAACCCTACCCCGGAACGGAAACCCACCACCAGCCCTACACCTAACCTCCATGCCATAGCCTACTCATAGCCCGTACGCTAGCACTGACCCGTGCGTCAGCAGGTATCATGACCCTCCCACGTTTCCGTACCCTCACCTGTGCACTAAGCCTTGCCGTGCCCTAACCATAACCCTAGCCCGGAACGGAAACACACCACCAGCCCTACACCTAACCCCGAAGCCGTAGCCTACTCCTGGCCGGTACGCTGGCACTGACACGTGCGTCAGCACGTAGCCTGACTCTCCCACGTTTCTGTACCCTAACCTGTGCCCTAAGCCTTGCCGTTCACTAACCCTAACCCTAGCCCGGAACGGAAACCCACCACCAGCCCTACACGTTACCCTACGCCGTAGCCTACTCTTGGCCTGTACGGTGGCACTGACCCTTGCGTCAGCATGTAGCCTGACCCTCCCAAGTTTCCGTACCCTCAGCTGTGCCCTAAGCCTTGCCGTTCCATAACCCTAACCCTAGCCCGGAACGGAAACCCACCACCAGCCCTGCACCTTTCCCCCAAGCCGTAGCCTAATCCTGGCCCGTTCGGTGGCACTAACATGAGCATCAGCAAGTAGACTGACCCTCCCACGTTTCCGTACCCTCACCCGTGCCCTAAGCCTTGCCGTTCCGTAGCCCTAAACCTAGCCCGGAACGGAAACACACCACCTGCCCTACACCTTACCACCAAGCCGTAGACTACTCCTGGACCATATGTTGGCACTGACCCGTGCGTCAGCACGTAGCATGACCCTCCCACGTTTCCGTACCCTCACCTGTGCCCTACGCCTTGCCGTTCCCTAACCCTTACCCTAGCCCGGAACGGAAACCCACAACCAGCCCTACAAATTACCCTATGCTGTAGCCTACACCTGGCCCGTACGCGGGCACTCACCCATGCGTCAGAACATAGCCTGACCCTCCCACGTTTCCGTACCCTCACCTGTGCCCTAAGCCTTGCCGTTCTCTAACCCTAACCCTACCCCGGAACGGAAAGCCACCACCAGCCCTATAGCTTAGCCACAAGCCGTAGCCTACTCCTGACCCGTACGCTGGCACAGACCCGTGCGTCAGCACGTAGCCTGACCCTCCCTCGTTTCCGTACCCTCACCTGTGCCCTAAGCCTTGCCGTTCCCTAACCCTAACAGTAGCCCGAAACGGAAACCCACCACCAGCCCTACACCATACCCTACGCCGTAGCCTACTCCTGGCCCGTACGCTGGCACTGACCCGTGCGTCAGCATGTAGCCTGACCCTCCCACGTTACCATACCCTCACCTGTGCCCTAAGCCTTGCCGTTCCCTAACCCTAACCCTAGCCCGGAACGGAAACCCACCACCAGCCCTACAGTTTACCCCCAAGCCGTAGCCTACTCCTGGCCCGTATGCTGGCACTGAAACGTGCGTCACCACATAGCCTGTCCCTCCCACGTTTCTGTAGCCTCACCTGTGCCCTAAGCCTTGCCTTTCCCTAACCCTAACCCTAGTCCGGAACGGAAACCCACCACGAACCCTACAGCTTACCCTACGCCGTTGCCTACTCCTGGCCTGTACACTGGCACTGACCCGTGTGTCAGCACGTAGCCTGACCCTCCCACGTTTCCGTACCCTCACCTGTGCCCTAAGCCTTGCCGTTTCCTAACCCTAACCCTAGCCCAGAACAGAAACCCACCACCAGCCCCAAAACTTACCAAAAAGCCGTAGCCTACTCCTGGCCCATACGCTGGCAATGACCCGTGCGTCAGCACGAAGCATGACCCTCCCACGTTTCCGTACCCTCACCTGTGCCATAAGCCTTGCCGTTCCCTAACCCTAACCCTAGCCCAGAACGGAAACCCACCACCAGCCCTAGACATTACCCTCCGGCGTAGCCTACTCCTGGCCTGTATGCTGGCACTGACCCGTGCGTCAGCACGTAGCCTGACCCTCCCACGTTTCCGTACCCTCACCTGAGCACTAAGCCTTGCCGTTCCGTAACCCTAACCCTAGCCCAGAATGGAAACCCACCACCAGCCCTAAACCTTAACCCCAAGCCGTAGCCTACTCCTGGCCCGTACTCTGGCACTGACACGTGCGTCAGCAAGTAGCCTGACCCTCCCACGTTTCAGGGCCCTCAACTGTGCCCTAAGCCTGGCCGTTCCTAACACTAACCCTAGCCCAGAACGGAAAGCCACCACCAGCTCTACACCTTACCCACAAGCCGTAGTCTACTCCTGGCCTGTATGCTGACACTGACCCGTGCGTCAGCACGTAGCCTGACACTCCCAAGTTTCCGTACCCTCACCTGTCCCCTAAGCCTTGCCGTTCCCTAACCCTAACCCTAGTCGGAACGGAAAACCACCACCAGCCCTACACCTCACCATATGTCGTAGCCTAAACCTGGCCCGTACGCGGGCACTGACCCGTGCGTCAGCACGTAGCCTGACCCTCCCACGTTTCCGTACCCTCACCTGTGCCGTAAGCCTTCCGTTCCCTAACCCTAAACCTAGCCCCGAACGGAAACCCACCACCAGCTCTAAACCTTACCCACAAGCTGTAGCCTACTCCTGGCCCGTACACTGGCACTGACACGTGCGTCAGCCCGTAGCCTGACCCTCCCACGTTTCCGTACACTCACATGTGCCCTAAGCTTTGCCGTTCCGTAACCCTAACCCTAGCCCGGAACGGAAATGGACCACCAGCCGTACTTCTTACCCCCAAGCCCTAGACTACTCCTGGCCCATACGCTGGCACTGACTCGTGGGTCAGCAAGTAGCCTGACCCTCCCACGTTTCCGTACCCTCACCTGTGCCCTAAGCCTTGCCGTTCCCTAACCCTAACCCTAGCCCGGAACGGAAACCCACCACCTGCCCTAAACCTTTCCCTACGCCGTAGCCTACTCCTGGCCCGTACGATGGCACTGACCCGTGCGTCAGCACGTAGCCTGACCCTACCACGTTTCTGTACCCTCACCTGTGCCCTAAGCCTTGCCGTTCCCTAACCCTAACCCTAGCCCGGAATGGAAACACTCCACCAGCCCTAAAACTTACCCCCATGCCATAGCCTACTCCTGGCCCGTACGCCGGCACTGACCCGTAAGTCAGCACGTAGCCTGACCCTCCCACGATTCCGTACCCTCACCTGGGCCCTAAGCCTTACCGTTCCCTCACCCTAACCCTAGCCAGGAACGGAAACCCACCAGCAGCCCTAAACCTTACCATACGCCGTAGCCTACTCCTGGCCCGTACGATGGCACTGACTCATGTGTCAGCATATAGCCTGAACCTCCCACGTTTCCGTACCCTCACCTGTGCCCTAAGCCTTGCCGTTCCCTAACCCTAACCCTAGCCCCGAACGGAAACCCAACACCAGCCCTACACCTAACCCCCAAGCCGTAGCCTACTCCTGGCTGGTACGCTGGCACTGACCCGTGCATCGACACATAGCCTGACCCTCCCCCGTTTCCGTACCCTCACCTGTGCTCTAAGCCTTGCCGTTCCCTAACCCTAACCCTAGACATGAACGGAAACCCACAACCAGCACTACACCTTAACCCCAAGCCGTAGGCTACTCCTGGACCTTACGCTGGCACTGACCCGTGCGTAAGCACGTAGCCTGACCCTCCCACGTTTGCGAACCCTCACCTGTGCCCTAAGCCTTGCCATTCCCTAACCCTAACCCTAGCCCGGAACGGAAACCCACCACCAGCCCTACACCTTTCCCTACGCCGTAGCCTATTCCTGGCCCATACGCAGGCACTGACCCTTTCATCAGCACGTAGCCTGATCCTCCCACGTTTCCGTACCCTCACCTGTGCCCTAAGCCTTGCCGTTCCCTAACCCTAACCCTAGCCCGGAACGGAAACCCAACACCAGCCCTAAACCTTACCCCCAAGCCGTAGCCTACTCCTGGTCCATACGCTGGCACTGACCTGTGCGTCAGCACGTAGCCTGAACTTCCCACATTACCGTACCCTCACCTGTGCCCTAAGCCTTGCCGTTCCCTAACCCTAACCCTAGTACGGAACGGAAACACACCACAAGCCCTACACCTAACCCCCAAGCCATAGCCTAATGCTGGCCCGTACGCTGGCACTGACCCGTGCGTCAGCACGTAGCCTGCCCCTCCCACGTTTCCGTACCCTCACGTGTGCCCTAAGCCTTGCTGTTCCCTAACACTAACCCTAGCCTGGAACGGAAACCCACCACCAGCCCTACACCTAACCACAAAGCCGTAGCCTACTCCTGGCCCGTACGCTGGCACTGACCCGTGCGTCAGCACGTAGCCTGACCTTCCCACATTTCCGTACCCTCACCTGTTCCCTAAGCCTTGCTGTTCCCTAACGCTATCCGTAGTACGGAAAGGAAACCCTCCACCAGCCCTAGACCTAACGCCCAAGCCATAGCCTACTCCTGGCCCGTATGCTGGCACTCACCCGTGCGGCAGCACGTAGCCTGACCCTCCCACGTTTCCATACGCTCACCTGTGCCCTAAGCCTTAACGTTCCCTAACCCTAACCCTAGCCCAGAATGGAAACACACCATCAGCCCTACACCTAACCCCGAAGCCTTACCCTACTCCTGGCTGGTATGCTGGCACTGACACGTGCGTCAGCACGTAGCCTGACCCTTACACTTTTCTTTACCCTCACCTGTGCCCTAAGCCTTGCCGTTCCCTAACACTAACCCTAGCCCAGAACAGAAACCCACCACCAGGCCTAAACTCTACCCTACGCCGTAGCCTATTCCTGGCCCGTACGCTGGCACTGACCCATGCGTCAGCACGTAGCCTGACCCTCCCACGTTTCCGTACCCTCACCTGTGCCTAAGACTTGACGTTCCCTAAACCTAACCCTAGCCCGGAACAGAGACCCACCACCAGCCCTACACCTTACCACCACGCCGTAGCCTGCTCCTGGCCCATATGCTGGCACTGAGCCGTGTGTCAGCACGTAGCCTGACCCTCCCACGATTCCGTGACCTCACCTGTGCCCTAAGCCTTGCCGTTCCCTAATCCTAATCCTAACCCGGAACGGAAACCCACCCCCAGCCCTACACCTTACTCTATGCCGTAGCCTAAACCTGGACCGTACGCGGGCACTGACCTGTGCTTCAGCATGTAGCCTGACCCTCCCATGTTACCGTACCCACACCTGTGCCCTAAGGCTTGTCGTTCCCTAACTCTAACCCTAGCCCGGAATGGAAACCCACCACCAGCCCTAATCCTAACCCACAAGCCGTGGCTTACTCCTGGCCCGTACGCTGGCACTGACCGTGCGTCAGCACGTAGCCTGACCCTCCCACGTTTCCGTACCCTCACCTGTGCCCTAAGCCTTGCCGTTCCCTAACCCTAACCCTAGCCCGGAACGGAAACCCACCACCAGCCCTAAAACTTACCCACAAGCCGTAGCCTACACCTGGCCCGTACACTGGCACTGACCCGTGCGTCAGCACGTAGCCTGACCCTCCCACTTTCCTGTACCCTTACCTGAGCCCTAAGACTTGCCGTTCCCTAACCCTAACCCTAGACCGGAACGGAATCCCACCAGCAGCCCTACACCTTACCATATGCCGTAGCCTACTCCTGGCCGGTACGCTGCCACTGAGCCGTGCATCAGCACGTAGCCTGACCCTCCCACGTTTCTGTACCCTCAGCTGTGCCCTAAGCCTTGCCGTTCCCTAACCCTAACCCTAGCCCCTGAACGGAAACACACCACCAGCCCTACACCTTACCCCCAAGCCGTAGCCTACTCCTGGCCCGTACGCTGGCACTGACCCGTGCGTCAGCACGTAGCCTGACCCTCCCACGTTTCCGTACCCTCACCTGTGAGCTAAGCCTTGCTGTTCCCTAACACTAACCCTAGCCTGGAATGGAAACCCACCACCAGCCCTACACCTAACCACCAAACCGTAGCCTACTCCTGGCCGGTACGCTGGCACTGACACGTGCGTCATCACGTAGCCTGAACCTCCCTCGTTTCCGTACCCTCACGTGTGCCCTAAGCTTTGCCGTTCCCTAACCCTAACTGTAGCCCGGAACGGAAACCCACCAACAGCCCTACACCTTACCCCCAACTGTAGCCTACTCCTGGTCCATACGCTGGCACTGACCCATGCGTCAGAACGTATCCTTAAACTGCCACGTTGCTGTACCCTCACCTGTGCCCTAAACCTTGCCATTCCCTAACCCTAACCCTAGCCCGGAACGGAAACACACCACAAGCCCTACAACTTACCCCCAAGCCATAGCCTACTCGTGGTCCATACGCTGGCACTGACCTGTGCGTCAGCATGTAGCCTGACCTTCCCACGTTACCGTAACGTCACCTGTGCCCTAAGCCTTGCCGTTCCCTAACCCTAACCCTAGTACGGGACAGAAACACACCACAAGCCCTACACCTAACCCACAATCCATAGCCTACTCCTGGCCCATACGCAGGCACTGACCCGTGTGTCAGCACGTAGCCTGACCCTCCCACGTTTCTGTACCATCACCTCTGCCCTAAGCCTTGCCGTTCCCTCACCCTCACCCTAGCCAGGAATAGAAAGCCTCCAGCAGCCCTACACCTTACCCTACGCCGTAGCCTACTCCTGGCCCGTACGCTGGCACTGACACGTGCGTCAGCACGTAGCCTTACCCTCCCACTTTTCCGTACCCTCACCTGGCCCTAAGCCTTGCCTTTCCCTAACACTAACCCTAGCCTGGAACAGAAACCCACCACCAGCCCTAAACCTTACCCTACGCTGTAGCCTACTCCTGGCCCGTACGCTGGCACTGACCCGTTCGTCAGCACGTAGCCTGAACCTCCCACGTTTCCGTACCCTCACCTGGGCCCTAAGCATTGCCGTTCCCTAAAACTAACCCTAACCCGGAAAGGAAACCCACCACCAGCCCTACACCTTACCGTACGCCCTCGCCTACTCCTGGCCCGTACACTGGCACTGACATGTGCGTCAGCACTTAGCCTGACCTTACCACATTTCCGTACCCTCACCTGTGACCTAAGGCTTGCCGTTACCTAACCCTAACACTAGTACGGAACGGAAACCCACCACCAGCCCTAAATCTAACGCCCAAACCATAGCCTACTCCTGCACCATACGCTGGCACTGACACGTGCGTCACCATGTAGCCTGACCCTCGCACGTTTCCGTACCCTCACCTGTGCCCTAAGCCTTGCCGTTCCCTAACCATAACCCTAGCCTTGAATGGAAACCCGCCACCAGCCCTACATCTAACCCCCAAGTCGTAGCCTACTCCTGGCCGGTATGCTGGCACTGACACGTGCGTCAGCACGTACCCTGACCCTCCCACGTTTCCGTACCCTCACCTGTGCCCTAAGCCTTGCCGTTCCCTAACCCTAACCGTAGCCCGGAACAGAATCCAACCACCAGCCCTACACTTTACTCTACGCTGTAGCATATTCCTGGCCCATACGCTGGCACTGATCCTTGCGTCAGCACGTAGCCTGACCTTCCCAAGTTTCCGTACCCTCACCTGTGCCCTAAGCCTTGATGTTCGCTAACCCTAACCCTAGCCCGGAACAGAAACCCACCACCAGCCCTACAACTTACCACCATGCCGTAGCCTAATCCTGGCCCATATGCTGGCACTGACCCGTGCGTCAGCACATAGCCTGACCCTCACACGTTTCCGTAACCTCACCTGTGCCCTAAGCCTTGCCGTTCCCTAACCCTAACCCTAGCCCGGAACGGAAACCCACCACCAGCCCTAAACCTTACCCTATGACGTAGCCTATACTTGGCCCGTACGCGGGTAATAGCCTGTGCTTCAGCACGTAGCCTGACACTACCATGTTACCGTACCCTCAGCTGTGCTCTAAGCCTTGCCGTTCCCTTACCCTAACCCTAGCCCGGAACGGAAACCCACCACCAGCCCTAAAACTTACCCACAAGCCGTAGCCTACTCCTGGCCCGTACGCTGGCACTGACACGTGCGTCAGCACGTAGCCTGACCCACCCACGTTTCCGTACCATCACCTGTGCCCTAAGCCTTGCCGTTCCCTAACCCTAACCCTAGCCCGGAACGGAAACCCACCACCAGCACTAAACCTTACCCTACGCCGTAGCCTATTCCTGGCCCGTACGCTGGCACTGACCCGTGCGTCAGCACGTAGCCTGACCCTCCCACGTTTCCGTACCCTCACATGTGCCCTAAGCCTTGCCGTTCCCTAACCCTAACCCTAGCCCGGAACGGAAACCCACCACCAGCCCTACACTCTATCCAACGCCGTAGCCTATAACTGGCCCGTACGCTGGCACTGATCCGTGCGTCAGCACGTAGCCTGACCCTCCAACGTTTCCGTACCCTCACCTGTGCCCTAAGCATTGACGTTCGCTAACCCTAACCCTAGCCCAGAACGGAAACCCACCACCAGCCCTACACTAACCCCCAAGCCGTAGCCTATTCCTGGCCGGTACGATGGCACTGACCCGTGCGTCAGCACGTAGCCTGACCCTCCCACGTTTCCATACCCTCACCTGGGCCCTAAGCCTTGCCTTTCCCTAACCCTAACCCTAGCCCGGAACGGAAACCCACCACCAGCCCTAGACCTTAACCTATGCCGTAGCCTACTCCTGGCCTGTACGCTGGCACTGATCCATGCGTCAGCACGTAGCCTGACGCTCCCACGTTTCCGTAACCCTCACCAGTGCCCTAAGCCTTGCCGTTCCGTAAGCCTAACCCTAGCCCGGCACGGAAACGGACCAACAGCCCTACATCTTACCCCCAAGCCGTAGACTACTCTTGGCCCATACGCTGGCACTGACCGGTGGGTCAGCAAGTAGCCTGACCCTCCCACGTTTCCGTACCCTCACCTGTGCCCTAAGCCTTGCCGTTCCCTAACCCTAAACCTAGCACTGAACGGAAACCCACCTCCAGCCCTATACCTTACCCTGCGCTGTAGCCTACTGCTGGCCCGTATGCTGGCACTGACCCATGCGTAAGCACGTAGCCTGACCCTCCCACGTTTCCGTACCCTCACCTGTGACCTAAGCCTTGACATTCCCTAACCATAACCCTAGCCCAGAACGGAAAACCACCACCAGCCCTAGACCTTACCCTACGGCGTAGCCTACTCCTGGCCTGTACGCTGACACTGACACGTGCGTCAGCACGTAGCCTGACCCTCCCACGTTTCCGTACCCTCACCTGTGCCCTAAGCTTTTTCGTTCCCTAACCCTAACCCTAGCCCGGAACGGAAACCCACCACCAGCCCTAAACCTTTCCCTACGCCGTAGCCTACTCCTGGCCCGTATGCTGGCACTGACCCGTTCGTCAGCATGTAGACTGACACCCCACGTTTCCATACCCTCACCTGGGCCCTAAACCTTGCCGTTCCCTAACACTAACCCTAGCCCGGAATGGAAACCCACCACCAGCCCTAAAACTTACCCCCATGCCATAGCCTACTCCTGGCCCGTACACAGGCACTGACCCGTGCGTCAGCACGTAGCCTGACCCTCCCACTTTTCCGTACCCTCTGCTAAGCCCTAAGCCTTGGCCTTCCCTAACTCTAACCCAAGCCCGGAACGGAATCCCACCACCAGCCCTACACATTAATGTATGCCGTAGCCTATTCCTGGCCCGTACGCTGGCACTGACCCGTGCGTCAGCACGTAGCTTGACCTTCCCACGTTTCCGTACCCTCACCTGTGCCCTAAGCCTTGCCGTTCCCTAACCCTAACCCTAGCCCGGAATGGAAACCCACCACCAGCCCTAAACCTTTCCCTACGCCGTAGCCTACTCCTGGCCCATACGCTGGCACTGACCCGTGCGTCAGCATGTAGTCTGACCCCCACACGTTTCCGTACCCTCACCTGGGCCCTAAGCCTTGCCGTTCCCTAACCCTAACCCTAGCCCGGAACGGAAACCCACCACAAGCCCTACACCTTACCCTATTCCGTAGCCTACTCCTGGCCCGAACGCTGGCACTGACACGTGCGTCAGCATGTAGCCTGACCATCCCACGTTTCCGTACCCTCACATGTGCCCTAAGCCTTGCCATTCCCTAACCCTAACCCTAGCCCGGAACGGAAACCCACCACCAGCCCTACAACTTACCCTATGCTGTAGCCTACACCTGGCCCGTACGTGGGCACTGACCTGTGCTTCAGTACGTAGCCTGACCCTCCCATGTTACCGTATGCTCACCTGTGCCCTAAGCCTCGCCGTTCCCTAACCCTAACCCTAGACCGGCACGGAATCCCACCACCAGCCCTACACCTTATCGTATGCTGTAGCCTAGTCCTGGCCCGTACGCTGGCACTGACCCGTGCGTCAGCTTGTAGCCTGACTCTCCCACGTTTCCGTAACCTCACCTGTGCCCTAAGCCTTGCCGTTCCCTAACCCTTACCCTAGCCCGGAACGGAAAACCACCACCAGCCCTAAACCTTACCCACAAGCCGTAGCCTACTCCTGGCCCGTACACTGGCACTGACACGTGCGTCAGCACGTAGCCTGACCCTCCCACTTTTCTGTACCCTTACCTGAGCCCTAAGTCTTGCCGTTCCCTAACCCTAAACCTAGCCCGGAATGGAATCCCACCACCAGCCCTACACCTTACCATATGCCGTAGACTATTCCTGACCGGTACGGTGCCACTGGGCCGTGCATCAGCACGTAGCCTGACCCGCAAACGTTTCCGTACCCTCAGGTGTGCCCTACGCCTTGCCGTTCCCTAACCCTAACCCTAGCCCGGAACGTAAACCCACCACCAGCCCTACACCTTACCCTATGCTGTAGCCTACACCTGGCCCGTATGTGGGCACTGACGCGTGCGTCAGCACGTAGCCTGACCCTCCCACGTTTCCGTACCCTCACCTGTGCCCTAAGCCTTGCCGTTCCCTAAGCCTAACCCTAGCCCGGAACGCAAACCCACCACCAGCCCTATACCTTTCCCTATGCCGTAGCCTACTCCTGGCCCGTACGCTGGCACTGAACAGTGCGTCATCACGTAGCCTGACCCTCCCACTTTTCTGTACCCTCACCTGTGCCCTAAGCCTTGCCGTTCCCTTACCCTAGCCCTAGCCCGGAACGGAAACACACCACCAGCCCTACTCCTTAGCCTATGCCGTAGCCTACTCCTTGCCTGTACACTGGCACTGACCCGTGCGTCAGCACGTAGCCTGACCCTCCCACGTTTCCGTACCCTCACCTGTGCCCTAAGGCTTGCCGTTCCTTAACCATAACCTTAACCCGGAACGGAAACCCACCACCATCCCTAAACCTTTCCCTACTGGGTAGCCTACTCCTCGCCCATACGCTCGCACTGACCCGTGCGTCAGCATGGAGTTTGACCATTCCACGTTTCCGTACCCTCACCTGGGCCCTAAGCCTTGCCATTCCCTAACACTAACCCTAGCCCTGAACGGAAACCCACAACCAGCCCTACACCGTACCCTATGCCGTAGCCACACCTGGCCCATACGCGGGCACTGACCTGTGCTTCAGCACGTAGCCTGAACCTCCCACGTTTGCGGACCCTCACCTGTGCCCTAAGCCTTGCCATTCCCTAACCCTAACCCTAGCCCGGAACGGAAACCCACCACCAGCCCTACAATTTACCCCCAAGCCGTAGCCTACTCCTGGTCCATACGCTGGCACTGACCCGTGCGTCAGAACGTATCCTGACCCTGCCACGTTGCCGTACCCTCACATGTGCCCTAAAGCTTGCCGTTCCGTAACCCTAACCCTAGCCCGGAACGGAAACCCACCACAAGCCCTACACCTTACCCCCAAGCCGTAGCCTACTCGTGGTCCATACGCTGGCAATGACCTGTGCGTCAGCACGTAGCCTGACCTTCCCACGTTACCGTAACGTCACCTGTGCCCTAAGACTTCCTCTTCCCTAACACTAACCCTAGCCCGGAACGGAAACCCTCCACCAGCCCTACAACTAACCCCCAAGCCGTAGCCTACTCCTGGCCGGTTCGTTGGCACTGACCCGTGCGTCAGCATGTAGCCTGACCCTCCCACGTTTCCATACCCTCACCTGTGCCCTAAGCCTTGCCGTTCCCTAACCCTTCCACTAGCCCGGAACGGATACCCACCACCAGCCCTACACCTTACCCCCAAGCCGTAGCCTAATCCTGGCCCATATGCTGGCACTGACCCGTGCGTCAGCACGTAGCGTGACCCTCCCACGTTTCCGTACCCTCACCTGTGCCCTAAGCCTTGCCGTTTCCTCACCCTAACCCTAGCCCGAAACGTAAACCCACCACCAGCCCTACACCTTACCCTATGCTGTAGCCTACACCTGGCCCGTATGCGGGCACTGACACGTGCGTCAGCACGTAGCCTGACCCTCCCACGTTTCCGTACCCTCACCTGTACCCTAAGCCTTGCCGTTCCCTAACCCTAACCCTAGCCCGGAACGGAAACCCACCACCAGCCCTAAACCTTACCCACAAGCCGTAGCCTACACCTGGCCCGTACACTGGCACTGACCCGTGCGTCAGCACGTAGCCTGACCCTCCCACTTTACTGTACCCTTACCTGAGCCCTAAGACTTGCCGTTCCCTAACCCTAACCCTAGACCGGAACGGAATCCCACCAGCAGCCCTACACCTTACCATATGCCGTAGCCTACTCCTGGCCGGTACGCTGCCACTGAGCCGTGCATCATCACGTAGCCTGACCCTCCCACGTTTCTGTACCCTTAGCTGTGCCCTAAGCCTTGCCGTTCCCTAACCCTAAACCTAGCCCAGAACGGAAACACACCACCAGCCCTACACCTTACCCCCAAGCCGTAGCCTACTCCTGGCCCGTACGCTGGCACTGACCCGTGCGTCAGCACGTAGCCTGACCCTCCCACGTTTCCGTACCCTCACCTGTGAGCTAAGCCTTGCTGTTCCCTAACACTAACCCTAGCCTGGAATGGAAACCCACCACCAGCCCTACACCTAACCACCAAACCGTAGCCTACTCCTGGCCGGTACGCTGGCACTGACACGTGCGTCATCACGTAGCCTGAACCTCCCTCGTTTCCGTACCCTCACGTGTGCCCTAAGCTTTGCCGTTCCCTAACCCTAACTGTAGCCCGGAACGGAAACCCACCAACAGCCCTACACCTTACCCCCAACTGTAGCCTACTCCTGGTCCATACGCTGGCACTGACCCATGCGTCAGAACGTATCCTGAAACTGCCACGTTGCTGTACCCTCACCTGTGCCCTAAACCTTGCCATTCCCTAACCCTAACCCTAGCCCGGAATGGAAACACACCACAAGCCCTACACCTTACCCCCAAGCCATAGCCTACTCGTGGTCCATACGCTGGCACTGACCTGTGCGTCAGCATGTAGCCTGACCTTCCCACGTTACCGTAACGTCACCTGTGCCCTAAGCCTTGCCGTTCCCTAACCCTAACCCTAGTACGGGACAGAAACACACCACAAGCCCTACACCTAACCCACAATCCATAGCCTACTCCTGGCCCATACGCAGGCACTGACCCGTGTGTCAGCACGTAGCCTGACCCTCCCACGTTTCTGTACCATCACCTCTGCCCTAAGCCTTGCCGTTCCCTCACCCTCACCCTAGCCAGGAATAGAAAGCCTCCAGCAGCCCTACACCTTACCCTACGCCGTAGCCTACTCCTGGCCCGTACGCTGGCACTGACACGTGCGTCAGCACGTAGCCTTACCCTCCCACTTTTCCGTACCCTCACCTGGCCCTAAGCCTTGCCTTTCCCTAACACTAACCCTAGCCCGGAACGGAAACCCACCACCAGCCCTAAACCTTACCCTACGCTGTAGCCTACTCCTGGCCCGTACGCTGGCACTGACCCGTTCGTCAGCACGTAGCCTGAACCTCCCACGTTTCCGTACCCTCACCTGGGCCCTAAGCATTGCCGTTCCCTAAAACTAACCCTAACCCGGAAAGGAAACCCACCACCAGCCCTACACCTTACCGTACGCCCTCGCCTACTCCTGGCCCGTACACTGGCACTGACATGTGCGTCAGCACTTAGCCTGACCTTACCACATTTCCGTACCCTCACCTGTGACCTAAGGCTTGCCGTTACCTAACCCTAACACTAGTACGGAACGGAAACCCACCACCAGCCCTAAATCTAACGCCCAAACCATAGCCTACTCCTGCACCATACACTGGCACTGACACGTGCGTCACCATGTAGCCTGACCCTCGCACGTTTCCGTACCCTCACCTGTGCCCTAAGCCTTGCCGTTCCCTAACCATAACCCTAGCCTTGAATGGAAACCCGCCACCAGCCCTACATCTAACCCCCAAGTCGTAGCCTATTCCTGGCCGGTATGCTGGCACTGACACGTGCGTCAGCACGTACCCTGACCCTCCCACGTTTCCGTACCCTCACCTGTGCCCTAAGCCTTGCCGTTCCCTAACCCTAACCGTAGCCCGGAACAGAATCCAACCACCAGCCCTACACTTTACTCTACGCTGTAGCATATTCCTGGCCCATACGCTGGCACTGATCCTTGCGTCAGCACGTAGCCTGACCTTCCCAAGTTTCCGTACCCTCACCTGTGCCCTAAGCCTTGATGTTCGCTAACCCTAACCCTAGCCCGGAACAGAAACCCACCACCAGCGCTACAACTTACCACCATGCCGTAGCCTAATCCTGGCCCATATGCTGGCACTGACCCGTGCGTCAGCACATAGCCTGACCCTCACACGTTTCCGTAACCTCACCTGTGCCCTAAGCCTTGCCGTTCCCTAACCCTAACCCTAGCCCGGAACGGAAACCCACCACCAGCCCTAAACCTTACCCTATGACGTAGCCTATACTTGGCCCGTACGCGGGTAATAGCCTGTGCTTCAGCACGTAGCCTGACACTACCATGTTACCGTACCCTCAGCTGTGCTCTAAGCCTTGCCGTTCCCTTACCCTAACCCTAGCCCGGAACGGAAACCCACCACCAGCCCTAAAACTTACCCACAAGCCGTAGCCTACTCCTGGCCCGTACGCTGGCACTGACACGTGCGTCAGCACGTAGCCTGACCCACCCACGTTTCCGTACCATCACCTGTGCCCTAAGCCTTGCCGTTCCCTAACCCTAACCCTAGCCCGGAACGGAAACCCACCACCAGCACTAAACCTTACCCTACGCCGTAGCCTATTCCTGGCCCGTACGCTGGCACTGACCCGTGCGTCAGCACGTAGCCTGACCCTCCCACGTTTCCGTACCCTCACATGTGCCCTAAGCCTTGCCGTTCCCTAACCCTAACCCTAGCCCGGAACGGAAACCCACCACCAGCCCTACACTCTATCCAACGCCGTAGCCTATAACTGGCCCGTACGCTGGCACTGATCTGTGCGTCAGCACGTAGCCTGACCCTCCAACGTTTCCGTACCCTCACCTGTGCCCTAAACATTGACGTTCGCTAACCCTAACCCTAGCCCAGAACGGAAACCCACCACCAGCCCTACACTACCCCCCAAGCCGTAGCCTATTCCTGGCCGGTACGATGGCACTGACCCGTGCGTCAGCACGTAGCCTGACCCTCCCACGTTTCCGTACCCTCACCTGGGCCCTAAGCCTTGCCTTTCCCTAACCCTAACCCTAGCCCGGAACGGAAACCCACCACCAGCCCTAGACCTTAACCTATGCCGTAGCCTACTCCTGGCCTGTACGCTGGCACTGATCCATGCGTCAGCACGTAGCCTGACGCTCCCACGTTTCCGTAACCCTCACCAGTGCCCTAAGCCTTGCCGTTCCGTAAGCCTAACCCTAGCCCGGCACGGAAACGGACCACCAGCCCTACATCTTACCCCCAAGCCGTAGACTACTCTTGGCCCATACGCTGGCACTGACCGGTGGGTCAGCAAGTAGCCTGACCCTCCCACGTTTCCGTACCCTCACCTGTGCCCTAAGCCTTGCCGTTCCCTAACCCTAACCCTAGCCCGAAACGGAAAACCACCACCAGCCCTACAACTTACCCCCAAGCCGTAGCCTACTCCTGGTCCGTACACTGGCACTGACCCGTGCGTCAGCACGTAGCCTGACCCTCCCTCCTTTCCGTACCCTCAACTGTGCCCTAAACCTTGCCTTTCCCTAACCCTAACCCTAGCCCAGAATGGAAACCCACCACCAGCCCTAGACCATTCCCTACGCCGTAGCCTAATCCAGGCCCATACGCTGGCACTGACCCATGCGTCAGCATGTAGCCTGACCCTCCCACGTTTCCGTACCCTCACCTGTGCCCTATGCCTTGCCGTTCCCTAACCCTAACCCTAGCACAGAACGGAAACCCACCTCCAGCCCTACACCTTACCCTATGCCGTAGCCTACACCTGGCCCGTACGTTGGCACTGACCCGTGCGTCAGCACGTGGCCTGACCCGCCCACGTTTCCGTACCCTCACCTGTGCCCTAAGCCTTGACGTTCCCTTACCCTAACCCTAGCCCTGAACGGAAAGCCACCACCAGCCCTACAACTTACCCCCAAGCTCTAGCCTACTCCTGGCCCGTATGCTGGCACTGACCCGTGCGTCAGCACGTAGCCTGACCCTCCCAAGTTTCCGTACCCTCACATGTGCCCTATGCCTTGCCGTTCCCTAACCCTAACCCTAGCACTGAACGGAAACCCACCTCCAGCCCTATACCTTACCCTGCGCTGTAGCCTACTGCTGGCCCGTATGCTGGCACTGACCCATGCGTAAGCACGTAGCCTGACCCTCCCACGTTTCCGTACCCTCACCTGTGACCTAAGCCTTGACATTCCCTAACCATAACCCTAGCCCAGAACGGAAAACCACCACCAGCCCTAGACCTTACCCTACGGCGTAGCCTACTCCTGGCCTGTACGCTGACACTGACACGTGCGTCAGCACGTAGCCTGACCCTCCCACGTTTCCGTACCCTCACCTGTGCCCTAAGCTTTTTCGTTCCCTAACCCTAACCCTAGCCCGGAACGGAAACCCACCACCAGCCCTAAACCTTTCCCTACGCCGTAGCCTACTCCTGGCCCGTATGCTAGCACTGACCCGTTCGTCAGCATGTAGACTGACACCCCACGTTTCCATACCCTCACCTGGGCCCTAAACCTTGCCGTTCCCTAACACTAACCCTAGCCCGGAATGGAAACCCACCACCAGCCCTAAAACTTACCCCCATGCCATAGCCTACTCCTGGCCCATACACAGGCACTGACCCGTGCGTCAGCACGTAGCCTGACCCTCCCACTTTTCCGTACCCTCTGCTAAGCCCTAAGCGTTGGCCTTCCCTAACTCTAACCCAAGCACGGAACAGAATCCCACCACCAGCCCTACACATTAATGTATGCCGTAGCCTATTCCTGGCCCGTACGCTGGCACTGACCCGTGCGTCAGCACGTAGCTTGACCTTCCCACGTTTCCGTACCCTCACCTGTGCCCTAAGCCTTGCCGTTCCCTAACCCTAACCCTAGCCCGGAATGGAAACCCACCACCAGCCCTAAACCTTTCCCTACGCCGTAGCCTACTCCTGGCCCATACGCTGGCACTGACCCGTGCGTCAGCATGTAGTCTGACCCCCACACGTTTCCGTACCCTCACCTGGGCCCTAAGCCTTGCCGTTCCCTAACCCTAACCCTAGCCCGGAACGGAAACCCACCACAAGCCCTACACCTTACCCTATTCCGTAGCCTACTCCTGGCCCGAACGCTGGCACTGACACGTGCGTCAGCATGTAGCCTGACCATCCCACGTTTCCGTACCCTCACATGTGCCCTAAGCCTTGCCATTCCCTAACCCTAACCCTAGCCCGGAACGGAAACCCACCACCAGCCCTACAACTTACCCTATGCTGTAGCCTACACCTGGCCCGTACGTGGGCACTGACCTGTGCTTCAGTACGTAGCCTGACCCTCCCATGTTACCGTATGCTCACCTGTGCCCTAAGCCTCGCCGTTCCCTAACCCTAACCCTAGACCTGCACGGAATCCCACCACCAGCCCTACACCTTATCGTATGCTGTAGCCTAGTCCTGGCCCGTACGCTGGCACTGACCCGTGCGTCAGCTTGTAGCCTGACTCTCCCACGTTTCCGTAACCTCACCTGTGCCCTAAGCCTTGCCGTTCCCTAACCCTTACCCTAGCCCGGAACGGAAAACCACCACCAGCCCTAAACCTTACCCACAAGCCGTAGCCTACTCCTGGCCCGTACACTGGCACTGACACGTGCGTCAGCACGTAGCCTGACCCTCCCACTTTTCTGTACCCTTACCTGAGCCCTAAGTCTTGCCGTTCCCTAACCCTAAACCTAGCCCGGAATGGAATCCCACCACCAGCCCTACACCTTACCATATGCCGTAGACTATTCCTGACCGGTACGGTGCCACTGGGCCGTGCATCAGCACGTAGCCTGACCCGCAAACGTTTCCGTACCCTCAGGTGTGCCCTACGCCTTGCCGTTCCCTAACCCTAACCCTAGCCCGGAACGTAAACCCACCACCAGCCCTACACCTTACCCTATGCTGTAGCCTACACCTGGCCCGTATGTGGGCACTGACGCGTGCGTCAGCACGTAGCCTGACCCTCCCACGTTTCCGTACCCTCACCTGTGCCCTAAGCCTTGCCGTTCCCTAAGCCTAACCCTAGCCCGGAATGCAAACCCACCACCAGCCCTATACCTTTCCCTATGCCGTAGCCTACTCCTGGCCCGTACGCTGGCACTGAACAGTGCGTCATCACGTAGCCTGACCCTCCCACTTTTCTGTACCCTCACCTGTGCCCTAAGCCTTGCCGTTCCCTTACCCTAGCCCTAGCCCGGAACGGAAACACACCACCAGCCCTACTCCTTAGCCTATGCCGTAGCCTACTCCTTGCCTGTACACTGGCACTGACCCGTGCGTCAGCACGTAGCCTGACCCTCCCACGTTTCCGTACACTCACCTGTGCCCTAAGGCTTGCCGTTCCTTAACCATAACCTTAACCCGGAACGGAAACCCACCACCATCCCTAAACCTTTCCCTACTGGGTAGCCTACTCCTCGCCCATACGCTCGCACTGACCCGTGCGTCAGCATGGAGTTTGACCATTCCACGTTTCCGTACCCTCACCTGGGCCCTAAGCCTTGCCATTCCCTAACACTAACCCTAGCCCTGAACGGAAACCCACAACCAGCCCTACACCGTACCCTATGCCGTAGCCACACCTGGCCCATACGCGGGCACTGACCTGTGCTTCAGCACGTAGCCTGAACCTCCCACGTTTGCGGACCCTCACCTGTGCCCTAAGCCTTGCCATTCCCTAACCCTAACCCTAGCCCGGAACGGAAACCCACCACCAGCCCTACAATTTACCCCCAAGCCGTAGCCTACTCCTGGTCCATACGCTGGCACTGACCCGTGCGTCAGAACGTATCCTGACCCTGCCACGTTGCCGTACCCTCACATGTGCCCTAAAGCTTGCCGTTCCGTAACCCTAACCCTAGCCCGGAACGGAAACCCACCACAAGCCCTACACCTTACCCCCAAGCCGTAGCCTACTCGTGGTCCATACGCTGGCAATGACCTGTGCGTCAGCACGTAGCCTGACCTTCCCACGTTACCGTAACGTCACCTGTGCCCTAAGACTTCCTCTTCCCTAACACTAACCCTAGCCCGGAACGGAAACCCTCCACCAGCCCTACAACTAACCCCCAAGCCGTAGCCTACTCCTGGCCGGTTCGTTGGCACTGACCCGTGCGTCAGCATGTAGCCTGACCCTCCCACGTTTCCATACCCTCACCTGTGCCCTAAGCCTTGCCGTTCCCTAACCCTTCCACTAGCCCGGAACGGATACCCACCACCAGCCCTACATCTTACCCCCAAGCCGTAGCCTAATCCTGGCCCATATGCTGGCACTGACCCGTGCGTCAGCACGTAGCGTGACCCTCCCACGTTTCCGTACCCTCACCTGTGCCCTAAGCCTTGCCGTTTCCTCACCCTAACCCTAGCCCGAAACGTAAACCCACCACCAGCCCTACACCTTACCCTATGCTGTAGCCTACACCTGGCCCGTATGCGGGCACTGACACGTGCGTCAGCACGTAGCCTGACCCTCCCACGTTTCCGTACCCTCACCTGTGCCCTAAGCCTTGCCGTTCCCTAACCCTAACCCTAGCCCGGAACGGAAACCCACCACCAGCCCTAAACCTTACCCACAAGCCGTAGCCTACACCTGGCCCGTACACTGGCACTGACCCGTGCGTCAGCACGTAGCCTGACCCTCCCACTTTACTGTACCCTTACCTGAGCCCTAAGACTTGCCGTTCCCTAACCCTAACCCTAGACCGGAACGGAATCCCACCAGCAGCCCTACACCTTACCATATGCCGTAGCCTACTCCTGGCCGGTACGCTGCCACTGAGCCGTGCATCATCACGTAGCCTGACCCTCCCACGTTTCTGTACCCTTAGCTGTGCCCTAAGCCTTGCCGTTCCCTAACCCTAACCCTAGCCCAGAACGGAAACACACCACCAGCCCTACACCTTACCCCCAAGCCGTAGCCTACTCCTGGCCCGTACGCTGGCACTGACCCGTGCGTCAGCACGTAGCCTGACCCTCCCACGTTTCCGTACCCTCACCTGTGAGCTAAGCCTTGCTGTTCCCTAACACTAACCCTAGCCTGGAATGGAAACCCACCACCAGCCCTACACCTAACCACCAAACCGTAGCCTACTCCTGGCCGGTACGCTGGCACTGACACGTGCGTCATCACGTAGCCTGAACCTCCCTCGTTTCCGTACCCTCACGTGTGCCCTAAGCTTTGCCGTTCCCTAACCATAACTGTAGCCCGGAACGGAAACCCACCAACAGCCCTACACTTTACCCCCAACTGTAGCCTACTCCTGGTCCATACGCTGGCACTGACCCATGCGTCAGAACGTATCCTGAAACTGCCACGTTGCTGTACCCTCACCTGTGCCCTAAACCTTGCCATTCCCTAACCCTAACCCTAGCCCGGAATGGAAACACACCACAAGCCCTACACCTTACCCCCAAGCCATAGCCTACTCGTGGTCCATACGCTGGCACTGACCTGTGCGTCAGCATGTAGCCTGACCTTCCCACGTTACCGTAACGTCACCTGTGCCCTAAGCCTTGCCGTTCCCTAACCCTAACCCTAGTACGGGACAGAAACACACCACAAGCCCTACACCTAACCCACAATCCATAGCCTACTCCTGGCCCATACGCAGGCACTGACCCGTGTGTCAGCACGTAGCCTGACCCTCCCACGTTTCTGTACCATCACCTCTGCCCTAAGCCTTGCCGTTCCCTCACCCTCACCCTAGCCAGGAATAGAAAGCCTCCAGCAGCCCTACACCTTACCCTACGCCGTAGCCTACTCCTGGCCCGTACGCTGGCACTGACACGTGCGTCAGCACGTAGCCTTACCCTCCCACTTTTCCGTACCCTCACCTGGCCCTAAGCCTTGCCTTTCCCTAACACTAACCCTAGCCCGGAACGGAAACCCACCACCAGCCCTAAACCTTACCCTACGCTGTAGCCTACTCCTGGCCCGTACGCTGGCACTGACCCGTTCGTCAGCACGTAGCCTGAACCTCCCACGTTTCCGTACCCTCACCTGGGCCCTAAGCATTGCCGTTCCCTAAAACTAACCCTAACCCGGAAAGGAAACCCACCACCAGCCCTACACCTTACCGTACGCCCTCGCCTACTCCTGGCCCGTACACTGGCACTGACATGTGCGTCAGCACTTAGCCTGACCTTACCACATTTCCGTACCCTCACCTGTGACCTAAGGCTTGCCGTTACCTAACCCTAACACTAGTACGGAACGGAAACCCACCACCAGCCCTAAATCTAACGCCCAAACCATAGCCTACTCCTGCACCATACGCTGGCACTGACACGTGCGTCACCATGTAGCCTGACCCTCGCACGTTTCCGTACCCTCACCTGTGCCCTAAGCCTTGCCGTTCCCTAACCATAACCCTAGCCTTGAATGGAAACCCGCCACCAGCCCTACATCTAACCCCCAAGTCGTAGCCTATTCCTGGCCGGTATGCTGGCACTGACACGTGCGTCAGCACGTACCCTGACCCTCCCACGTTTCCGTACCCTCACCTGTGCCCTAAGCCTTGCCGTTCCCTAACCCTAACCGTAGCCCGGAACAGAATCCAACCACCAGCCCTACACTTTACTCTACGCTGTAGCATATTCCTGGCCCATACGCTGGCACTGATCCTTGCGTCAGCACGTAGCCTGACCTTCCCAAGTTTCCGTACCCTCACCTGTGCCCTAAGCCTTGATGTTCGCTAACCCTAACCCTAGCCCGGAACAGAAACCCACCACCAGCGCTACAACTTACCACCATGCCGTAGCCTAATCCTGGCCCATATGCTGGCACTGACCCGTGCGTCAGCACATAGCCTGACCCTCACACGTTTCCGTAACCTCACCTGTGCCCTAAGCCTTGCCGTTCCCTAACCCTAACCCTAGCCCGGAACGGAAACCCACCACCAGCCCTAAACCTTACCCTATGACGTAGCCTATACTTGGCCCGTACGCGGGTAATAGCCTGTGCTTCAGCACGTAGCCTGACACTACCATGTTACCGTACCCTCAGCTGTGCTCTAAGCCTTGCCGTTCCCTTACCCTAAACCTAGCCCGGAACGGAAACCCACCACCAGCCCTAAAACTTACCCACAAGCCGTAGCCTACTCCTGGCCCGTACGCTGGCACTGACACGTGCGTCAGCACGTAGCCTGACCCACCCACGTTTCCGTACCATCACCTGTGCCCTAAGCCTTGCCGTTCCCTAACCCTAACCCTAGCCCGGAACGGAAACCCACCACCAGCACTAAACCTTACCCTACGCCGTAGCCTATTCCTGGCCCGTACGCTGGCACTGACCCGTGCGTCAGCACGTAGCCTGACCCTCCCACGTTTCCGTACCCTCACATGTGCCCTAAGCCTTGCCGTTCCCTAACCCTAACCCTAGCCCGGAACGGAAACCCACCACCAGCCCTACACTCTATCCAACGCCGTAGCCTATAACTGGCCCGTACGCTGGCACTGATCTGTGCGTCAGCACGTAGCCTGACCCTCCAACGTTTCCGTACCCTCACCTGTGCCCTAAGCATTGACGTTCGCTAACCCTAACCCTAGCCCAGAACGGAAACCCACCACCAGCCCTACACTACCCCCCAAGCCGTAGCCTATTCCTGGCCGGTACGATGGCACTGACCCGTGCGTCAGCACGTAGCCTGACCCTCCCACGTTTCCATACCCTCACCTGGGCCCTAAGCCTTGCCTTTCCCTAACCCTAACCCTAGCCCGGAACGGAAACCCACCACCAGCCCTAGACCTTAACCTATGCCGTAGCCTACTCCTGGCCTGTACGCTGGCACTGATCCATGCGTCAGCACGTAGCCTGACGCTCCCACGTTTCCGTAACCCTCACCAGTGCCCTAAGCCTTGCCGTTCCGTAAGCCTAACCCTAGCCCGGCACGGAAACGGACCACCAGCCCTACATCTTACCCCCAAGCCGTAGACTACTCTTGGCCCATACGCTGGCACTGACCGGTGGGTCAGCAAGTAGCCTGACCCTCCCACGTTTCCGTACCCTCACCTGTGCCCTAAGCCTTGCCGTTCCCTAACCCTAACCCTAGCCCGAAACGGAAAACCACCACCAGCCCTACAACTTACCCCCAAGCCGTAGCCTACTCCTGGTCCGTACACTGGCACTGACCCGTGCGTCAGCACGTAGCCTGACCCTCCCTCCTTTCCGTACCCTCAACTGTGCCCTAAACCTTGCCTTTCCCTAACCCTAACCCTAGCCCAGAATGGAAACCCACCACCAGCCCTAGACCATTCCCTACGCCGTAGCCTAATCCAGGCCCATACGCTGGCACTGACCCATGCGTCAGCATGTAGCCTGACCCTCCCACGTTTCCGTACCCTCACCTGTGCCCTATGCCTTGCCGTTCCCTAACCCTAACCCTAGCACAGAACGGAAACCCACCTCCAGCCCTACACCTTACCCTATGCCGTAGCCTACACCTGGCCCGTACGTTGGCACTGACCCGTGCGTCAGCACGTGGCCTGACCCGCCCACGTTTCCGTACCCTCACCTGTGCCCTAAGCCTTGACGTTCCCTTACCCTAACCCTAGCCCTGAACGGAAAGCCACCACCAGCCCTACAACTTACCCCCAAGCTCTAGCCTACTCCTGGCCCGTATGCTGGCACTGACTCGTGCGTCAGCACGTAGCCTGACCCTCCCAAGTTTCCGTACCCTCACATGTGCCCTATGCCTTGCCGTTCCCTAACCCTAACCCTAGCACTGAACGGAAACCCACCTCCAGCCCTATACCTTACCCTGCGCTGTAGCCTACTGCTGGCCCGTATGCTGGCACTGACCCATGCGTAAGCACGTAGCCTGACCCTCCCACGTTTCCGTACCCTCACCTGTGACCTAAGCCTTGACATTCCCTAACCATAACCCTAGCCCAGAACGGAAAACCACCACCAGCCCTAGACCTTACCCTACGGCGTAGCCTACTCCTGGCCTGTACGCTGACACTGACACGTGCGTCAGCACGTAGCCTGACCCTCCCACGTTTCCGTACCCTCACCTGTGCCCTAAGCTTTTTCGTTCCCTAACCCTAACCCTAGCCCGGAACGGAAACCCACCACCAGCCCTAAACCTTTCCCTACGCCGTAGCCTACTCCTGGCCCGTATGCTGGCACTGACCCGTTCGTCAGCATGTAGACTGACACCCCACGTTTCCATACCCTCACCTGGGCCCTAAACCTTGCCGTTCCCTAACACTAACCCTAGCCCGGAATGGAAACCCACCACCAGCCCTAAAACTTACCCCCATGCCATAGCCTACTCCTGGCCCATACACAGGCACTGACCCGTGCGTCAGCACGTAGCCTGACCCTCCCACTTTTCCGTACCCTCTGCTAAGCCCTAAGCCTTGGCCTTCCCTAACTCTAACCCAAGCCCGGAACGGAATCCCACCACCAGCCCTACACATTAATGTATGCCGTAGCCTATTCCTGGCCCGTACGCTGGCACTGACCCGTGCGTCAGCACGTAGCTTGACCTTCCCACGTTTCCGTACCCTCACCTGTGCCCTAAGCCTTGCCGTTCCCTAACCCTAACCCTAGCCCGGAATGGAAACCCACCACCAGCCCTAAACATTTCCCTACGCCGTAGCCTACTCCTGGCCCATACGCTGGCACTGACCCGTGCGTCAGCATGTAGTCTGACCCCCACACGTTTCCGTACCCTCACCTGGGCCCTAAGCCTTGCCGTTCCCTAACCCTAACCCTAGCCCGGAACGGAAACCCACCACAAGCCCTACACCTTAACCTATTCCGTAGCCTACTCCTGGCCCGAACGCTGGCACTGACACGTGCGTCAGCATGTAGCCTGACCATCCCACGTTTCCGTACCCTCACATGTGCCCTAAGCCTTGCCATTCCCTAACCCTAACCCTAGCCCGGAACGGAAACACACCACCAGCCCTACACCTTACCCCCAAGCCGTAGCCTACTCCTGGCCGGTACGCTGGCACTGACCCGTGCGTCATCACGTAGCCTGACCCTCCCACATTTCCGTACCCTCACCTGTGCCCTAAGCTTTGCCGTTCCCTAACCCTAACTGTAGCCCGGAACGGAAACCCACCACCAGCCCTACAAGTTACCCCCAAGCCGTAGCCTACTCCTGGTCCATACGCTGGCACTGACCCGTGCGTCAGAACGTATCCTGACCCTGCCACGTTGCCGTACCCTCACATGTGCCCTAAACCTTGCCGTTCCCTAACCCTAAACCTAGTGCCGAACGGAAACCCACCACAAGCCCTACACCTTACCCCCAAGCCGTAGCCTACACGTGGTCCATACGCTGGCACTGACCTGTGCGTCAGCACGTAGCCTGACCTTCCCACGTTACCGTAACGTCACCTGTGCCCTAAGCCTTGCCCTTCCCTAACCCTAACCCTAGTACGGGACGGAAACACACCACAAGCCCTACACCTAACCCACAAACCACAGCATATTCCTGGCCCGTACGCTGGCACTGAACCGTGCGTCAGCACGTAGCCTGACCCTCCCAGGTTTCCGTACCCTCACCTATGCCCTAAGCCTTCCTGTTCCATAACACTAACACTAGCCTGGAACGGAAACCCACCACCAGCCCTACACCTAACCCCCAAGCCGTAGCCTACTCCTGGCCGGTTCGCTGGCACTGACCCGTGCGTCAGCACGTAGCCTGAGCCTCCCACGTTTCCGTACCCTCACCTGGGCCCTAAGCCTTGCCTTTCCCTAACCCTAACCCAAGCCCGGAACGGAAACGCACTACCAGCCCTACACCTTGCCCTACGCCATAGCCTACTCCTGGCACGTACGTTGGCACTGACACGTGCGTCAGCACATAGCCTGACCCTCACACGTTTACGTACCCTCACCTGTGCCCTAAGCCTAGCCGTTCCCTAACCCTAACCTTAGTCCGGAATGGAAACACACCACCAGCCCTACAGCTTACCCCCAAGTCATAGCCTATTCCTGGCCCGTACGCTGGCACTGACCCGTGCGTCAGCATGTAGCCTGACCCTCCCACGTTTCCGTACCCTCACCTGTGCCCTAAGCCTTGCCGTTCCCTAACCCTAACCCTAGCCCTGAAAGGAAACCCACCACCAGCCCAACAACTAACCCCCAAGCCGTAGCCTACTCCTGGCCCGTACGCTGGCACAGACCCGTGCGTCAGCACGAAGCCTGACCCTCCCACGTTTGCGGACCCTCACCTGTGCCCTAAGCCTTGCCGTTCCCTAACACTAACCCTAGACCGGAACGGAAACCCACCACCAACCCTACACCTTTCTCTACGCCGTAGCCTATTCCTGGCTCATACGCAGGCACTGACACTTTCATCAGCAAGTAGCCTGACCCGCCCACGTTTCCGTACCCTCACCTGTGCCCTAAGCCTTGCCGTTCACTAACCCTAACCCTAGCCCGGAACGGAAACCCACCACCAGCCATACACCTTGCTCTATTCCGTAGCCTACACCTGGCCCATACGCGGGCACTGACCTGTGCTTCAGCACGTAGCCTGACCCTCCCATTTTACCATACGCTCACCTGTGCCCTAAGCCTTGTCATTCCCTAACCCTAACCCTAGCCCGGCACGGAATCTCACCACCAGCTCTACACCATATCGTATGCCGTAGCCTAGTCCTGGCCCGTACGCTGGCACTGACCCGTGTGTCAGCATGTAGCCTGACACTCCCACGTTTCCATACCCTCTCCTTAGCACTAAGCCTTGCCGTTCCCTAAGCCTAACCCTAGCCCGGAACAGAAACCCACCACCAGCCCTACACCTTACCCCAAGCCGTAGCCTATTCCTGGCCCGTACGCAGGCACTGACCCTTTCATCAGCACGTAGCCTGACCCTCCCACGTTTCCGTACCCTCATCTGTGCCCTAAGCCTTGCCGTTCCCTAACCCTAACCCTAGCCCGGAACGGAAACCCACCACCAGCCCTACACCTTAACCTACGCCGTAGCCTACTCCTGGACTGTACGGTGGCACTGCCACTTGCGTCATCATGTAGCCTGACCCTCCCAAGTTTCCGTACCCTCACCTCTGCCCTAAGCCTTGCCGTTCTGTAACCCTAACCCTAGCCCGGAACGGAAACCCACCACCAGCCCTACACCTTACCCCCAAGCCGTAGCCTACTCCTGGCACGTTCGGTGGCAGTAACCCTAGCATCAGCAAGTAGCCTGACCCTCCCACGTTTCTGTACCCTCACCCGTGCCCTAAGCCTTGCCGTTCCGTAACCCTAAATCTAGCCCGGAACGGAAACCCACCACCAGCCCTACACCTTACCCCCAAGCCGTAGCGTACTCCTGGCCCGTACGCTGGCACAGACCCGTGTGTCAGCACGTAGCGTGACCTTCCCACGTTTGCGTACCCTCTCCTTAGCACTAAGCCTTGCCTTTCCGTAACCCTAACCCTCGCCCGGAACGGAAACCCACCACCAGACCTACACCTTAACCTATGCCGTAGCCTACTCCTGGACTGTACGGTGGCACTGCCCCTTGCGTCATCATGTAGCCTGACCCTCCCAAGTTTCCGTACCCTCATCTCTGCCCTAAGCCTTGCCTTTCCCTAATCCTAACCCTAGCCCGGCACGGAATCCCACCACCAGCCCTACAACTTATCGTATGCCGTAGCCTAGTCCTGGCCCGTACGCTGGCACTGACCCGTGCGTCAGCATGTAGCCTGACCCTCCCACGTTTCCGTAACCTCACCTGTGTCCTAAGCCTTGCCGTTCCCTAACCCTAACCCTAGCCCGGAACAGAAACCCACCACCAGCCCTATACCTTTCCCTACGCCGTAGCCTATTCCTGGCCCGTACGCAGGCACTGACCCTTTCATCAGCACATAGCCTGACCCTCCCACGTTTCCGTACCCTCACCTGTGCCCTAAGCCTTGCCGTTCCCTAACCCTAACCCTAGCCCAGAACGGAAACCCACCACCAGCCCTAAACCTTACCCCCAAGCCGTAGCCTACTCCTGGACCATACGCTGGCACTGACCTTTGCGTCAGCACGTAGCCTGAACTTCCCACATTACCGTACCCTCACCTGTGCCGTAAGCCTTGCCGTTCCCTAACCCTAACCCTAGTACTGATCGGAAACACACCATAAGGCCTACACCTAACCCCCAAGCCGTAGCCTACTCCTGGCCCGTATGCTGGCACTGACCCGTGCGTCAGCACGTAGCCTGACACTCCCAAGTTTCCGTACCCTCACATGTGCCCTAAGACTTGCTGTTCCCTAACACTAACCCGAGCCTGGAATGGAAACACACCATCAGACCTACACCTAACCACCAAGCCGTAGCCTACTCCTGGCTGGTACGCTGGCACTGACCCATGTGTCAGCACGTAGCCTGACCCTCCCACGTGTTCGTACCCTCACCTGTGCCCTAAGCCTTGCCGTTCCCTAACCCTAACCTTACCCCCGAACGGAAACCCACCACTAGCCCTAAACCGTTCCCTACGCCGTAGCCTACTCCTGGCTCGTACGCTGGCACAGACCCGTGCTTCAGCACGAATCCTGACCCTCCCACGTTTCCGGACCCTCACCTGTGCCCTAAGCCTTGCCGTTCCCTAACACTAACCCTAGACCGGAACGGAAACCCACCACCAACCCTACACCTTTCTCTACGCCGTAGCCTATTCCTGGCTCATACGCAGGCACTGACACTTTCATCAGCAAGTAGCCTGACCCGCCCACGTTTCCGTACCCTCACCTGTGCCCTAAGCCTTGCCGTTCACTAACCCTAACCCTAGCCCGGAACGGAAACCCACCACCAGCCATACACCTTGCTCTATTCCGTAGCCTACACCTGGCCCGTACGCGGGCACTGACCTGTGCTTCAGCACGTAGCCTGACCCTCCCATTTTACAGTACGCTCACCTGTGCCCTAAGCCTTGTCATTCCCTAACCCTAACCCTAGCCCGGCACGGAATCTCACCACCAGCTCTACACCATATCGTATGCCGTAGCCTAGTCCTGGCCCGTACGCTAGCACTGACCCGTGTGTCAGCATGTAGCCTGACACTCCCACGTTTCCGTACCCTCTCCTTAGCACTAAGCCTTGCCGTTCCCTAACCCTAACCCTAGCCCGGAACAGAAACCCACCACCAGCCCTACACCTTACCCCAAGCCGTAGCCTATTCCTGGCCCGTACGCAGGCACTGACCCTTTCATCAGCACGTAGCCTGACCCTCCCACGTTTCCGTACCCTCATCTGTGCCCTAAGCCTTGCCGTTCCCTAACCCTAACCCTAGCCCGGAACGGAAACCCACCACCAGCCCTACACCTTAACCTACGCCGTAGCCTACTCCTGGACTGTACGGTGGCACTGCCCCTTGCGTCATCATGTAGCCTGACCCTCCCACGTTTCCGTACCCTCACCTCTGCCCTAAGCCTTGCCGTTCTGTAACCCTAACCCTAGCCCGGAACGGAAACCCACCACCAGCCCTACAACTTACCCCCAAGCCGTAGCCTACTCCTGGCACGTTCGGTGGCAGTAACCCTAGCATCAGCAAGTAGCCTGACCCTCCCACGTTTCTGTACCCTCACCCGTGCCCTAAGCCTTGCCGTTCCGTAACCCTAACCCTAGCCCGGAACGGAAACCCACCACCAGCCCTACACCTTACCCCCAAGCCGTAGCGTACTCCTGGCCCATATGCTGGCACTGACCCGTGCGTCAGCACGTAGCGTGACCCTCCCACGTTTCCGTACCCTCACCTGTGCCCTAAGCCTTGCCGTTTCCTAACCCTAACCCTAGCCCGGAACGGACACCCACCATCAGCCCTACACTTTACCCTATGCCGTAGCCTACTCCTGGCCCGTACGCTGGCACTGACCCGTGTGTCAGCACGTAGCGTGACCTTCCCAAGTTTCCGTACCCTCTCCTTAGCACTAAGCCTTGACTTTCCGTAACCCTAACCCTCGCCCGGAACGGAAACCCACCACCAGCCCTACACCTTACCCCCAAGCCGTAGCCTACTCCTGGCCCGTACGTTGGCACTGACCCGTGCATCAGCACGTAGCCTGACCGGCCCACGTTTCCGTACCCTCACCTGTGCCCTAAGCCTTGCCGTTCCCTTACCCTAGGCCTAGCCCGGAACAGAAACCCACCACCAGCCCTAAAACTTACCCCCAAGCTGTAGCCTACTCATGGCCCGTATGCTGGCACTGACCCGTGCGTCAGCATGTAGCCTGACCCTCCCACGTTTCCGAACCTTCACCTGTGCCGTAAGCCTTGCTGTTCCCTAACCCTAACCCTAGTACGGAACGGAAACCCACCACCAGCCCTATACCTTACCCTACGCTGTAGCCTACTGCTGGCCCATACGCTGGCACTGACTCATGCGTAAGCACGTAGCCTGACGCTCCCACGTTTCCGTTCCCTCACCTGTGCACTAAGCCTTGACGTTCCCTAACACTAACCCTAGCCCGGAACGGAAACCCACCACTAGCCCTAGACCTTACCCTACGGCGTAGCCTACACCTGGCCTGTACGCTGACACTGACACGTGCGTCAGCACGTAGCATGACCCTCCTACGTTTCCGTACCCTCACCTGTGCCCTAAGCCTTGCCGTTCCCTAACCCTAACCCTAGCCCGGAACGGAAAACCAGCACCAGCCCTAAACCTTTCCCTACGCCGTATCCTACTCCTGGCCCGTACGCTGGCACTGACCCGTGCGTCAGCATGTAGTCTGACCCCCACACGTTTCCGTAACCTCACCTGGGCCCTAAGCCTTGCCGTTCCCTAACCCTAACCCTAGCCCGGATCAGAAACCCACCACAAGCCCTACACCTTACCCTATGCCGTAGCCTACTCCTGGCCCGAACGCTGGCACTGACCCGTGCGTCAGCACGTAGCCTGACCTTCCCACATTTCCGAACCTTCACCTGTGCCGTAAGCCTTGCTGTTCCCTAACCCTAACCCTAGTACGGAACGGAAAACCATCACCAGCCCTACACCTAACCTCCAAGCCATAGCCTAATTATGGCCCGTACGCTGGCACTGACCCGTGCGTCAGCAGGTAGCCTGACCCTCCCACGTTTCCATAACCTCACCTGTGCCGTAAGCCTTGCTGTTCCCTAACCCTAACCCTAGCATGGAACGGAAACCCACCACCAGCCCTACATCTTACCCCCAAGCCGTAGCCTACTCCTGGCCCATACGCTGGCACTGACCTGTGCGTCAGCATGTAGCCTGAACTTCCCACATTACCGTAACCTCACCTGTGCCCTAAGCCTTGCCGTTCCCTAACCCTAAACCTAGTACGGAACGGAAACACACCACCAGCCCTACACGAAACCCCTAAGACATAGCCTACTCCTGGCCCGTACGCTGGCACTGACCCGTGCGTCAGCACGTAGCCTGACCCTCCCACATTTCCGTACCCTCACCTGTGCCCTAAGCCTTGCTGTTCCCTAACACTAACCCTAGCCTGGAACGGAAACACACCACCAACCCTACACCTAACCACCAAGCCGTAGCCTACTCCTGGCCGGTACGCTGGCACTGATATGTGCCTCAGCATGTAGCCTGACCCTCCCACGTTTCCGTAACCTCACCTGTGCCCTACGCTTTGCCATTCCCTAACCCTAACTGTAGCCCTAAAGGGAAACAGCCCTACACCATACCCTACGCCGTAGCCTACTCCTGGCCGGTACGCTGGCACTGACACGTGCATCAGCATGTAGCCTGACCCTCCCACGTTTCCGTACCCTCACCTGTGCCCTAAGCCTTGCCGTTCCCTAACCCTAACCCTAGCCCGGAACGTAAACCCACCACCAGCCCTACACCTTACCCTATGCTGTAGCCTACACCTGGCCCGTATGCGGGCACTGACACGTGCGTCAGCACGTAGCCTGACCCTCCCAGGTTTCCGTACCCTCACCTGTGCCCTAAGCCTTGCCGTTCCCTTACCCTAACCCTAGCCCGGAACGGAAACCCACCACCCGCCCTACACCTTACCCTATGCCGTAGCCTACTCCTTGCCCGTACCCTGGCACTGACCCGTGCTTCAGCACGTAGCCATACACTCCCACGTTTCCGTACCCTCACATGTGCCCTAAGCCTTGCCATTCCCTAACCGTAACCGTAGCCCGGAACGAAAACCCACCACCAGCCCTAAACCTTACACTACGCCGTAGCCTACTCCTGGCCCTTACGCTGGCACTGACCCGTGCGTCAGCACGTAGCCTGACCCTCCCACGTTTCCGTACCCTCACCTGTGCCCTAAGCCTTGCCGTTCCCTAACCCTAACCCTAACTCGGACTGGAAAACCACCACCATCCCTAAACCTTTCCCTAGTGTGTAGCCTACTCCTCGCCCGTACGCTCGCACTGACCCATGCGTCAACATGTAGTTTAACCCTCCCACGTTTCCGTACCCTCACGTGGGCCCTCAGCCTTGCCATTCCCTAACACTAACCTTAGCCCGGAAGGGAAACCAACCACCAGCCCTACACCTTACCCTATGCCGTAGCCTACACCTGGCCGAAACGCGGGCACTGACCTGTGCTTCAGCACATAGCCTGGCCATCCAACGTTTGCGGACCCTCACCTGTGCCATAAGACTTGCCGTTCCCTAACCCTAACCCTAGCCCGGAACGGAAACCCACCACCAGCCCTACACATTTCCCTACGCCGTAGCCTATTCCTGGCTCGTACGCAGGCACTGACACTTTCATCAGCACTTAGCCTGACACTCCCACGTTTCTGTACCCTCACCTGTGCCCTAAGCCTTGCCGTTCACTAACCCTAACCCTAGACCGGAACGGAAAACCACCACCAGCATTACAACTTACCCCCAAGCCGTAGCCTACTCCTGGCCGGTACGCTGGCACTGACACGTGCGTCAGCACGTAGCCTGACCCTCACACGTTTCCGTACCCTCACCTGTGCCCTAAGCCTTGCCGTTTCCTAACCCTAACACTAGCCCGGAACGGACACCCACCATCAGCCCTACACTTTACCCTACGCCGTAGCCTACTCCTGGCCCGTACGCTGGCACTGACCCGTGTGTCAGCACGTAGCGTGACCTTCCCACGTTTCCGTACCCTCTCCTTAGCACTAAGCCTTGCCTTTCCGTAACCCTAATCCTAGCCCGGAACGGAAACCCACCACCAGCCCTACACCTTACCCCCAAGCCGTAGCCTACTCCTGGCCCGTACGTTGGCACGGACCCGTGCGTCAGCACGTAGCCTGACCGGCCCACGTTTCCGTACCCTCCCCTGTGCCCTAAGCCTTGCCGTTCCCTTACCCTAGGCCTAGCCCGGAACGGAAACCCACCACCAGCCCTAAACCTTACCCCCAAGCTGTAGCCTACTCCTGGCCCGTATGCTGGCACTGACCCGTGCGTCAGCATGTAGCCTGACCCTCCCACGTTTCCGTACCCTCACCTGTGCCCTATGCCTTGCCGTTCCCTAACCCTAACCCTAGCACAGAACGGATACCCACCTCCAGCCCTATACCTTACCCTACGCTGTAGCCTACTGCTGGCCCGTATGCTGGCACTGACCCATGCGTAAGCACGTAGCCTGACCCTCCCACGTTTCCGTACCCTCACCTGTGCCCTAAGCCTTGACGTTCCCTAAACCTAACCCTAGCCCAGAACGGAAACCCACCACCAGCCCTAGACCTTACCCTATGGCGTAGCCTACTCCTGGCCTGTACGCTGACACTGACACGTGCGTCAGCACGTAGCCGGACCCTCCCACGTTTCCGTACCCTCACGTGTGCCCTAAGCTTTGCCGTTCCCTAACCCTAACCCTAGCCCGGAACGGAAACCCACCACCAGCCCTAAACCTTTCCCTACGCCGTAGCCTACTCCTCGCCCGTACACTGGCACTGACCAGTGCGTCAGCATGTACACTAACCCACCCACGTTTCCATACCCTCACCTGGGCCCTAAACTTTGCCGTTCCCTAACCCTAACCCTAGCCCGGCAGGGAAACCCACCACCAGCCCTACACCTTACCCAACGCCGTAGCCTACTCCTGGCCCATATGCTGGCACTGACCCATGCGTCAGCAAGTAGCCTGACCCTACCACTTTTTTGTACCCTCACCTGTGCCCTAAGCCTTGCCGTTCCCTAACCCTAACCCTAGCCCGGAATGGAAACCCACCACCAGCCCTAAAACTTACCCCATGCCATAGCCTACTCCGGGCCCGTACACAGGCACTGACCCGTGCGTCAGCACGTAGCCTGACCCTCCCACTTTTCCGTCCCCTCAGCTAAGCCCTAAGCCTTGGCATTCACTAACTCTAACCCAAGCCCGGAACGGAATCCCACCACCAGCCCTACACCTTAACGTATGCCGTAGCCTATTCCTGGCCCATACGCTGGCACTGACATGTGCGTCAGCACGTAGCCTGACCCTCCCACGTTTCCGTACCCTCACCTGTGCCCTAAGCCTTGCCGTTCCCTAACCCTAACCCTAGCCAGGAACGGAAACCCAAAAGAAGCCCTACACCTTACCATACGCCGTAGCCCACTCCTGGCCCGTACGATGGCACTGACCCGTGAGGCAGCCCGTAGCCTGACTCTCCCATGTTTCCGTACCCTCACCTGTGCCCTAAGCCTTGCCGTTCCCTCACCATAACCCTAGCCAGGAACGGAAATCCACCAGCAGCCCTACACCTTACCCTATGCCGCAGCCTACTCCTGGCCCGTACGCTGGCTCTGACACGTGCGTCAGCATGTAGCCTGACCCTCACACATTTCAGTACCCTCACATGTGCCCTAAGCCTTACCGTTCCCTAACCCTAAACCTAGTCCGGAACAGAAACCCACCACCAGCCCTACACCTAACCCCCAAGCCGTAGCCTACTACTAGCCGGTACGCTGGCACTGACCCGTGCATCAGCACATAGCCTGACCCTCCCACGTTTCTGTACACTCACCTGTGCCCTAAGCCTTGCCGTTCCCTAACCCTAATCCTAGCCAGGAACGGAAACCCACCACCAGCCCTACAACTAACCCCCAAGCCGTAGGCTACTCCTGAACCTTACGCTGGCACTGACCAGTGCGTCAGCACGTAGCCTGACCCTCCCACGTTTGCGGACCCTCACCTGTGCCCTAAGCCTTGCCATTCCCTAACCCTAACCCTAGCCCAGAACGGAAACCCACCACCAGCCCTACAACTTTCCCTACGACGTAGCCTATTCCTGGCCCCTACGCAGGCACTGACACTTTCATCAGCACGTAGCCTGACCCTCCCACATTTCCGTACCCTCACCTGTGCCCTAAGCCTTGCTGTTCCCTAACACTAACCCTAGCCTGGAACGGAAACACACCACCAACCCTACACCTAACCACCAAGCCGTAGCCTACTCCTGGCCGGTACGCTGGCACTGATATGTGCCTCACCATGTAGCCTGACCCTCCCACGTTTCCATAACCTCACCTGTGCCCTACGCTTTGCCATTCCCTAACCCTAACTGTAGCCCGAAAGGGAAACAGCCCTACACCATACCCTACGCCGTAGCCTACTCCTGGCCGGTACGCTGGCACTGACACGTGCATCAGCATGTAGCCTGACCCTCCCACGTTTCCGTACCCTCACCTGTGCCCTAAGCCTTGCCGTTCCCTAACCCTAACCCAAGCCGGAACGGAATCCCACCACCAGCCCTACACCTTACCGTATGCCGTTGCCTATACCTGGCAGGTACGCTGGCACTGACACGTGCGTCAGCATGTAGCCTGACCCTCACACGTTTCCGTACCCTCACCTGTGCCCTAAGCCTTGCCGTTCCCTAACCCTAACCCTAGCCCTGAAGGGAAAACCACCACAAGCCCTAAACTTTACCCTACGCCGTAGCCTACTCCTGGCCCGTACGCTGGCTCTGACACATGCGTCAGCACGTAGCCTGACCCTCCCACGTTTCCGTACCCTCACCTGTGCCCTAAGCCTTGCCGTTCCCTAACCCTAACCCTAGCCCGGAACGGAAACCCATCACCAGCCCTACACCATACCCTACACCGTAGCCTACTCCTGGCCCGTACGCTGGCACTGACCCGTGCGTCAGCATGTAGCCTGACCCTCTCACGTTTCCGTATCCTCCCCTGGGCCCTAAGACTTGACGTTCCCTAACCCTAACCCTAGCCCGGAACGCAAAACCACCACCAGCCCTACACCTTTCCCTACGCCGTAGCCTACTCCTGGCCCATACGCTGGCACTGACCCGTGCGTCAGCACGTAGCCTAACCCTCCCACGTTTCCGTACCCTCACCTGTGCCATAAGCCTTGCCGTTCCCTAACCAAAACCCTAACCCGGAACGGAAACCCACCACCATCCCTAAACCTTTCCCTACTGGGTAGCCTACTCCTCGCCCGTACGCTCGCACTGACCCGTGCGTCAGCATGTAGTTTGGCCCTCCCACGTTTCCGTACCCTCACCTGGGCCCTAAGCCTTGCCATTCCCTAACACTAACCTTAGTCCGGAAAGGAATCCCACCACCAGCCCTACACCTTACCATATGCCGTAGCCTACTCCTGCCCGGTACGGTGCCACTGAGCTGTGCATCAGCACGTAGCCTGAACCTCCCACGTTTCCGTACCCTCAGCTGTGCCCTACGCCTTGCCGTTCCCTAACCCTATCCCTAGCCCGGAACGGAAACACACCACCAGCCCTACAACTTACCCCTAAGCCGTAGCCTAATCCTGGCCTGTACGGTGGCACTGACCCTTGCGTCAGCATGTAGCCTGACCCTCCCACGTTTCCGTACCCTCACCTGTGCCCTAAGCCTTGCCGTTCCGTAACCCTAACCCGAGCCCGGAACGGAAACCCACCACCAGCCCTACACCTTACCACCAAGCCGTAGCCTACACCTGGCCCGTTCGGTGGCACTAACCCGAGCATCAGCAAGTAGCATGACCTCCCACGATTCTGTACCCTCACCCGTGTCCTAAGCCTTGCCATTCCGTAACCCTAACCCTAGCCCGGAATGGATACCCACCACCAGCCCTACAACTTACCCCCAAGCCGTAGCCTACTCCTGGCCCATATGCTGGCACTGACCCGTGCGTCAGCACGTAGCGTGACCCTCCCACGTTTCCGTACCCTCACCTGTGCCCTAAGCCTTGCCGTTCCCTAACCCTAACCCTAGCCCGGAAAGTAAACCCACCACCAGCCCTACACCTTACCCTATGCTGTAGCCTACACCTGGCCCGTATGCGGGCACTGACATGTGCGTCAGCACGTAGCCTGACCCTCCCACGTTTCCGTACCCTCACCTGTGCCCTAAGCCTTGCCGTTCCCTAACCCTAACCCTAGCCCGGAATGCAAACCCACCACCAGCCCTACACCTTTCCCTATGCCGTAGCCTACTCCTGGCCCGTACGCTGGCACTGAACCGTGCGTCATCACGTAGCCTGACCCTCCCACTTTTCTGTACCCTCACCTGTGCCCTAAGCCTTGCCGTTCCTTTACCCTAGCCCTAGCATGGAACGGAAAACCACCACCAGCCTTATTCCTTAGCCTATGCCGTAGCCTACTCCTTGCCTGTACCCTGGCACTGACCCGTGCGTCAGCACGTAGCCTGACCCTCCCACGTTTCCGTACCCTCACCTGTGCCCTAAGGCTTGCCGTTCCCTAACCCTAACCCTAGTCCCGAACGGAAACCCACCACCAGCCCTACAACTAACCCCCAAGCCGTAGCTTACTCCTGGCCAGTACGCTGGCACTGACCCGTGCATCATCACGTAGTCTGACCCTCCCACGTTTCCGTACCCTCACCTGTGCCCTAAGCCTTGCCGTTCCCTAACCCTAACCCTAGCCCTGAACGGAAAACCACCACCAGCCCTACACCTTACCCACAAGTCGTAGCCTACTCCTGTCCCGTACGCTGGCACAGACCCGTGTGTCAGCACGAAGCCTGACCCTCCCACGTTTGCGGACCCTCACCTGTGCCCTAAGCCTTGCCGTTCCCTAACACTAACCCTAGACCGGAACGGAAACCCACCACCAGCCCTACACCTTTCCCTACGCCGTAGCCTATTCCTGGCTCATACACAGGCACTGACCCTTTCATCAGCAAGTAGCCTGACCCTCCCACGTTTCCGTACCCTCACCTGTGCCCTAAGCCTTGCCGTTCACTAACCCTAACCCTAGCCCGGAACGGAAACCCACCACCAGACCTACACCTTACTCTATGCCGTAGCCTACACCTGGCCCGTACGCGGGCACTGACCTGTGCTTCAGCACGTAGCCTGACCCTCCAATGTTACCGTACGCTCACCTGTGCCCTAAGCCTTGCCTTTCCCTAATCCTAACCCTAGCCCGGCACGGAATCCCACCACCAGCCCTACACCTTATCGTATGCCTTAGCCTAGTCCTGGCCCGTACGCTGGCACTGACCCGTGTGTCAGCATGTAGCCTGACCCTCCCACGTTTCCATAACCTCACCTGTGCCCTAAGTCTTGCCGTTCCCTAACCCTAACCCTAGCCCGGAACAGAAACCCACCACCAGCCCTATACCTTTCCCTACGCCATAGCCTATTCCTGGCCCGTACGCAGGCACTGACCCTTTCATCAGCACATAGCCTGACCCTCCCACGTTTCCGTACCCTCACCTGTGCCCTAAGCCTTGCCGTTCCCTAACCCTAACCCTAGCCCGGAACGGAAACCCACCACCAGCCCTAAACCTTACCCCCAAGCCGTAGCCTACTCCTGGTCCATACGCTGGCACTGACCTTTGCGTCAGCACGTAGCCTGAACTTCCCACATTACCGTACCCTCACCTGTGCCGTAAGCCTTGCCGTTCCCTAACCCTAATCCTAGTACTGAACGGAAACACACCATAAGCCCTACACCTAACCCCCAAGCCGTAGCCTACTCCTGGCCCGTATGCTGGCACTGACCCGTGCGTCAGCACGTAGCCTGACACTCCCACGTTTCCGTACCCTCACATGTGCCCTAAGACTTGCTGTTCCCTAACACTAACCCGAGCCTGGAATGGAAACACACCATCAGACCTACACCTAACCACCAAGCCGTAGCCTACTCCTGGCTGGTACGCTGGCACTGACCCATGTGTCAGCACGTAGCCTGACCCTCCCACGTGTTCGTACCCTCACCTGTGCCCTAAGCCTTGCCGTTCCCTAACGCTAACCCTACCCCGGAACGGAAACCCACCACTAGCCCTAAACCGTTCCCTACGCCGTAGCCTACACCTGGCCCGTACGCTGGCACTGAAACATGCGTCAGCACGTACTCTGACCCTCCCACGTTTCCGTACCCTCACCTGGGCCCTAAGCCTTGCCGTTTCCTAACCCTAACCCTAGCCCATGAACGGAAACACACCACCAGCCAAACACCTTACCCTACGCCGTAGCATACTCCTGTCCCGTACGCTGGCACTGACCCGTGCGTCAGCACGTAGCCTAACCCTCTCACGTTTCCGTACCCTCACCTGTGCTGTAAGCCTTGCCGTTCCCTAACCCTTACCCTAGCCCTGAACGGAAACCCACCACCAGCCCTACACCTTACCCTACGCTGTAGCCTACTCCTGGCCCGAATGCTGGCACTGGCCCGTGCGACAGCACGCAGCCAGACCCTCCCACGTTTCCGTACCCTCACCTGTGCCCTAAGCCTTGCCGTTCCCTAACCCTAACCCTAGCCCGGAACGGAAACCCACCACTAGCCCTACACCTTACCCCCAAGCCGTAGCCTACTCCTGGCCGGTACGCTGGCACTGACCCGTGCTTCATCACGTAGCCTGACCCTCCCACATTTCCGTACCCTCACCTGTGTCCTAAGCTTTGCCATTCCCTAACCCTAACTGTAGCCCGGAACGGAAACCCACCACCAGCCCTACAACTTACCCCCAAGCCGTAGCCTACTCCTGGTCCATACGCTGGCACTGACACGTGCGTCAGAACGTATCCTGACCCTGCCACGTTGCCGTACCCTCACATGTGCCCTAAACCTTGCCGTTCCCTAACCCTAACCCTAGTGCCGAACGGAAACCCACCACAAGCCCTACACCTTACCCCCAAGCCGTAGCCTACACGTGGTCCATACGCTGGCACTGACCTGTGCGTCAGCACGTAGCCTGACCTTCCCACGTTACCGTAACGTCACCTGTGCCCTAAGCCTTGCCCTTCCCTAACCCTAACCCTAGTACGGGACGGAAACACACCACAAGCCCTACACCTAACCCACAAACCATAGCATACTGCTGGCCCGTACGCTGGCACTGAACCGTGCGTCAGCACGTAGCCTGACCCTCCCAGGTTTCCGTACCCTCACCTATGCCCTAAGCCTTCGTGTTCCATAACACTAACCCTAGCCCGGAACGGAAACCCACCACCAGCCCTACACCTTAACCTACGCCGTAGCCTACTCCTGGACTGTACGGTGGCACTGCCCCTTGCGTCATCATGTAGCCTGACCCTCCCAGGTTTCCGTACCCTCACCTCTGCCCTAAGCCTTGCCGTTCTGTAACCCTAACCCTAGCCCGGAACGGAAACCCACCACCAGCCCTACAACTTACCCCCAAGCCGTAGCCTACTCCTGGCACGTTCGGTGGCAGTAACCCTAGCATCAGCAAGTAGCCTGACCCTCCCACGTTTCTGTACCCTCACCCGTGCCCTAAGCCTTGCCGTTCCGTAACCCTAACCCTAGCCCGGAACGGAAACCCACCACCAGCCCTACACCTTACCCCCAAACCGTAGCGTACTCCTGGCCCATATGCTGGCACTGACCCGTGCGTCAGCACATAGCGTGACCCTCCCACGTTTCCGTACCCTCACCTGTGCCCTAAGCCTTGCCGTTCCCTAACCCTAACCCTAGCCCAGAACGGAAACCCACCACTAGCCCTACACCTTACCCTATGCTGTAGCCTACACATGGCCCGTACGCGGGCACTGACCCGTGCGTCAGCACGTAGCCTGACCCTCCCACGTTTCTGTACCCTCACCTGTGCCCTAAGCCTTGCCGTTCCCTAACCCTAACCCTAGCCCGGAACAGAAAGCCACCACCAGCCCTAAAACTTAGCCACAAGCCGTAGCCTACTCCTGGCCCGTACGCTGGCACTGACCCTTGCGTCAGCACGTAGCCTGACCCTCCCACTTTTCCGTACCCTCACCTGTGCCCTAAGCCTTGCCGTTCCCTAACCCTAACCCTAGCCCGGAACGGAAACCCACCACCAGCCCTACACCATACGCTACACCGTAGCCTACTCCTGGCTCGTACGCTGGCACTGACCCGTGCGTCAGCATGTAGCCTGACTCTCTCACGTTTCCATACCCTCACATGTGCCCTAAGCCTTGACGTTCCCTATCCCTAACCCTAGCCCGGAACGCAAACCCACCACCAGCCCTACACCTTTCCCTACGCCGTAGCCTACTCCTGGCTCGTACGCAGGCACTGACACTTTCATCAGCACTTAGCCTGACACTCCCACGTTTCTGTACCCTCACCTGTGCCCTAAGCCTTGCCGTTCACTAACCCTAACCCTAGACCGGAACGGAAAACCACCACCAGCCCTTCAACTTACCCCCAAGCCGTAGCCTACTCCTGGCCGGTACGCTGGCACTGACACGTGCGTCAGCACGTAGCCTGACCCTCACACGTTTCCGTACCCTCACCTGTGCCCTAAGCCTTGCCGTTTCCTAACCCTAACCCTAGCCTGGAACGGACACCCACCATCAGCCCTACACTTTACCCTACGCTGTAGCCTACTCCTGGCCCGTACGCTGGCACTGACCCGTTTGTCAGCACGTAGCGTGAACTTCCCACGTTTCCGTACCCTCTCCTTAGCACTAAGCCTTGCCTTTCCGTAACCCTAACCCTAGCCCGGAACGGAAACCCACCACCAGCCCTACACCTTACCCCCAAGCCGTAGCCTACTCCTGGCCCGTACGTTGGCACTGACCCGTGCGTCAGCACGTAGCCTGAACGGCCCACGTTTCCGTACCCTCACCTGTGCCCTAAGCCTTGCCGTTCCCTTACCCTAGGCCTAGCCCGGAACGGAAACCCACCACCAGCCCTAAACCTTACCCCCAAGCTGTAGCCTACTCCTGGCCCGTATGCTGGCACTGACCCGTGCGTCAGCATGTAGCCTGACCCTCCCACGTTTCCGTACCCTCACCTGTGCCCTATGCCTTGCCGTTCCCTAACCCTAACCCTAGCACAGAATGGATACCCACCTCCAGCCCTATACCTTACCCTATGCTGTAGCCTACTGCTGGCCCGTATGCCGGCACTGACACATGCGTAAGCACGTAGCCTGACCCTCCCACGTTTCCGTACCCTCACCTGTGCCCTAAGCCTTGACGTTCCCTAACCCTAACCCTAGCCCAGAACGGAAACCCACCACCAGCCCTAGACCTTACCCTATGGCGTAGCCTACTCCTGGCCTGTACGCTGACACTGACACGTGCGTCAGCACGTAGCCGGACCCTCCCACGTTTCCGTACCCTCACCTGTGCCCTAAGCTTTGCCGTTCCCTAACCCTAACCCTAGCCCGGAATGGAAACCCACCACCAGCCCTAAACCTTTCCCTACGCCGTAGCCTACTCCTGGCCCGTACACTGGCACTGACCAGTGCGTCAGCATGTACACTGACCCACCCACGTTTCCATACCCTCACCTGGGCCCTAAACTTTGCCGTTCCCTAACCCTAACCCTAGCCCGGAACAGAAACCCACCACCAGCCCTATACCTTTCCCTACGCCATAGCCTATTCCTGGCCCGTACGCAGGCACTGACCCTTTCATCAGCACATAGCCTGACCCTCCCACGTTTCCGTACCCTCACCTGTGCCCTAAGCCTTGCCGTTCCCTAACCCTAACCCTAGCCCGGAACGGAAACCCACCACCAGCCCTAAACCTTACCCCCAAGCCGTAGCCTACTCCTGGTCCATACGCTGGCACTGACCTTTGCGTCAGCACGTAGCCTGAACTTCCCACATTACCGTACCCTCACCTGTGCCGTAAGCCTTGCCGTTCCCTAACCCTAATCCTAGTACTGAACGGAAACACACCATAAGCCCTACACCTAACCCCCAAGCCGTAGCCTACTCCTGGCCCGTATGCTGGCACTGACCCGTGCGTCAGCACGTAGCCTGACACTCCCACGTTTCCGTACCCTCACATGTGCCCTAAGACTTGCTGTTCCCTAACACTAACCCGAGCCTGGAATGGAAACACACCATCAGACCTACACCTAACCACCAAGCCGTAGCCTACTCCTGGCTGGTACGCTGGCACTGACCCATGTGTCAGCACGTAGCCTGACCCTCCCACGTGTTCGTACCCTCACCTGTGCCCTAAGCCTTGCCGTTCCCTAACGCTAACCCTACCCCGGAACGGAAACCCACCACTAGCCCTAAACCGTTCCCTACGCCGTAGCCTACACCTGGCCCGTACGCTGGCACTGAAACATGCGTCAGCACGTACTCTGACCCTCCCACGTTTCCGTACCCTCACCTGGGCCCTAAGCCTTGCCGTTTCCTAACCCTAACCCTAGCCCATGAACGGAAACACACCACCAGCCAAACACCTTACCCTACGCCGTAGCATACTCCTGTCCCGTACGCTGGCACTGACCCGTGCGTCAGCACGTAGCCTAACCCTCTCACGTTTCCGTACCCTCACCTGTGCTGTAAGCCTTGCCGTTCCCTAACCCTTACCCTAGCCCTGAACGGAAACCCACCACCAGCCCTACACCTTACCCTACGCTGTAGCCTACTCCTGGCCCGAATGCTGGCACTGACCCGTGCGACAGCACGCAGCCAGACCCTCCCACGTTTCCGTACCCTCACCTGTGCCCTAAGCCTTGCCGTTCCCTAACCCTAACCCTAGCCCGGAACGGAAACCCACCACTAGCCCTACACCTTACCCCCAAGCCGTAGCCTACTCCTGGCCGGTACGCTGGCACTGACCCGTGCTTCATCACGTAGCCTGACCCTCCCACATTTCCGTACCCTCACCTGTGTCCTAAGCTTTGCCATTCCCTAACCCTAACTGTAGCCCGGAACGGAAACCCACCACCAGCCCTACAACTTACCCCCAAGCCGTAGCCTACTCCTGGTCCATACGCTGGCACTGACACGTGCGTCAGAACGTATCCTGACCCTGCCACGTTGCCGTACCCTCACATGTGCCCTAAACCTTGCCGTTCCCTAACCCTAACCCTAGTGCCGAACGGAAACCCACCACAAGCCCTACACCTTACCCCCAAGCCGTAGCCTACACGTGGTCCATACGCTGGCACTGACCTGTGCGTCAGCACGTAGCCTGACCTTCCCACGTTACCGTAACGTCACCTGTGCCCTAAGCCTTGCCCTTCCCTAACCCTAACCCTAGTACGGGACGGAAACACACCACAAGCCCTACACCTAACCCACAAACCATAGCATACTGCTGGCCCGTACGCTGGCACTGAACCGTGCGTCAGCACGTAGCCTGACCCTCCCAGGTTTCCGTACCCTCACCTATGCCCTAAGCCTTCGTGTTCCATAACACTAACCCTAGCCCGGAACGGAAACCCACCACCAGCCCTACACCTTAACCTACGCCGTAGCCTACTCCTGGACTGTACGGTGGCACTGCCCCTTGCGTCATCATGTAGCCTGACCCTCCCAGGTTTCCGTACCCTCACCTCTGCCCTAAGCCTTGCCGTTCTGTAACCCTAACCCTAGCCCGGAACGGAAACCCACCACCAGCCCTACAACTTACCCCCAAGCCGTAGCCTACTCCTGGCACGTTCGGTGGCAGTAACCCTAGCATCAGCAAGTAGCCTGACCCTCCCACGTTTCTGTACCCTCACCCGTGCCCTAAGCCTTGCCGTTCCGTAACCCTAACCCTAGCCCGGAACGGAAACCCACCACCAGCCCTACACCTTACCCCCAAACCGTAGCGTACTCCTGGCCCATATGCTGGCACTGACCCGTGCGTCAGCACATAGCGTGACCCTCCCACGTTTCCGTACCCTCACCTGTGCCCTAAGCCTTGCCGTTCCCTAACCCTAACCCTAGCCCAGAACGGAAACCCACCACTAGCCCTACACCTTACCCTATGCTGTAGCCTACACATGGCCCGTACGCGGGCACTGACCCGTGCGTCAGCACGTAGCCTGACCCTCCCACGTTTCTGTACCCTCACCTGTGCCCTAAGCCTTGCCGTTCCCTAACCCTAACCCTAGCCCGGAACAGAAAGCCACCACCAGCCCTAAAACTTAGCCACAAGCCGTAGCCTACTCCTGGCCCGTACGCTGGCACTGACACTTGCGTCAGCACGTAGCCTGACCCTCCCACTTTTCCGTACCCTCACCTGTGCCCTAAGCCTTGCCGTTCCCTAACCCTAACCCTAGCCCGGAACGGAAACCCACCACCAGCCCTACACCATACGCTACACCGTAGCCTACTCCTGGCTCGTACGCTGGCACTGACCCGTGCGTCAGCATGTAGCCTGACTCTCTCACGTTTCCATACCCTCACATGTGCCCTAAGCCTTGACGTTCCCTATCCCTAACCCTAGCCCGGAACGCAAACCCACCACCAGCCCTACACCTTTCCCTACGCCGTAGCCTACTCCTGGCTCGTACGCAGGCACTGACACTTTCATCAGCACTTAGCCTGACACTCCCACGTTTCTGTACCCTCACCTGTGCCCTAAGCCTTGCCGTTCACTAACCCTAACCCTAGACCGGAACGGAAAACCACCACCAGCCCTTCAACTTACCCCCAAGCCGTAGCCTACTCCTGGCCGGTACGCTGGCACTGACACGTGCGTCAGCACGTAGCCTGACCCTCACACGTTTCCGTACCCTCACCTGTGCCCTAAGCCTTGCCGTTTCCTAACCCTAACCCTAGCCTGGAACGGACACCCACCATCAGCCCTACACTTTACCCTACGCTGTAGCCTACTCCTGGCCCGTACGCTGGCACTGACCCGTTTGTCAGCACGTAGCGTGAACTTCCCACGTTTCCGTACCCTCTCCTTAGCACTAAGCCTTGCCTTTCCGTAACCCTAACCCTAGCCCGGAACGGAAACCCACCACCAGCCCTACACCTTACCCCCAAGCCGTAGCCTACTCCTGGCCCGTACGTTGGCACTGACCCGTGCGTCAGCACGTAGCCTGAACGGCCCACGTTTCCGTACCCTCACCTGTGCCCTAAGCCTTGCCGTTCCCTTACCCTAGGCCTAGCCCGGAACGGAAACCCACCACCAGCCCTAAACCTTACCCCCAAGCTGTAGCCTACTCCTGGCCCGTATGCTGGCACTGACCCGTGCGTCAGCATGTAGCCTGACCCTCCCACGTTTCCGTACCCTCACCTGTGCCCTATGCCTTGCCGTTCCCTAACCCTAACCCTAGCACAGAATGGATACCCACCTCCAGCCCTATACCTTACCCTACGCTGTAGCCTACTGCTGGCCCGTATGCCGGCACTGACACATGCGTAAGCACGTAGCCTGACCCTCCCACGTTTCCGTACCCTCACCTGTGCCCTAAGCCTTGACGTTCCCTAACCCTAACCCTAGCCCAGAACGGAAACCCACCACCAGCCCTAGACCTTACCCTATGGCGTAGCCTACTCCTGGCCTGTACGCTGACACTGACACGTGCGTCAGCACGTAGCCGGACCCTCCCACGTTTCCGTACCCTCACCTGTGCCCTAAGCTTTGCCGTTCCCTAACCCTAACCCTAGCCCGGAATGGAAACCCACCACCAGCCCTAAACCTTTCCCTACGCCGTAGCCTACTCCTGGCCCGTACACTGGCACTGACCAGTGCGTCAGCATGTACACTGACCCACCCACGTTTCCATACCCTCACCTGGGCCCTAAACTTTGCCGTTCCCTAACCCTAACCCTAGCCCGGAACAGAAACCCACCACCAGCCCTATACCTTTCCCTACGCCATAGCCTATTCCTGGCCCGTACGCAGGCACTGACCCTTTCATCAGCACATAGCCTGACCCTCCCACGTTTCCGTACCCTCACCTGTGCCCTAAGCCTTGCCGTTCCCTAACCCTAACCCTAGCCCGGAACGGAAACCCACCACCAGCCCTAAACCTTACCCCCAAGCCGTAGCCTACTCCTGGTCCATACGCTGGCACTGACCTTTGCGTCAGCACGTAGCCTGAACTTCCCACATTACCGTACCCTCACCTGTGCCGTAAGCCTTGCCGTTCCCTAACCCTAATCCTAGTACTGAACGGAAACACACCATAAGCCCTACACCTAACCCCCAAGCCGTAGCCTACTCCTGGCCCGTATGCTGGCACTGACCCGTGCGTCAGCACGTAGCCTGACACTCCCACGTTTCCGTACCCTCACATGTGCCCTAAGACTTGCTGTTCCCTAACACTAACCCGAGCCTGGAATGGAAACACACCATCAGACCTACACCTAACCACCAAGCCGTAGCCTACTCCTGGCTGGTACGCTGGCACTGACCCATGTGTCAGCACGTAGCCTGACCCTCCCACGTGTTCGTACCCTCACCTGTGCCCTAAGCCTTGCCGTTCCCTAACGCTAACCCTACCCCGGAACGGAAACCCACCACTAGCCCTAAACCGTTCCCTACGCTGTAGCCTACACCTGGCCCGTACGCTGGCACTGAAACATGCGTCAGCACGTACTCTGACCCTCCCACGTTTCCGTACCCTCACCTGGGCCCTAAGCCTTGCCGTTTCCTAACCCTAACCCTAGCCCATGAACGGAAACACACCACCAGCCAAACACCTTACCCTACGCCGTAGCATACTCCTGTCCCGTACGCTGGCACTGACCCGTGCGTCAGCACGTAGCCTAACCCTCTCACGTTTCCGTACCCTCACCTGTGCTGTAAGCCTTGCCGTTCCCTAACCCTTACCCTAGCCCTGAACGGAAACCCACCACCAGCCCTACACCTTACCCTACGCTGTAGCCTACTCCTGGCCCGAATGCTGGCACTGACCCGTGCGACAGCACGCAGCCAGACCCTCCCACGTTTCCGTACCCTCACCTGTGCCCTAAGCCTTGCCGTTCCCTAACCCTAACCCTAGCCCGGAACGGAAACCCACCACTAGCCCTACACCTTACCCCCAAGCCGTAGCCTACTCCTGGCCGGTACGCTGGCACTGACCCGTGCTTCATCACGTAGCCTGACCCTCCCAAATTTCCGTACCCTCACCTGTGTCCTAAGCTTTGCCATTCCCTAACCCTAACTGTAGCCCGGAACGGAAACCCACCACCAGCCCTACAACTTACCCCCAAGCCGTAGCCTACTCCTGGTCCATACGCTGGCACTGACCAGTGCGTCAGCACGTAGCCTGACCCTCCCACGTTTGTGGACCCTCACCTGTGCCCTAAGCCTTGCCATTCCCTAACCCTAACCCTAGCCCGGAACGGAAACCCACCACCAGCCCTACAACATTCCCTACGACGTAGCCTATTCCTGGCCCCTACGCAGGCACTGACACTTTCATCAGCACGTAGCCTGACCCTCCCACGTTTCCGTACCCTCACCTGTGCCCTAAGCCTTGCCGTTCCCTAACCCTAACCCTAGCCTGGAACGGAAACCCACCACCAGCCCTACATCTTACCCCCAAGCCGTAGCCTACTCCTGGCCCATACGCTGGCACTGACCTGTGCGTCAGCATGTAGCCTGAACTTCCCACATTACCGTAACCTCACCTGTGCCCTAAGCCTTGCCGTTCCCTAACCCTAAACCTAGTACGGAACGGAAACACACCACCAGCCCTACACCTAACCCCCAAGACATAGCCTACTCCTGGCCCGTACGCTGGCACTGACCCGTGCGTCAGCACGTAGCCTGACACTCCCACATTTCCGTACCCTCACCTGTGCCCTAAGCCTTGCTGTTCCCTAACACTAACCCTAGCCTGGAACGGAAACACACCACCAACCCTACACCTAACCACCAAGCCGTAGCCTACTCCTGGCCGGTACGCTGGCACTGATATGTGCCTCAGCATGTAGCCTGACCCTCCCACGTTTCCGTAACCTCACCTGTGCCCTCCGCTTTGCCATTCCCTAACCCTAACTGTAGCCCGAAAGGGAAACAGCCCTACACCTTACCCTACGCCGTAGCCTACTCCTGGCCGGAACGCTGGCACTGACACGTGCATCAGCATGTAGCCTGACCCTCCCACGTTCCCGTACCCTCACCTGTGCCCTAAGCCTTGCCGTTCCCTAACCCTAACCCAAGCCGGAACGGAATCCCACCACCAGCCCTACACCTTACCGTATGCCGTAGCCTATACCTGGCCCGTACGCTGGCACTGACACATGCGTAAGCACGTAGCCTGACCCTCCCACGTTTCCGTACCCTCACCTGTGCCCTAAGCCTTGACGTTCCCTAACCCTAACCCTAGCCCAGAACGGAAACCCACCACCAGCCCTAGACCTTACCCTATGGTGTAGCCTACTCCTGGCCTGTACGCTGACACTGACACGTGCGTCAGCACGTAGCCGGACCCTCCCACGTTTCCGTACCCTCACCTGTGCCCTAAGCTTTGCCGTTCCCTAACCCTAACCCTAGCCCGGAATGGAAACCCACCACCAGCCCTAAACCTTTCCCTACGCCGTAGCCTACTCCTGGCCCGTACACTGGCACTGACCAGTGCGTCAGCATGTACACTGACCCACCCACGTTTCCATACCCTCACCTGGGCCCTAAACTTTGCCGTTCCCTAACCCTAACCCTAGCCCGGAACAGAAACCCACCACCAGCCCTATACCTTTCCCTACGCCATAGCCTATTCCTGGCCCGTACGCAGGCACTGACCCTTTCATCAGCACATAGCCTGACCCTCCCACGTTTCCGTACCCTCACCTGTGCCCTAAGCCTTGCCGTTCCCTAACCCTAACCCTAGCCCGGAACGGAAACCCACCACCAGCCCTAAACCTTACCCCCAAGCCGTAGCCTACTCCTGGTCCATACGCTGGCACTGACCTTTGCGTCAGCACGTAGCCTGAACTTCCCACATTACCGTACCCTCACCTGTGCCGTAAGCCTTGCCGTTCCCTAACCCTAATCCTAGTACTGAACGGAAACACACCATAAGCCCTACACCTAACCCCCAAGCCGTAGCCTACTCCTGGCCCGTATGCTGGCACTGACCCGTGCGTCAGCACGTAGCCTGACACTCCCACGTTTCCGTACCCTCACATGTGCCCTAAGACTTGCTGTTCCCTAACACTAACCCGAGCCTGGAATGGAAACACACCATCAGACCTACACCTAACCACCAAGCCGTAGCCTACTCCTGGCTGGTACGCTGGCACTGACCCATGTGTCAGCACGTAGCCTGACCCTCCCACGTGTTCGTACCCTCACCTGTGCCCTAAGCCTTGCCGTTCCCTAACGCTAACCCTACCCCGGAACGGAAACCCACCACTAGCCCTAAACCGTTCCCTACGCCGTAGCCTACACCTGGCCCGTACGCTGGCACTGAAACATGCGTCAGCACGTACTCTGACCCTCCCACGTTTCCGTACCCTCACCTGGGCCCTAAGCCTTGCCGTTTCCTAACCCTAACCCTAGCCCATGAACGGAAACACACCACCAGCCAAACACCTTACCCTACGCCGTAGCATACTCCTGTCCCGTACGCTGGCACTGACCCGTGCGTCAGCACGTAGCCTAACCCTCTCACGTTTCCGTACCCTCACCTGTGCTGTAAGCCTTGCCGTTCCCTAACCCTTACCCTAGCCCTGAACGGAAACCCACCACCAGCCCTACACCTTACCCTACGCTGTAGCCTACTCCTGGCCCGAATGCTGGCACTGGCCCGTGCGACAGCACGCAGCCAGACCCTCCCACGTTTCCGTACCCTCACCTGTGCCCTAAGCCTTGCCGTTCCCTAACCCTAACCCTAGCCCGGAACGGAAACCCACCACTAGCCCTACACCTTACCCCCAAGCCGTAGCCTACTCCTGGCCGGTACGCTGGCACTGACCCGTGCTTCATCACGTAGCCTGACCCTCCCACATTTCCGTACCCTCACCTGTGTCCTAAGCTTTGCCATTCCCTAACCCTAACTGTAGCCCGGAACGGAAACCCACCACCAGCCCTACAACTTACCCCCAAGCCGTAGCCTACTCCTGGTCCATACGCTGGCACTGACACGTGCGTCAGAACGTATCCTGACCCTGCCACGTTGCCGTACCCTCACATGTGCCCTAAACCTTGCCGTTCCCTAACCCTAACCCTAGTGCCGAACGGAAACCCACCACAAGCCCTACACCTTACCCCCAAGCCGTAGCCTACACGTGGTCCATACGCTGGCACTGACCTGTGCGTCAGCACGTAGCCTGAACTTCCCACGTTACCGTAACGTCACCTGTGCCCTAAGCCTTGCCCTTCCCTAACCCTAACCCTAGTACGGGACGGAAACACACCACAAGCCCTACACCTAACCCACAAACCATAGCATACTGCTGGCCCGTACGCTGGCACTGAACCGTGCGTCAGCACGTAGCCTGACCCTCCCAGGTTTCCGTACCCTCACCTATGCCCTAAGCCTTCGTGTTCCATAACACTAACCCTAGCCCGGAACGGAAACCCACCACCAGCCCTACACCTTAACCTACGCCGTAGCCTACTCCTGGACTGTACGGTGGCACTGCCCCTTGCGTCATCATGTAGCCTGACCCTCCCAGGTTTCCGTACCCTCACCTCTGCCCTAAGCCTTGCCGTTCTGTAACCCTAACCCTAGCCCGGAACGGAAACCCACCACCAGCCCTACAACTTACCCCCAAGCCGTAGCCTACTCCTGGCACGTTCGGTGGCAGTAACCCTAGCATCAGCAAGTAGCCTGACCCTCCCACGTTTCTGTACCCTCACCCGTGCCCTAAGCCTTGCCGTTCCGTAACCCTAACCCTAGCCCGGAACGGAAACCCACCACCAGCCCTACACCTTACCCCCAAACCGTAGCGTACTCCTGGCCCATATGCTGGCACTGACCCGTGCGTCAGCACATAGCGTGACCCTCCCACGTTTCCGTACCCTCACCTGTGCCCTAAGCCTTGCCGTTCCCTAACCCTAACCCTAGCCCAGAACGGAAACCCACCACTAGCCCTACACCTTACCCTATGCTGTAGCCTACACATGGCCCGTACGCGGGCACTGACCCGTGCGTCAGCACGTAGCCTGACCCTCCCACGTTTCTGTACCCTCACCTGTGCCCTAAGCCTTGCCGTTCCCTAACCCTAACCCTAGCCCGGAACAGAAAGCCACCACCAGCCCTAAAACTTAGCCACAAGCCGTAGCCTACTCCTGGCCCGTACGCTGGCACTGACCCTTGCGTCAGCACGTAGCCTGACCCTCCCACTTTTCCGTACCCTCACCTGTGCCCTAAGCCTTGCCGTTCCCTAACCCTAACCCTAGCCCGGAACGGAAACCCACCACCAGCCCTACACCATACGCTACACCGTAGCCTACTCCTGGCTCGTACGCTGGCACTGACCCGTGCGTCAGCATGTAGCCTGACTCTCTCACGTTTCCATACCCTCACATGTGCCCTAAGCCTTGACGTTCCCTATCCCTAACCCTAGCCCGGAACGCAAACCCACCACCAGCCCTACACCTTTCCCTACGCCGTAGCCTACTCCTGGCTCGTACGCAGGCACTGACACTTTCATCAGCACTTAGCCTGACACTCCCACGTTTCTGTACCCTCACCTGTGCCCTAAGCCTTGCCGTTCACTAACCCTAACCCTAGACCGGAACGGAAAACCACCACCAGCCCTTCAACTTACCCCCAAGCCGTAGCCTACTCCTGGCCGGTACGCTGGCACTGACACGTGCGTCAGCACGTAGCCTGACCCTCACACGTTTCCGTACCCTCACCTGTGCCCTAAGCCTTGCCGTTTCCTAACCCTAACCCTAGCCTGGAACGGACACCCACCATCAGCCCTACACTTTACCCTACGCTGTAGCCTACTCCTGGCCCGTACGCTGGCACTGACCCGTTTGTCAGCACGTAGCGTGAACTTCCCACGTTTCCGTACCCTCTCCTTAGCACTAAGCCTTGCCTTTCCGTAACCCTAACCCTAGCCCGGAACGGAAACCCACCACCAGCCCTACACCTTACCCCCAAGCCGTAGCCTACTCCTGGCCCGTACGTTGGCACTGACCCGTGCGTCAGCACGTAGCCTGAACGGCCCACGTTTCCGTACCCTCACCTGTGCCCTAAGCCTTGCCGTTCCCTTACCCTAGGCCTAGCCCGGAACGGAAACCCACCACCAGCCCTAAACCTTACCCCCAAGCTGTAGCCTACTCCTGGCCCGTATGCTGGCACTGACCCGTGCGTCAGCATGTAGCCTGACCCTCCCACGTTTCCGTACCCTCACCTGTGCCCTATGCCTTGCCGTTCCCTAACCCTAACCCTAGCACAGAATGGATACCCACCTCCAGCCCTATACCTTACCCTACGCTGTAGCCTACTGCTGGCCCGTATGCCGGCACTGACACATGCGTAAGCACGTAGCCTGACCCTCCCACGTTTCCGTACCCTCACCTGTGCCCTAAGCCTTGACGTTCCCTAACCCTAACCCTAGCCCAGAACGGAAACCCACCACCAGCCCTAGACCTTACCCTATGGCGTAGCCTACTCCTGGCCTGTACGCTGACACTGACACGTGCGTCAGCACGTAGCCGGACCCTCCCACGTTTCCGTACCCTCACCTGTGCCCTAAGCTTTGCCGTTCCCTAACCCTAACCCTAGCCCGGAATGGAAACCCACCACCAGCCCTAAACCTTTCCCTACGCCGTAGCCTACTCCTGGCCCGTACACTGGCACTGACCAGTGCGTCAGCATGTACACTGACCCACCCACGTTTCCATACCCTCACCTGGGCGCTAAACTTTGCCGTTCCCTAACCCTAACCCTAGCCCGGAACAGAAACCCACCACCAGCCCTATACCTTTCCCTACGCCATAGCCTATTCCTGGCCCGTACGCAGGCACTGACCCTTTCATCAGCACATAGCCTGACCCTCCCACGTTTCCGTACCCTCACCTGTGCCCTAAGCCTTGCCGTTCCCTAACCCTAACCCTAGCCCGGAACGGAAACCCACCACCAGCCCTAAACCTTACCCCCAAGCCGTAGCCTACTCCTGGTCCATACGCTGGCACTGACCTTTGCGTCAGCACGTAGCCTGAACTTCCCACATTACCGTACCCTCACCTGTGCCGTAAGCCTTGCCGTTCCCTAACCCTAATCCTAGTACTGAACGGAAACACACCATAAGCCCTACACCTAACCCCCAAGCCGTAGCCTACTCCTGGCCCGTATGCTGGCACTGACCCGTGCGTCAGCACGTAGCCTGACACTCCCACGTTTCCGTACCCTCACATGTGCCCTAAGACTTGCTGTTCCCTAACACTAACCCGAGCCTGGAATGGAAACACACCATCAGACCTACACCTAACCACCAAGCCGTAGCCTACTCCTGGCTGGTACGCTGGCACTGACCCATGTGTCAGCACGTAGCCTGACCCTCCCACGTGTTCGTACCCTCACCTGTGCCCTAAGCCTTGCCGTTCCCTAACGCTAACCCTACCCCGGAACGGAAACCCACCACTAGCCCTAAACCGTTCCCTACGCCGTAGCCTACACCTGGCCCGTACGCTGGCACTGAAACATGCGTCAGCACGTACTCTGACCCTCCCACGTTTCCGTACCCTCACCTGGGCCCTAAGCCTTGCCGTTTCCTAACCCTAACCCTAGCCCATGAACGGAAACACACCACCAGCCAAACACCTTACCCTACGCCGTAGCATACTCCTGTCCCGTACGCTGGCACTGACCCGTGCGTCAGCACGTAGCCTAACCCTCTCACGTTTCCGTACCCTCACCTGTGCTGTAAGCCTTGCCGTTCCCTAACCCTTACCCTAGCCCTGAACGGAAACCCACCACCAGCCCTACACCTTACCCTACGCTGTAGCCTACTCCTGGCCCGAATGCTGGCACTGACCCGTGCGACAGCACGCAGCCAGACCCTCCCACGTTTCCGTACCCTCACCTGTGCCCTAAGCCTTGCCGTTCCCTAACCCTAACCCTAGCCCGGAACGGAAACCCACAACTAGCCCTACACCTTACCCCCAAGCCGTAGCCTACTCCTGGCCGGTACGCTGGCACTGACCCGTGCTTCATCACGTAGCCTGACCCTCCCAAATTTCCGTACCCTCACCTGAGTCCTAAGCTTTGCCATTCCCTAACCCTAACTGTAGCCCGGAACGGAAACCCACCACCAGCCCTACAACTTACCCCCAAGCCGTAGCCTACTCCTGGTCCATACGCTGGCACTGACCAGTGCGTCAGCACGTAGCCTGACCCTCCCACGTTTGTGGACCCTCACCTGTGCCCTAAGCCTTGCCATTCCCTAACCCTAACCCTAGGCCGGAACGGAAACCCACCACCAGCCCTACAACTTTCCCTACGACGTAGCCTATTCCTGGCCCCTACGCAGGCACTGACACTTTCATCAGCACGTAGCCTGACCCTCCCACGTTTCCGTACCCTCACCTGTGCCCTAAGCCTTGCCGTTCCCTAACCCTAACCCTAGCCTGGAACGGAAACCCACCACCAGCCCTACATCTTACCCCCAAGCCGTAGCCTACTCCTGGCCCATACGCTGGCACTGACCTGTGCGTCAGCATGTAGCCTGAACTTCCCACATTACCGTAACCTCACCTGTGCCCTAAGCCTTGCCGTTCCCTAACCCTAAACCTAGTACGGAACGGAAACACACCACCAGCCCTACACCTAACCCCCAAGACATAGCCTACTCCTGGCCCGTACGCTGGCACTGACCCGTGCGTCAGCACGTAGCCTGACACTCCCACATTTCCGTACCCTCACCTGTGCCCTAAGCCTTGCTGTTCCCTAACACTAACCCTAGCCTGGAACGGAAACACACCACCAACCCTACACCTAACCACCAAGCCGTAGCCTACTCCTGGCCGGTACGCTGGCACTGATATGTGCCTCAGCATGTAGCCTGACCCTCCCACGTTTCCGTAACCTCACCTGTGCCCTCCGCTTTGCCATTCCCTAACCCTAACTGTAGCCCGAAAGGGAAACAGCCCTACACCTTACCCTACGCCGTAGCCTACTCCTGGCCGGAACGCTGGCACTGACACGTGCATCAGCATGTAGCCTGACCCTCCCACGTTCCCGTACCCTCACCTGTGCCCTAAGCCTTGCCGTTCCCTAACCCTAACCCAAGCCGGAACGGAATCCCACCACCAGCCCTACACCTTACCGTATGCCGTAGCCTATACCTGGCCCGTACGCTGGCACTGACACGTGCGTCAGCATGTAGCCTGACCCTCACACGTTTCCGTACCCTCACCTGTGCCCTAAGCCTTGCCGTTCCCTAACCCTAACACTAGCCCGGAACGGAAACCCACCACAAGCCCTACACCTTACCATACGCCATAGCCTACTCCTGGCCCGTACGCTGGCCCTGACCCGTGAGTCAGCACGTAGCCTGACCCTCCCACGTTACTGTAACCTCACCTGTGCCCTAAGCCTTGCCGTTCCCTCACCCTAACCCTAGCCAAGAACGGAAACCCACCAGCAGCCCTACACCTTACCCTACGCCGTAGCCTACTCCTGGCTCGTACGCTGGCACTGACCCATGCGTCAGCACGTAGCCTGACCCTCACATGTTTCCGTACCCTCACATGTGCCCTAAGCGTTGCCGTTCCCTAACCCTAACCCTAGTCCGGAACGGAAACCCACCACCAGCCCTACAGCTTACCACCAAGCCATAGCCTATTCCTGGCCCGTACGCTGGCACTGACCCGTGTGTCAGCATGTAGCCTGAACCTCCCACGTTTCCGTACCCTCACCTGTGCCCTAAGCCTTGCCGTTCCCTAACCCTAACACTAGCCCGGAACGGAAACCCACCACCAGCCCTACACCTAACCCCCAAGCCGTAGCCTACTCCTGGCCGGTACGATTGCACTGACCCGTGCGTCAGCACGTAGCCTGACCCTCCCACGTTTCTGTATCCTCACCTGTGCCCTAAGCCTTGCCGTTCCCTAACCCTAACCCTAGCCCTGAACGGAAAACCACCACTAGCCCTACACTTTACTCTACGCCGTAGCCTACTCCTGGCCCGTACGCTGGCACTGACCCGTGCGTCAGCAAATAGCCTGACCCTCCCACTCTTCCGTACCCTCACCTGTGCCCTAAGCCTTGCCGTTCCCTAACCCTAACCCTAGCCCGAAACAGAAACCCACCACCAGCCCTACACCTAAACCCCAAGCCGTAGCCAACTCCTGGCCAGTACGATTGCACTGACCCGTGCGTCAGCACATAGCCTGACCCTCCCATGTTTCTGTATCCTCACCTGTGCCCTAAGCCTTGCCGTTCCCTAACCCTAACCCTAGCCCTGAACGGAAAACCACCACCAGCCCTACACTTTACCCTACGCTGTAGCCTACTCCTGGCCCGTACGCTGGCACTGACCCGTGCGTCAGCAAGTAGCCTGACCCTCCCACGTTTCTGTATCGTCACCTGTGCCCTAAGCCTTGCCGTTCCCTAACACTAACCCTAGCCCTGAAGGGAAAACCACCACCAGCCCTACACTTTACCCTACGCCGTAGCCTACTCCTGGCCCGTACGCTGGCTCTGACACATGCGTCAGCACGTAGCCTGACCCTCCCACGTTTCCGTACCCTCACCTGTGCCCTAAGCCTTGCCATTCCCTAACCCTAACCCTAGCCCGGAACGGAAACCCATCACCAGCCCTACACCATACCCTACACCGTAGCCTACTCCTGGCCCGTACGCTGGCACTGACCCGTGCGTCAGCATGTAGCCTGACCCTCTCACGTTTCCGTACCCTCACCTGTGCCCTAAGCCTTGACGTTCCCTAACCCTAACCCTAGCCCGGAACGCAAACCCACCACCAGCCCTACACCTTTCCCTACGCCGTAGCCTACTCCTGGCCCATACGCTGGCACTGACCCGTGCGTCAGCACGTAGCCTAACCCTCCCACGTTTCCGTACCCTCACCTGTGCCCTAAGCCTTGCCGTTCCCTAACCAAAACCCTAACCCGGAACGGAAACCCACCACCATCCCTAAACCTTTCCCTATTGGGTAGCCTACTCCTCGCCCGTACGCTCGCACTGACCCGTGCGTCAGCATGTAGTTTGACCCTCCCACGTTTCCGTACCCTCACCTGGGCCCTAAGCCTTGCCATTCCCTAACACTAACCTTAGTCCGGAAAGGAATCCCACCACCAGCCCTACACATTACCATATGCCGTAGCCTACTCCTGCCCGGTACGGTGCCACTGAGCTGTGCATCAGCACGTAGCCTGACCCTCCCACGTTTCCGTACCCTCAGCTGTGCCCTACGCCTTGCCGTTCCCTAACCCTATCCCTAGCCCGGAACGGAAACACACCACCAGCCCTACAACTTACCCCTAAGCCGTAGCCTACTCCTGGCCTGTACGGTGGCACTGACCCTTGCGTCAGCATGTAGCCTGACCCTCCCACGTTTCCGTACCCTCACCTGTGCCCTAAGCCTTGCCGTTCCGTAACCCTAACCCGAGCCCGGAACGGAAACCCACCACCAGCCCTACACCTTACCACCAAGCCGTAGCCTACACCTGGCCCGTTCGGTGGCACTAACCCGAGCATCAGCAAGTAGCATGACCTCCCACGATTCTGTACCCTCACCCGTGCCCTAAGCCTTGCCATTCCGTAACCCTAACCCTAGCCCGGAATGGATACCCACCACCAGCCCTACAACTTACCCCCAAGCCGTAGCCTACTCCTGGCCCGTACGCTGGCACTGACCCGTGCGTCAGCAAGTAGCCTGACCCTCCCACGTTTCTGTATCGTCACCTGTGCCCTAAGCCTTGCCGTTCCCTAACCCTAACCCTAGCCCTGAAGGGAAAACCACCACCAGCCCTACACTTTACCCTACGCCGTAGCCTACTCCTGGCCCGTACGCTGGCTCTGACACATGCGTCAGCACGTAGCGTGACCCTCCCACGTTTCCGTACCCTCACCTGTGCCCTAAGCCTTGCCGTTCCCTAACCCTAACCCTAGCCCGGAACGTAAACCCACCACCAGCCCTACACCTTACCCTATGCTGTAGCCTACACCTGGCCCGTACGCAGGCACTGACCCTTTCATCAGCACATAGCCTGACCCTCCCACGTTTCCGTACCCTCACCTGTGCCCTAAGCCTTGCCGTTCCCTAACCCTAACCCTAGCCCGGAACGGAAACCCACCACCAGCCCTAAACCTTACCCCCAAGCCGTAGCCTACTCCTGGTCCATACGCTGGCACTGACCTTTGCGTCAGCACGTAGCCTGAACTTCCCACATTACCGTACCCTCACCTGTGCCGTAAGCCTTGCCGTTCCCTAACCCTAAACCTAGTACTGAACGGAAACACACCATAAGCCCTACACCTAACCCCCAAGCCGTAGCCTACTCCTGGCCCGTATGCTGGCACTGACCCGTGCGTCAGCACGTAGCCTGACACTCCCACGCTTCCGTACCCTCACATGTGCCCTAAGACTTGCTGTTCCCTAACACTATCCCGAGCCTGGAATGGAAACACACCATCAGACCTACACCTAACCACCAAGCCGTAGCCTACTCCTGGCTGGTACGCTGGCACTGACCCATGTGTCAGCACGTAGCCTGACCCTCCCACGTGTTCGTACCCTCACCTGTGCCCTAAGCCTTGCCGTTCCCTAACCCTAACCCTACCCCGGAACGGAAACCCACCACTAGCCCTAAACCGTTCCCTACGCCGTAGCCTACACCTGGCCCGTACGCTGGCACTGAACCATGCGTCAGCACGTAGTCTGACCCTCCCACGTTTCCGTACCCTCACCTGGGCTCTAAGCCTTGCCGTTTCCTAACCCTAACCCTAGCCCATGAACGGAAACACACCACCAGCCAAACACCATACCCTACGCCGTAGCATACTCCTGTACGGTACGCTGGCACTGACCCGTGCGTCAGCACGTAGCCTAACCCTCTCACGTTTCCGTACCCTCACCTGTGCTGTAAGCCTTGCCGTTCCCTAACCCTTACCCTAGCCCGGAACGGAAACCCACCACCAGCCCTACACCTTACCCTACGCCGTAGCCTACTCCTGGCCTGTACGCGGACACTGACACGTGCGTCAGCACGTAGCCTGACCCTCCCACGTTTCCGTAACCTCACCTGTGCCCTAAGCCTTGCCGTTCCCTAACCCTAACCCTAGCCCGGAATGCAAACCCACCACCAGCCCTACACCTTTCCCTATGCCGTAGCTTACTCCTGGCCCGTACGCTGGCACTGAACCGTGCGTCATCACGTAGCCTGACCCTCCCACTTTTCTGTACCCTCACCTGTGCCCTAAGCCTTACTGTTCCATTACCCTAGCCCTAGCATGGAACGGAAACCCACCACCAGCCTTATTCCTTAGCCTATGCCGTAGCCTACACCTTGCCTGTACCCTGGCACTGACCCGTGCGTCAGCACGTAGCCTGACCATCCCACGTTTCCGTACCCTCACTTGTGCCCTAAGGCTTGCCGTTCCCTAACCCTAACCCTAGTCCGGAACGGAAACCCACCACCAGCCCTACAACTAACCCCCAAGCCGTAGCTTACTCCTGGCCAGTACGCTGGCACTGACCCGTGCATCATCACGTAGTCTGACCCTCCCACGTTTCCGTACCCTCACCTGTGCCCTAAGCCTTGCCGTTCCCTAACCCTAACCCTAGCCCAGAACGGAAAACCACCACCAGCCCTACACCTTACCCCCAAGCCGTAGCCTACTCCTGGCCCGTACGCTGGCACAGACCCGTGCGTCCGCACGAAGCCTGACCCTCCCACGTTTGCGGACCCTCACCTGTGCCCTAAGCCTTGCCGTTCCCTAACACTAACCCTAGACTGGAACGGAAACCCACCACCAGCCCTACACCTTTCCCTACGCCGTAGCCTATTCCTGGCTCATACGCAGGCACTGACCCTTTCATCAGCAAGTAGCCTGACCCTCCCACGTTTCCATACCCTCACCTGTGCCCTAATCCTTGCCGTTCACTAACCCTAACCCTAGCCCGGAACGGAAACCCACCACCAGACCTACACCTTACTCTATGCCGTAGCCTACACCTGGCCCGTACGCGGGCACTGACCTGTGCTTCAGCACGTAGCCTGACCCTCCAATGTGACCGTACGCTCACCTGTGCCCTAAGCCTTGCCTTTCCCTAATCCTAACCCTAGCCCGGCACGGAATCCCACCACCAGCCCTACACCTTATCGTATGCCGTAGCCTAGTCCTGGCCCGTACGCTGGCACTGACCCGTGCGTCAGCATGTAGCCTGACCCTCCCACGTTTCCGTAACCTCACCTGTGCCCTAAGCCTTGCCGTTCCCTAACCCTAACCCTAGCCCGGAACAGAAACCCACCACCAGCCCTATACCTTTCCCTACGCCGTAGCCTATTCCTGGCCCGTACGCAGGCACTGACCCTTTCATCAGCACACAGCCTAACCCTCTCACGTTTCCGTACCCTCACCTGTGCTGTAAGCCTTGCCGTTCCCTAACCCTTACCCTAGCCCGGAACGGAAACCCACCACCAGCCCTACACCTTACCCTACGCCGTAGCCTACTCCTGGCCCGAATGCTGGCACTGACCCGTGCGTCAGCACGTAGCCAGACCCTCCCTCGTTTCCGTACCCTCACCTGTGCCCTAAGCCTTGCCGTTCCCTAACCCTAACCCTAGTCCGGAACGGAAACACACCACCAGCCCTAAAACTTACCCCCAAGCCGTAGCCTACTCCTGGTCCATACTCTGGCACTGACCTGTGCGTCAGCACGTAGCCTGAACTTCCCACATTACCGTACCCTCACCTGTGCCCTAAGCCTTGCCGTTCCCTAACCCTAACCCTAGTACGGAACGGAAACACACCACAAGCCCTACACCTAACCCCCAAGCCGTAGCCTACTCTTGGCCAATACGCTGGCACTGACACGTGCGTCAGCACGTAGCCTGACCCTCCCACGTTTCCGTACCCTCACCTGTGCCCTAAGACTTGCTGTTCCCTAACACTAAACCTAGCCTGGAACGGAAACCCACCACCAGCCCTACACCTTACTCTATGCCGTAGCCTACACCTGGCCCGTACGCGGGCACTGACCTGTGCTTCAGCACGTAGCCTGACCCTCCCATGTTACCGTACGCTCACCTGTGCCCTAAGCCTTGTCGTTCCCTAACCCTAACCCTAGCCCGGCACGGAATCTCACCACCAGCTCTACAGCTTATCGTATGCCGTAGCCTAGTCCTGGCCCGTACGCTGGCACTGACCCGTGTGTCAGCATGTAGCCTGACCCTCCCACGTTTCCGTAACCTCACCTGTGCCCTAAGCATTGCCGTTCCCTAACCCTAACCCTAGCCCGGAACAGAAACCCACCACCAGCCCTACACCTTACCCCAAGCCGTAGCCTATTCCTGGCCCGTACGCAGGCACTGACCCTTTCATCAGCACGTAGCCTGACCCTCCCACGTTTCCGTACCCTCATCTGTGCCCTAAGCCTTGCCGTTCCCTATCCCTAACACTAGCCCGGAACGGAAACCCACCACCAGCCCTACACCTTAACCTACGCCGTAGCCTACTCCTGGCCTGTACGGTGGCACTGACCCTTGCGTCAGCATGTAGCCTGACCCTCCCACGTTTCCGTACCCTCACCTGTGCCCTAAACCTTGCCATTCTGTAACCCTAACCCTAGCCCGGAACGGAAACCCACCACCAGCCCTACACCTTACCCCCAAGCCGTAGCCTACTCCTGGCCCGTTCGGTGGCAGTAACCCTAGCATCAGCAAGTAGCCTGACCCTCCCACGTTTCTGTACCCTCACACGTGCCCTAAGCCTTGCCGTTCTGTAACCCTAACCCTAGACCGGAACGGAAACCCACCACCAGCCCTACACCTTTCCCTACGCCGTAGCCTATTCTTGCCTCGTACGCAGGCACTGACACTTTCATCAGCACTTAGCCTGAACCTCCCAGGTTTCTGTACCCTCACCTGTGCCCTAAGCCTTGCCGTTCACTAACCCTAACCCTAGCCCGGAACGGAAACCCACCACCAGCCCTACAACTTACCCCCAAGCCGTAGCCTACTCCTGGCCGGTACGCTGGCACTGACACGTGCGTCAGCACGTAGCCTGACCCTCACACGTTTCCGTACCCTCACCTGTGACCTAAGCCTTGCCGTTTCCTAACCCTAACCCTAGCCCGGAACAGAAACCCACCACCAGCCCTACACTCTACCCTACGCCATAGCCTATTCCTGGCCCGTACACTGGCACTGAGCCGTGCGTCAGCACGTAGCCTGACCCTCCCACGTTTCCGTACCCTCACCTGTGCCCTAAGCCTTGAGGTTCCCTAACCCTAACTCTAGCCCGGAACAGAAAACCACCAACAGCCCTACAACTTACGACCACGCCGTAGCCTACTCCTGGCCCATATGCTGGCACTGACACGTGCGTCAGCACGTAGCCTGTCCCTCCCACGTTTCCGTAACCTCACCTGTGCCCTAAGCCTTGCCGTTTCCTAACCTTAACCCTAGCCCGGAACGGAAACCCACCACCAGCCCTACACCTTACACTATGCCGTAGCCTACACCTGGCCCGTACGCGGGCACTGACCTGTGCTTCAGCACGTAGCCTGACCCTCCCATGTTACTGTACTCTCACCTGGGCCCTAAGCCTTGCCGTTCCCTAACCCTAACCCGAGCCTGGCAAGGAATCCCACCCCCAGCCCTACACCTTATCGTATACCGTAGCCTAGTCCTGGCCCGTACGCTGGCACTGACACGTGCGTCACCATATAGCCTGACCCTCCCACGTTTCCGTACCCTCACCTGTGCCCTAAGCCTTGCCGTTCCCTAACCCTAACCCTAGCCCGGAACGGAAACCCACCACAATCCCTACACCTTACCATACGCCGTAGCCTACTCCTGGCCCGTACTCTGGCACTGACCCGTGAGTCAGCACGTAGACTGACCCTCCCACATTTCCGTACCCTCACCTGTGCCCTAATCCTTGCCGTTCCCTCACCCTAACCCTAGCCAAGAACGGAAACCCACCAGCAGCCCTAAACCTTACCCTACACCATAGCCTACTCCTGGCCCGTACGGTGGCACTGACCGGTGCGTCAGCACGTAGCCTGACCCTCACACGTTTCTGTACCATCACCTGTGCCCTAAGCCTTGTCGTTCCCTAACCCTAACCCTAGTCCGGAACGGAAGCCCACCACCAGCCCTACAGCTTACCCCCGATCCATAGCCTATTCCTGGCCCGTACGCTGGCACTGACCCGTGCTTCAGCATGTAGCCTGACCCTCCCACGTTTCCGTACCCTCACCTGTGCCCTAAGCCTTGCCATTCCCTAACCCTAACCCTAGCCCGGAACGGAAACCCACCACCAGCCCTACACCTAACCCCCAAGCCGTAGCCTACTCCTGGCTGGTACGCTGGCACTGACCCGTTAATCAGCACGTAGCCTGACCCTCCCACGTTTCCGTACCCTCACCTGTGCCCTAAGCCTTGCCGTTCCCTATCCCTAACCCTAGCCTGGAACGGAAACCCACCACCAGCCCTAAAACTTACCCCAAAGCCGTAGCCTATTCCTGGACCTTATGCTGGCACTGACCCGTGCGTCAGCACGTAGCCTGACCCTCCCACGTTTGCAGACCCTCACCTGTGCCCTAAGCCTTGCCATTCCCTAACCCTAACCCTAGAACGGAACGGAAACCCACCACCAGCCCTACACCTTTCCCTACGCCGTAGCCTATTCCTGGCCCGTACGCAGGCACTGACCCTTTCATCAGCACGTAGCCTGACCCTCCCACGTTTCCGTACCCTCACCTGTGCCCTAAGCCTTGCCATTCCCTAACCCTAACCCTAGCCCGGAACGGAAACCCACCACCAGCCCTAAACCTTACCCCCTAGCCGTAGCCTACTCCTGGTCCATACGCTGGCACTGACCTGTGCGTCAGCACGTAGCTTGAACTTCCCACATTACCGTACCCTCACCTGTGCCCTAAGCCTTGCCGTTCCCTAACCCTAACCCTAGTCCGGAACGGAAACACACCACCAGCCCTACACCTAACCCCCAAGCCGTAGCTTACTCCCGGCCAGTACGCTGGCACTGACCCGTGCATCATCACGTAGCCTGACCCTCCCACGTTTCCGTACACTCACCTGTGCCCTAAGCCTTGCTGTTCCCTAACCCTAACCCTAGCCCTGAACGGAAAACCACCACCTGCCCTACACTTTACCCTACGCTGTAGCCTACTCCTGGCCCGTACGCTGGCACTGACCCGTGCGTCAGCAAGTAGCCTGACCCTCCCACGTTTCTGTATCGTCACCTGTGCCCTAAGCCTTGCCGTTCCCTAACACTAACCCTAGCCCTGAAGGGAAAACCACCACCAGCCCTACACTTTACCCTACGCCGTAGCCTACTCCTGGCCCGTACGCTGGCTCTGACACATGCGTCAGCACGTAGCCTGACCCTCCCACGTTTCCGTACCCTCACCTGTGCCCTAAGCCTTGCCGTTCCCTAACCCTAACCCTAGCCCGGAACGGAAACCCATCACCAGCCCTACACCATACCCTACACCGTAGCCTACTCCTGGCCCGTACGCTGGCACTGACCCGTGCGTCAGCATGTAGCCTGACCCTCTCACGTTTCCGTACCCTCACCTGTGCCCTAAGCCTTGACGTTCCCTAACCCTAACCCTAGCCCGGAACGCAAACCCACCACCAGCCCTACACCTTTCCCTACGCCGTAGCCTACTCCTGGCCCATACGCTGGCACTGACCCGTGCGTCAGCACGTAGCCTAACCCTCCCACGTTTCCGTACCCTCACCTGTGCCCTAAGCCTTGCCGTTCCCTAACCAAAACCCTAACCCGGAACGGAAACCCACCACCATCCCTAAACCTTTCCCTACTGGGTAGCCTACTCCTCGCCCGTACGCTCGCACTGACCCGTGCGTCAGCATGTAGTTTGACCCTCCCACGTTTCCGTACCCTCACCTGGGCCCTAAGCCTTGCCATTCCCTAACACTAACCTTAGTCCGGAAAGGAATCCCACCACCAGCCCTACACATTACCATATGCCGTAGCCTACTCCTGCCCGGTACTGTGCCACTGAGCTGTGCATCAGCACGTAGCCTGACCCTCCCACGTTTCCGTACCCTCAGCTGTGCCCTACGCCTTGCCGTTCCCTAACCCTATCCCTAGCCCGGAACGGAAACACACCACCAGCCCTACAACTTACCCCTAAGCCGTAGCCTACTCCTGGCCTGTACGGTGGCACTGACCCTTGCGTCAGCATGTAGCCTGACCCTCCCACGTTTCCGTACCCTCACCTGTGCCCTAAGCCTTGCCGTTCCGTAACCCTAACCCGAGCCCGGAACGGAAACCCACCACCAGCCCTACACCTTACCACCAAGCCGTAGCCTACACCTGGCCCGTTCGGTGGCACTAACCCGAGCATCAGCAAGTAGCATGACCTCCCACGATTCTGTACCCTCACCCGTGCCCTAAGCCTTGCCATTCCGTAACCCTAACCCTAGCCCGGAATGGATACCCACCACCAGCCCTACAACTTACCCCCAAGCCGTAGCCTACTCCTGGCCCGTACGCTGGCACTGACCCGTGCGTCAGCAAGTAGCCTGACCCTCCCACGTTTCTGTATCGTCACCTGTGCCCTAAGCCTTGCCGTTCCCTAACCCTAACCCTAGCCCTGAAGGGAAAACCACCACCAGCCCTACACTTTACCCTACGCCGTAGCCTACTCCTGGCCCGTACGCTGGCTCTGACACATGCGTCAGCACGTAGCGTGACCCTCCCACGTTTCCGTACCCTCACCTGTGCCCTAAGCCTTGCCGTTCCCTAACCCTAACCCTAGCCCGGAACGTAAACCCACCACCAGCCCTACACCTTACCCTATGCTGTAGCCTACACCTGGCCCGTACGCAGGCACTGACCCTTTCATCAGCACATAGCCTGACCCTCCCACGTTTCCGTACCCTCACCTGTGCCCTAAGCCTTGCCGTTCCCTAACCCTAACCCTAGCCCGGAACGGAAACCCACCACCAGCCCTAAACCTTACCCCCAAGCCGTAGCCTACTCCTGGTCCATACGCTGGCACTGACCTTTGCGTCAGCACGTAGCCTGAACTTCCCACATTACCGTACCCTCACCTGTGCCGTAAGCCTTGCCGTTCCCTAACCCTAAACCTAGTACTGAACGGAAACACACCATAAGCCCTACACCTAACCCCCAAGCCGTAGCCTACTCCTGGCCCGTATGCTGGCACTGACCCGTGCGTCAGCACGTAGCCTGACACTCCCACGCTTCCGTACCCTCACATGTGCCCTAAGACTTGCTGTTCCCTAACACTATCCCGAGCCTGGAATGGAAACACACCATCAGACCTACACCTAACCACCAAGCCGTAGCCTACTCCTGGCTGGTACGCTGGCACTGACCCATGTGTCAGCACGTAGCCTGACCCTCCCACGTGTTCGTACCCTCACCTGTGCCCTAAGCCTTGCCGTTCCCTAACCCTAACCCTACCCCGGAACGGAAACCCACCACTAGCCCTAAACCGTTCCCTACGCCGTAGCCTACACCTGGCCCGTACGCTGGCACTGAACCATGCGTCAGCACGTAGTCTGACCCTCCCACGTTTCCGTACCCTCACCTGGGCTCTAAGCCTTGCCGTTTCCTAACCCTAACCCTAGCCCATGAACGGAAACACACCACCAGCCAAACACCATACCCTACGCCGTAGCATACTCCTGTACGGTACGCTGGCACTGACCCGTGCGTCAGCACGTAGCCTAACCCTCTCACGTTTCCGTACCCTCACCTGTGCTGTAAGCCTTGCCGTTCCCTAACCCTTACCCTAGCCCGGAACGGAAACCCACCACCAGCCCTACACCTTACCCTACGCCGTAGCCTACTCCTGGCCTGTACGCGGACACTGACACGTGCGTCAGCACGTAGCCTGACCCTCCCACGTTTCCGTAACCTCACCTGTGCCCTAAGCCTTGCCGTTCCCTAACCCTAACCCTAGCCCGGAATGCAAACCCACCACCAGCCCTACACCTTTCCCTATGCCGTAGCTTACTCCTGGCCCGTACGCTGGCACTGAACCGTGCGTCATCACGTAGCCTGACCCTCCCACTTTTCTGTACCCTCACCTGTGCCCTAAGCCTTACTGTTCCATTACCCTAGCCCTAGCATGGAACGGAAACCCACCACCAGCCTTATTCCTTAGCCTATGCCGTAGCCTACACCTTGCCTGTACCCTGGCACTGACCCGTGCGTCAGCACGTAGCCTGACCATCCCACGTTTCCGTACCCTCACTTGTGCCCTAAGGCTTGCCGTTCCCTAACCCTAACCCTAGTCCGGAACGGAAACCCACCACCAGCCCTACAACTAACCCCCAAGCCGTAGCTTACTCCTGGCCAGTACGCTGGCACTGACCCGTGCATCATCACGTAGTCTGACCCTCCCACGTTTCCGTACCCTCACCTGTGCCCTAAGCCTTGCCGTTCCCTAACCCTAACCCTAGCCCAGAACGGAAAACCACCACCAGCCCTACACCTTACCCCCAAGCCGTAGCCTACTCCTGGCCCGTACGCTGGCACAGACCCGTGCGTCCGCACGAAGCCTGACCCTCCCACGTTTGCGGACCCTCACCTGTGCCCTAAGCCTTGCCGTTCCCTAACACTAACCCTAGACTGGAACGGAAACCCACCACCAGCCCTACACCTTTCCCTACGCCGTAGCCTATTCCTGGCTCATACGCAGGCACTGACCCTTTCATCAGCAAGTAGCCTGACCCTCCCACGTTTCCATACCCTCACCTGTGCCCTAATCCTTGCCGTTCACTAACCCTAACCCTAGCCCGGAACGGAAACCCACCACCAGACCTACACCTTACTCTATGCCGTAGCCTACACCTGGCCCGTACGCGGGCACTGACCTGTGCTTCAGCACGTAGCCTGACCCTCCAATGTGACCGTACGCTCACCTGTGCCCTAAGCCTTGCCTTTCCCTAATCCTAACCCTAGCCCGGCACGGAATCCCACCACCAGCCCTACACCTTATCGTATGCCGTAGCCTAGTCCTGGCCCGTACGCTGGCACTGACCCGTGCGTCAGCATGTAGCCTGACCCTCCCACGTTTCCGTAACCTCACCTGTGCCCTAAGCCTTGCCGTTCCCTAACCCTAACCCTAGCCCGGAACAGAAACCCACCACCAGCCCTATACCTTTCCCTACGCCGTAGCCTATTCCTGGCCCGTACGCAGGCACTGACCCTTTCATCAGCACACAGCCTAACCCTCTCACGTTTCCGTACCCTCACCTGTGCTGTAAGCCTTGCCGTTCCCTAACCCTTACCCTAGCCCGGAACGGAAACCCACCACCAGCCCTACACCTTACCCTACGCCGTAGCCTACTCCTGGCCCGAATGCTGGCACTGACCCGTGCGTCAGCACGTAGCCAGACCCTCCCTCGTTTCCGTACCCTCACCTGTGCCCTAAGCCTTGCCGTTCCCTAACCCTAACCCTAGTCCGGAACGGAAACACACCACCAGCCCTAAAACTTACCCCCAAGCCGTAGCCTACTCCTGGTCCATACTCTGGCACTGACCTGTGCGTCAGCACGTAGCCTGAACTTCCCACATTACCGTACCCTCACCTGTGCCCTAAGCCTTGCCGTTCCCTAACCCTAACCCTAGTACGGAACGGAAACACACCACAAGCCCTACACCTAACCCCCAAGCCGTAGCCTACTCTTGGCCAATACGCTGGCACTGACACGTGCGTCAGCACGTAGCCTGACCCTCCCACGTTTCCGTACCCTCACCTGTGCCCTAAGACTTGCTGTTCCCTAACACTAAACCTAGCCTGGAACGGAAACCCACCACCAGCCCTACACCTTACTCTATGCCGTAGCCTACACCTGGCCCGTACGCGGGCACTGACCTGTGCTTCAGCACGTAGCCTGACCCTCCCATGTTACCGTACGCTCACCTGTGCCCTAAGCCTTGTCGTTCCCTAACCCTAACCCTAGCCCGGCACGGAATCTCACCACCAGCTCTACAGCTTATCGTATGCCGTAGCCTAGTCCTGGCCCGTACGCTGGCACTGACCCGTGTGTCAGCATGTAGCCTGACCCTCCCACGTTTCCGTAACCTCACCTGTGCCCTAAGCATTGCCGTTCCCTAACCCTAACCCTAGCCCGGAACAGAAACCCACCACCAGCCCTACACCTTACCCCAAGCCGTAGCCTATTCCTGGCCCGTACGCAGGCACTGACCCTTTCATCAGCACGTAGCCTGACCCTCCCACGTTTCCGTACCCTCATCTGTGCCCTAAGCCTTGCCGTTCCCTATCCCTAACACTAGCCCGGAACGGAAACCCACCACCAGCCCTACACCTTAACCTACGCCGTAGCCTACTCCTGGCCTGTACGGTGGCACTGACCCTTGCGTCAGCATGTAGCCTGACCCTCCCACGTTTCCGTACCCTCACCTGTGCCCTAAACCTTGCCATTCTGTAACCCTAACCCTAGCCCGGAACGGAAACCCACCACCAGCCCTACACCTTACCCCCAAGCCGTAGCCTACTCCTGGCCCGTTCGGTGGCAGTAACCCTAGCATCAGCAAGTAGCCTGACCCTCCCACGTTTCTGTACCCTCACACGTGCCCTAAGCCTTGCCGTTCTGTAACCCTAACCCTAGACCGGAACGGAAACCCACCACCAGCCCTACACCTTTCCCTACGCCGTAGCCTATTCTTGCCTCGTACGCAGGCACTGACACTTTCATCAGCACTTAGCCTGAACCTCCCAGGTTTCTGTACCCTCACCTGTGCCCTAAGCCTTGCCGTTCACTAACCCTAACCCTAGCCCGGAACGGAAACCCACCACCAGCCCTACAACTTACCCCCAAGCCGTAGCCTACTCCTGGCCGGTACGCTGGCACTGACACGTGCGTCAGCACGTAGCCTGACCCTCACACGTTTCCGTACCCTCACCTGTGACCTAAGCCTTGCCGTTTCCTAACCCTAACCCTAGCCCGGAACAGAAACCCACCACCAGCCCTACACTCTACCCTACGCCATAGCCTATTCCTGGCCCGTACACTGGCACTGAGCCGTGCGTCAGCACGTAGCCTGACCCTCCCACGTTTCCGTACCCTCACCTGTGCCCTAAGCCTTGAGGTTCCCTAACCCTAACTCTAGCCCGGAACAGAAAACCACCAACAGCCCTACAACTTACGACCACGCCGTAGCCTACTCCTGGCCCATATGCTGGCACTGACACGTGCGTCAGCACGTAGCCTGTCCCTCCCACGTTTCCGTAACCTCACCTGTGCCCTAAGCCTTGCCGTTTCCTAACCTTAACCCTAGCCCGGAACGGAAACCCACCACCAGCCCTACACCTTACACTATGCCGTAGCCTACACCTGGCCCGTACGCGGGCACTGACCTGTGCTTCAGCACGTAGCCTGACCCTCCCATGTTACTGTACTCTCACCTGGGCCCTAAGCCTTGCCGTTCCCTAACCCTAACCCGAGCCTGGCAAGGAATCCCACCCCCAGCCCTACACCTTATCGTATACCGTAGCCTAGTCCTGGCCCGTACGCTGGCACTGACACGTGCGTCACCATATAGCCTGACCCTCCCACGTTTCCGTACCCTCACCTGTGCCCTAAGCCTTGCCGTTCCCTAACCCTAACCCTAGCCCGGAACGGAAACCCACCACAATCCCTACACCTTACCATACGCCGTAGCCTACTCCTGGCCCGTACTCTGGCACTGACCCGTGAGTCAGCACGTAGACTGACCCTCCCACATTTCCGTACCCTCACCTGTGCCCTAATCCTTGCCGTTCCCTCACCCTAACCCTAGCCAAGAACGGAAACCCACCAGCAGCCCTAAACCTTACCCTACACCATAGCCTACTCCTGGCCCGTACGGTGGCACTGACCGGTGCGTCAGCACGTAGCCTGACCCTCACACGTTTCCGTACCATCACCTGTGCCCTAAGCCTTGTCGTTCCCTAACCCTAACCCTAGTCCGGAACGGAAGCCCACCACCAGCCCTACAGCTTACCCCCGATCCATAGCCTATTCCTGGCCCGTACGCTGGCACTGACCCGTGCTTCAGCATGTAGCCTGACCCTCCCACGTTTCCGTACCCTCACCTGTGCCCTAAGCCTTGCCATTCCCTAACCCTAACCCTAGCCCGGAACGGAAACCCACCACCAGCCCTACACCTAACCCCCAAGCCGTAGCCTACTCCTGGCTGGTACGCTGGCACTGACCCGTTAATCAGCACGTAGCCTGACCCTCCCACGTTTCCGTACCCTCACCTGTGCCCTAAGCCTTGCCGTTCCCTATCCCTAACCCTAGCCTGGAACGGAAACCCACCACCAGCCCTAAAACTTACCCCAAAGCCGTAGCCTATTCCTGGACCTTATGCTGGCACTGACCCGTGCGTCAGCACGTAGCCTGACCCTCCCACGTTTGCAGACCCTCACCTGTGCCCTAAGCCTTGCCATTCCCTAACCCTAACCCTAGAACGGAACGGAAACCCACCACCAGCCCTACACCTTTCCCTACGCCGTAGCCTATTCCTGGCCCGTACGCAGGCACTGACCCTTTCATCAGCACGTAGCCTGACCCTCCCACGTTTCCGTACCCTCACCTGTGCCCTAAGCCTTGCCATTCCCTAACCCTAACCCTAGCCCGGAACGGAAACCCACCACCAGCCCTAAACCTTACCCCCTAGCCGTAGCCTACTCCTGGTCCATACGCTGGCACTGACCTGTGCGTCAGCACGTAGCTTGAACTTCCCACATTACCGTACCCTCACCTGTGCCCTAAGCCTTGCCGTTCCCTAACCCTAACCCTAGTCCGGAACGGAAACACACCACCAGCCCTACACCTAACCCCCAAGCCGTAGCTTACTCCCGGCCAGTACGCTGGCACTGACCCGTGCATCATCACGTAGCCTGACCCTCCCACGTTTCCGTACACTCACCTGTGCCCTAAGCCTTGCTGTTCCCTAACCCTAACCGTAGCCCGGAACGGAAACCCACCACCAGCCCTACAACTTACCCCCAAGCCGTAGCCTACTCCTGGCCCGTACGCTGGCACAGACCCGTGCGTCAGCACGAAGCCTGACCCTCCCACGTTTGCGGACACACACCTGTGCCCTAAGCCTTGCCGTTCACTAACCCTAACCCTAGCCTGGAACCGAAACCCACCACCAGCCCTACACCTTTCCCTACGCCGTAGCCTATTCCTTGCTCATACGCAGGCACTGACCCTTTCATCAGCAAGTAGACTGACCCTCCCACGTTTCCGTACCCTCACCTGTGCCCTAAGCCTTGCCATTCACTAACCCTAACCCTAGCCCGGAACGGAAACCCACCACCAGCCCTACACCTTACTCTATGCCGTAGCCTACACCTGGCCCGTACGCGGGCACTGACCTGTGCTTCAGCACGTAGCCTGACCCTCCCATGTTACCGTACGCTCACGTGTGCCCTAAGACTTGTCCTTCCCTAACCCTAACCCTACCCCGGCACGGAATCTCACCACCAGCTCTACAGCTTATCGTATGCCGTAGCCTAGTCCTGGCCCGTACGCTGGCACTGACCCGTGTGTCAGCATGTAGCCTGACGCTCCCACGTTTCCGTAACCTCACCTGTGCCCTAAGCATTGCCGTTCCCTAACCCTAACCCTAGCCCGGAACAGAAACCCACCACCAGCCCTACACCTTACCATACGCCGTAGCCTACTCCTGGCCCGTACGCTGGCACTGACCCGTGAGTCAGCACGTAGACTGACCCTCCCACATTTCCGTACCCTCACCTGTGCCCTAAGCCTTGCCGTTCCCTAACCCTAACCCTAGCCAAGAACGGAAACCCACCAGCAGCCCTAAACCTTACCCTACACCATAGCCTACTCCTGGCCCGTACGGTGACACTGACCAGTGCGTCAGCACGTAGCCTGACCCTCACACGTTTCCGTACCCTCACCTGTGCCCTAAGCCTTGTCGTTCCCTAACCCTAACCCTAGTCCGGAACGGAAGCCCACCACCAGCCCTACAGCTTACCCCCGATCCATAGCCTATTCCTGGCCCGTACGCTGGCACTGACCTGTGCTTCAGCATGTAGCCTGAACCTCCCACGTTTCCGTACCCTCACCTGTGCCCTAAGCCTTGCCATTCCCTAACCCTAACCCTAGCCCGGAACGGAAACCCACCACCAGCCCTACACCTAACCCCCAAGCCGTAGCCTACTCCTGGCTGGTACGCTGGCACTGACCCGTTCATCAGCACGTAGCCTGACCCTCCCACGTTTCCGTACCCTCACCTGTGCCCTAAGCCTTGCCGTTCCCTATCCCTAACCGTAGCCCGGAACGGAAACCCACCACCAGCCCTAAAACTTACCCCAAAGCCGTAGCCTATTCCTGGACCTTATGCTGGCACTGACCCGTGCGTCAGCACGTAGCCTGACCCTCCCACGTTTGCGGACCCTCACCTGTGCCCTAAGCCTTGCCATTCCCTAACCCTAACCCTAGACCGGAACGGAAACCCACCACCAGCCCTACACCTTTCCCTACGCCGTAGCCTATTCCTGGCCCGTACGCAGGCACTGACCCTTTCATCAGCACGTAGCCTGACCCTCCCACGTTTCTGTACCCTCACCTGTGCCCTAAGCCTTGCCGTTCCCTAACCCTAACCCTAGCCCGGAACAGAAACCCACCACCAGCCCTAAACCTTACCCCCAAGCCGTAGCCTACTCCTGGTCCATATGCTGGCACTGACCTGTGCGTCAGCACGTAGCCTGAACTTCCCACATTACCGTACCCTCACCTGTGCCCTAAGCCTTGCCGTTCCCTAACCCTAACCCTAGTACGGAACGGAAACACACCACAAGCCCTACACCTAATCCCCAAGCCGTAGCCTACTCCTGGCCGGTACGCTGGCACTGACCCGTGCGTCAGCACGTAGCCTGACCCTCCCACGTTTCCGTACCCTCACCTGTGCCCTAAGACTTGCTGTTCCCTAACACTAAACCTAGCCTGGAACGGAAACACACCATCAGCCCTACACCTAACCACCAAGCCGTAGCCTACTCCTGGCCGGTATGCTGGCACTGACCCGTGTGTCAGCACGTAGCCTGACCCTCCCACGTTTCCGTACCCTCACCTGTGCCCTAAGCCTTGCCGTTCTCTAACCCTAACCCTAGCCCGGAACGGAAACCCACCACTAGCCCTAAACCTTTCCCTACGCCGTAGCCTACACCTGGCCCGTACGCTGGCACTGACCCATGCGTCAGCAAGTTGTCTGACCCTCCCACGTTTCCGTACCCTCACCTGGGCCCTAAGCCTTGCCGTTTCCTAACCCTAACCCTAGCCCATGAACGGAAACCCACCACCAGCCCTACACCTTACCCTACGCCGTAGCATACTCCTGGCCCGTACGCTGGCACTGACCCGTGCGTCAGCACGTAGCCTAACCCTCTCACGTTTCCGAACCCTCACCTGTGCTGTAAGCCTTGCCGTTCCCTAACCCTAACCCTAGCCCTGAACGGAAACCCACCACCAGCCCTACAACTTACCCCCAAGCCGTAGCCTACTCCTGGCCGGTACGCTGGCACTGACCCGTGCGTCATCACGTAGCCTGACCCTCCCACGTTTCCGTACCCTCACCTGTGCCCTAAGCCTTGAGGTTCCCTAACCCTAACTCTAGCCCGGAACAGAAAACCACCAACAGCCCTACAACTTACGACCACGCCGTAGCCTACTCCTGGCCCATATGCTGGCACTGACACGTGCGTCAGCACGTAGCCTGTCCCTCCCACGTTTCCGTAACCTCACCTGTGCCCTAAGCCTTGCCGTTTCCTAACCTTAACCCTAGCCCGGAACGGAAACCCACCACCAGCCCTACACCTTACACTATGCCGTAGCCTACACCTGGCCCGTACGCGGGCACTGACCTGTGCTTCAGCACGTAGCCTGACCCTCCCATGTTACTGTACTCTCACCTGGGCCCTAAGCCTTGCCGTTCCCTAACCCTAACCCGAGCCTGGCAAGGAATCCCACCCCCAGCCCTACACCTTATCGTATACCGTAGCCTAGTCCTGGCCCGTACGCTGGCACTGACACGTGCGTCACCATATAGCCTGACCCTCCCACGTTTCCGTACCCTCACCTGTGCCCTAAGCCTTGCCGTTCCCTAACCCTAACCCTAGCCCGGAACGGAAACCCACCACAATCCCTACACCTTACCATACGCCGTAGCCTACTCCTGGCCCGTACTCTGGCACTGACCCGTGAGTCAGCACGTAGACTGACCCTCCCACATTTCCGTACCCTCACCTGTGCCCTAATCCTTGCCGTTCCCTCACCCTAACCCTAGCCAAGAACGGAAACCCACCAGCAGCCCTAAACCTTACCCTACACCATAGCCTACTCCTGGCCCGTACGGTGGCACTGACCGGTGCGTCAGCACGTAGCCTGACCCTCACACGTTTCCGTACCATCACCTGTGCCCTAAGCCTTGTCGTTCCCTAACCCTAACCCTAGTCCGGAACGGAAGCCCACCACCAGCCCTACAGCTTACCCCCGATCCATAGCCTATTCCTGGCCCGTACGCTGGCACTGACCCGTGCTTCAGCATGTAGCCTGACCCTCCCACGTTTCCGTACCCTCACCTGTGCCCTAAGCCTTGCCATTCCCTAACCCTAACCCTAGCCCGGAACGGAAACCCACCACCAGCCCTACACCTAACCCCCAAGCCGTAGCCTACTCCTGGCTGGTACGCTGGCACTGACCCGTTAATCAGCACGTAGCCTGACCCTCCCACGTTTCCGTACCCTCACCTGTGCCCTAAGCCTTGCCGTTCCCTATCCCTAACCCTAGCCTGGAACGGAAACCCACCACCAGCCCTAAAACTTACCCCAAAGCCGTAGCCTATTCCTGGACCTTATGCTGGCACTGACCCGTGCGTCAGCACGTAGCCTGACCCTCCCACGTTTGCAGACCCTCACCTGTGCCCTAAGCCTTGCCATTCCCTAACCCTAACCCTAGAACGGAACGGAAACCCACCACCAGCCCTACACCTTTCCCTACGCCGTAGCCTATTCCTGGCCCGTACGCAGGCACTGACCCTTTCATCAGCACGTAGCCTGACCCTCCCACGTTTCCGTACCCTCACCTGTGCCCTAAGCCTTGCCATTCCCTAACCCTAACCCTAGCCCGGAACGGAAACCCACCACCAGCCCTAAACCTTACCCCCTAGCCGTAGCCTACTCCTGGTCCATACGCTGGCACTGACCTGTGCGTCAGCACGTAGCTTGAACTTCCCACATTACCGTACCCTCACCTGTGCCCTAAGCCTTGCCGTTCCCTAACCCTAACCCTAGTCCGGAACGGAAACACACCACCAGCCCTACACCTAACCCCCAAGCCGTAGCTTACTCCCGGCCAGTACGCTGGCACTGACCCGTGCATCATCACGTAGCCTGACCCTCCCACGTTTCCGTACACTCACCTGTGCCCTAAGCCTTGCTGTTCCCTAACCCTAACCGTAGCCCGGAACGGAAACCCACCACCAGCCCTACAACTTACCCCCAAGCCGTAGCCTACTCCTGGCCCGTACGCTGGCACAGACCCGTGCGTCAGCACGAAGCCTGACCCTCCCACGTTTGCGGACACACACCTGTGCCCTAAGCCTTGCCGTTCACTAACCCTAACCCTAGCCTGGAACCGAAACCCACCACCAGCCCTACACCTTTCCCTACGCCGTAGCCTATTCCTTGCTCATACGCAGGCACTGACCCTTTCATCAGCAAGTAGACTGACCCTCCCACGTTTCCGTACCCTCACCTGTGCCCTAAGCCTTGCCATTCACTAACCCTAACCCTAGCCCGGAACGGAAACCCACCACCAGCCCTACACCTTACTCTATGCCGTAGCCTACACCTGGCCCGTACGCGGGCACTGACCTGTGCTTCAGCACGTAGCCTGACCCTCCCATGTTACCGTACGCTCACGTGTGCCCTAAGACTTGTCCTTCCCTAACCCTAACCCTACCCCGGCACGGAATCTCACCACCAGCTCTACAGCTTATCGTATGCCGTAGCCTAGTCCTGGCCCGTACGCTGGCACTGACCCGTGTGTCAGCATGTAGCCTGACGCTCCCACGTTTCCGTAACCTCACCTGTGCCCTAAGCATTGCCGTTCCCTAACCCTAACCCTAGCCCGGAACAGAAACCCACCACCAGCCCTACACCTTACCATACGCCGTAGCCTACTCCTGGCCCGTACGCTGGCACTGACCCGTGAGTCAGCACGTAGACTGACCCTCCCACATTTCCGTACCCTCACCTGTGCCCTAAGCCTTGCCGTTCCCTCACCCTAACCCTAGCCAAGAACGGAAACCCACCAGCAGCCCTAAACCTTACCCTACACCATAGCCTACTCCTGGCCCGTACGGTGACACTGACCAGTGCGTCAGCACGTAGCCTGACCCTCACACGTTTCCGTACCCTCACCTGTGCCCTAAGCCTTGTCGTTCCCTAACCCTAACCCTAGTCCGGAACGGAAGCCCACCACCAGCCCTACAGCTTACCCCCGATCCATAGCCTATTCCTGGCCCGTACGCTGGCACTGACCTGTGCTTCAGCATGTAGCCTGACCCTCCCACGTTTCCGTACCCTCACCTGTGCCCTAAGCCTTGCCATTCCCTAACCCTAACCCTAGCCCGGAACGGAAACCCACCACCAGCCCTACACCTAACCCCCAAGCCGTAGCCTACTCCTGGCTGGTACGCTGGCACTGACCCGTTCATCAGCACGTAGCCTGACCCTCCCACGTTTCCGTACCCTCACCTGTGCCCTAAGCCTTGCCGTTCCCTATCCCTAACCGTAGCCCGGAACGGAAACCCACCACCAGCCCTAAAACTTACCCCAAAGCCGTAGCCTATTCCTGGACCTTATGCTGGCACTGACCCGTGCGTCAGCACGTAGCCTGACCCTCCCACGTTTGCGGACCCTCACCTGTGCCCTAAGCCTTGCCATTCCCTAACCCTAACCCTAGACCGGAACGGAAACCCACCACCAGCCCTACACCTTTCCCTACGCCGTAGCCTATTCCTGGCCCGTACGCAGGCACTGACCCTTTCATCAGCACGTAGCCTGACCCTCCCACGTTTCTGTACCCTCACCTGTGCCCTAAGCCTTGCCGTTCCCTAACCCTAACCCTAGCCCGGAACAGAAACCCACCACCAGCCCTAAACCTTACCCCCAAGCCGTAGCCTACTCCTGGTCCATATGCTGGCACTGACCTGTGCGTCAGCACGTAGCCTGAACTTCCCACATTACCGTACCCTCACCTGTGCCCTAAGCCTTGCCGTTCCCTAACCCTAACCCTAGTACGGAACGGAAACACACCACAAGCCCTACACCTAATCCCCAAGCCGTAGCCTACTCCTGGCCGGTACGCTGGCACTGACCCGTGCGTCAGCACGTAGCCTGACCCTCCCACGTTTCCGTACCCTCACCTGTGCCCTAAGACTTGCTGTTCCCTAACACTAAACCTAGCCTGGAACGGAAACACACCATCAGCCCTACACCTAACCACCAAGCCGTAGCCTACTCCTGGCCGGTATGCTGGCACTGACCCGTGTGTCAGCACGTAGCCTGACCCTCCCACGTTTCCGTACCCTCACCTGTGCCCTAAGCCTTGCCGTTCTCTAACCCTAACCCTAGCCCGGAACGGAAACCCACCACTAGCCCTAAACCTTTCCCTACGCCGTAGCCTACACCTGGCCCGTACGCTGGCACTGACCCATGCGTCAGCAAGTTGTCTGACCCTCCCACGTTTCCGTACCCTCACCTGGGCCCTAAGCCTTGCCGTTTCCTAACCCTAACCCTAGCCCATGAACGGAAACCCACCACCAGCCCTACACCTTACCCTACGCCGTAGCATACTCCTGGCCCGTACGCTGGCACTGACCCGTGCGTCAGCACGTAGCCTAACCCTCTCACGTTTCCGAACCCTCACCTGTGCTGTAAGCCTTGCCGTTCCCTAACCCTAACCCTAGCCCTGAACGGAAACCCACCACCAGCCCTACAACTTACCCCCAAGCCGTAGCCTACTCCTGGCCGGTACGCTGGCACTGACCCGTGCGTCATCACGTAGCCTGACCCTCCCACGTTTCCGTACCCTCACCTGTGCCCTAAGCTTTGCCGTTCCCTAACCCTAACTGTAGCCCGGAATGGAAACCCACCACCAGCCCTACAATTTACCCCCAAGCCGTAGCCTACTCCTGGTCCATACGCTGGCAGTGACCCGTGCTTCAGAACGTATCCTGACCCTGCCACGTTGCCGTACCCTCACATGTGCCCTAAACCTTGCCGTTCCCTAACCCTAACCCTAGCCCGGAACGGAAAACCACCACAAGCCCTACACCTTACCCCCAAGCCGTAGCCTACTCGTGGTCCATACGCTGGCACTGACCTGTGCGTCAGCACGTAGCCTGACCTTCCCACGTTACCGTAACGTCACCTGTGCCCTAAGCCTTCCTGTTCCCTAACACTAACCCTAGTACGGAACGGAAACCCACCACCAGCCCTACACCTAACCCCCAAGCCGTAGCCTACTCCTGGCCGGTTCGTTGGCACTGACCCGTGCGTCAGCACGTAGACTGACCCTCCCACGTTTCCGTACCCTCACCTGGGCCCTAAGCCTTGCCTTTCCCTAACCCTAACCCTAGCCCGGAACGGAAACGCACTACCAGCCCTACACCTTGCCCTACGCCGTAGCCTACTCCTGGCACGTACGCTGGCACTGACACATGCGTCAGCACGTAGCCTGACCCTCACACGTTTCCGTACCCTCACCTGTGCCCTAAGCCTTGCCGTTCCCTAACCCTAACCCTAGTCCGGAAAGGAAACACACCACCAGCCCTACAGCTTACCCCCAAGCCATAGCCAATTCCTGGCCCGTACGCTGGCACTGACCCGTGCGTCAGCATGTAGCCTGACACTCCAACGTTTCCGTACCCTCATCTGTGCCCTAAGCCTTGCCGTTTCCTAACCCTAACCCTAGCCCAGAACGGAAACCCACCACCAGCCCTACAACTAACCCCCAAGCTGTAGCTTATTCCTGGCCAGTACGCTGGCACTGACCCGTGCATCATCACGTAGCCTGACCCTCCCACGTTTCCGTACCCTCACCTGTGCCCTAAGCCTTGCCGTTCCCTAACCCTAACCCTAGCCCGGAACGGAAACCCACCACCAGACCTACACCTTACCCCCAAGCCGTAGCCTATTCCTGGCCCGTATGCTGGCACAGACCCGTGCGTCAGCACGAAGCCTGACACTCCCAAGTTTGCGGACACTCACCTGTGCCCTAAGCCTTGCCATTCCCTACCACTAACCCTAGACAGGAACGGAAACCCACCAACAGCCCTACACCTTTCCCTACACAGTAGCCTATTCCTGGCTCATACGCAGGCACTGACACTTTCATCAGCAAGTAGCCTGAACCACCCACGTTTCCGTACCCTCACCTGTGCCCTAAGCCTTGCCGTTCACTAACCCTAACCCTAGCCCGGAAGGGAAACCCACCACAAGCCCTACACCTTACTCTATGCCGTAGCCTACACCTGGCCCGTACGCGGGCACTGACCTGTGCTTCAGCACGTAGCCTGACCCTCCCATGTTACCGTATGCTCACCTGTGCCCTAAGCCTTGCCGCTCCCTAACCCTAACCCTCGTCCTGAACGGAAACCCACCACCAGACCTACACCTTACTCTATGCCGTAGCCTACACCTGGCCCGTACGCGGGCACTGACCTGTGCTTCAGCACGTAGCCTGATCCTCCCATGTTACCGTACGCTCACCTGTGCCCTAAGCCTTGCCATTCCCTAAACCTAACCCTAGACCGGCATGGAATCCCACCACCAGCCGTAAACTTTATCGTATGCCGTAGCCTAGTCCTGGCCCGTACGCTGGCACTGACCCTTGCGTCAGCATGTAGCCTGACCCTCCCACGTTTCCGTAACCTCCCCTGTGCCCTAAGCCTTGCCGTTCCCTAACCCTAACCCTAGCCCGGAACAGAAACCCACCACCAGCCCTATACCTTTCCCTACGCCGTAGCCTATTCCTGGCCCGTACGCAGGCACTGACACTTTCATCAGCACGTAGCCTGACCCTCCCACGTTTCCGTACCCTCAGCTGTGCCCTAAGCCTTGCCTTTCCCTAACCCTAACCCTAGCCCGGAACGGAAACCCACCACCAGCCCTAAACCTTACCCCCAAGCCGTAGCCTACTCATGGTCCATACGCTGGCACTGACCTGTGCGTCAGCACGTAGCCTGATCTTCCCACATTACCGTACCCTCACCTGTGCCCTAAGCCTTGCCGTTCCCTAACCCTAACCCTAGTACGGAACGGAAACACACCACAAGCCCTACACCTAACCCCCAAGCCGTAGCCTACTCCTGGCCCGTACGCTGGCACTGACCCGTGGGTCAGCACGTAGCCTGACCCTCCCACGTTTCCGTAACCTCACCTGTGCCCTAAGCCTTGCCGTTCCCTAACCCTAACCTTAGCCCGGAACGGAAACCCACCACCAGCCCTACACCTTACCCTACGCTGTAGCATACTCTTGGCCCGTACGCTGGCACTGAACCATGCGTCAGCACGTAGTCTGACCCTCCCACGTTTCCGTACCCTCACCTGGGCCCTAAGCCTTGCCGTTCCTTAACCCTAGCCCTAATACGGGACGGAAACACACCACAAGCCCTACACCTAACCCACAAGCCATAGCATACTCCTCGCCCGTACGCTGGCACTGAACCATGCGTCAGCACGTAGTCTGACCCTCCCAGGTTTCCGTACCCTCACCTATGCCCTAAGCCTTCCTGTTCCCTAACACTAACCCTAGCCCGTAACGGAAACCCACCACCAGCCCTACACCTAACCCCCAAGCCGTAGGCTACTCCTGGCCGGTTCGCCTGCACTGACCCGTGCATCATCACGTAGCCTGACCCTCCCACGTTTCCGTACCCTCACCTGGGACCTAATCCTTGCCTTTCCCTAACCCTAAACCAAGCCCGGAAGAGAAACGCACTACCAGCCCTACACCTTGCCCTACGCCGCAGCCTACTCCTGGCCCGTACGCTGGCACTGACCCGTGCATCAACATATAGCCTGACCCTCCCACGTTTCCGTACCCTCACCTGTGCCCTAAGCCTTGCCGTTCCCTAACCCTAACCCTAGCCCGGAACGGAAACCCACCACAATCCCTACACCATACCATATGCCGTAGCCTACTCCTGGCCCGTACGCTGGCAATGACCCGTGAGTCAGCACGTAGACTGACCCTCCCACATTTCCGTACCCTCACCTGTGCCCTAAGCCTTGCCGTTCCCTCACCCTAACCCTAGCCAAGAACGGAAACCCACCAGCAGCCCTAAACCTTACCCTACACCATAGCCTACACCTGGCCTGTACGGTGGCACTGACCAGTGCGTCAGCACGTAGCCTGACCCTCACACGTTTCCGTACCCTCACCTGTGCCCTAAGCCTTGTCGTTCCCTAACCCTAACCCTTGTCCGGAACGGAAGCCCACCACCAGCCCTACAGCTTACCCCCGATCCATAGCCTATTCCTGGCCCGTACGCTGGCACTGACCCGTGCTTCAGCATGTAGCCTGACCCTCCCACGTTTCCGTACCCTCACCTGTGCCCTAAGCCTTGCCATTCCCTAACCCTAACCCTAGCCCGGAACGGAAACCCACCACCAGCCCTACACCTAACCCCCAAGCCGTAGCCTACTCATGGCTGGTACGCTGGCACTGACCCGTTAATCAGCATGTAGCCTGACCCTCCCACGTTTCCGTACCCTCACCTGTGCCCTAAGCCTTGCCGTTCCCTATCCCTAACCCTAGCCTGGAACGGAAACCCACAACCAGCCCTAAAACTTACCCCAAAGCCGTAGCCTATTTCTGGACCTTATGCTGGCACTGACCCGTGCGTCAGCACGTAGCCTGACCCTCCCACGTTTCCGAACCCTCACCTGTGCTGTAAGCCTTGCCGTTCCCTAACCCTAACCCTAGCCCTGAACGGAAACCCACCACCAGCCCTACACCTTACCCCCAAGCCGTAGCCTACTCCTGGCCGGTACGCTGGCACTGACCCGTGCGTCATCACGTAGCCTGACCCTCCCACGTTTCCGTACCCTCACCTGTGCCCTAAGCTTTGCCGTTCCCTAACCCTAACTGTAGCCCTGAATGGAAACCCACCACCAGCCCTACAATTTACCCCCAAGCCGTAGCCTACTCCTGGTCCATACGCTGGCAGTGACCCGTGCTTCAGAACTTATCCTGACCCTGCCACGTTGCCGTACCCTCACATGTGCCCTAAACCTTGCCGTTCCCTAACCCTAACCCTAGCCCGGAACGGAAAACCACCACAAGCCCTACACCTTACCCCCAAGCCGTAGCCTACTCGTGGTCCATACGCTGGCACTGACATGTGCGTCAGCACGTAGCCTGACCTTCCCACGTTACCGTAACGTCACCTGTGCCCTAAGCCTTCCTGTTCCCTAACACTAACCCTAGTACGGAACGGAAACCCACCACCAGCCCTACACCTAACCCCCAAGCCGTAGCCTACTCCTGGCCGGTTCGTTGGCACTGACCCGTGCGTCAGCACGTAGACTGACCCTCCCACGTTTCCGTACCCTCACCTGGGCCCTAAGGCTTGCCTTTCCCTAACCCTAACCCTAGCCCGGAACGGAAACGCACTACCAGCCCTACACCTTGCCCTACGCCGTAGCCTACTCCTGGCACGTATGCTGGCACTGACACATGCGTCAGCACGTAGCCTGACCCTCACACGTTTCCGTACCCTCACCTGTGCCCTAAGCCTTGCCGTTCCCTAACCCTAACCCTAGTCCGGAAAGGAAACACACCACCAGCCCTACAGCTTACCCCCAAGCCATAGCCAATTCCTGTCCCGTACGCTGGCACTGACCCGTGCGTCAGCATGTAGCCTGACACTCCAACGTTTCCGTACCCTCACCTGTGCCCTAAGCCTTGCCGTTTCCTAACCCTAACCCTAGCCCAGAACGGAAACCCACCACCAGCCCTACAACTAACCCCCAAGCCGTAGCTTACTCCTGGCCAGTACGCTGGCACTGACCCGTGCATCATCACGTAGCCTGACCCTCCCACGTTTCCGTACCCTCACCTGTGCCCTAAGCCTTGCCGTTCCCTAACCCTAACCCTAGCCCGGAACGGAAACCCACCACCAGACCTACACCTTACCCTCAAGCCGTAGCCTATTCCTGGCCCGTACGCTGGCACAGACCCGTGCGTCAGCACGAAGCCTGACCCACCCACGTTTGCGGACACTCACCTGTGCCCTAAGCCTTGCCGTTTCCTATCCTTAACCCTAGCCCGGAACGGAAACCCACCACCAGCCCTACACCTTACACTATGCCGTAGCCTACACCTGGCCCGTACGCGGGCACTGACATGTGCTTCAGCACGTAGCCTGACCCTCCCATGTTACTGTACTCTCACCTGGGCCCTAAGCCTTGCCGTTCCCTAACCCTAACCCGAGCCTGGCAAGGAATCCCACCCCCAGCCCTACACCTTATCGTATGCCGTAGCCTAGTCCTGGCCCGTACGCTGGCACTGACCCGTGCGTCAACATATAGCCTGACCCTCCCACGTTTCCGTACCCTCACCTGTGCCCTAAGCCTTGCCGTTCCCTAACCCTAACCCTAGCCTGGAACGGAAACCCACCACCAGCCCTAAAACTTACCCCAAAGCCGTAGCCTATTCCTGGACCTTATGCTGGCAATGACCCGTGCGTCAGCACGTAGCCTGACCCTCCCACGTTTGCGGACCCTCACCTGTGCCCTAAGCCTTGCCATTCCCTAACCCTAACCCTAGACCGGAACGGAAACCCACCACCAGCCCTACACCTTTCCCTACGCCGTAGCCTATTCCTGGCCCGTACGCAGGCACTGACCCTTTCATCAGCACGTAGACTGACCCTCCCACGTTTCCGTACCCTCACCTGTGCCCTAAGCCTTGCCATTCCCTAACCCTAACCCTAGCCCGGAACGGAAACCCACCACCAGCCCTAAACCTTACCCCCAAGCCGTAGCCTACTCCTGGTCCATACGCTGGCACTGACCTGTGCGTCAGCACGTAGCTTGAACTTCCCACATTACCGTACCCTCACCTGTGCCCTAAGCCTTGCCGTTCCCTAACCCTAACCCTAGTCCGGAACGGAAACACACCACCAGCCCTACACCTAACCCCCAAGCCGTAGCTTACTCCCGGCCAGTACGCTGGCACTGACCCGTGCATCATCACGTAGCCTGACCCTCCCACGTTTCCGTACACTCACCTGTGCCCTAAGCCTTGCCGTTCCCTAACCCTAACCGTAGCCCGGAACGGAAACCCACCACCAGCCCTACAACTTACCCCCAAGCCGTAGCCTACTCCTGGCCCGTACGCTGGCACAGAACCGTGCGTCAGCACGAAGCCTGACCCTCCCACGTTTGCGGACACACACCTGTGCCCTAAGCCTTGCCGTTCCCTAACCCTAACCCTAGCCCGGAACAGAAACCCACCACCAGCCCTACACCTTTCCCTACGCCGTAGCCTATTCCTGGCTCATACGCAGGCACTGACCCTTTCATCAGCAAGTAGACTGACCCTCCCACGTTTCCGTACCCTCAGCTGTGCCCTAAGCCTTGCCATTCACTAACCCTAACCCTAGCCCGGAACGGAAACCCACCACCAGCCCTACACCTAACCCCCAAGCCGTAGCCTACTCCTGGCTGGTACGCTGGCACTGACCCGTTCATCAGCACGTAGCCTGACCCTCCCACGTTTCCGTACCCTCACCTGTGCCCTAAGCCTTGCCGTTCCCTATCCCTAACCGTAGCCCGGAACGGAAACCCACCACCAGCCCTAAAACTTACCCCCAAGCCGTAGCCTACTCCTGGCCCGTTCGGTGGCAGTAACCCTAGCATCAGCAAGTAGCCTGACCCTCCCAAGTTTCTGTACCCTCACACGTGCCCTAAGCCTTGCCGTTCTGTAACCCTAACCCTAGACCGGAACGGAAACCCACCACCAGCCCTACACCTTTCCCTACGCCGTAGCCTATTCCTGGCTCGTACGCAGGCACTGACACTTTCATCAGCATTTAGCCTGAACCTCCCAGGTTTCTGTACCCTCACCTGTGCCCTAAGCCTTGCCGTTCACTAACCCTAACCCTAGCCCGGAACGGAAACCCACCACCAGCCCTACAACTTACCCCCAAGCCGTAGCCTACTCCTGGCCGGTACGCTGGCACTGACACGTGCGTCAGCACGTAGCCTGACCCTCACACGTTTCCATACCCTCACCTGTGCCCTAAGCCTTGCCGTTTCCTAACCCTAACCCTAGCCCGGAACAGAAACCCACCACCAGCCCTATACTCTACCCTATGCCATAGCCTATTCCTGGCCCGTACACTGGCACTGAGCCGTGCGTCAGCACGTAGCCTGACCCTCCCACGTTTCCGTACCCTCACCTGTGCCCTAAGCCTTGAGGTTCCCTAACCCTAACTCTAGCCCGGAACAGAAAACCACCAACAGCCCTACAACTTACGACCACGCCGTAGCCTACTCCTGGCCCATATGCTGGCACTGACACGTGCGTCAGCACGTAGCCTGTCCCTCCCATGTTTCCGTAACCTCACCTGTGCCCTAAGCCTTGCCGTTTCCTAACCTTAACCCTAGCCTGGAACGGAAACCCACCACCAGCCCTACACCTTACACTATGTCGTAGCCTACACCTGGCCCGTACGTGGGCACTGACCTGTGATTCAGCACGTAGCCTGACCCTCCCATGTTACTGTACTCTCACCTGGGCACTAAGCCTTGCCGTTCCCTAACCCTAACCCGAGCCTGGCACGGAATCCCACCCCCAGCCCTACACCTTATCGTATGCCGTAGCCTAGTCCTGGCCCGTACGCTGGCACTGACCCGTGCATCAGCATATAGCCTGACCCTCCCACGTTTCCGTACCCTCACCTGTGCCCTAAGCCTTGCCGTTCCCTAACCCTAACCCTAGCCCGGAACGGAAACCCACCACAATCCCTACACCTTACCATACGCCGTAGCCTACTCCTGGCCCGTACGCTGGCACTGACCCGTGAGTCAGCACGTAGACTGACCCTCCCACATTTCCGTACCCTCACCTGTGCCCTAAGCCTTGCCGTTCCCTCACCCTAACCCTAGCCAAGAACGGAAACCCACCAGCAGCCCTAAACCTTACCCTACACCATAGCCTACTCCTGGCCCGTACGGTGGCACTGACCAGTGCGTCAGCACGTAGCCTGACCCTCACAGGTTTCCGTACCCTCACCTGTGCCCTAAGCCTTGTCGTTCCCTAACCCTAACCCTAGTCCGGAACGGAAGCCCACCACCAGCCCTACAGCTTACCCCCGATCCATAGCCTATTCCTGGCCCGTACGCTGGCACTGACCCGTGCTTCAGCATGTAGCCTGACCCTCCCACGTTTCCGTACCCTCACCTGTGCCCTAAGCCTTGCCATTCCCTAACCCTAACCCTAGCCCGGAACGGAAACCCACCACCAGCCCTACACCTAACCCCCAAGCCGTAGCCTACTCCTGGCTGGTACGCTGGCACTGTCCCGTTCATCAGCACGTAGCCTGACCCTCCCACGTTTCCGTAACCTCACCTGTGCCCTAAGCCTTGCCGTTCCCTATCCCTAACCCTAGCCCAGAAGGGAAACCCACCACCAGCCCTAAAACTTACCCCAAAGCCGTAGCCTATTCCTGGACCTTATGCTGGCACTGACCCGTGCGTCAGCACGTAGCCTGACCCTCCCACGTTTGCGGACCCTCACCTGTGCCCTAAGCCTTGCCATTCCCTAACCCTAACCCTAGACCGGAACGGAAACCCACCACCAGCCCTACAACTAACCCCCAAGCCGTAGCTTACTCCTGGCCAGTACGCTGGCACTGACCCGTGCATCATCACGTAGCCTGACCCTCCCACGTTTCCGTACCCTCACCTGTGCCCTAAGCCTTGCCGTTCCCTAACCCTAACCCTAGCCCGGAACGGAAACCCACCACCAGACCTACACCTTACCCTCAAGCCGTAGCCTATTCCTGGCCCGTACGCTGGCACAGACCCGTGCGTCAGCACGAAGCCTGACCCACCCACGTTTGCGGACACTCACCTGTGCCCTAAGCCTTGCCGTTTCCTATCCTTAACCCTAGCCCGGAACGGAAACCCACCACCAGCCCTACACCTTACACTATGCCGTAGCCTACACCTGGCCCGTACGCGGGCACTGACATGTGCTTCAGCACGTAGCCTGACCCTCCCATGTTACTGTACTCTCACCTGGGCCCTAAGCCTTGCCGTTCCCTAACCCTAACCCGAGCCTGGCAAGGAATCCCACCCCCAGCCCTACACCTTATCGTATGCCGTAGCCTAGTCCTGGCCCGTACGCTGGCACTGACCCGTGCGTCAACATATAGCCTGACCCTCCCACGTTTCCGTACCCTCACCTGTGCCCTAAGCCTTGCCGTTCCCTAACCCTAACCCTAGCCTGGAACGGAAACCCACCACCAGCCCTAAAACTTACCCCAAAGCCGTAGCCTATTCCTGGACCTTATGCTGGCAATGACCCGTGCGTCAGCACGTAGCCTGACCCTCCCACGTTTGCGGACCCTCACCTGTGCCCTAAGCCTTGCCATTCCCTAACCCTAACCCTAGACCGGAACGGAAACCCACCACCAGCCCTACACCTTTCCCTACGCCGTAGCCTATTCCTGGCCCGTACGCAGGCACTGACCCTTTCATCAGCACGTAGACTGACCCTCCCACGTTTCCGTACCCTCACCTGTGCCCTAAGCCTTGCCATTCCCTAACCCTAACCCTAGCCCGGAACGGAAACCCACCACCAGCCCTAAACCTTACCCCCAAGCCGTAGCCTACTCCTGGTCCATACGCTGGCACTGACCTGTGCGTCAGCACGTAGCTTGAACTTCCCACATTACCGTACCCTCACCTGTGCCCTAAGCCTTGCCGTTCCCTAACCCTAACCCTAGTCCGGAACGGAAACACACCACCAGCCCTACACCTAACCCCCAAGCCGTAGCTTACTCCCGGCCAGTACGCTGGCACTGACCCGTGCATCATCACGTAGCCTGACCCTCCCACGTTTCCGTACACTCACCTGTGCCCTAAGCCTTGCCGTTCCCTAACCCTAACCGTAGCCCGGAACGGAAACCCACCACCAGCCCTACAACTTACCCCCAAGCCGTAGCCTACTCCTGGCCCGTACGCTGGCACAGAACCGTGCGTCAGCACGAAGCCTGACCCTCCCACGTTTGCGGACACACACCTGTGCCCTAAGCCTTGCCGTTCCCTAACCCTAACCCTAGCCCGGAACAGAAACCCACCACCAGCCCTACACCTTTCCCTACGCCGTAGCCTATTCCTGGCTCATACGCAGGCACTGACCCTTTCATCAGCAAGTAGACTGACCCTCCCACGTTTCCGTACCCTCAGCTGTGCCCTAAGCCTTGCCATTCACTAACCCTAACCCTAGCCCGGAACGGAAACCCACCACCAGCCCTACACCTAACCCCCAAGCCGTAGCCTACTCCTGGCTGGTACGCTGGCACTGACCCGTTCATCAGCACGTAGCCTGACCCTCCCACGTTTCCGTACCCTCACCTGTGCCCTAAGCCTTGCCGTTCCCTATCCCTAACCGTAGCCCGGAACGGAAACCCACCACCAGCCCTAAAACTTACCCCCAAGCCGTAGCCTACTCCTGGCCCGTTCGGTGGCAGTAACCCTAGCATCAGCAAGTAGCCTGACCCTCCCAAGTTTCTGTACCCTCACACGTGCCCTAAGCCTTGCCGTTCTGTAACCCTAACCCTAGACCGGAACGGAAACCCACCACCAGCCCTACACCTTTCCCTACGCCGTAGCCTATTCCTGGCTCGTACGCAGGCACTGACACTTTCATCAGCATTTAGCCTGAACCTCCCAGGTTTCTGTACCCTCACCTGTGCCCTAAGCCTTGCCGTTCACTAACCCTAACCCTAGCCCGGAACGGAAACCCACCACCAGCCCTACAACTTACCCCCAAGCCGTAGCCTACTCCTGGCCGGTACGCTGGCACTGACACGTGCGTCAGCACGTAGCCTGACCCTCACACGTTTCCATACCCTCACCTGTGCCCTAAGCCTTGCCGTTTCCTAACCCTAACCCTAGCCCGGAACAGAAACCCACCACCAGCCCTATACTCTACCCTATGCCATAGCCTATTCCTGGCCCGTACACTGGCACTGAGCCGTGCGTCAGCACGTAGCCTGACCCTCCCACGTTTCCGTACCCTCACCTGTGCCCTAAGCCTTGAGGTTCCCTAACCCTAACTCTAGCCCGGAACAGAAAACCACCAACAGCCCTACAACTTACGACCACGCCGTAGCCTACTCCTGGCCCATATGCTGGCACTGACACGTGCGTCAGCACGTAGCCTGTCCCTCCCATGTTTCCGTAACCTCACCTGTGCCCTAAGCCTTGCCGTTTCCTAACCTTAACCCTAGCCTGGAACGGAAACCCACCACCAGCCCTACACCTTACACTATGTCGTAGCCTACACCTGGCCCGTACGTGGGCACTGACCTGTGATTCAGCACGTAGCCTGACCCTCCCATGTTACTGTACTCTCACCTGGGCACTAAGCCTTGCCGTTCCCTAACCCTAACCCGAGCCTGGCACGGAATCCCACCCCCAGCCCTACACCTTATCGTATGCCGTAGCCTAGTCCTGGCCCGTACGCTGGCACTGACCCGTGCATCAGCATATAGCCTGACCCTCCCACGTTTCCGTACCCTCACCTGTGCCCTAAGCCTTGCCGTTCCCTAACCCTAACCCTAGCCCGGAACGGAAACCCACCACAATCCCTACACCTTACCATACGCCGTAGCCTACTCCTGGCCCGTACGCTGGCACTGACCCGTGAGTCAGCACGTAGACTGACCCTCCCACATTTCCGTACCCTCACCTGTGCCCTAAGCCTTGCCGTTCCCTCACCCTAACCCTAGCCAAGAACGGAAACCCACCAGCAGCCCTAAACCTTACCCTACACCATAGCCTACTCCTGGCCCGTACGGTGGCACTGACCAGTGCGTCAGCACGTAGCCTGACCCTCACAGGTTTCCGTACCCTCACCTGTGCCCTAAGCCTTGTCGTTCCCTAACCCTAACCCTAGTCCGGAACGGAAGCCCACCACCAGCCCTACAGCTTACCCCCGATCCATAGCCTATTCCTGGCCCGTACGCTGGCACTGACCCGTGCTTCAGCATGTAGCCTGACCCTCCCACGTTTCCGTACCCTCACCTGTGCCCTAAGCCTTGCCATTCCCTAACCCTAACCCTAGCCCGGAACGGAAACCCACCACCAGCCCTACACCTAACCCCCAAGCCGTAGCCTACTCCTGGCTGGTACGCTGGCACTGTCCCGTTCATCAGCACGTAGCCTGACCCTCCCACGTTTCCGTAACCTCACCTGTGCCCTAAGCCTTGCCGTTCCCTATCCCTAACCCTAGCCCAGAAGGGAAACCCACCACCAGCCCTAAAACTTACCCCAAAGCCGTAGCCTATTCCTGGACCTTATGCTGGCACTGACCCGTGCGTCAGCACGTAGCCTGACCCTCCCACGTTTGCGGACCCTCACCTGTGCCCTAAGCCTTGCCATTCCCTAACCCTAACCCTACACCGGAACGGAAACCCACCACCAGCCCTACACCTTTCCCTACGCCGTAGCCTATTCCTGGCCCGTACGCAGGCACTGACCCTTTCATCAGCACGTAGCCTGACCCTCCCACGTTTCTGTACCCTCACCTGTGCCCTAAGCCTTGCCGTTCCCTAACCCTAACCCTAGCCCGGAACGGAAACCCACCATCAGCCCTAAACCTTACCCCCAAGCCGTAGCCTACTCCTGGTCCATATGCTGGCACTGACCTGTGCGTCAGCACGTAGCCTGAACTTCCCACATTACCGTACCCTCACCTGTGCCCTAAGCCTTGCCGTTCCCTAACCCTAACCCTAGTACGGAACGGAAACACACCACAAGCCCTACACCTAACCCCCAAGCCGTAGCCTACTCCTGGCCGGTACGCTGGCACTGACCCGTGCGTCAGCACGTAGCCTGACCCTCCCACGTTTCCGTACCCTCACCTGTGCCCTAAGACTTGCTGTTCCCTAACACTAAACCTAGCCTGGAACGGAAACACACCATCAGCCCTACACCTAACCACCAAGCCGTAGCCTACTCCTGGCCGGTACGCTGGCACTGACCCGTGTGTCAGCACGTAGCCTGACCCTCCCACGTTTCCGTACCCTCACCTGTGCCCTAAGCCTTGCCGTTCTCTAACCCTAACCCTAGCCCGGAACGGAAACCCACCACTAGCCCTAAACCTTTCCCTACGCCGTAGCCTACACCTGGCCCGTACGCTGGCACTGACCCATGCGTCAGCACGTTGTCTGACCCTCCCACGTTTCCGTACCCTCACCTGGGCCCTAAGCCTTGCCGTTTCCTAACCCTAACCCTAGCCCATGAACGGAAACCCACCACCAGCCCTACACCTTACCCTACGCCGTAGCATACTCCTGGCCCGTACGCTGGCACTGACCCATGCGTCAGCACGTAGCCTAACCCTCTCACGTTTCCGAACCCTCACCTGTGCTGTAAGCCTTGCCGTTCCCTAACCCTAACCCTAGCCCTGAACGGAAACCCACCACCAGCCCTACACCTTACCCCCAAGCCGTAGCCTACTCCTGGCCGGTACGCTGGCACTGACCCGTGCGTCATCACGTAGCCTGACCCTCCCACGTTTCCGTACCCTCACCTGTGCCCTAAGCTTTGCCGTTCCCTATCCCTAACTGTAGCCCGGAATGGAAACCCACCACCAGCCCTACAATTTACCCCCAAGCCGTAGCCTACTCCTGGTCCATACGCTGGCAGTGACCCGTGCTTCAGAACGTATCCTGACCCTGCCACGTTGCCGTACCCTCACATGTGCCCTAAACCTTGCCGTTCCCTAACCCTAACCCTAGCCCGGAACGGAAAACCACCACAAGCCCTACACCTTACCCCCAAGCCGTAGCCTACTCATGGTCCATACGCTGGCACTGACCTGTGCGTCAGCACGTAGCCTGACCTTCCCACGTTACCGTAACGTCACCTGTGCCCTAAGCCTTCCTGTTCCCTAACACTAACCCTAGTACGGAACGGAAACCCACCACCAGCCCTACACCTAACCCCCAAGCCGTAGCCTACTCCTGGCCGGTTCGTTGGCACTGACCCGTGCGTCAGCACGTAGACTGACCCTCCCACGTTTCCGTACCCTCACCTGGGCCCTAAGCCTTGCCTTTCCCTAACCCTAACCCTAGCCCGGAACGGAAACGCACTACCAGCCCTACACCTTGCCCTACGCCGTAGCCTACTCCTGGCAGGTACGCTGGCACTGACACATGCGTCAGCACGTAGCCTGACCCTCACACGTTTCCGTACCCTCACCTGGGCCCTAAGCCTTGCCGTTCCCTAACCCTAACCCTAGTCCGGAAAGGAAACACACCACCAGCCCTACAGCTTACCCCCAAGCCATAGCCAATTCCTGGCCCGTACGCTGGCACTGACCCGTGCGGCAGCATGTAGCCTGACACTCCAACGTTTCCGTACCCTCACCTGTGCCCTAAGCCTTGCCGTTTCCTAACCCTAACCCTAGCCCAGAACGGAAACCCACCACCAGCCCTACAACTAACCCCCAAGCCGTAGCTTACTCCTGGCCAGTACGCTGGCACTGACCCGTGCATCATCACGTAGCCTGACCCTCCCACGTTTCCGTACCCTCACCTGTGCCCTAAGCCTTGCCGTTCCCTAACCCTAACCCTAGCCCGGAACGGAAACCCACCAGCAGCCCTAAACCTTACCCTACACCATAGCCTACTCCTGGCCCGTACGGTGGCACTGACCAGTGCGTCAGCACGTAGCTGACCCTCACACGTTTCCGTACCATCACCTGTGCCCTAAGCCTTGTCGTTCCCTAACCCTAACCCTAGTCCGGAACGGAAGCCCACCACCAGCCCTACAGCTTACCCCCGATCCATAGCCTATTCCTGGCCCGTACGCTGGCACTGACCCGTGCTTCAGCATGTAGCCTGACCCTCCCACGTTTCCGTACCCTCACCTGTGCCCTAAGCCTTGCCATTCCCTAACCCTAACCCTAGCCCGGAACGGAAACCCACCACCAGCCCTACACCTAACCCCCAAGCCGTAGCCTACTCCTGGCTGGTACGCTGGCACTGACCCGTTAATCAGCACGTAGCCTGACCCTCCCACGTTTCCGTACCCTCACCTGTGCCCTAAGCCTTGCCGTTCCCTATCCCTAACCCTAGCCTGGAACGGAAACCCACCACCAGCCCTAAAACTTACCCCAAAGCCGTAGCCTATTCCTGGACCTTATGCTGGCACTGACCGGTGCGTCAGCACGTAGCCTGACCCTCCCACGTTTGCGGACCCTCACCTGTGCCCTAAGCCTTGCCATTCCCTAACCCTAACCCTAGACCGGAACGGAAACCCACCACCAGCCCTACACCTTTCCCTACGCCGTAGCCTATTCCTGGCCCGTACGCAGGCACTGACCCTTTCATCAGCACGTAGACTGACCCTCCCACGTTTCCGTACCCTCACCTGTGCCCTAAGCCTTGCCATTCCCTAACCCTAACCCTAGCCCGGAACGGAAACCCACCACCAGCCCTAAACCTTACCCCCAAGCCGTAGCCTACTCCTGGTCCATACGCTGGCACTGACCTGTGCGTCAGCACGTAGCTTGAACTTCCCACATTACCGTACCCTCACCTGTGCCCTAAGCCTTGCCGTTCCCTAACCCTAACCCTAGTCCGGAACGGAAACACACCACCAGCCCTACACCTAACCCCCAAGCCGTAGCTTACTCCCGGCCAGTACGCTGGCACTGACCCGTGCATCATCACGTAGCCTGACCCTCCCACGTTTCCGTACACTCACCTGTGCCCTAAGCCTTGCCGTTCCCTAACCCTAACCGTAGCCCGGAACGGAAACCCACCACCAGCCCTACAACTTACCCCCAAGCCGTAGCCTACTCCTGGCCCGTACGCTGGCACAGAACCGTGCGTCAGCACGAAGCCTGACCCTCCCACGTTTGCGGACACACACCTGTGCCCTAAGCCTTGCCGTTCCCTAACCCTAACCCTAGCCCGGAACAGAAACCCACCACCAGCCCTACACCTTTCCCTACGCCGTAGCCTATTCCTGGCTCATACGCAGGCACTGACCCTTTCATCAGCAAGTAGACTGACCCTCCCACGTTTCCGTACCCTCAGCTGTGCCCTAAACCTTGCCATTCACTAACCCTAACCCTAGCCCTGAACGGACACCCACCACCAGCCCTACACCTAACCCCCAAGCCGTAGCCTACTCCTGGCTGGTACGCTGGCACTGACCCGTTCATCAGCACGTAGCCTGACCCTCCCACGTTTCCGTACCCTCACCTGTGCCCTAAGCCTTGCCGTTCCCTATCCCTAACCGTAGCCCGGAACGGAAACCCACCACCAGCCCTAAAACTTACCCCCAAGCCGTAGCCTACTCCTGGCCCGTTCGGTGGCAGTAACCCTAGCATCAGCAAGTAGCCTGACCCTCCCAAGTTTCTGTACCCTCACACGTGCCCTAAGCCTTGCCGTTCTGTAACCCTAACCCTAGACCGGAACGGAAACCCACCACCAGCCCTACACCTTTCCCTACGCCGTAGCCTATTCCTGGCTCGTACGCAGGCACTGACACTTTCATCAGCATTTAGCCTGAACCTCCCAGGTTTCTGTACCCTCACCTGTGCCCTAAGCCTTGCCGTTCACTAACCCTAACCCTAGCCCGGAACGGAAACCCACCACCAGCCCTACAACTTACCCCCAAGCCGTAGCCTACTCCTGGCCGGTACGCTGGCACTGACACGTGCGTCAGCACGTAGCCTGACCCTCACACGTTTCCATACCCTCACCTGTGCCCTAAGCCTTGCCGTTTCCTAACCCTAACCCTAGCCCGGAACAGAAACCCACCACCAGCCCTATACTCTACCCTATGCCATAGCCTATTCCTGGCCCGTACACTGGCACTGAGCCGTGCGTCAGCACGTAGCCTGACCCTCCCACGTTTCCGTACCCTCACCTGTGCCCTAAGCCTTGAGGTTCCCTAACCCTAACTCTAGCCCGGAACAGAAAACCACCAACAGCCCTACAACTTACGACCACGCCGTAGCCTACTCCTGGCCCATATGCTGGCACTGACACGTGCGTCAGCACGTAGCCTGTCCCTCCCATGTTTCCGTAACCTCACCTGTGCCCTAAGCCTTGCCGTTTCCTAACCTTAACCCTAGCCTGGAACGGAAACCCACCACCAGCCCTACACCTTACACTATGTCGTAGCCTACACCTGGCCCGTACGTGGGCACTGACCTGTGATTCAGCACGTAGCCTGACCCTCCCATGTTACTGTACTCTCACCTGGGCCCTAAGCCTTGCCGTTCCCTAACCCTAACCCGAGCCTGGCACGGAATCCCACCCCCAGCCCTACACCTTATCGTATGCCGTAGCCTAGTCCTGGCCCGTACGCTGGCACTGACCCGTGCATCAACATATAGCCTGACCCTCCCACGTTTCCGTACCCTCACCTGTGCCCTAAGCCTTGCCGTTCCCTAACCCTAACCCTAGCCCGGAACGGAAACCCACCACAATCCCTACACCTTACCATACGCCGTAGCCTACTCCTGGCCCGTACGCTGGCACTGACCCGTGAGTCAGCACGTAGACTGACCCTCCCACATTTCCGTACCCTCACCTGTGCCCTAAGCCTTGCCGTTCCCTCACCCTAACCCTAGCCAAGAACGGAAACCCACCAGCAGCCCTAAACCTTACCCTACACCATAGCCTACTCCTGGCCCGTACGGTGGCACTGACCAGTGCGTCAGCACGTAGCCTGACCCTCACACGTTTCCGTACCCTCACCTGTGCCCTAAGCCTTGTCGTTCCCTAACCCTAACCCTAGTCCGGAACGGAAGCCCACCACCAGCCCTACAGCTTACCCCCGATCCATAGCCTATTCCTGGCCCGTACGCTGGCACTGACCCGTGCTTCAGCATGTAGCCTGACCCTCCCACGTTTCCGTACCCTCACCTGTGCCCTAAGCCTTGCCGTTTCCTAACCCTAACCCTAGCCCATGAACGGAAACCCACCACCAGCCCTACACCTTACCCTACGCCGTAGCATACTCCTGGCCCGTACGCTGGCACTGACCCATGCGTCAGCACGTAGCCTAACCCTCTCACGTTTCCGAACCCTCACCTGTGCTGTAAGCCTTGCCGTTCCCTAACCCTAACCCTAGCCCTGAACGGAAACCCACCACCAGCCCTACACCTTACCCCCAAGCCGTAGCCTACTCCTGGCCTGTACGCTTGCACTGACCCGTGCGTCATCACGTAGCCTGACCCTCCCACGTTTCCGTACCCTCACCTGTGCCCTAAGCTTTGCCGTTCCCTATCCCTAACTGTAGCCCGGAATGGAAACCCACCACCAGCCCTACAATTTACCCCCTAGCCGTAGCCTACTCCTGGTCCATACGCTGGCAGTGACCCGTGCTTCAGAACGTATCCTGACCCTGCCACGTTGCCGTACCCTCACATGTGCCCTAAACCTTGCCGTTCCCTAACCCTAACCCTAGCCCGGAACGGAAAACCACCACAAGCCCTACACCTTACCCCCAAGCCGTAGCCTACTCGTGGTCCATACGCTGGCACTGACCTGTGCGTCAGCACGTAGCCTGACCTTCCCACGTTACCGTAACGTCACCTGTGCCCTAAGCCTTCCTGTTCCCTAACACTAACCCTAGTACGGAACGGAAACCCACCACCAGCCCTACACCTAACCCCCAAGCCGTAGCCTACTCCTGGCCGGTTCGTTGGCACTGACCCGTGCGTCAGCACGTAGACTGACCCTCCCACGTTTCCGTACCCTCACCTGGGCCCTAAGCCTTGCCTTTCCCTAACCCTAACCCTAGCCCGGAACGGAAACGCACTACCAGCCCTACACCTTGCCCTACGCCGTAGCCTACTCCTGGCAGGTACGCTGGCACTGACACATGCGTCAGCACGTAGCCTGACCCTCACACGTTTCCGTACCCTCACCTGTGCCCTAAGCCTTGCCGTTCCCTAACCCTAACCCTAGTCCGGAAAGGAAACACACCACCAGCCCTACAGCTTACCCCCAAGCCATAGCCAATTCCTGGCCCGTACGCTGGCACTGACCCGTGCGTCAGCATGTAGCCTGACACTCCAACGTTTCCGTAACCTCCCCTGTGCCCTAAGCCTTGCCGTTCCCTAACCCTAACCCTAGCCCGGAACAGAAACCCACAACCAGCCCTATACCTTTCCCTACGCCGTAGCCTATTCCTGGCCCGTACGCAGGCACTGACACTTTCATCAGCACGTAGCCTGACCCTCCCACGTTTCCGTACCCTCACCTGTGCCCTAAGCCTTGCCTTTCCCTAACCCTAACCCTAGCCCGGAACGGAAACCCACCACCAGCCCTAAACCTTACCCCCAAGCCGTAGCCTACTCCTGGTCCATACGCTGGCACTGACCTGTGCGTCAGCACGTAGCCTGATCTTCCCACATTACCGTACCCTCACCGGTGCCCTAAGCCTTGCCGTTCCCTAACCCTAACCCTAGTACGGAACGGAAACACACCACAAGCCCTACACCTAACCCCCAAGCCGTAGCCTACTCCTGGCCCGTACGCTGGCACTGACCCGTGGGTCAGCACGTAGCCTGACCCTCCCACGTTTCCGTAACCTCACCTGTGCCCTAAGCCTTGCCGTTCCCTAAACCTAACCTTAGCCCGGAACGGAAACCCACCACCAGCCCTACACCTTACCCTACGCCGTAGCATACTCTTGGCCCGTACGCTGGCACTGAACCATTCGTCAGCACGTAGTCTAACCCTCCCACGTTTCCGTACCCTCACCTGGGCCCTAAGCCTTGCCGTTCCTTAACCCTAACCCTAATACGGGACGGAAACACACCACAAGCCCTACACCTAACCCACAAGCCATAGCATACTCCTGGCCCGTACGCTGGCACTGAACCATGCGTCAGCACGTAGTCTGACCCTCCCAGGTTTCCGTACCCTCACCTATGCCCTAAGCCTTCCTGTTCCCTAACACTAACCCTAGTCCATAACGGAAACCCACCACCAGCCCTACACCTAACCCCCAAGCCGTAGGCTACTCCTGGCCGTTTCGCCTGCACTGACCCGTGCATCATCACGTAGCATGAACCTCCCACGTTTCCGTACCCTCACCTGGGCCCTAAGCCTTGCCTTTCCCTAACCCTAACCCAAGCCCGGAAGAGAAACGCACTACCAGCCCTACACCTTGCCCTACGCCGCAGCCTACTCCTGGCACGTACGCTGGCACTGACACGTGCGTCAGCACGTAGCCTGACCCTCACACGTTTCCGTACCCTCACCTGTGCCCTAAGCCTTGCCGTTCCCTAACCCTAACCCTAGTCCGGAACGGAAACACACCACCAGCCCTACAGCTTACCCCTAAGCCATAGCCTATTCCTGGCCCGTACGCTGGCACTGACCCGTGCGTCAGCATGTAGCGTGACCCTCCCACGTTTCCGTACCCTCACCTGTGCCCTAAGCCTTGCCGTTCCCTAACCCTAACCCTAGCCCAAAACAGAAACCCACCACCAGCCCTACAACTAACCCCCAAGCCGTAGCTTACTCCTGGCCAGTACGCTGGCACTGACCCGTGCATCATCACGTAGCCTGACCCTCCCACGTTTCCGTACCCTCATCTGTGCCCTAAGCCTTGCCGTTCCCTAACCCTAACCCTAGCCCGGAACGGAAACCGACCACCAGCCCTACACCTTACCCTATGCTGTAGCCTACACCTGGCCCATATGCGGGCACTGAACCGTGCGTCAGCACGTAGCCTGACCCTCCCACGTTTCCGTACCCTCACCTCTGCCCTAAGCCTTGCCGTTCTCTATCCCTAACCATAGCCCCAAACAGAAAGCCACCACCAGCCCTAAAACTTAGCCACAAGCCTTAGCCTACTCCTGCACTGTACGCTGGCACTGACCCGTGCGTCAGCACGTAGCCTGACCCTCCCACGTTTCCGTACCCTCACCTGGGCCCTAAGCCTTGCCGTTCCCTAACACTAACCCTAGCCTGGAACGGAAACCCACCACCAGCCCTACACCATACCCTACACCATAGCCTACTCCTGGCCCGTACGCTGGCACTGAACCGTGCGTCAGCATGTAGCCTGACCCTCTCACGTTTCCGTACCCTCACCTGTGCCCTAAGCCTTAACGTTCCCTAACCCTAACCCTAGCCCAGAACGCAAACCCACCACCAGCCCTACACATTTCCCTATGCCGTAACTTACTCCTGGCCCGTACGCTGGAACTGAACCGTGAGTCATCACGTAGCCTGACCCTCCCGCTTTTCCGTACCCTCACCTGTGCCCTAAGCCTTGCCGTTCCCTTACCCTAGCCCTAGCCCTGAACGGAAACCCACCACCAGCCCTACACCTTAGCCTATGCCGTAGCCTACTCCTTGCCTGTACCCTGGCACTGACCCGTGCGTTAGCACGTAGCCAGACCCTCCCACCTTTCCGTACCCTCACATGTGCCCTAAGCCTTGCCGTTCCATATCCCTAACCATAGCCCGGAACAAAAACCCTCCACCAGGCCTACACCTTTCCCTACGCCGTAGCCTACTCCTGGCCCGTACGCTGGCACTGACCCGTGCGTCAGCACGTAGCCTGACCCTCCCACGTTTCCGTACCCTCACCTGTGCCCTAAGCCTTGCCGTTCCCTAACCCTAACCCTAACCCGGAACGGAAACCCACCATCATCCCTAAACCTTTCCCTACTGGGTAGCCTACTCCTCGCCCGTACGCTCGCACTGACCCGTGCGTCAGCATGGAGTTTGACCCTCCCACGTTTCCGTACCCTCACCTGGGCCCTAAGACATGCCATTCCCTAACACTAACCCTAGCCCGGAACGGAAACCCACCACCAGCCCTACACCTTACCCTATGCCGTAGCCTACACCTGGCCCATATGCGGGCACTGACCTGTGCTTCAGCACGTAGCCTGACCCTCCCACGTTTGCGGACCCTCACCTGTACCCTAAGCCTTGCTGTTCCCTAACCCTAACCCTAGCCCGGAACGGAAATCCACCACCAGCCCTACACTTTTCCCAACGCCGTAGCCTATTCCTGGCTCTTACGCCGGCACTCACCGTTTCATCAGCACGTAGCCTGACGCTCCCACTTTTCCGTACCCTCACCTGTGCCCTAAGCATTGCCGTTCACTAACCCTAACCCTAGCCCAGAGCGGAAACCCACCACCAGCCCTACACCTTACCCCCAAGCCGTAGCCTACACCTGGCCGGTACGCTGGCACTGACACGTGCGTCAGCACGTAGCCTGACCCTCACACGTTTCCGTACCCTCACCTGTGCCCTAAGCCTTGCCGTTTCCTAACCCTAACCCTAGCCCGGAACAGAAACCCACCACCAGCCCTACACTCTACCCTACGCCATAGCCTATTCCTGGCCCGTACGCTGGCACTGAGCCGTGCGTCAGCACGTAGCCTGACTTTCCCACGTTTCCGTACCATCACCTGTGCCCTAAGCCCTGACGTTCCCTAACCCTAATCCTAGCCCGGAACAGAAAACCACCACCAGCCCTACACCTTACCACCACGCCGTAGCCTACTCCTGGCCCATATGCTGGCACTGACTCGTGCGTCACCACGTAGCCTGACCCTCCCACGTTTCCGTAACCTCACCTGTGCTGTAAGCCTTGCCATTCCCTAACCCTAACCCTAGCCCTGAACGGAAACCCACCACCAGCCCTACACCTTACCCCCAAGCCGTAGCCTACTCCTGGCCGGTACGCTGGCACTGACCCGTGCGTCAGCATGTAGCCTGACCCTCCCTCGTTTCCGTACCCTCACCTGTGCCCTAAGCCTTTCCGTTCCCTAACCCTAACCCTAGCCCGGAACCGAAACCCACCACCAGCCCTACACCTTTCCCTACGCCGTAGCCTATTCCTGGCTCATACGCAGGCACTGACCCTTTCATCAGCAAGTAGACTGACCCTCCCACGTTTCCGTACCCTCACCTTTGCCCTAAGCCTTGCCATTCACTAACCCTAACCCTAGCCCGGAACGGAAACCCACCACCAGCCCTACACCTTACTCTATGCCGTAGCCTACATCTGGCCCGAACGCGGGCAATGACCTGTGCTTCAGCACGTAGCCTGACCCTCCCATGTTACCGTACGCTCACCTGTGCCCTAAGCCTTGTCGTTCCCTAACCCTAACCCTAGCCCGGCACGGAATCTCACCACCAGCTCTACAGCTTATCGTATGCCGTAGCCTAGTCCTGGCCCGTACGCTGGCACTGACCCGTGTGTCAGCATGTAGCCTGACCCTCCCACGTTTCCGTAACCTCACCTGTGCCCTCAGCATTGCCGTTCCCTAACCCTAACCCTAGCCCGGAACAGAAACCCACCACCAGCCCTACACCTTACCATACGCCGTAGCCTACTCCTGGCCCGTACGCTGGCACTGACCCTTGAGTCAGCACGTAGACTGACCCTCCCACATTTCCGTACCCTCACCTGTGCCCTAAGCCTTGCCGTTCCCTCACCCTAACCCTAGCCAAGAACGGAAACCCACCAGCAGCCCTAAACCTTACCCTACACCATAGCCTACTCCTGGCCCGTACGGTGGCACTGACCAGTGCGTCAGCACGTAGCCTGACCCTCACACGTTTCCGTACCCTCACCTGTGCCCTAAGCCTTGTCGTTCCCTAACCCTAACCCTAGTCCGGAACGGAAGCCCATCACCAGCCCTACAGCTTACCCCCGATCCATAGCCTATTCCTGGCCCGTACGCTGGCACTGACCCGTGCTTCAGCATGTAGAATTGTCCCTCCCACGTTTCTGTACCCTCACCTGTGCCCTAAGCCTTGCCGTTCCCTAACCCTAACCCTAGCCCGGAACGGAAACCCACCACCAGCCCTACACCTTACTCTATGCCGTAGCCTACACCTGGCCCGTACGCGGGCACTGACCTGTGCTTCAGCACGTAGCCTGACCCTCCCATGTTACCGTATGCTCACCTGTGCCCTAAGCCTTGCCGTTCCCTAACCCTAACCCTCGTCATGGACGGAAACCCACCACCAGACCTACACCTTACTCTATGCCGTAGCCTACACCTGGCCCGTACGCGGGCACTGACCTGTGCTTCAGCACGTAGCCTGATCCTCCCATGTTACCGTACGCTCACCTGTGCCCTAAGCCTTGCCGTTCCCTAACCCTAACCCTAGCCCGGCACGGAATCCCACCACCAGCCGTACACCTTATCATATGTCGTAGCCTAGTCCTGGCCCGTACGCTGGCACTGACCCTTGCATCAGCATGTAGCCTGACCCTCCCACGTTTCCGTAACCTCCCCTGTGCCTTAAGCCTTGCCGTTCCCTAACCCTAACCCTAGCCCGGAACAGAAACCCACCACCAGCCCTATACATTTCCCTACGCCGTAGCCTATTCCTGGCCCATATGCAGGCACTGACACTTTCATCAGCACGTAGCCTGACCCTCCCACGTTTCCGTACCCTCACCTGGGCCCTAAGCCTTGCCGTTCCTTAACCCTAACCCTAATACGGGACGGAAACACACCACAAGCCCTACACCTAACCCACAAGCCATAGCATACTCCTGGCCCGTACGCTGGCACTGAACCATGCGTCAGCACGTAGTCTGACCCTCCCAGGTTTCCGTACCCTCACCTATGCCCTAAGCCTTCCTGTTCCCTAACACTAACCCTAGCCCGTAACGGAAACCCACCACCAGCCCTACACCTAACCCCCAAGCCGTAGGCTACTCCTGGCCGGTTCGCCTGCACTGACCCGTGCATCATCACGTAGCCTGACCCTCCCACGTTTCCGTACCCTCACCTGTGCCCTAAGCCTTGCCGTTCCCTAACCCTAACCCTAGTCCTGAACGGAAACACACCACCAGCCCTACAGCTTACCCCTAAGCCATAACCTATTCCTGGCCCGTACGCTGGCACTGACCCGTGCGTCAGCATGTAGCGTGACCCTCCCACGTCTCCGTACCCTCACCTGTGCCCTAAGCCTTGCCGTTCCCTAACCCTAACTCTAGCCCAGAACAGAAACCCACCACCAGCCCTACAACTAACCCCCAAGCCGTAGCTTACTCCTGGCCAGTACGCTGGCACTGACCCGTGCATCATCACGTAGCCTGTCCCTCCCACGTTTCCGTACCCTCACCTGTGCCCTAAGCCTTGCCGTTCCCTAACCGTAACCCTAGCCCGGAACGGAAACCCACCACCAGCCCTACACCTTACTCTATGACGTAGCCTACACCTGGCCCGTACGTGGGCACTGACCTGTGCTTCAGCACGTAGCCTGACCCTCCCACGTTTCCATACCCTCACTTGTGCCCTAAGACTTGCCGTTCCCTAACTCTTACCCTAGCCCGGAACGGAAAACCACCACCAGCCCTATAACTTACCCACAAGCCGTAGCCTACTCCTGGCCCGTACACTGGCACTGACCCGTGCGTCAGCACGTAGCCTGACCCTCCCACTTTTCTGTACCCTTACCTGAGCCCTAAGCCTTGCCGTTCCCTAACCCTAACCCTAGCCCGGAACGGAATCCCACCACCAGCCCTACAGCTTACAATATGCCGTAGACTACTCCTGCCCGGTACGCTGCCACTGAGCCGTGCATCAGCACGTAGCCTGACACTCCCACGTTTCCGTACCCTCACCGGTGCCCTAAGCCTTGCCGTTCCCTAACCCTAACCGTAGCCCGGAACGAAAACCCACCACCAGCCCTACAACTTACCCCCAAGCCGTAGCCTACTCCTGGCCCATACGCTGGCACAGACCCGTGCGTCAGCACGAAGCCTGACCCTCCCACGTTTGTGGACCCTCACCTGTGCCCTAAGCCTCGCCGTTCCCTAACCCTAACCCTAGCCCGGAACGGAAACCCACCACCAGCCCTAAACATTTCCCTACGCCGTAGCCTATTCCTGGCCCGTACGCAGGCACTGACTCTTTCATCAGCACGTAGCCTGACCGTCCCACGTTTCCGTACCCTCACCTGTGCCCTAAGCCTTGCCGTTCCCTAACCCTAACCCTAGCCCGGAACGGAAACCGACCACCAGCCCTACACCTTACCCTATGCTGTAGCCTACACCTGGCCCATATGCGGGCACTGAAGCGTGCGTCAGCACGTAGCCGGACGCTCCAACGTTTCCGTACCCTCACCTGTGCCCTAAGCCTTGCCGTTCTCTATCCCTAACCATAGCCCCAAACAGAAAGCCACCACCAGCCCTAAAACTTAGCCACAAGCCTTAGCCTACTCCTGCACTGTACGCTGGCACTGACCCGTGCGTCAGCACGTAGCCTGACCCTCCCACGTTTCCGTACCCTCACCTGGGCCCTAAGCCTTGCCGTTCCCTAACACTAACCCTAGCCCGGAACGGAAACCCACCACCAGCCCTACACCATACCCTACACCGTAGCCTACTCCTGGCCCGTACGCTGGCACTGAACCGTGCGTCAGCATGTAGCCTGACCCTCTCACGTTTCTGTACCCTCACCTGTGCCCTAAGCCTTGACGTTCCCTAACCCTAACCCTAGCCCGGAACGCAAACCCACCACCAGCCCTACACCTTTCCCTATGCCGTAGCTTACTCCTGGCCCATACGCTGGCACTGAACCGTGCGTCATCACGTAGCCTGACCCTCCCACTTTTCCGTACCCTCACCTGTGCCCTAAGCCTTGCCGTTACCTTACCCTAGCCCTAGCCCGGAACGGAAACCCACCACCAGCCCTACTCCTTAGCCTATGCCGTAGCCTACTCCTTGCCTGTACCCTGGCACTGACCCGTGCGTTAGCACGTAGCCAGACCCTCCCACGTTTCCGTACCCTCACATGTGCCCTAAACCTTGCCGTTCCATATCCCTAACCATAGCCCGGAACAAAAACCCTCCACCAGGCCTACACCTTTCCCTATGCCGTAGCCTACTCCTGGCCCGTACGCTGGCTCTGACCCGTGCGTCAGCACGTAGCCTGACCCTCCCGCGTTTCCGTACCCTCACCTGTGCCCTAAGCCTTGCCGTTCCCTAACCCTAACCCTAACCCGGAATGGAAACCCACCATCATCCCTAAACCTTTCCCTACTGGGTAGCCTACTCCTCGCCCGTACGCTCGCACTGACCCGTGCGTCAGCATGGAGTTTGACCCTCCCACGTTTCCGTACCCTCACCTGGGCCCTAAGACATGCCATTCCCTAACACTAACCCTAGCCCGGAACGGAAACCCACCACCAGCCCTACACCTTACCCTATGCCGTAGCCTACACCTGGCCCATACGCGGGCACTGACCTGTGCTTCAGCACGTAGCCTGACCCTCCCACGTTTGCGGACCCTCACCTGTACCCTAAGCCTTGCTGTTCCCTAACCCTAACCCTAGCCCGGAACGGAAACCGACCACCAGCCCTACACCTTACCCTATGCTGTAGCCTACACCTGGCCCATATGTGGGCACTGAAGCGTGCGTCAGCACGTAGCCTGACCCTCCCACGTTTCCGTATCCTCACCTCTGCCCTAAGCCTTGCCGTTCTCTATCCCTAACCATAGCCCCAAACAGAAAGCCACCACCAGCCCTAAAACTTAGCCACAAGTCATAGTCTACTCCTGCACTGTACGCTGGCACTGACCCGTGCGTCAGCACGTAGCCTGACCCTCCCACGTTTCCGTACCCTCACATGTGCCCTAAGCCTTGCCGTTCCATATCCCTAACCATAGCCCGGAACAAAAACCCTCCACCAGGCCTACACCTTTCCCTACGCCGTAGCCTACTCCTGGCCCGTATGCTGGCACTGACCCATGCGTCAGCACGTAGCCTGACCCTCCCACGTTTCCGTACCCTCACCTGTGCCCTAAGCCTTGCCGTTCCCTAACCCTAACCCTAACCCGGAACGGAAACCCACCATCATCCCTAAACCTTTCCCTACTGGGTAGCCTACTCCTCGCCCGTACGCTCGCACTGACCCGTGCGTCAGCATGGAGTTTGACCCTCCCACGTTTCCGTACCCTCACCTGGGCCCTAAGACATTCCATTCCCTAACACTAACCCTAGCCCGGAACGGAAACCCACCACCAGCCCTACACCTTACCCTATGCCGTAGCCTACACCTGGCCCATACGCGGGCACTGACCTGTGCTTCAGCACGTAGCCTGACCCACCCACGTTTCCGTAAACTCACCTGTGCTGTAAGCCTTGCCATTCCCTAACCCTAACCCGAGCCCTGAACGGAAACCCACCACCAGCCCTACACCTTACCCCCAAGCCGTAGCCTACTCCTGGCCGGTACGCTGGCACTGACCCGTGCGTCAGCATGTAGCCTGACCCTCCCTCGTTTCCGTACCCTCACCTGTGCCCTAAGCCTTGCCGTTCCCTAACCCTAACCGTAGTCCGGAACGGAAACACACCACCAGCCCTACACCTAACCCCCAAGCCGTAGCTTACTCCCGGCCAGTACGCTGGCACTGACCCGTGCATCATCACGTAGCCTGACCCTCCCAAGTTTCCGTACAATCACCTGTGCCCTAAGCCTTGCCGTTCCCTAACCCTAACTGTAGCCCGGAACGGAAACCCACCACCAGCCCTACACCTTACCCCCAAGCCGTAGCCTACTCCTGGCCCGTAGGCTGGCACAGACCCGTGCATCAGCACGAAGCCTGACCCTCCCACGTTTGCGGACACTCACCTGTGCCCTAAGCCTTGCCGTTCCCTAACCCTAACCCTAGCCCGGAACCGAAAACCACCACCAGCCCTACACCTTTCCCTACGCCGTAGCCTATTCCTGGCTCATACGCAGGCACTGACCCTTTCATCAGCAAGTAGACTGACCCTCCCACGTTTCCGTACCCTCACCTGTGCCCTAACCCTTGCCATTCACTAACCCTAACCCTAGCCCGGAACGGAAACCCACCACCAGCCCTACACCTTACTCTATGCCGTAGCCTACACCTGGCCCGTACGCGGGCACTGACCTGTGCTTCAGCACGTAGCCTGACCCTCCCATGTTACCGTACGCTCACCTGTGCCCTAAGCCTTGTCGTTCCCTAACCCTAACCCTAGCCCGGCACGGAATCTCACCACCAGCTCTACAGCTTATCGTATGCCGTAGCCTAGTCCTGGCCCGTACGCTGGCACTGACCCGTGTGTCAGCATGTAGCCTGACCCTCCCACGTTTCCGTAACCTCACCTGTGCCCTAAGCATTGCCGTTCCCTAACCCTAACCCTAGCCCGGAACAGAAACCCACCACCAGCCCTACACCTTACCATACGCCGTAGCCTACTCCTGGCCCGTACGCTGGCACTGACCCTTGAGTCAGCACGTAGACTGACCCTCCCACATTTCCGTACCCTCACCTGTGCCCTAAGCCTTGCCGTTCCCTCACCCTAACCCTAGCCAAGAACGGAAACCCACCAGCAGCCCTAAACCTTACCCTACACCATAGCCTACTCCTGGCCCGTACGGTGGCACTGACCAGTGCGTCAGCACGTAGCCTGACCCTCACACGTTTCCGTACCCTCACCTGTGCCCTAAGCCTTGTCGTTCCCTAACCCTAACCCTAGTCCGGAACGGAAGCCCACCACCAGCCCTACAGCTTACCCCCGATCCATAGCCTATTCCTGGCCCGTACGCTGGCACTGACCCGTGCTTCAGCATGTAGCCTGACACTCCCACGTTTCCTTACCCTCACCTGTGCCCTAAGCCTTGCCATTCCCTAACCCTAACCCTAGCCCGGAACGGAAACCCACCACCAGCCCTACACCTAACCCTCAAGCCGTAGCCTACTCCTGGCTGGTACGCTGGCACTGACCCGTTCATCAGCACGTAGCCTGACCCTCCCACGTTTCCGTACCCTCACCTGTGCCCTAAGCCTTGCCGTTCCCTATCCCTAACCCTAGCCCGGAACGGAAACCCACCACCAGCCCTAAAACTTACCCCAAAGCCGTAGCCTATTCCTGGACCTTATGCTGGCACTGACCCGTGCGTCAGCACGTAGCCTGACCCTCCCACGTTTGCGGACCCTCACCTGTGCCCTAAGCCTTGCCATTCCCTAACCCTAACCCTAGACGGGAACGGAAACCCACCACCAGCCCTACACCTTTCCCTACGCCGTAGCCTATTCCTGGCCCGTACGCAGGCACTGACCCTTTCATCAGCACGTAGCCTGACCCTCCCACGTTTCCGTACCCTCACCTGTGCCCTAAGCCTTGCCGTTCCCTAACCCTAACCCTAGCCCGGAACGGAAACCCACCACCAGCCCTAAACCTTACCCCCAAGCCGTAGCCTACTCCTGGTCCATACGATGGCACTGACCTGTGCGTCAGCACGTAGCCTGACCTTCCCACATTACCGTACCCTCACCTGTGCCCTAAGCCTTGCCGTTCCATAACCCTAACCCTAGTACGGAACGGAAACACACCACAAGCCCTACACCTAACCCCCAAGCCGTAGCCTACTCCCGGCCGGTACGCTGGCACTGAACCGTGCGTCAGCACGTAGCCTGACCCTCCCACGTTTCCGTACCCTCACCTGTGCCCTAAGACTTGCTGTTCCCTAACACTAAACCTAGCCTGGAACGGAAACCCACCACCAGCCCTACACCTTACTCTATGCCGTAGCCTACACCTGGCCCGTACGCGGGCACTGACCTTTGCTTCAGCACGTAGCCTGACCCTCCCATGTTACCGTACGCTCACCTGTGCCCTAAGCCTTGTCGTTCCCTAACCATAACCCTAGCCCGGCACGGAATCTCACCACCAGCTCTACAGCATATCGTATGCCGTAGCCTAGTCCTGGCCCGTACGCTGGCACTGACCCCTGTGTCAGCATGTAGCCTGACCCTCCCACGTTTCCGTAACCTCACCTGTGCCCTAAGCACTGCCGTTCCCTAACCCTAACCCTAGCCCGGAACAGAAACCCACCACCAGCCCTACACCTTACCCCAAGCCGTAGCCTATTCCTGGCCCGTACGCAGGCACTGACAATTTCATCAGCACGTAGCCTGACCCTCCCACGTTTCCGTACCCTTATCTGTGCCCTAAGGCTTGCCGTTCCCTAACCCTAACCCTAGCCCGGAACGGAAACCCACCACCAGCCCTACACCTTAACCTACGCCGTAGCCTACTCCTGGCCTGTACGGTGGCACTGACCCTTGCGTCAGCATGTAGCCTGACCCTCCCAAGTTTCCGTACCCTCACCTGTGCCCTAAACCTTGCCGTTCTGTAACCCTAACCCTAGCCCGGAACGGAAACCCACCACCAGCCCTACACCTTACCCCGAAGCCGTAGCCTACTCCTGGCCCGTTCGGTGGCAGTAACCCTAGCATCAGCAAGTAGCCTGACCCTCCCACGTTTCTGTATTCTCACACGTGCCCTAAGCCTTGCCGTTCTGTAACCCTAACCCTAGACCGGAACGGAAACCCACCACCAGCCCTACACCTTACCATACGCCGTAGCCTACTCCTGGCCCGTACGCTGGCACTGACCCGTGAGTCAGCACGTAGACTGACCCTCCCACATTTCCGTACCCTCACTTTTGCCCTAAGCCTTGCCATTCCCTAACCCTAACCCTAGCCAAGAACGGAAACCCACCAGCAGCCCTAAACCTTACCCTACACCATAGCCTACTCCTGGCCCGTACGGTGGCACTGACCAGTGCGTCAGCACGTAGCCTGACCCTCACACGTTTCCGTATCCTCACCTGTGCCCTAAGCCTTGCCGTTCCCTCACCCTAACCCTAGCCAAGAACGGAAACCCACCAGCAGCCCTAAACCTTACCCTACACCATAGCCTACTCCTGGCCCGTACGGTGGCACTGACCAGTGCGTCAGCACGTAGCCTGACCCTCCCACGTTTCCGTACCCTCGCCTGTGCCCTAAGCCTTGCCATTCCCTAACCCTAACCCTAGCCCGGAACGGAAACCCACCACCAGCCCTACACCTAACCCCCATGCCGTAGCCTACTCCTGGCTGGTACGCTGGCACTGACCCGTTCATCAGCACGTAGCCTGATCCTCCCACGTTTCCGTACCCTCAACTGTGCCCTAAGCCTTGCCGTTCCCTATCCCTAACCCTAGCCCGGAACGGAAACCCACAACCAGCCCTAAAACTTACCCCAAAGCCGTAGCCTATTCCTGGACCTTATGCTGGCACTGACCCGTGCGTCAGCACGTAGCCTGACCCTCCCACGTTTGCGGACCCTCACCTGTGCCCTAAGCCTTGCCATTCCCTAACCCTAACCCTAGACCGGAACGGAAACCCACCACCAGCCCTACACCTTTCCCTACGCCGTAGCCTATTCCTGGCCCGTACGCAGGCACTGACCCTTTCATCAGAACGTAGCCTGACCCTCCCACGTTTCCGTACCCTCACCTGTGCCCTAAGCCTTGCAGTTCCCTAACCCTAACCCTAGCCCGGAACGGAAACCCACCACCAGCCCTAAACCTTACCCCCAAGCCGTAGCCTAATCCTGGTCCATACGCTGGCACTGACCTGTGCGTCAGCACGTAGCCTGAACTTCCCACATTACCGTACCCTCACCTGTGCCCTAAGCCTTGCCGTTCCCTAACTCTAACCCTAGTATGGAACGGAAACACACCACAAGCCCTACACCTAACCCCCAAGCCGTAGCCTATTCCCGGCCTGTACGCTGGCACTGACCCGTGCGTCAGCACGTAGCCTGACCCTCCCACGTTTCCGTACCCTCACCTGTGCCCTAAGACTTGCTGTTCCCTAACACTAAACCTAGCCTGGAACGGAAACCCACCACCAGCCCTACACCTTACTCTATGCCGTAGCCTACACCTGGCCCGTACGCGGGCACTGACCTTTGCTTCAGCACGTAGCCTGACCCTCCCATGTTACCGTACGCTCACCTGTGCCCTAAGCCTTGTCGTTCCCTAACCATAACCCTAGCCCGGCACGGAATCTCACCACCAGCTCTACAGCATATCGTATGCCGTAGCCTAGTCCTGGCCCGTACGCTGGCACTGACCCCTGTGTCAGCATGTAGCCTGACCCTCCCACGTTTCCGTAACCTCACCTGTGCCCTAAGCATTGCCGTTCCCTAACCCTAACCCTAGCCCGGAACAGAAACCCACCACCAGCCCTACACCTTACCCCAAGCTGTAGCCTATTCCTGGACCGTACGCAGGCACTGACACTTTCATCAGCACGTAGCCTGACCCTCCCACGTTTCCGTACCCTCATCTGTGCCCTAAGGCTTGCCGTTCCCTAACCCTAACCCTAGCCCGGAACGGAAACCCACCACCAGCCCTACACCTTAACCTACGCCGTAGCCTACTCCTGGCCTGTACGGTGGCACTGACCCTTGCGTCAGCATGTAGCCTGACCCTCCCAAGTTTCCGTACCCTCACCTGTGCCCTAAACCTTGCCGTTCTGTAACCCTAACCCTAGCCCGGAACGGAAACCCACCACCAGCCCTACACCTTACCCCCAAGCCGTAGCCTACTCCTGGCCCGTTCGGTGGCAGTAACCCTAGCATCAGCAAGTAGCCTGACCCTCCCACGTTTCTGTACCCTCACACATGCCCTAAGCCTTGCCGTTCTGTAACCCTAACCCTAGACCGGAACGGAAACCCACCACCAGCCCTACACCTTACCATACGCCGTAGCCTACTCCTGGCCCGTACGCTGGCACTGACCCGTGAGTCAGCACGTAGAGTGACCCTCCCACATTTCCGTACCCTCACCTTTGCCCTAAGCCTTGCCATTCCCTAACCCTAACCCTAGCCAAGAACGGAAACCCACCAGCAGCCCTAAACCTTACCCTACACCATAGCCTACTCCTGGCCCGTACGGTGGCACTGACCAGTGCGTCAGCACGTAGCCTGACCCTCACACGTTTCCGTACCCTCACCTGTGCCCTAAGCCTTGTCGTTCCCTAACCCTAACCCTAGTCCGTAACGGAAGCCCACCACCAACCCTACAGCTTACCCCCGATCCATAGCCTATTCCTGGCCCGTACGCTGGCACTGACCCGTGCTTCAGCATGTAGCCTGACCCTCCCACGTTTCCGTACCCTCGCCTGTGCCCTAAGCCTTGCCATTCCCTAACCCTAACCCTAGCCCGGAACGGAAACCCACCACCAGCCCTACACCTAACCCCCAAGCCGTAGCCTACTCCTGGCTGGTACGCTGGCACTGACCCGTTCATCAGCACGTAGCCTGATCCTCCCACGTTTCCGTACCCTCAACTGTGCCCTAAGCCTTGCCGTTCCCTATCCCTAACCCTAGCCCGGAACGGAAACCCACAACCAGCCCTAAAACTTACCCCAAAGCCGTAGCCTATTCCTGGACCTTATGCTGGCACTGACCCGTGCGTCAGCACGTAGCCTGACCCTCCCACGTTTGCGGACCCTCACCTGTGCCCTAAGCCTTGCCATTCCCTAACCCTAACCCTAGACCGGAATGGAAACCCACCACCAGCCCTACACCTTTCCCTACGCCGTAGCCTATTCCTGGCCCGTATGCAGGCACTGACCCTTTCATCAGAACGTAGCCTGACCCTCCCACGTTTCCGTACCCTCACCTGTGCCCTAAGCCTTGCAGTTCCCTAACCCTAACCCTAGCCCGGAACGGAAACCCACCACCAGCCCTAAACCTTACCCCCAAGCCGTAGCCTAATCCTGGTCCATACGCTGGCACTGACCTGTGCGTCAGCACGTAGCCTGAACTTCCCACATTACCGTACCCTCACCTGTGCCCTAAGCCTTGCCGTTCCCTAACTCTAACCCTGGTATGGAACGGAAACACACCACAAGCCCTACACCTAACCCCCAAGCCGTAGCCTACTCCTGGCCCGTACGCTGGCACTGACCCGTGGGTCAGCACGTAGCCTGACCCTCCCACGTTTCCGTAACCTCACTTGTGCCCTAAGCCTTGCCGTTCCCTAACCCTAACCTTAGCCCGGAACGGAAACCCACCACCAGCCCTACACCTTACCCTACGCCGTAGCATATTCTTGGCCCGTACGCTGGCATTCAACCATGCGTCAGCACGTAGTCTGACCCTCCCACGTTTCCGTACCCTCACCTGGGCCCTAAGCCTTGCCGTTCCTTAACCCTAACCCTAATACGGGACGGAAACACACCACAAGCCCTACACCTAACCCACAAGCCATAGCATACTCCTGGCCCGTACGCTGGCACTGAACCATGCGTCAGCACGTAGTCTGACCCTCCCAGGTTTCCGTACCCTCACCTATGCCCTAAGCCTTCCTGTTCCCTAACACTAACCCTAGCCCGTAACGGAAACCCACCACCAGCCCTACACCTAACCCCCAAGCCGTAGGCTACTCCTGGCCGGTTCGCCTGCACTGACCCGTGCATCGTCACGTAGCCTGACCCTCCCACGTTTCCGTACCCTCACCTGGGCCCTAAGCCTTGCCTTTCCCTAACCCTAACCCAAGCCCGGAAGAGAAACGCACTACCAGCCCTACACCTTGCCCTACGCCGCAGCCTACTCCTGGCACGTACGCTGGCACTGACACGTGCGTCAGCACGTAGCCTGACCCTCACACGTTTCCGTAACCTCACCTGTGCCCTAAGCCTTGCCGTTCCCTAACCCTAACCCTAGTCCTGAACGGAAACACACCACCAGCCCTACAGCTTACCCCTAAGCCATAGCCTATTCCTGGCCCGTACGCTGGCACTGACCCGTGCGTCAGCATGTAGCGTGACCCTCCCACGTTTCCGTACCCTCACCTGTGCCCTAAGCCTTGCCGTTCCCTAACCCTAACTCTAGCCCAGAACAGAAACCCACCACCAGCCCTACAACTAACCCCCAAGCCGTAGCTTACTCCTGGCCAGTACGCTGGCACTGACCCGTGCATCATCACGTAGCCTGTCCCTCCCACGTTTCCGTACCCTCACCTGTGCCCTAAGCCTTGCCGTTCCCTAACCGTAACCCTAGCCCGGAACGGAAACCGACCACCAGCCCTACACCTTACTCTATGACGTAGCCTACACCTGGCCCGTACGTGGGCACTGACCTGTGCTTCAGCACGTAGCCTGACCCTCCCACGTTTCCATACCCTCACTTGTGCCCTAAGACTTGCCGTTCCCTAACTCTTACCCTAGCCCGGAACGGAAAACCACCACCAGCCCTATAACTTACCCACAAGCCGTAGCCTACTCCTGGCCCGTACACTGGCACTGACCCGTGCGTCAGCACGTAGCCTGACCCTCCCACTTTTCTGTACCCTTACCTGAGCCCTAAGCCTTGCCGTTCCCTAACCCTAACCCTAGCCCGGAACGGAATCCCACCACCAGCCCTACAGCTTACAATATGCCGTAGACTACTCCTGCCCGGTACGCTGCCACTGAACCGTGCATCAGCACGTAGCCTGACACTCCCACGTTTCCGTACCCTCACCGGTGCCCTAAGCCTTGCCGTTCCCTAACCCTAACCGTAGCCCGGAACGAAAACCCACCACCAGCCCTACACCTTACCCCCAAGCCGTAGCCTACTCCTGGCCCGTACGCTGGCACAGACCCGTGCGTCAGCACGAAGCCTGACCCTCCCACGTTTGTGGACCCTCACCTGTGCCCTAAGCCTTGCCGTTCCCTAACCCTAACCCTAGCCCGGAACGGAAACCCACCACCAGCCCTAAACCTTTCCCTACGCCGTAGCCTATTCCTGGCCCGTACGCAGGCACTGACTCTTTCATCAGCACGTAGCCTGACCGTCCCACGTTTCCGTACCCTCACCTGTGCCCTAAGCCTTGCCGTTCCCTAACCCTAACCCTAGCCCGGAACGGAAACCGACCACCAGCCCTACACCTTACCCTATGCTGTAGCCTACACCTGGCCCATATGCGGGCACTGAAGCGTGCGTCAGCACGTAGCCGGATGCTCCAACGTTTCCGTACCCTCACCTCTACCCTAAGCCTTGCCGTTCTCTATCCCTAACCATAGCCCCAAACAGAAAGCCACCACCAGCCCTAAAACTTAGCCACAAGCCTTAGCCTACTCCTGCACTGTACGCTGGCACTGACCCGTGCGTCAGCACGTAGCCTGACCCTCCCACGTTTCCGTACCCTCACCTGGGCCCTAAGCCTTGCCGTTCCCTAACACTAACCCTAGCCCGGAACGGAAACCCACCACCAGCCCTACACCATACCCTACACCGTAGCCTACTCCTGGCCCGTACGCTGGCACTGAACCGTGCGTCAGCATGTAGCCTGACCCTCTCACGTTTCTGTACCCTCACCTGTGCCCTAAGCCTTGACGTTCCCTAACCCTAACCCTAGCCCGGAACGCAAACCCACCACCAGCCCTACACCTTTCCCTATGCCGTAGCTTACTCCTGGCCCATACGCTGGCACTGAACCGTGCGTCATCACGTAGCCTGACCCTCCCACTTTTCCGTACCCTCACCTGTGCCCTAAGCCTTGCCGTTACCTTACCCTAGCCCTAGCCCGGAACGGAAACCCACCACCAGCCCTACTCCTTAGCCTATGCCGTAGCCTACTCCTTGCCTGTACCCTGGCACTGACCCGTGCGTTAGCACGTAGCCAGACCCTCCCACGTTTCCGTACCCTCACATGTGCCCTAAACCTTGCCGTTCCATATCCCTAACCATAGCCCGGAACAAAAACCCTCCAGCAGGCCTACACCTTTCCCTATGCCGTAGCCTACTCCTGGCCCGTACGCTGGCTCTGACCCGTGCGTCAGCACGTAGCCTGACCCTCCCGCGTTTCCGTACCCTCACCTGTGCCCTAAGCCTTGCCGTTCCCTAACCCTAACCCTAACCCGGAATGGAAACCCACCATCATCCCTAAACCTTTCCCTACTGGGTAGCCTACTCCTCGCCCGTACGCTCGCACTGACCCGTGCGTCAGCATGGAGTTTGACCCTCCCACGTTTCCGTACCCTCACCTGGGCCCTAAGACATGCCATTCCCTAACACTAACCCTAGCCCGGAACGGAAACCCACCACCAGCCCTACACCTTACCCTATGCCGTAGCCTACACCTGGCCCATACGCGGGCACTGACCTGTGCTTCAGCACGTAGCCTGACCCTCCCACGTTTGCGGACCCTCACCTGTACCCTAAGCCTTGCTGTTCCCTAACCCTAACCCTAGCCCGGAACGGAAACCGACCACCAGCCCTACACCTTACCCTATGCTGTAGCCTACACCTGGCCCATATGTGGGCACTGAAGCGTGCGTCAGCACGTAGCCTGACCCTCCCACGTTTCCGTACCCTCACCTCTGCCCTAAGCCTTGCCGTTCTCTATCCCTAACCATAGCCCCAAACAGAAAGCCACCACCAGCCCTAAAACTTAGCCACAAGTCATAGCCTACTCCTGCACTGTACGCTGGCACTGACCCGTGCGTCAGCACGTAGCCTGACCCTCCCACGTTTCCGTACCCTCACATGTGCCCTAAGCCTTGCCGTTCCATATCCCTAACCACAGCCCGGAACAAAAACCCTCCACCAGGCCTACACCTTTCCCTACGCCGTAGCCTACTCCTGGCCCGTATGCTGGCACTGACCCGTGCGTCAGCACGTAGCCTGACCCTCCCACGTTTCTGTACCCTCACCTGTGCCCTAAGCCTTGACGTTCCCTAACCCTAACCCTAGTCCGGAACGCAAACCCACCACCAGCCCTACACCTTTCCCTATGCCGTAGCTTACTCCTGGCCCGTACGCTGGCACTGAACCGTGCGTCATCACGTAGCCTGACCCTCCCACTTTTCCGTACCCTCACCTGTGCCCTAAGCCTTGCCGTTACCTTACCCTAGCCCTAGCCCGGAACGGAAACCCACCACCAGCCCTACACCTTAGCCTATGCCGTAGCCTACTCCTTGCCTGTACCCTGGCACTGACCCGTGCGTTAGCACGTAGCCAGACCCTCCCACGTTTCCGTACCCTCACATGTGCCCTAAGCCTTGCCGTTCCATATCCCTAACCATAGCCCGGAACAAAAACCCTCCACCAGGCCTACACCTTTCCCTATGCCGTAGCCTACTCCTGGCCCGTACGCTGGCACTGACCCGTGCGTCAGCACGTAGCCTGACCCTCCCACGTTTCCGTACCCTCACCTGTGCCCTAAGCCTTGCCGTTCCCTAACCCTAACCCTAACCCGGAATGGAAACCCACCATCATCCCTAAACCTTTCCCTACTGGGTAGCCTACTCCTCGCCCGTACGCTCGCACTGACCCGTGCGTCAGCATGGAGTTTGACCCTCCCACGTTTCCGTACCCTCACCTGGGCCCTAAGACATGCCATTCCCTAACACTAACCCTAGCCCGGAACGGAAACCCACCACCAGCCCTAAACCTTACCCTATGCCGTAGCCTACACATGGCCCATACGCGGGCACTGACCTGTGCTTCAGCACGTAGCCTGACCCTCCCACGTTTGCGGACCCTCACCTGTACCCTAAGCCTTGCTGTTCCCTAACCCTAACCCTAGCCCGGAACGGAAACCGACCACCAGCCCTACACCTTACCCTATGCTGTAGCCTACACCTGGCCCATATGTGGGCACTGAAGCGTGCGTCAGCACGTAGCCTGACCCTCCCACGTTTCCGTATCCTCACCTCTGCCCTAAGCCTTGCCGTTCTCTATCCCTAACCATAGCCCCAAACAGAAAGCCACCACCAGCCCTAAAACTTAGCCACAAGTCATAGTCTACTCCTGCACTGTACGCTGGCACTGACCCGTGCGTCAGCACGTAGCCTGACCCTCCCACGTTTCCGTACCCTCACATGTGCCCTAAGCCTTGCCGTTCCATATCCCTAACCATAGCCCGGAACAAAAACCCTCCACCAGGCCTACACCTTTCCCTACGCCGTAGCCTACTCCTGGCCCGTATGCTGGCACTGACCCATGCGTCAGCACGTAGCCTGACCCTCCCACGTTTCCGTACCCTCACCTGTGCCCTAAGCCTTGCCGTTCCCTAACCCTAACCCTAACCCGGAACGGAAACCCACCATCATCCCTAAACCTTTCCCTACTGGGTAGCCTACTCCTCGCCCGTACGCTCGCACTGACCCGTGCGTCAGCATGGAGTTTGACCCTCCCACGTTTCCGTACCCTCACCTGGGCCCTAAGACATTCCATTCCCTAACACTAACCCTAGCCCGGAACGGAAACCCACCACCAGCCCTACACCTTACCCTATGCCGTAGCCTACACCTGGCCCATACGCGGGCACTGACCTGTGCTTCAGCACGTAGCCTGACCCTCCCACGTTTCCGTAACCTCACCTGTGCTGTAAGCCTTGCCATTCCCTAACCCTAACCCTAGCCCTGAACGGAAACCCACCACCAGCCCTACACCTTACCCCCAAGCCGTAGCCTACTCCTGGCCGGTACGCTGGCACTGACCCGTGCGTCAGCATGTAGCCTGACCCTCCCTCGTTTCCGTACCCTCACCTGTGCCCTAAGCCTTGCCGTTCCCTAACCCTAACCGTAGTCCGGAACGGAAACACACCACCAGCCCTACAACTAACCCCCAAGCCGTAGCTTACTCCCGGCCAGTACGCTGGCACTGACCCGTGCATCATCACGTAGCCTGACCCTCCCAAGTTTCCGTACAATCACCTGTGCCCTAAGCCTTGCCGTTCCCTAACCCTAACTGTAGCCCGGAACGGAAACCCACCACCAGCCCTACACCTTACCCCCAAGCCGTAGCCTACTCCTGGCCCGTAGGCTGGCACAGACACGTGCATCAGCACGAAGCCTGACCCTCCCACGTTTGCGGACACTCACCTGTGCCCTAAGCCTTGCCGTTCCCTAACCCTAACCCTAGCCCGGAACCGAAACCCACCACCAGCCCTACACCTTTCCCTACGCCGTAGCCTATTCCTGGCTCATACGCAGGCACTGACCCTTTCATCAGCAAGTAGACTGACCCTCCCACGTTTCCGTACCCTCACCTGTGCCCTAACCCTTGCCATTCACTAACCCTAACCCTAGCCCGGAACGGAAACCCACCACCAGCCCTACACCTTACTCTATGCCGTAGCCTACACCTGGCCCGTATGCGGGCACTGACCTGTGCTTCAGCACGTAGCCTGACCCTCCCATGTTACCGTACGCTCACCTGTGCCCTAAGCCTTGTCGTTCCCTAACCCTAACCCTAGCCCGGCACGGAATCTCACCACCAGCTCTACAGCTTATCGTATGCCGTAGCCTAGTCCTGGCCCGTACGCTGGCACTGACCCGTGTGTCAGCATGTAGCCTGACCCTCCCACGTTTCCGTAACCTCACCTGTGCCCTAAGCATTGCCGTTCCCTAACCCTAACCCTAGCCCGGAACAGAAACCCACCACCAGCCCTACACCTTACCATACGCCGTAGCCTACTCCTGGCCCGTACGCTGGCACTGACCCTTGAGTCAGCACGTAGACTGACCCTCCCACATTTCCGTACCCTCACCTGTGCCCTAAGCCTTGCCGTTCCCTCACCCTAACCCTAGCCAAGAACGGAAACCCACCAGCAGCCCTAAACCTTACCCTACACCATAGCCTACTCCTGGCCCGTACGGTGGCACTGACCAGTGCGTCAGCACGTAGCCTGACCCTCACACGTTTCCGTACCCTCACCTGTGCCCTAAGCCTTGTCGTTCCCTAACCCTAACCCTAGTCCGGAACGGAAGCCCACCACCAGCCCTACAGCTTACCCCCTATCCATAGCCTATTCCTGGCCCGTACGCTGGCACTGACCCGTGCTTCAGCATGTAGCCTGACACTCCCACGTTTCCTTACCCTCACCTGTGCCCTAAGCCTTGCCATTCCCTAACCCTAACCCTAGCCCGGAACGGAAACCCACCACCAGCCCTACACCTAACCCCCAAGCCGTAGCCTACTCCTGGCTGGTACGCTGGCACTGACCCGTTCATCAGCACGTAGCCTGACCCTCCCACGTTTCCGTACCCTCACCTGTGCCCTAAGCCTTGCCGTTCCCTATCCCTAACCCTAGCCCGGAACGGAAACCCACCACCAGCCCTAAAACTTACCCCAAAGCCGTAGCCTATTCCTGGACCTTATGCTGGCACTGACCCGTGCGTCAGCACGTAGCCTGACCCTCCCACGTTTGCGGACCCTCACCTGTGCCCTAAGCCTTGCCATTCCCTAACCCTAACCCTAGACGGGAACGGAAACCCACCACCAGCCCTACACCTTTCCCTACGCCGTAGCCTATTCCTGGCCCGTACGCAGGCACTGGCCCTTTCATCAGCACGTAGCCTGACCCTCCCACGTTTCCGTACCCTCACCTGTGCCCTAAGCCTTGCCGTTCCCTAACCCTAACCCTAGCCCGGAACGGAAACCCACCACCAGCCCTAAACCTTACCCCCAAGCCGTAGCCTACTCCTGGTCCATACGATGGCACTGACCTGTGCGTCAGCACGTAGCCTGACCTTCCCACATTACCGTACCCTCACCTGTGCCCTAAGCCTTGCCGTTCCATAACCCTAACCCTAGTACGGAACGGAAACACACCACAAGCCCTACACCTAACCCCCAAGCCGTAGCCTACTCCCGGCCGGTACGCTGGCACTGAACCGTGCGTCAGCACGTAGCCTGACCCTCCCACGTTTCCGTACCCTCACCTGTGCCCTAAGACTTGCTGTTCCCTAACACTAAACCTAGCCTGGAACGGAAACCCACCACCAGCCCTACACCTTACTCTATGCCGTAGCCTACACCTGGCCCGTACGCGGGCACTGACCTTTGCTTCAGCACGTAGCCTGACCCTCCCATGTTACCGTACGCTCACCTGTGCCCTAAGCCTTGTCGTTCCCTAACCATAACCCTAGCCCGGCACGGAATCTCACCACCAGCTCTACAGAATATCGTATGCCGTAGCCTAGTCCTGGCCCGTACGCTGGCACTGACCCCTGTGTCAGCATGTAGCCTGACCCTCCCACGTTTCCGTAACCTCACCTGTGCCCTAAGCACTGCCGTTCCCTAACCCTAACCCTAGCCCGGAACAGAAACCCACCACCAGCCCTACACCTTACCCCAAGCCGTAGCCTATTCCTGGCCCGTACGCAGGCACTGACAATTTCATCAGCACGTAGCCTGACCCTCCCACGTTTCCGTACCCTTATCTGTGCCCTAAGGCTTGCTGTTCCCTAACCCTAACCCTAGCCCGGAACGGAAACCCACCACCAGCCCTACACCTTAACCTACGCCGTAGCCTACTCCTGGCCTGTACGGTGGCACTGACCCTTGCGTCAGCATGTAGCCTGACCCTCCCAAGTTTCCGTACCCTCACCTGTGCCCTAAACCTTGCCGTTCTGTAACCCTAACCCTAGCCCGGAACGGAAACCCACCACCAGCCCTACACCTTACCCCCAAGCCGTAGCCTACTCCTGGCCCGTTCGGTGGCAGTAACCCTAGCATCAGCAAGTAGCCTGACCCTCCCACGTTTCTGTATTCTCACACGTGCCCTAAGCCTTGCCGTTCTGTAACCCTAACCCTAGACCGGAACGGAAACCCACCACCAGCCCTACACCTTACCATACGCCGTAGCCTACTCCTGGCCCGTACGCTGGCACTGACCCGTGAGTCAGCACGTAGACTGACCCTCCCACATTTCCGTACCCTCACTTTTGCCCTAAGCCTTGCCATTCCCTAACCCTAACCCTAGCCAAGAACGGAAACCCACCAGCAGCCCTAAACCTTACCCTACACCATAGCCTACTCCTGGCCCGTACGGTGGCACTGACCAGTGCGTCAGCACGTAGCCTGACCCTCACACGTTTCCGTATCCTCACCTGTGCCCTAAGCCTTGCCGTTCCCTCACCCTAACCCTAGCCAAGAACGGAAACCCACCAGCAGCCCTAAACCTTACCCTACACCATAGCCTACTCCTGGCCCGTACGGTGGCACTGACCAGTGCGTCAGCACGTAGCCTGACCCTCCCACGTTTCCGTACCCTCGCCTGTGCCCTAAGCCTTGCCATTCCCTAACCCTAACCCTAGCCCGGAACGGAAACCCACCACCAGCCCTACACCTAACCCCCATGCCGTAGCCTACTCCTGGCTGGTACGCTGGCACTGACCCGTTCATCAGCACGTAGCCTGATCCTCCCACGTTTCCGTACCCTCAACTGTGCCCTAAGCCTTGCCGTTCCCTATCCCTAACCCTAGCCCGGAACGGAAACCCACAACCAGCCCTAAAACTTACCCCAAAGCCGTAGCCTATTCCTGGACCTTATGCTGGCACTGACCCGTGCGTCAGCACGTAGCCTGACCCTCCCACGTTTGCGGACCCTCACCTGTGCCCTAAGCCTTGCCATTCCCTAACCCTAACCCTAGACCGGAACGGAAACCCACCACCAGCCCTACACCTTTCCCTACGCCGTAGCCTATTCCTGGCCCGTACGCAGGCACTGACCCTTTCATCAGAACGTAGCCTGACCCTCCCACGTTTCCGTACCCTCACCTGTGCCCTAAGCCTTGCAGTTCCCTAACCCTAACCCTAGCCCGGAACGGAAACCCACCACCAGCCCTAAACCTTACCCCCAAGCCGTAGCCTAATCCTGGTCCATACGCTGGCACTGACCTGTGCGTCAGCACGTAGCCTGAACTTCCCACATTACCGTACCCTCACCTGTGCCCTAAGCCTTGCCGTTCCCTAACTCTAACCCTAGTATGGAACGGAAACACACCACAAGCCCTACACCTAACCCCCAAGCCGTAGCCTATTCCCGGCCTGTACGCTGGCACTGACCCGTGCGTCAGCACGTAGCCTGACCCTCCCACGTTTCCGTACCCTCACCTGTGCCCTAAGACTTGCTGTTCCCTAACACTAAACCTAGCCTGGAACGGAAACCCACCACCAGCCCTACACCTTACTCTATGCCGTAGCCTACACCTGGCCCGTACGCGGGCACTGACCTTTGCTTCAGCACGTAGCCTGACCCTCCCATGTTACCGTACGCTCACCTGTGCCCTAAGCCTTGTCGTTCCCTAACCATAACCCTAGCCCGGCACGGAATCTCACCACCAGCTCTACAGCATATCGTATGCCGTAGCCTAGTCCTGGCCCGTACGCTGGCACTGACCCCTGTGTCAGCATGTAGCCTGACCCTCCCACGTTTCCGTAACCTCACCTGTGCCCTAAGCATTGCCGTTCCCTAACCCTAACCCTAGCCCGGAACAGAAACCCACCACCAGCCCTACACCTTACCCCAAGCCGTAGCCTATTCCTGGCCCGTACGCAGGCACTGACACTTTCATCAGCACGTAGCCTGACCCTCCCACGTTTCCGTACCCTCATCTGTGCCCTAAGGCTTGCCGTTCCCTAACCCTAACCCTAGCCCGGAACGGAAACCCACCACCAGCCCTACACCTTAACCTACGCCGTAGCCTACTCCTGGCCTGTACGGTGGCACTGACCCTTGCGTCAGCATGTAGCCTGACCCTCCCAAGTTTCCGTACCCTCACCTGTGCCCTAAACCTTGCCGTTCTGTAACCCTAACCCTAGCCCGGAACGGAAACCCACCACCAGCCCTACACCTTACCCCCAAGCCGTAGCCTACTCCTGGCCCGTTCGGTGGCAGTAACCCTAGCATCAGCAAGTAGCCTGACCCTCCCACGTTTCTGTACCCTCACACGTGACCTAAGCCTTGCCGTTCTGTAACCCTAACCCTAGACCGGAACGGAAACCCACCACCAGCCCTACACCTTACCATACGCCGTAGCCTACTCCTGGCCCGTACGCTGGCACTGACCCGTGAGTCAGCACGTAGACTGACCCTCCCACATTTCCGTACCCTCACCTTTGCCCTAAGCCTTGCCATTCCCTAACCCTAACCCTAGCCAAGAACGGAAACCCACCAGCAGCCCTAAACCTTACCCTACACCATAGCCTACTCCTGGCCCGTACGGTGGCACTGACCAGTGCGTCAGCACGTAGCCTGACCCTCACACGTTTCCGTACCCTCACCTGTGCCCTAAGCCTTGTCGTTCCCTAACCCTAACCCTAGTCCGTAACGGAAGCCCACCACCAACCCTACAGCTTACCCCCGATCCATAGCCTATTCCTGGCCCGTACGCTGGCACTGACCCGTGCTTCAGCATGTAGCCTGACCCTCCCACGTTTCCGTACCCTCGCCTGTGCCCTAAGCCTTGCCATTCCCTAAACCTAACCCTAGCCCGGAACGGAAACCCACCACCAGCCCTACACCTAACCCCCAAGCCGTAGCCTACTCCTGGCTGGTACGCTGGCACTGACCCGTTCATCAGCACGTAGCCTGATCCTCCCACGTTTCCGTACCCTCAACTGTGCCCTAAGCCTTGCCGTTCCCTATCCCTAACCCTAGCCCGGAACGGAAACCCACAACCAGCCCTAAAACTTACCCCAAAGCCGTAGCCTATTCCTGGACCTTATGCTGGCACTGACCCGTGCGTCAGCACGTAGCCTGACCCTCCCACGTTTGCGGACCCTCACCTGTGCCCTAAGCCTTGCCATTCCCTAACCCTAACCCTAGACCGGAATGGAAACCCACCACCAGCCCTACACCTTTCCCTACGCCGTAGCCTATTCCTGGCCCGTATGCAGGCACTGACCCTTTCATCAGAACGTAGCCTGACCCTCCCACGTTTCCGTACCCTCACCTGTGCCCTAAGCCTTGCAGTTCCCTAACCCTAACCCTAGCCCGGAACGGAAACCCACCACCAGCCCTAAACCTTACCCCCAAGCCGTAGCCTAATCCTGGTCCATACGCTGGCACTGACCTGTGCGTCAGCACGTAGCCTGAACTTCCCACATTACCGTACCCTCACCTGTGCCCTAAGCCTTGCCGTTCCCTAACTCTAACCCTGGTATGGAACGGAAACACACCACAAGCCCTACACCTAACCCCCAAGCCGTAGCCTACTCCTGGCCCGTACGCTGGCACTGACCCGTGGGTCAGCACGTAGCCTGACCCTCCCACGTTTCCGTAACCTCACTTGTGCCCTAAGCCTTGCCGTTCCCTAACCCTAACCTTAGCCCGGAACGGAAACCCACCACCAGCCCTACACCTTACCCTACGCCGTAGCATATTCTTGGCCCGTACGCTGGCATTCAACCATGCGTCAGCACGTAGTCTGACCCTCCCACGTTTCCGTACCCTCACCTGGGCCCTAAGCCTTGCCGTTCCTTAACCCTAACCCTAATACGGGACGGAAACACACCACAAGCCCTACACCTAACCCACAAGCCATAGCATACTCCTGGCCCGTACGCTGGCACTGAACCATGCGTCAGCACGTAGTCTGACCCTCCCAGGTTTCCGTACCCTCACCTATGCCCTAAGCCTTCCTGTTCCCTAACACTAACCCTAGCCCGTAACGGAAACCCACCACCAGCCCTACACCTAACCCCCAAGCCGTAGGCTACTCCTGGCCGGTTCGCCTGCACTGACCCGTGCATCATCACGTAGCCTGACCCTCCCACGTTTCCGTACCCTCACCTGGGCCCTAAGCCTTGCCTTTCCCTAACCCTAACCCAAGCCCGGAAGAGAAACGCACTACCAGCCCTACACCTTGCCCTACGCCGCAGCCTACTCCTGGCACGTACGCTGGCACTGACACGTGCGTCAGCACGTAGCCTGACCCTCACACGTTTCCGTACCCTCACCTGTGCCCTAAGCCTTGCCGTTCCCTAACCCTAACCCTAGTCCTGAACGGAAACACACCACCAGCCCTACAGCTTACCCCTAAGCCATAGCCTATTCCTGGCCCGTACGCTGGCACTGACCCGTGCGTCAGCATGTAGCGTGACCCTCCCACGTTTCCGTACCCTCACCTGTGCCCTAAGCCTTGCCGTTCCCTAACCCTAACTCTAGCCCAGAACAGAAACCCACCACCAGCCCTACAACTAACCCCCAAGCCGTAGCTTACTCCTGGCCAGTACGCTGGCACTGACCCGTGCATCATCACGTAGCCTGTCCCTCCCACGTTTCCGTACCCTCACCTGTGCCCTAAGCCTTGCCGTTCCCTAACCGTAACCCTAGCCCGGAACGGAAACCGACCACCAGCCCTACACCTTACTCTATGACGTAGCCTACACCTGGCCCGTACGTGGGCACTGACCTGTGCTTCAGCACGTAGCCTGACCCTCCCACGTTTCCATACCCTCACTTGTGCCCTAAGACTTGCCGTTCCCTAACTCTTACCCTAGCCCGGAACGGAAAACCACCACCAGCCCTATAACTTACCCACAAGCCGTAGCCTACTCCTGGCCCGTACACTGGCACTGACCCGTGCGTCAGCACGTAGCCTGACCCTCCCACTTTTCTGTACCCTTACCTGAGCCCTAAGCCTTGCCGTTCCCTAACCCTAACCCTAGCCCGGAACGGAATCCCACCACCAGCCCTACAGCTTACAATATGCCGTAGACTACTCCTGCCCGGTACGCTGCCACTGAACCGTGCATCAGCACGTAGCCTGACACTCCCACGTTTCCGTACCCTCACCGGTGCCCTAAGCCTTGCCGTTCCCTAACCCTAACCGTAGCCCGGAACGAAAACCCACCACCAGCCCTACACCTTACCCCCAAGCCGTAGCCTACTCCTGGCCCGTACGCTGGCACAGACCCGTGCGTCAGCACGAAGCCTGACCCTCCCACGTTTGTGGACCCTCACCTGTGCCCTAAGCCTTGCCGTTCCCTAACCCTAACCCTAGCCCGGAACGGAAACCCACCACCAGCCCTAAACCTTTCCCTACGCCGTAGCCTATTCCTGGCCCGTACGCAGGCACTGACTCTTTCATCAGCACGTAGCCTGACCGTCCCACGTTTCCGTACCCTCACCTGTGCCCTAAGCCTTGCCGTTCCCTAACCCTAACCCTAGCCCGGAACGGAAACCGACCACCAGCCCTACACCTTACCCTATGCTGTAGCCTACACCTGGCCCATATGCGGGCACTGAAGCGTGCGTCAGCACGTAGCCGGACGCTCCAACGTTTCCGTACCCTCACCTCTGCCCTAAGCCTTGCCGTTCTCTATCCCTAACCATAGCCCCAAACAGAAAGCCACCACCAGCCCTAAAACTTAGCCACAAGCCTTAGCCTACTCCTGCACTGTACGCTGGCACTGACCCGTGCGTCAGCACGTAGCCTGACCCTCCCACGTTTCCGTACCCTCACCTGGGCCCTAAGCCTTGCCGTTCCCTAACACTAACCCTAGCCCGGAACGGAAACCCACCACCAGCCCTACACCATACCCTACACCGTAGCCTACTCCTGGCCCGTACGCTGGCACTGAACCGTGCGTCAGCATGTAGCCTGACCCTCTCACGTTTCTGTACCCTCACCTGTGCCCTAAGCCTTGACGTTCCCTAACCCTAACCCTAGCCCGGAACGCAAACCCACCACCAGCCCTACACCTTTCCCTATGCCGTAGCTTACTCCTGGCCCGTACGCTGGCACTGAACCGTGCGTCATCACGTAGCCTGACCCTCCCACTTTTCCGTACCCTCACCTGTGCCCTAAGCCTTGCCGTTACCTTACCCTAGCCCTAGCCCGGAACGGAAACCCACCACCAGCCCTACTCCTTAGCCTATGCCGTAGCCTACTCCTTGCCTGTACCCTGGCACTGACCCGTGCGTTAGCACGTAGCCAGACCCTCCCACGTTTCCATACCCTCACATGTGCCCTAAGCCTTGCCGTTCCATATCCCTAACCATAGCACGGAACAAAAACCCTCCACCAGGCCTACACCTTTCCCTATGCCGTAGCCTACTCCTGGCCCGTACGCTGGCACTGACCCGTGCGTCAGCACGTAGCCTGACCCTCCCGCGTTTCCGTACCCTCACCTGTGCCCTAAGCCTTGCCGTTCCCTAACCCTAACCCTAACCCGGAATGGAAACCCACCATCATCCCTAAACCTTTCCCTACTGGGTAGCCTACTCCTCGCCCGTACGCTCGCACTGACCCGTGCGTCAGCATGGAGTTTGACCCTCCCACGTTTCCGTACCCTCACCTGGGCCCTAAGACATGCCATTCCCTAACACTAACCCTAGCCCGGAACGGAAACCCACCACCAGCCCTACACCTTACCCTATGCCGTAGCCTACACCTGGCCCATACGCGGGCACTGACCTGTGCTTCAGCACGTAGCCTGACCCTCCCACGTTTGCGGACCCTCACCTGTACCCTAAGCCTTGCTGTTCCCTAACCCTAACCCTAGCCCGGAACGGAAACCGACCACCAGCCCTACACCTTACCCTATGCTGTAGCCTACACCTGGCCCATATGTGGGCACTGAAGCGTGCGTCAGCACGTAGCCTGACCCTCCCACGTTTCCGTACCCTCACCTCTGCCCTAAGCCTTGCCGTTCTCTATCCCTAACCATAGCCCCAAACAGAAAGCCACCACCAGCCCTAAAACTTAGCCACAAGTCATAGCCTACTCCTGCACTGTACGCTGGCACTGACCCGTGCGTCAGCACGTAGCCTGACCCTCCCACGTTTCCGTACCCTCACATGTGCCCTAAGCCTTGCCGTTCCATATCCCTAACCACAGCCCGGAACAAAAACCCTCCACCAGGCCTACACCTTTCCCTACGCCGTAGCCTACTCCTGGCCCGTATGCTGGCACTGACCCGTGCGTCAGCACGTAGCCTGACCCTCCCACGTTTCTGTACCCTCACCTGTGCCCTAAGCCTTGACGTTCCCTAACCCTAACCCTAGTCCGGAACGCAAACCCACCACCAGCCCTACACCTTTCCCTATGCCGTAGCTTACTCCTGGCCCGTACGCTGGCACTGAACTGTGCGTCATCACGTAGCCTGACCCTCCCACTTTTCCGTACCCTCACCTGTGCCCTAAGCCTTGCCGTTACCTTACCCTAGCCCTAGCCCGGAACGGAAACCCACCACCAGCCCTACTCCTTAGCCTATGCCGTAGCCTACTCCTTGCCTGTACCCTGGCACTGACCCGTGCGTTAGCACGTAGCCAGACCCTCCCACGTTTCCGTACCCTCACATGTGCCCTAAGCCTTGCCGTTCCATATCCCTAACCATAGCCCGGAACAAAAACCCTCCACCAGGCCTACACCTTTCCCTATGCCGTAGCCTACTCCTGGCCCGTACGCTGGCACTGACCCGTGCGTCAGCACGTAGCCTGACCCTCCCACGTTTCCGTACCCTCACCTGTGCCCTAAGCCTTGCCGTTCCCTAACCCTAACCCTAACCCGGAATGGAAACCCACCATCATCCCTAAACCTTTCCCTACTGGGTAGCCTACTCCTCGCCCGTACGCTCGCACTGACCCGTGCGTCAGCATGGAGTTTGACCCTCCCACGTTTCCGTACCCTCACCTGGGCCCTAAGACATGCCATTCCCTAACCCTAACCCTAGCCAAGAACGGAAACCCACCAGCAGCCCTAAACCTTACCCTACACCATAGCCTACTCCTGGCCCGTACGGTGGCACTGACCAGTGCGTCAGCACGTAGCCTGACCCTCACACGTTTCCGTATCCTCACCTGTGCCCTAAGCCTTGCCGTTCCCTCACCCTAACCCTAGCCAAGAACGGAAACCCACCAGCAGCCCTAAACCTTACCCTACACCATAGCCTACTCCTGGCCCGTACGGTGGCACTGACCAGTGCGTCAGCACGTAGCCTGACCCTCACACGTTTCCGTACCCTCACATGTGCCCTAAGCCTTGTCGTTCCCTAACCCTAACCCTAGTCCGGAACGGAAGCCCACCACCAACCCTACAGCTTACCCCCGATCCATAGCCTATTCCTGGCCCGTACGCTGGCACTGACCCGTGCTTCAGCATGTAGCCTGACCCTCCCACGTTTCCGTACCCTCGCCTGTGCCCTAAGCCTTGCCATTCCCTAACCCTAACCCTAGCCCGGAACGGAAACCCACCACCAGCCCTACACCTAACCCCCATGCCGTAGCCTACTCCTGGCTGGTACGCTGGCACTGACCCGTTCATCAGCACGTAGCCTGATCCTCCCACGTTTCCGTACCCTCAACTGTGCCCTAAGCCTTGCCGTTCCCTATCCCTAACCCTAGCCCGGAACGGAAACCCACAACCAGCCCTAAAACTTACCCCAAAGCCGTAGCCTATTCCTGGACCTTATGCTGGCACTGACCCGTGCGTCAGCACGTAGCCTGACCCTCCCACGTTTGCGGACCCTCACCTGTGCCCTAAGCCTTGCCATTCCCTAACCCTAACCCTAGACCGGAACGGAAACCCACCACCAGCCCTACACCTTTCCCTACGCCGTAGCCTATTCCTGGCCCGTACGCAGGCACTGACCCTTTCATCAGAACGTAGCCTGACCCTCCCACGTTTCCGTACCCTCACCTGTGCCCTAAGCCTTGCAGTTCCCTAACCCTAACCCTAGCCCGGAACGGAAACCCACCACCAGCCCTAAACCTTACCCCCAAGCCGTAGCCTAATCCTGGTCCATACGCTGGCACTGACCTGTGCGTCAGCACGTAGCCTGAACTTCCCACATTACCGTACCCTCACCTGTGCCCTAAGCCTTGCCGTTCCCTAACTCTAACCCTAGTATGGAACGGAAACACACCACAAGCCCTACACCTAACCCCCAAGCCGTAGCCTATTCCCGGCCTGTACGCTGGCACTGACCCGTGCGTCAGCACGTAGCCTGACCCTCCCACGTTTCCGTACCCTCACCTGTGCCCTAAGACTTGCTGTTCCCTAACACTAAACCTAGCCTGGAACGGAAACCCACCACCAGCCCTACACCTTACTCTATGCCGTAGCCTACACCTGGCCCGTACGCGGGCACTGACCTTTGCTTCAGCACGTAGCCTGACCCTCCCATGTTACCGTACGCTCACCTGTGCCCTAAGCCTTGTCGTTCCCTAACCATAACCCTAGCCCGGCACGGAATCTCACCACCAGCTCTACAGCATATCGTATGCCGTAGCCTAGTCCTGGCCCGTACGCTGGCACTGACCCCTGTGTCAGCATGTAGCCTGACCCTCCCACGTTTCCGTAACCTCACCTGTGCCCTAAGCATTGCCGTTCCCTAACCCTAACCCTAGCCCGGAACAGAAACCCACCACCAGCCCTACACCTTACCCCAAGCCGTAGCCTATTCCTGGCCCGTACGCAGGCACTGACACTTTCATCAGCACGTAGCCTGACCCTCCCACGTTTCCGTACCCTCATCTGTGCCCTAAGGCTTGCCGTTCCCTAACCCTAACCCTAGCCCGGAACGGAAACCCACCACCAGCCCTACACCTTAACCTACGCCGTAGCCTACTCCTGGCCTGTACGGTGGCACTGACCCTTGCGTCAGCATGTAGCCTGACCCTCCCAAGTTTCCGTACCCTCACCTGTGCCCTAAACCTTGCCGTTCTGTAACCCTAACCCTAGCCCGGAACGGAAACCCACCACCAGCCCTACACCTAACCCCCAAGCCGTAGCCTACTCCTGGCCCGTTCGGTGGCAGTAACCCTAGCATCAGCAAGTAGCCTGACCCTCCCACGTTTCTGTACCCTCACACGTGCCCTAAGCCTTGCCGTTCTGTAACCCTAACCCTAGACCGGAACGGAAACCCACCACCAGCCCTACACCTTACCATACGCCGTAGCCTACTCCTGGCCCGTACGCTGGCACTGACCCGTGAGTCAGCACGTAGACTGACCCTCCCACATTTCCGTACCCTCACCTTTGCCCTAAGCCTTGCCATTCCCTAACCCTAACCCTAGCCAAGAACGGAAACCCACCAGCAGCCCTAAACCTTACCCTACACCATAGCCTACTCCTGGCCCGTACGGTGGCACTGACCAGTGCGTCAGCACGTAGCCTGACCCTCACACGTTTCCGTACCCTCACCTGTGCCCTAAGCCTTGTCGTTCCCTAACCCTAACCCTAGTCCGTAACGGAAGCCCACCACCAACCCTACAGCTTACCCCCGATCCATAGCCTAATCCTGGCCCGTACGCTGGCACTGACCCGTGCTTCAGCATGTAGCCTGACCCTCCCACGTTTCCGTACCCTCGCCTGTGCCCTAAGCCTTGCCATTCCCTAACCCTAACCCTAGCCCGGAACGGAAACCCACCACCAGCCCTACACCTAACCCCCAAGCCGTAGCCTACTCCTGGCTGGTACGCTGGCACTGACCCGTTCATCAGCACGTAGCCTGATCCTCCCACGTTTCCGTACCCTCAACTGTGCCCTAAGCCTTGCCGTTCCCTATCCCTAACGCTAGCCCGGAACGGAAACCCACAACCAGCCCTAAAACTTACCCCAAAGCCGTAGCCTATTCCTGGACCTTATGCTGGCACTGACCCGTGCGTCAGCACGTAGCCTGACCCTCCCACGTTTGCGGACCCTCACCTGTGCCCTAAGCCTTGCCATTCCCTAACCCTAACCCTAGACCGGAATGGAAACCCACCACCAGCCCTACACCTTTCCCTACGCCGTAGCCTATTCCTGGCCCGTATGCAGGCACTGACCCTTTCATCAGAACGTAGCCTGACCCTCCCACGTTTCCGTACCCTCACCTGTGCCCTAAGCCTTGCAGTTCCCTAACCCTAACCCTAGCCCGGAACGGAAACCCACCACCAGCCCTAAACCTTACCCCCAAGCCGTAGCCTAATCCTGGTCCATACGCTGGCACTGACCTGTGCGTCAGCACGTAGCCTGAACTTCCCACATTACCGTACCCTCACCTGTGCCCTAAGCCTTGCCGTTCCCTAACTCTAACCCTGGTATGGAACGGAAACAAACCACAAGCCTTACACCTAACCCCCAAGCCGTAGCCTATTCCCGGCCGGTACGCTGGAACTGACCCGTGCGTCAGCACGTAGCCTGACCCTCCCACGTTTCCGTACCCTCACCTGTGCCCTAAGACTTGCTGTTCCCTAACACTAAACCTAGCCTGGAACGGAAACACACCATCAGCCCTACACCTAACCACCAAGCCGTAGCCTACTCCTGGCCGGTACGCTGGCACTGACCCGTGCGTCAGCATGTAGCCTGACCCTCCCACGTTTCCGTACCCTCACCTGTGCCCTAAGCCTTGCCGTTCCCTAACCCTAACCCTAGCCCGGAACGGAAACCCACCACTAGCCCTAAACCTTTCCCTACGCCGTAGCCTACACCTGGCCCGTACGCTGGCACTGACCCATGCGTCAGCACGTTGTCTGACCCTCCCACGTTTCCGTACCCTCACCTGGGCCCTAAGCCTTGCCGTTTCCTAACCCTAACCCTAGCCCATGAACGGAAACCCACCACCAGCCCTACACCTTACCCTACGCCGTAGCATACTCTTGGCCCGTACGCTGGCGCTGACCCGTGCGTCAGCACGTAGCCTAACCCTCTCACGTTTCCGAACCCTCACCTGTGCTGTAAGCCTTGCCGTTCCCTAACCCTAACCCTAGCCCTGAATGGAAACCCACCACCAGCCCTACACCTAACCCCCTAGCCGTAGCCTACTCCTGGCCGGTATGCTGGCACTGACCCGTGCGTCATCACGTAGCCAGACCCTCCCACGTTTCCGTACCCTCACCTGTGTCCTAAGCTTTGCCGTTCCCTAACCCTAACTGTAGCCCGGAACGGAAACCCACCACCAGCCCTACAACTTACCCCCAAGCCGTACCCTACTCCTGGTCCATACGCTGGCAGTGACCCGTGCTTCAGAACGTATCCTGACCCTGCCACGTTGCCGTACCCTCACATGTGCCCTAAACCTTGCCGTTCCCTAACCCTAACCCTAGCCTGGAACGGAAAACCACCACAAGCCCTACACCTTACCCCCAAGCCGTAGCCTACTCGTGGTCCATACGCTGGCACTGACCTGTGCGTCAGCACGTAGCCTGACCTTCCCACGTTACCGTAATGTCACCTGTGCCCTAAGCCTTCCTGTTCCCTAACACTAACCCTAGTACGGAACGGAAACACACCACCAGCCCTACACCTAACCCCCAAGCCGTAGCCTACTCCTGGCCGGTTCGTTGGCACTGACACGTGCGTCAGCACGTAGACTGACCCTCCCACGTTTCCGTACCCTCACCTGGGCCCTAAGCCTTGCCTTTCCCTAACCCTAACCCTAGCCCGGAACGGAAATGCACTACCAGCCCTACACCTTGCCCTACGCCATAGCCTACTCCTGGCACGTACGCTGGCACTGACACATGCGTCAGCACGTAGCCTGACCCTCACACGTTTCCGTACCCTCACCTGTGCCCTAAGCCTTGCCGTTCCCTAACCCTAACCCTAGTCCGGAAAGGAAACACACCACCAGCCCTACAGCTTACTCTATGCCGTAGCCTACACCTGGCCCGTACGCGGGCACTGACCTGTGCTTCAGCACTTAGCCTGACCCTCCCACGTTTCCATACCCTCACCTGTGCCCTAAGACTTGCCGTTCCCTAACTCTTACCCTAGCCCGGAACGGAAACCCACCACCAGCCCTATATCTTACCCACAAGCCGTAGCCTACTCCTGGCCCGTACACTGGCACTGACCCGTGCGTCAGCACGAAGCCTGACCCTCCCACGTTTGTGGACCCTCACCTGTGCCCTAAGCCTTGCCGTTCCCTAACCCTAACCCTAGCCCGGAACGGAAACCCACCACCAGCCCTAAACCTTTCCCTACGCCGTAGCCTATTCCTGGCCCGTACGCAGGCACTGACCCTTTCATCAGCACGTAGCCTGACCCTCCCACGTTTCCGTACCCTCACCTGTGCCCTAAGCCTTTCCATTCCCTAACCCTAACCCTAGCCCGGAACGGAAACCGACCACCAGCCCTACACCTTACCCTATGCTGTAGCCTACACCTGGCCCATATGCGGGCACTGAAGCGTGCGTCAGCACGTAGCCTGACCCTCCCACGTTTCCGTACCCTCACCTCTGCCCTAAGCCTTGCCGTTCTCTATCCCTAACCATAGCCCCAAACAGAAAGCCACCACCAGCCCTAAAACTTAGCCACAAGCCTTAGCCTACTCCTGCACTGTACGCTGGCACTGACCCGTGCGTCAGCACGTAGCCTGACCCTCCCACGTTTCTGTACCCTCACCTGTGCCCTAAGCCTTGCCGTTCCCTAACACTAACCCTAGCCCGGAACGGAAACCCACCACCAGCCCTACACCATACCCTACACCGTAGCCTACTCCTGGCCCGTACACTGGCACTGATCCGTGCGTCAGCATGTAGCCTGACCCTCTCACGTTTCCGTACCCTCACCTGTGCCCTAAGCCTTGACGTTCCCTAACCCTAACCCTAGCCCGGAACGCAAACCCACCACCAGCCCTACACATTTCCCTATGCCGTAGCTTACTCCTGGCCCGTACGCTGGCACTGAACCGTGCGTCATCACGTAGCCTAACACTCCCGCTTTTCCGTACCCTCACCTGTGCCCTAAGCCTTGCCGTTCCCTTACCCTAGACCTAGCCCGGAACGGAAACCCACCACCAGCCCTACTCCTTAGCCTATGCCGTAGCCTAATCCTTGCCTGTACCCTGGCACTGACCCGTGCGTCACCACGTAGCCAGACCCTCTCACGTTTCCGTACCCTCACATGTGCCCTAAGCCTTGCCGTTCCATATCCCTAACCATAGCCTGGAACAAAAACCCTCAACCAGGCCTACACCTTTCCCTACGCCGTAGCCTTCTCCTGGCCCGTACGCTGGCACTGACCCGTGCGTCAGCACGTAGCCTGACCCTCCCACGTTTCCGTACCCTCACCTGTGCCCTAAGCCTTGCCGTTCCCTAACCCTAACCCTAACCCGGAACGGAAACCCACCATCATCCCTAAACGTTTCCCTACTGGGTAGCCTACTCCTCGCCCGTACGCTCGCACTGACCCGTGCGTCAGCATGGAGTTTGACCCTCCCACGTTTCCGTACCCTCACCTGGGCCCTAAGACATGCCATTCCCTAACACTAACCCTAGCCCGGAACAGACACCCACCACCAGCCCTACACCTTACCCTATGCCGTAGCCTACACCTGGCCCATACGCGGGCACTGACCTGTGCTTCAGCACGTAGCCTGACCCTCCCACGTTTGCGGACCCTCACCTGTACCCTAAGCCTTGCTGTTCCCTAACCCTAACCCTAGCCCGGAACGGAAATCCACCACCAGCCCTACACTTTTCCCAACGCCGTAGCCTATTCCTGGCTCTTACGCCGGCACTCACCGTTTCATCAGCACGTAGCCTGACCCTCCCACTTTTCCGTACTCTCACCTGTGCCCTAAGCATTGCTGTTCACTAACCCTAACCCTAGCCCAGTGCGGAAACCCACCACCAGCCCTACACATTACCCCCAAGCCGTAGCCTACACCTTGCCGGTACGCTGGCACTGACACGTGCGTCAGCACGTAGCCTGACCCTCACACGTTTCCGTACCCTCACCTGTGCCCTAAGCCTTGCCGTTTCCTAACCCTAACCCTAGCCCGGAACAGAAACCCACCACCAGCCCTACACTCTACCCTACGCCATAGCCTATTCCTGGCCCGTACGCTGGCACTGAGCCGTGCGTCAGCACGTAGCCTGACTTTCCCACGTTTCCGTACCATCACATGTGCCCTAAGCCCTGACGTTCACTAACCCTAACCCTAGCCCGGAACAGAAAACCACCACCAGCCCTACAACTTACCCGCAAGCTGTAGCCTACTCCTGGCCCATACGCTGTCACTGACCCGTGCGTCAGCAGGTAGCCTGACCCTCCCACGTTTCCGTACCCTCACGTGGGCCCTAAGTCTTGCGGTTCCATAACCCTAACCCTAGACCGGAACGGAAACCCACCATCAGCCCTACAACTAACCCCCAAGCCGTAGCCTACACCTGGACCGTACGCTGGCACTGACCCGTGCGTCAGCACGTAGCCTGACCCTCCCACGTTTCCGTACCCTCACCTGTGCCCTAAGCCTTGCCGTTCCCTAACCCTAACCCTAGCCCTGAACGGAAAACCACCACAAGCCCTACACCTTACCCTACGCCGTAGCCTACTCCTGGCCCGTACGCTGGCACTGACCCGTGAATCAGCACGTAGCCAGACGCTCCCACGTTTCCGTTCCCTCACCTGTGCCCTAAGCCTTGCAGTTCCCTCACCCTAACCCTAGCCCGAACGGAAACCAACCACCAGCCATACACCTTACCCTACGCCGTAGCCTACTCCTGGCCCGTTACTGGCACGGACCTGTGCGTCAGCACGTAGCCTGACCTTTCCACATTTCCGTACACTCACCTGTGCCCTAAGCCTTGCCGTTCCCTAACCCTAAACCTAGTAAGGAATGGAAACCCACCACCAGCCCTACACCTAAATTTCCCAAGCCATAGCCTACTCCTGCCCCGTACGCTGGCACTGACACGTGCGTCAGCATGTAGCATAACCCTCCCACATCTCCGTACACTCACCTCTGCCCTAAGACTTGCCGTTCCCTAACCCGAACCCTAGCCCGGAACGGAAACCCACCACCAGCCCTACACCTTACCCTACACCGTAGCCTACTCCTGGCCCGTACGCTGGCACTGACCCGTGAGTCATCACGTAGCCTGACCATCGCAAGTTTCCGTACCCTCACCTGTGCCCTAAGCCTAGCCGTTCCCTCACCCTAACCCTAGCCCGGAACGGAAACCCACCACCAGCCCTACACCTTACCCCCAAGCCGTAGCCTACTCCTGGCCCATACGCTGGCAATGACCCGTGCCTCAACACGTACCCTGACCCTCACACGTTTCCGTACCCTCACCTGTGCCCTAAGCCTTGCCGTTCCCTAACCCTAACCCTAGCCCGGAACGGAAACCCACCACCAGCCCTACACCTTACCCTATGCCATAGCCTACTCCTGGCCCATACGCTGGCACTGACCCGTGCGTCAGCACGTAGCCTGACACTCCAACGTTTCTGTACCCTCACCTGTGCCCTAAGCCTTGCCGTTACCTAACCCTAACCCTAGCCCTAAATGGAAACCCACCACCAGCCCTAAACCATACCCTACGCCGTTTCCTACTCCTGGTCCATATGCTGACACTGACCCTTGCGTCAGCACGAAGCCTGACCCTCCCACGTTTCGTACCCTCACCTGTGCCCTAAGCCTTGCTGTTCCCTAACCCTAACCCTAGCCCGGAACGGAAACCCACCACCAGCCCTAAACCTTACCGTATGCCATAGCCTACTGCTGGCCCGTACGCTGGCAGCGACACGTGCGTCAGCATGTAGCATGACCCTCCCACATTTCTGTACCCTCACCTGTGCCCTAAGCCTTGCCGTTCCGTATCCCTACCCCTAGACCGAGACGGAAATCCACCACCAGCCCTACACCTTACCCTACGCCGAAGCCTACTCCTGGCCTGTACGCGGGCACTGACCCGTGCGTCAGCATGTAGCCTACCCTCCCACGTTTCCGTACCCTCACCTGTGCCCTAAGCCTTGCCGTTCCCTAACCCTAACCCTAGCCCGGAACGGAAACCCACCACCAGCCCTACAACTTACGCACAAGCCGTAGCCTACTCCTGGCCCGTATGCTGGCACTGACCAGTGAGTCAGCACGTAGCCTGAACCTCCCACGTTTCCGTACGCTCACCTGGGCCCTAAGCCTTGCCGTTCCCTATCCCTAAACCTAGCCCTGAACGGAAACCCACCACCAGCCCTACATCTTATCCCCAAGCCGTAGCCTACTCCTGGTCCGTACGCTGGCACTGACCCGTGCGTCAACATATAGCCTGACCCTCCCACGTTTCCGTACCCTCACCTGTGCCCTAAGCCTTGCCGTTCCCTAACCCTAACCCTAGCCTGGAACGGAAACCCACCACAAACCCTACACCTTACCCTACGCCGAAGCCTACTCCTGGCCCGTACGCAGGCACTGACCCGTGAGTCAGCACGTAGACTGACCCTCCCACATTTCCGTACACTCACCTGTGCCCTAAGCCTTGCCGTTCCCTCACCCTAACCCTAGCCGGGAACGGAAACCCACCACCAGCCATACACCTTTCCCTACGCCGTAGCCTACACCTGGCCCGAAAGCTGGCACTGACCCGTGCGTCAGCACGTAGCCTGACCCTCCCACGGTTCCGTACCCCCACCTGTGCCCTAAACCTTGCCGTTCCCTAACACTAACCCTAGCCCGGAACAAAAACCCACCACCAGCCCTACACCTTACCGTATGCCGTAGCCTACTCCTGGCCCATACGCTGGCACTGACACGTGTGTCAGCATGTAGCCTGACGCTCCCACGTTTCCCTATACTCACCTGTGCCCTAAGCCTTGCTGTTCTCTAACCCTAACCGTAGCCCGGAACAGAAACCCACTCCCAGCCCTACACCTTACCCTACACCGTAGACTACTCCTGGCCCGTACGCTGGCACTGACCCGTGAGTCAGCACGTAGCCAGACCCTCACACGTATCCGTACACTCACCTATGCCCTAAGCCTTGCCGTTCCCTAACCCGAACCCTAGTCCTGAACTGAAACCCACCACCAGCCCTACAGCTTATCCCAAACCCATAGCCTACTCCTGGCCGGTACGCTGGCACTGACCCGTGCGTCAGCATGTAGCCTGACCGTCCCACGTTTCCGTACCCTCACCTGTGCCCTAAGCCTTGCCGTTCCCTAACCCTAAACCTAGTACAGAACGGAAACACACCAACAACCCTACACCTAACCCCCAAGCCACAGCCTACTCCTGGCCCGTACGCTGGCACTGACCCCTGCGAAACACGTAGCCTGACCCTCCCACGTTTCCGTACCCTCACCTGTGCCCTAAGCCTTGCGGTTCCCTAACCCTAATCCTAGCCCGGAACGGAAACCCACCACCAGCCCTATACCTTACACAACGCCGTAGCCTACTCCTGGCCCGTGCGCGGGCACTGACCCGTGCATCAGCACGTAGCCTGACACTCCCATGTTTCTGTACCCTCACCTGTGCCCTAAGCCTTGCCATTCCCTAACCCTAATCCTAGCCCAGAACGGAAACCCACCACCAGCCCTTCAACTTACCCACAAGCCGTAGCCTACACCTGGCCCGTACGCTGGCACTGACCCGTGCGTCAGCATGTAGCCTGAACCTCCCACGTTTCCGTACCCTAACCTGGGCCCTAAGCCTTGCCTTTTCCTAAGCCTAAACCTAGCCCAGAACAGAAACCCACCACCAGCCCTACATCTTACCCCCAAGCCGTAGCCTACTCCTGATCCGTACGCTGGCACTGACCCATGAGTCAGCACGTAGCCTCACCATCCCACGTTTCCGTACCATCACCTGGGCCCTAAGCCTTTCAGTTCCCTCACCCTAACCCTAGCCCGCGACGGAAAACTACCAACAGCCCTACACCTTACCCTACGCCGTAGCATACTCCTGGCCCGTACGCTGGCACTGACCTGTGCGTCAGCACATAGCCTGACCTTCCCACATTTCCGTACCCTCACCTGTGCCCTAAGTTTTGCCGTTCCCTAACCCTAAACCTAGTACGGAATGAAAACCCACCACCAGCCCTACACCTAACCCCCAAGCCATAGCCTACTCCTGGCCCGTACGCTGGCACTGACCCATGCGTCAGCACGAAACCTGACCCTTCCACGTTTCTGTACCCTCACCTGTGCCCTAAGCCTTCCTGTTCCTTAACCCTAACCCTAGCCCGGAACGGAAACCCACGACCAGCTATACACCTTACTGTACGCCGTAGCCTACACCTCGCCCGTTACTGGCACTGACCTGTGCGTCAGAACGCAGCGTGACCTTCCCACATTTCCGTACCCTCACCTGTGCCCTAAGCCTTGCCGTTCGCTAACACTAAACCTAGTACGGAACGGAAACCCACCACCAGCCCTACACCTAAACTTCCCAAATCATAGCCTATTCCTGGCCCGTACGCTGGCACTGACCCGTGCGTCAGCACGTAGCCTGACCCTCCCACGTTTCTGTACCCTCACCAGTGCCCTAAGACTTGCCGTTCCCTAACACTAACCATATCCCGGAACGGAAACCCACCACCAGCCCTACAACTAACCCCCAAGGCGTAGCCTACTCCTGGCTGGTACGCTGGCACTGACACGTGCATCAGCACTTGGCCTGAACCTCCCACGTTTCCGTACCCTCACCAGTGCCCCAAGCCTTGCCGTTCCCTAACCCTAACCCTAGCCCGGAACGGAAACCCACCACCAGCCCTAAAACTTACCCCCAATCCGTAGCCTACTCCTGGCCCGTACGCTGGCACTGACACGTGTGTCAGCATGTAGCCTGACCCTCCCAAGTTTCCGTACCCTCACCTCTGCCATAAGACTTGCCGTTCCCTAACCCTAACCCTAGCCCCGAACGGAAACCCACCACCAGCCCTACACCTTACCCTACACCGTAGCCTACTCTTGGCCCGTACGCTGGCACTGACCCGTGAGTCAGGACGTAGCCTGACCATCCCACGTTTCCGTATCCTCACCTGTTCCCTAAGCCTAGCAGTTCCCTCATCCTAACCCAAGCCAGGAACGGAAACCCACCACCAGCCCTACACCTTACACTACGCCGTAGCCTACTCCTGGCCCGTACGCTGGCACTGACCCGTGCGTCAGCAAGTAGCCTGACCCTCACACGTTTCCATACCCTCACCTGTGCCCTAAGCCTTGCCATTCCCTAACCCTAACCCTAGTCCGGAAAGGAAACACACCAGCAGCCCTACAGCTTACCCCAAGCCTTAGCCTACTCCTGGCCGGTACGCTGGCACTGACCCATGCGTCAACACGTACCCTGACCCTCACACGTTTCCGTATCCTCACCTGTGCCCTAAGCCTTGCCGTTCCCTAACACTAACCCTAGCCCCGAACGGAAACCCACCACCAGCCCTACACCTTACCCTACGCCATAGCCTACTCCTGGCCCGTACGCGGGCACTGAACTGTGCTTCAGCACATAGCCTGACCCTCCCATGTTACTCTACCCTCACCTGTGCCCTAAGCCTCGCCGTTCCCTAATCCTAACCCTAGCCCCGTATGGAAACCCACCACCATCCATACACTCTACCCTACGCTGTAGCCTATTCCTGGCCAATACGCTGGCACTGAGCCGTGCGTCAGCACGTAGTCTGAACCTCCCAGGTTTCCGTACCATCACCTGTGCCCTAAGCCTTGCGGTTCCCTAACCATAACCCTAGCCCGTCACGGAAACCCACCACCAGCACTACAGCTTACCCCCAAGCCATAGCCTACTCCTGGCCCATACGATGGCACGGACCGGTGTGTCAGCATATAGCCTGACGAGGCACACCAGGGGAGGGCGGGCCGGCAGGGTAAGGCTGCCCATGTCAGCTAATCCACATCCCTCAGGGAATCACATTGGTGAAAATGGACCTCGCTAAGGCAGAAGAGATGCCAAGGGAAAAAAGGACACAATGCCATTTGCAGCACCGTAGATGAGTCTAGGAGTAGTCACGTGACTTGTAGTAACTCAGAAAGTGAAAGACACATATCATATCATATCACTTATAGGTGTTACCTAAAAATGGATACCAGGGCAGATATTTCCACGGAGAAGGGCAATCACAGATTCATTAAACAAACTTATGGTTCACCAATGGAAAGGTGTGAGGATTTGTTTCATTACGATATCGGGGTTAACACACATATACAAACACAGGTGACATATATAATCACCAAAGACCTTCAGAATACCAAGAGAGGACTACTCAACATTCTGTCATAACGTACATGGGAAAAGGATCCCAGGAAGAACAGAAATCTGTATATGTGTAAAAGAACAACATCTTCCACAGCTACAACAAGCCAAACATTGTAATCAAACTTGCTGTAATAAAAAATAAAAAATTAAATTAAAAACACGAACAAGAAGTAGTGAGACAAACGTGAGGGGCTTTCTCCTGGCATATTCCATTCTAAATTCCAATCTAGAACACCACTTCCACTGAGGCTCTCTTGCCCTAGTAACCAGATTTGGTAAGGGTGAACTGCTGCCACCTTGTGGCCGTTTCACACAACAGCAGCTTTAATCCCAGCACTAATGGTCAGTTGATATTCAAAATCATTGCAAGCCTGTAAATCACACCTGCCCTGAAAACAAATCCTGGGGTCACATATCGACCAAAAAATTCAAAGGACGTCCATATTTCAAAACGACCATTTCAAAAGGCATATTTTACGCACAGTAGTGTTCTGCTTCTTTTCCTTTCTTTCCTTTTTTGTTAAAAAAAACGGGAATGGAAAAAGGCATCCCTCGGAATGGGCGAAAATCCTTGCAGACGAATCAATGGACAGAGGTTTAATCTCCAATATATATAAACAGCTCATGCAGCTTAATATTTAAAAAACAAACAACCCAATACAAAAATGGGCAGAAGAACTAAAGAGACGTTTCTTCAAAGGAGACACAGAGATGGCCAAGACGCACATGAAAAGCTGCTCAACAGCACTAATTATTAGAGAAATGCAAATCAAAACTACAATGAGGTATCACCTCACACCTATTAGAATCGGCATCATCAGAAAATCTACAAACAACCAATTCTGGGGAGGGTGTGGACAAAAGGAGCCCTCTTCCACTATTGGTGGGAATGTAAATTGATACAGTCACTATGGAGAACAGTATGGAGATTCCTTAAGAAAATTAGAAATAGAATTACCATCTGATCCAGCAATCCCACTTCTGGGCATATACCCAGATAAAACCGTAAATCTAAAAGGCACATTCACCACAATGTTAATTGCAGCACTATTTACAATAGCCAGGTAATGGAAGCAACCTAATTGCCCACAGACAGATGAATGGATAAAGATGTGGTACATATATAAAATGGAATATTAATCGGCCATAAAAAGGAATGAAACTGAGTCATTTGTAGAGACATCGTTGGATGGAGAGACTGTTATACAGAATGAAGTAAGTCAGAAAGAGGAAAAAAATATTGTATATTAATGCATATATGTGGAGCCTAAAAAACCGTACAGATGAACTGGCTTGCAGGGAAGAAATAGAGAAACAGAGGTAGAGAACAAACGTATGGACACCAAGTGTGGGAAGCCATGGGGTGGTGCTGCTGGGATGAGTTGGGAGATTGGGATTGACCTGTATAAATGTATATGCATAAAATACATAACTAATAAAAACCTGCTGTATAAAAACATAAATAAAATTGTATTTCAAAATTTAAAAAAATAAAATTTAAAAATAAAACAGAAAAAAGTTCTTCCCGTCACACAGATGTATTTATAGTAATGAATTATTTCCATGCTTATATCTATAAATACATAAAAGAGGAATAAAATCTAACTTGAACCACAAAAGAAAAATAAAAATCTGAACTCACGAGTTTTACAGAGGAAAATCCTATCTGGGCACTTGATCCAGCGGTAAACAATTCTGAAATTGGTCAGAGGTAGGGAACCATCTCCCATACAGCCAGCAACCCACCCCCCACAAAAGGAGCGTCCTCATTGCAAAGCTGGGGGTCCGTGCCGAGGCATCTGTGAGTAAACGTGAGCTGAGCCCCAGGCCAGCTGCTGCTGAACTGTTCCCACCATTCCCAGGTAAAACACCTGAATATGTACAAGGGCTTTAAAGCCTAGAGGAAGGGCCGTGGAGCCACACCAGCGACAGCACGCAGGCCAACATGCTGCCTGCAGGCCAGCCAGGGAGGTCCTGGCCCCGGGATCTCTTCCAGAAGCTTTCCATTGCCCTGCCTGAGATACCCCTCTTGTCCTGGCCCCCACTGCTTTTTTCCTTCCTCACCTCTGTCCGGAGACAAATTCCAGCGGAATGTATGGGTGACACATCCTCTTCTTTACAGGCGGCAGCCTGGCAACTCCTGCAGAAAGGCCAGCAGAGCCCCACTCACACCAGGCCACCCACAAAGCTGTGGCCCCTCACTCCCTTCCACCAGCACAGCCCCGAGACTGCTGACAGGGCAGAGAATATGGAGTCAGGCACAGCTTCAGGGGCTATTGCTGCCTGGAGCTCTGTTTATATTGACCTCAACGAGGCACACCTTGGGAGGGCGGGCCGGCAGGGTAAGGCTGCCCAGGTCAGCTAATCCACATCCCTCAGGGAATCACATTGGTGAAAATGGACCTCGCTAAGGCAGAAGAGAAGCCAAGGGAAAAAAGGACACAATGCCATTTGCAGCACCGTAGATGAGTCTAGAAGTAATCACGTGACTTGTAGTAACTCAGAAAGTGAAAGACACATATCATATCATATCACTTATAGGTGTTACCTAAAAATGGATACCAGGGCAGATATTTCCATGGAGAAGGGCAATCACAGATTCATTAAACAAACTTATGGTTCACCAATGGAAAGGTGTGAGGATTGGTTTCATTACGATATCGGGGTTAACACACATATACAAACACAGGTGACATATATAATCACCAAAGACCTTCAGAATACCAAGAGAGGACTACTCAACATTCTGTCATAACGTACATGGGAAAAGGATCCCAGGAAGAACAGACATCTGTATATGTGTAAAAGAACAACATCTTCCACACCTACAACAAGCCAAATATTGTAATCAAACTTGCTGTAATAAAAAATAAAAAATAAATTAAAAACACGAACAAGAAGTAGTGAGACAAACGTGAGGGGCTTTCTCCTGGCACATTCCATTCTAAATTCCAATCTAGAACACCACTTCCACTGAGGCTCTCTTGCCCTAGTAACCAGATTTGGTAAGGGAGAACTGCTGCCACCTTGTGGCCGTTTCACACAACAGCAGCTTTAATCCCAGCACTAATGGTCAGTTGATATTCAAAATCATTGCAGGCCTGTAAATCACACCTGCCCTGAAAACAAATCCTGGGGTCACATATCAACCAAAAAATTCAAAGCACGTCCATATTTCAAAACGACCGTTTCAAAAGGCATATTTTACGCACATTAGTGTTCTGCTTCTTTTCCTTTCTTTCCTTTTTTGTTAAAAAAAACGGGAATGGAAAAAGGCATCCCTCAGAATGGGCGAAAATCGTTGCAGACGAATCAATGGACAGAGGTTTAATCTCCAATATATATAAACAGCTCATGCAGCTTAATATTAAAAAAACAAACAACCCAATACAAAAATGGGCAGAAGATCTAAAGAGACGTTTCTTCAAAGGAGACACAGAGATGGCCAAGACGCACATGAAAAGCTGCTCAACAGCACTAATTATTAGAGAAATGCAAATCAAAACTACAATGAGGTATCACCTCACACCTGTTAGAATCGGCATCATCAGAAAACCTACAAACAACAAATTCTGGGGAGGGTGTGGACAAAAGGAGCCCTCTTCCACTATTGGTGGGAATGTAAATTGATACAGTCACTATGGAGAACAGTATGGAGTTTCCTTAAGAATATTAGAAATAGAATTACCATCTGATCCAGCAATCCCACTTCTGGGCATATACCCAGATAAAACCGTAAATCTAAAAGGCACATTCACCACAATGTTCATTGCAGCACTATTTACAATAGCCAGGTAATGGAAGCAACCTAAATGCCCACAGACAGATGAATGGATAAAGATGTGGTACATATATAAAAGGAATATTACTCGGCCATAAAAAGGAATGAAACTGAGTCATTTGTAGAGACATCGATGGATGGAGAGACTGTTATACAGAATGAAGTAAGTCAGAAAGAGGAAAACAAATATTGTATATTAATGCATATATGTGGAGCCTAAAAAACGGTACAGATGAACTGGTTTGCAGGGAAGAAATAGAGACACAGAGGTAGAGAACAAACGTATGGACACCAAGTGTGGGAAGCCATGGTGTGGTGCTGGTGGGATGAGTTGGGAGATTGGGATTGACCTGTATACATGTATATGCATAAAATACATAACTAATAAAAACCTGCTGTATAAAAACATAAATAAAATTGTATTTCAAAATTTAAAAAAATAAAATTTAAAAATAAAACAGAAAAATGTTCTTCCCGTCACACAGATGTATTTATAGGAATGAATTATTTCCATGCTTATATCTATAAATATATAAAAGAGGAATAAAATCTATCTTGAACCATAAAACAAAAAAAAAAACCTGAACTCACGAGTTTTACAGAGGAAAACCCTATCTGGGCACTTGCTCCAGCGGTAAACAAGTCTGAAATTGGTCAGAGGTGTGGAACCATCTCCCATACAGCCAGCAACCCAGCCCCCACAAAAGGAGCATCCTCATTGCAAAGCTGGGGGACCGTGCCGAGGCATCTGTGAGTAAACATGAGCTGAGCCCCAGGCCAGCTGCTGCTGAACTGTTCCCACCATTCCCAGGTAAAACACCTGAATATGTACAAGGGCTTGAAAGACTAGAGGAAGGGCCGTGGAGCCACACCAGCGACAGCACGCAGGCCAACTTTGTGCCTGCAGGCCAGCCAGGGTGGTCCTGGCCCCGGGCGCTCTTCCAGAAGCTTTCCATTGCCCTGCCTGAGATACCCCTCCTGTCCCGGCCCCCACTGCTTTTTTCCTTCCTCACCTCTGTCCGGAGAGAAATTCCAGCGGAAGGTATGGGTGACACATCCTCTTCTTTACAGGCGGCAGGATGGCAACTCCTGCAGAAAGGCCAGCAGAGCCCCACTCACACCGGGCCACCAACAAAGCTGTGGCCCCTCCCACCCTCCCACCAGCACAGCCCCGAGACTGCTGACGGGTCAGAGAATATGGAGTCAGGCACAGCTTCAGGGGCTATGGATGCCTGGAGCTCTGTTTATATTGACCTCAACGAGGCACACCTGGGGAGGGCGGGCCGGCAGGGTAAGGCTGCCCAGGTCAGCTAATCCACAACCCTCAGGGAATCACATTGGTGAAAATGGACCTCGCTAAGGCAGAAGAGAAGCCAGGGAAAAAAAGGACACAATGCCATTTGCAGCACCGTAAATGAGTCTAGAAGTAATCACGTGACTTGTAGTATGTCAGAAAGTGAAAGACACATATCATATCATATCACTTATAGGTGTTACCTAAAAATGGATACCAGGGCAGATATTTCCACGGAGAAGGGCAATCACAGATTCATTAAACAAACTTATGGTTCACCAATGGAAAGGTGTGAGGATTGGTTTCATTACGATATCGGGGTTAACACACATATACAAATATAGGTGACATATATAATCACCAAAGACCTACAGAATACCAAGAGAGGACTACTCAACTCTGTCATAACGTACATGGGAAAAGGATCCCAGGAAGAACAGACATCTGTATATGTGTAAAAGAACCACATCTTCCACACCTACAACAAGCCAAACATTGTAATCAACCTTGCTGTAATAAAAAATATAAAAAATTAAATTAAAAACACGAACAAGAAGTAGGGAGACAAACTTGAGGGGCTTTCTCCTGGCATATTCCATTCTAAATTCGAATCTAGAACACCACTTCCACTGAGTCTCTCTTGCCCTAGTAACCAGATTTGGCAAGGGAGAACTGCTGCCACCTTGTGGCCGTTTCACACAACAGCAGCTTTAATCCCAGTGCTAATGGTCAGTTGATATTCAAAATCATTGCAGGCCTGTAAATGACACCTGCCCTGAAAACAAATCCTGGGGTCACATATCGACCAAAAATTTCAAAGAACGTCCATATTTCAAAAAGACCGTTTCAAAAGGCATATTTTACGCACATTAGTGTTCTGCTTCTTTTCCTTTCTTTCCTTTTTTGTTAAAAAAACGGGAATGGAAAAAGGCATCCCTCAGAATGGGCGAAAATCGTTGCAGACGAATCAATGGACAGAGGTTTAATCTCCAATATATATAAACAGCTCATGCAGCTTAATATTAAAAAAAACAAACAACCTAATAGAAAAATGGGCAGAAGATCTAAAGAGACGTTTCTTCAAAGGAGACACAGAGATGGCCAAGACGCACATGAAAAGCTGCTCAACAGCACTAATTTTTAGAGAAATGCAAATCAAAACTACAATGAGGTATCACCTCACACCTGTTAGAATCGGCATCATCAGAAAATCTACAAACAACAAATTCTGGGGAGGGTGTGGACAAAAGGAGCCCTCTTCCAGTATTGGTGGGAATGTAAATTGATACAGTCACTATGGAGAACAGTATGGAGTTTCCTTAAAAAAACTAGAAATAGAATTACCATCTGATCCAGCAATCCCACTTCTGGGCATATACCCAGAGAAAACCGTAAATCAAAAAGGCACATTCACCAAAATTTTCGTTGCAGCACTATTTACAATAGCCAGGTAATGGAAGCAACCTAAATGCCCACAGACAGATGAATGGATAAAGATGTGGTAGGTATATAAAATGGAATATGACTCGGCCATAAAAAGGAATGAAACTGGGTCATTTGTAGAGACATCGATGGATCGAGAGACTGTCATACAGAATGAAGTAAGTCAGAAAGTGAAAAACAAATATTGTATATTAATGCATATATGTGGAACCTAAAAAATGGTACAGATGAACTGGTTTGCAGGGAAGAAATAGAGACACAGAGGTAGAGAACAAACGTATGGACACCAAGTGTGGGAAGCCATGGGGTGGTGGTGGTGGGATGAGTTGGGAGATTGGGATTGACCTGAATACATGTATATGCATAAAATACATAACTAATAATAACGTGCTGTATAAAAAAAATAAATAAAATTAAATTTCAAAATTTGAAAAAATAAAATTTAAAAATAAAAGATAAAAAAGTTCTTCCCGTCACACAGATGTATTTATAGGAATGAATTATTTCCATGCTTATATCTATAAATACATAAAAGAGGAATAAATTCTAATTTGAACCATAAAAGAAAAAAAAAGTGAACCCACGTGTTATTCAGAGGAAAAACCTATCAGGGCACTTGCTCCAGCGGTAAACAATTATGAAATTCGTCAGAGGTGGGGAACTATCTCCCATACAGCCAGCAACCCACCCCCCACGCAAGGAGCATCCTCATTGCAAAGCTGGGGGACCGTGCCGAGGCATCTCTGAGTAAACGTGAGCTGAGCCCCAGGCCACCTGCTGCTGAAATGTTCCCACCCTTCCCAGGTAAAACACCTGAATATGTACAAGGGCTTGAAACCCTAGAGGAAGGGCCGTCGAGCCACACCAGCAACAGCACGCAGGCCAACTTGGTGCCTGCAGTCCAGCCAGGGTGGTCCTGGCACTGGACGCTCTTCCGGAAGCTTTCCATTGCCCTGCCTGATATACCACTCCTCTCCCGGCACCCACTGCTTTTTTCCTTCCTCAACTCTGTCCGGAGAGAAATTCCAGCGGAAGGTATGGGTGACACATCCTCTTCTTTACAGGCGGCAGCCTGGCAACTCCTGCAGAAAGGCCAGCAGAACCCCACTAACACCGGGCCACCCACAAAGCTTTGGCCCCTCACTCCCTCCCAACAGCACAGCCCCGAGACTGCAGAAGGGTCAGAGAATATGGAGTCAGGCACAGCTTCAGGGGCTATGGATGCCTGGAGCTCTGTTTATATTGACCTCAACGAGGCACACCTGGGGAGGGCGGGCCGGCAGGGTAAGGCTGCCCAGGTCAGCTAATCCACAACCCTCAGGGAATCACATTGTTGAAAATGGACCTCGCTAAGGCAGAATAGAAGCCAAGGGAAAAAAGGACACAATGCCATTTGCAGCACCGTAGATGAGTCTAGAAGTAATCACGTGACTTGTAGTAAGTCAGAAAGTGAAAGACACATATCATATCATATCACTTATAGGTGTTACCTAAAAATGGATACCCGGGCAGATATTTCCACGGAGAAGGGCAATCACAGATTCATTAAACAAACTTATGGTTCACCAATGGAAAGGTGTGAGGATTTGTTTCATTACGATATCAGGGTTAACACACATATACAAACACAGGTGACATATATAATCACCAAAGACCTACAGAATACCAAGAGTGGACTACTCAACATTCTGTCATAACATACATGGGAAATGGATCCCAGGAAGAACAGACATCTGTATATGTGTAAAAGAACCACATCTTCCACACCTACAACAAGCCAAACATTGTAATCAAACTTGCTGTAATAAAAAATAAAAAATTAAATTAAAAACACGAACAAGAAGTAGTGAGACAAACTTGAGGGGCTTTCTCCTGGCATATTCCGTTCTAAATTCCCATCTAGAGCACCACTTCCACTGAGGCTCTGATGCCCTAGTAACCAGATTTGGTAAGGGTGAACTGCTGCCACCTTGTGGCCGTTTCACACAACAGCAGCTTTAATCCCAGCGCTAATGGTCAGTAGATATTCAAAATCATTGCAGGCCTATAAATGACACGTGCCCTGAAAACAAATCCTGGGGTCACATATGGACCAAAAAATTCAAAGGACGTCCATATTTCAAAACGACCGTTTCAAAAGGCATATTTTACGCACATTAGTGTTCTGCTTCTTTTCCTTTCTTTCCTTTTTTGTTAGAAAAAAGGAGAATGGAAAAAGGCATCCCTCAGAATGGGCAAAAATCGTTGCAAACGAATCAATGGACAGAGGTTTAATCTCCAATATATATAAACAGCTCATGCAGCCTAATATTAAAAAAACAAACAACCCAATACAAAAATGGGCAGAAGATCTAAGGAGACGTTTCTTCAAAGAAGACACAGAGATGGCCAAGACGCACATGAAAAGCTGCTCAACAGCACTAATTATTAGAGAAATGCAAATCAAAACTACAATGAGGTATCACCTCACACCTGTTAGAATCGGCATCATCAGAAAATCTACAAACAACCAATTCTGGGGAGGGTGTGGACAAAAGGAGCCCTCTTCCACTATTGGTGGGAATGTAAATTGATACAGTCACTATGGAGAACAGTATGGAGTTTCCTTAAAAAAACTAGAAATAGAATTACCATCTGATCCAGCAATCCCACTTCTGGGCATATACCCAGAGAAAACCGTAAATTAAAAAGGCACATTCATCACAATGTTCGTTGCAGCACTATTTACAATAGCCAGGTAATGGAAGCAACCTAAATGCCCACAGACAGATGAATGGATAAAGATGTGGTACATATGTAAAATGAAATATTACTGGGCCATAAAAAGGAATGAAACTGGGTCATTTGTAGAGACATCGATGGATCGAGGGACTGTCATACAGAATGAAGTAAGTCAGAAAGAGGAAACCAAATACTGTATATTAATGCATATATGCGGAACCTAAAAAATGGTACAGATGAACTGGTTTGCAGGGAAGAAATAGAGACACAGAGGTAGAGAACAAACGTATGGACACCAAGGGTGGGAAGCCATGGGGTGGTGGTGGTGGGATGAGTTGGGAGATTGGGATTGACCTGTATACATATATATGCATAAAATACATAACTAATAATAACGTGCTGTATAAAAAAAAATAAAATTAAATTTCAAAATTTTAAAAAATAAAATTTAAAAATAAAAGAGAAAAAAGTTCTTCCCGTCACACAGATGTATTTATAGGAATGAATTATTTCCATGCTTATATCTACAAATATATAAAAGAGGAATAAAATCTAACTTGAACCATAAAAGAAAAAAACACCTGAACCCATGTGTTATACAGAGGAAAACCCTATCAGCGCACTTGCTCCAGCGGTAAACAATTCTGAAATTGGTCAGAGGTGGGAAACCATCAACCATACAGCCAGCAACCCACGCCCCACGCAAGGGGCGTCCTCATTGCAAAGCTGGGGGACCGTGCCGAGGCATCTGTGAGTAAACGTGAGCTGAGCCCCAGGCCAGCTGCTGCTGAACTGTTCCCACCCTTCCCAGGTAAAACACCTGAATATGTACAAGGGCTTGAAAGCCTAGAGGAAGGGCCGTCGAGCAAAACCAGCGACAGCACGCAGGCCAACTTGGTGCCTGCAGGCCAGCCAGGGTGGTCTTGGCCCCGGGCGCTCTTCCGGAAGCTTTCCATTGCCCTGCCTGAGATACCCCTCCTGTCCCGGCCCCCACTGCTTTTTTCCTTCCTCACCTCTGTCCGGAGACAAATTCCAGCGGAATTATGGGTGACACATCCTCTTCTTTACAGTTGGCAGCCTGGCAACTCCTGCAGAAAGGCCAGCAGAGTCCCACTCACACCGGGCCACTCACAAAGCTCTGGCCCCTCACTCCCTCCCACCAGCACAGCCACGAGACTGCTGACGGGGCAGAGAATATGGAGTCAGGCGCAGCTTAAGGGGCTATTGCTGCCTGGAGCGCTGTTTATATTGACCTCAACGAGGCACACCTGGGGAGGGCGGGCCGGCAGGGTAAGGCTGCCCAGGTCAGCTAATCCACAACCCTCAGGGAATCACATTGTTGAAAATGGACCTCACTAAGGCAGAATAGAAGCCAAGGAAAAAAAGGACAAAATGCCATTTGCAGCACCGTAGATGAGTCTAGAAGTAATCACGTGACATGTAGTAAGTCAGAAAGTGAAAGACACATATCATATCATATCACTTATAGGTGTTACCTAAAAATGGATACCAGGGCAGATATTTCCACGGAGAAGGGCAATCACAGATTCATTAAACAAACTTATGGTTCACCAATGGAAAGGTGTGAGGATTGGTTTCATTACGATATCGGGGTTAACAGACATATACAAACACAGGTGACATATATAATCACCAAAGACCTACAGAATACCAAGAGAGGACTACTCAACATTCTGTCATAACGTACATGGGAAAAGGATCCCAGGAAGAACAGACATCTGTATATGTGTAAAAGAACCACATCTTCCACACCTACAACAAGCCAAACATTGTAATCAAACTTGCTGTAATAAAAAATAAAAAAATTAAATTAAAAACACGAACAAGAAGTAGTGAGACAAACTTGAGGGGCATTCTCCTGGCACATTCCATTCTAAATTCCAATCTAGAACACCACTTCCACTGAGGCTCTCTTGCCCTAGTAACCAGATTTGGTAAGGGTGAACTGCTGCCACCTTGTGGCCGTTTCACACAACAGCAGCTTTAATCCCAGCGCTAATGGTCAGTTGATATTCAAAATCATTGCAGGCCTGTAAATGACACCTGCCCTGAAAACAAATCCTGGGGTCACATATCGACCAAAAAATTCAAAGGACGTCCATATTTCAAAACGACCATTTCAAAAGGCATATTTTACGCACATTAGTGTTCTGCTTCTTTTCCTTTCTTTCCTTTTTTGTTAAAAAAAACGGGAATGGAAAAAGGCATCCCTCAGAATGGGCAAAAATCGTTGCAAACGAATCAATGGACAGAGGTTTAATCTCCAATATATATAAACAGCTCATGCAGCTTAATATTAAAAAAACAAACAACCCAATACAAAAATGGGCAGAAGATCTAAAGAGACGTTTCTTCAAAGGAGACACAGAGATGGCCAAGATGCACATGAAAAGCTGCTCAACAGCACTAATTATTAGAGAAATGCAAATCAAAACTACAATGAGGTATCACCTCACACCCGTTAGAATCGGAATCATCAGAAAATCTACAAACAACCAATTCTGGGGAGGGTGTGGACAAAAGGAGCCCTCTTCCACTATTGGTGGGAATGTAAATTGATACAGTCACTATGGAGAACAGTATGGAGTTTCCTTAAAAAAACTAGAAATAGAATTACCATCTGATCCAGCAATCCCACTTCTGGGCATATACCCAGAGAAAACCGTAAATCTAAAAGGCACATTCACCACAATGTTCATTGCAGCACTATTTACAATAGCCAGGTAATGGAAGCAAACTAAATGCCCACAGACAGATGAATGGATAAAGATGTGGTACATATATAAAATGGAATATTACTCGGACATAAAAAGGAATGAAACTGGGTCATTTGTAGAGACATCGATGGATCGAGAGACTGTCATACAGAATGAAGTAAGTCAGAAAGAGGAAAACAAATATTGTATATTAATGCATATATGTGGAGCCTAAAAAATGGTACAGATGAACTGGTTTGCAGGGAACAAATAGAGACACAGAGGTAGAGACAAACGTATGGACACCAAGTGTGGGAAGCCATGGGGTGGTGGTGGTGGGATGAGTTGGGAGATTGGGATTGACCTGAATACACATATATGCATAAAATACATAACTAATAATAACGTGCTGTATAAAAAAATAAAATTAAATTTCAAAATTTTAAAAAATAAAATTTAAAAATAAAAGAGAAAAAAAGTTATTCCCGTCACACAGATGTATTTATAGGAATGAATTATTTCCATGCTTATATCTATAAATATATAAAAAAGGAATAAAATCTAACTTGAACCATAAAAGAAAAAAAAACCTGAACCCACGAGTTATACAGAGGAAAACCCTATCAGGGCACTTGCTCCAGCGGTAAACAATTCTGAAATTGGTCAGAGGTGGGAAACCATCTCCCATACAGCCAGCACCCCACCCCCCACGCAAGGAGCGTCCTCATTGCAAAGCTGGGGGACCGTGCCGAGGCATCGGTGAGTAAACGTGAGCTGAGCCCCAGGCCAGCTGCTGCTGAACTGTTCCCACCCTTCCCAGGTAAAACACCTGAATATGTACAAGGGCTTGAAAGCCTAGAGGAAGGGCCGTCGAGCCACACCAGCGACAACACGCAGGCCAACTTGGTGCCTGCAGGCCAGCCAGGTTGGTCTTGGCACCGGGCGCTCTTCCGGAAGCTTTCCATTGCCCTGTCTGAGATAACCCTCCTGTCCCGGCCCCCACTGCTTTTTTCCTTCCTCACCTCTGTCCAGAGAGAATTTCCAGCGGAAGGTATGGGTGACACATTCTCTTCTTTACAGGTGGCAGCCTGGCAACTCCTGCAGAAAGGCCAGCAGATTCCCACTCACACCAGGCCACCCACAAAGCTGTGGCCCCTCACTCCCTCCCACCAGCACAGCTCCGAGACTGCTGACGGGACAGAGAATATGGAGTCAGGCACAGCTTCAGGGGCTATTGCTGCCTGGAGCGCTGTTTATATTGACCTCAACGAGGCACACCTGGGGAGGGCGGGCCGGCAGGGTAAGGCTGCCCAGGTCAGCTAATCCACAACCCTCAGGGAATCACATTGGAGAAAATGGACCTCGCTAAGGCAGAAGAGAAGCCAGGGAAAAAAAGGACACAATGCCATTTGCAGCACCGTAAATGAGTCTAGAAGTAATCACGTGACTTGTAGTAAGTCAGAAAGTGAAAGACACATATCATATCATATCACTTATAGGTGTTACCTAAAAATGGATACCAGGGCAGATATTTCCACGGAGAAGGGCAATCACAGATTCATTAAACAAACTTATGGTTCACTAATGGAATGGTGTGAGGATTGGTTTCATTACAATATCGGGGTTAACAGACATATACAAACACAGGTGACATATATAATCACCAAAGACCTACAGAATACCAAGAGAGGACTACTCAACATTCTGTCATAACATACATGTGAACAGGATCCCAGGAAGAACAGACATCTGTATATGTGTAAAAGAACCACATCTTCCACACCTACAACAAGCCAAACATTGTAATCAAACTTGCTGTAATAAAAAATAACAAAATTAAATTAAAAACACGAACAAGAAGTAGTGAGACAAACTTGAGGGGCATTCTCCTGGCACATTCCATTCTAAATTCCAATCTAGAACACCACTTCCACTGAGGCTCTCTTGCCCTAGTAACCAGATTTGGTAAGGATGAACTGCTGCCACCTTGTGGCCGTTTCACACAACAGCAGCTTTAATCCCAGCGCTAATGGTCAGTTGATATTCAAAATCATTGCAGGCCTGTAAATGACACCTGCCCTGAAAACAAATCCTGGGGTCACATATCGACCAAAAAATTCAAAGGACGTCCATATTTCAAAACGACCGTTTCAAAAGGCATATTTTACGCACATTAGTGTTCTGCTTCTTTTCCTTTCTTTCCTTTTTTGTTAGAAAAAACGGGAATGGAAAAAGGCATCCCTCAGAATGGGCAAAAATCGTTGCAAACGAATCAATGGACAGAGGTTTAATCTCCAATATATATAAACAGCTCATGCAGCTTAATATTAAAAAAACAAACAACCCAATACAAAAATGGGCAGAAGATCTAAAGAGATGTTTCTTCAAAGAAGACAGAGATGGCCAAGACGCACATGAAAAGCTGCTCAACAGCACTAATTATTAGAGAAAAGCAAATCAAAACTACAATGAGGTATCACCTCACACCTGTTAGAATCGGCATCATCAGAAAATCTACAAACAACCAATTCTGGGGAGGGTGTGGACAAAAGGAGCCCTCTTCCACTATTGGTGGGAATGTAAATTGATACAGTCACTATGGAGAACAGTATGGAGTTTCCTTAAAAAAACTAGAAATAGAATTACCATCTGATCCAGCAATCCCACTTCTGGGCATATACCCAGAGAAAACCGTAAATCAAAAAGGCACATTCACCACAATGTTCGTTGCAGCACTATTTACAATAGCCAGGTAATGGAAGCAACCTAAATGCCCACAGACAGATGAATGGATAAAGATGTGGTACATATATAAAATGAAATATTACTCGGCCATAAAAAGGAATGAAACTGGGTCATTTGTAGAGACATTGATGGATCGAGAGACTGTCATACAGAATGAAGTAAGTCAGAAAGAGGAAAACAAATACTGTATATTAATGCATATATGTGGAACCTAAAAAATGGTACAGATGAACTGGTTTGCAGGGAAGAAATAGAGACACAGAGGTAGAGAACAAACGTATGGACACCAAGTGTGGGAAGCCATGGGGTGGTGGTGGTGGGATGAGTTGGGAGATTGGGATTGACCTGTATACATGTATATGCATAAAATACATAACTAATAATAACGTGCTGTATAAAAAAAATAAAATTGAATTTCAAAATTTTAAAAAATAAAATTTAAAAATAAAAGAGAAAAAAGTTCTTCCCGTCACACAGATGTATTTATAGGAATGAATTATTTCCATGCTTATATCTATAAATATATAAAAGAGGAATAAAATCTAACTTGAACCATAAAAGAAAAAAACACCTGAACCCATGAGTTATACAGAGGAAAACCCTATCAGCGCACTTGCTCCAGCGGTAAACAATTCTGAAATTGGTCAGAGGTGGGAAACCATCAACCATACAGCCAGCAACCCACGCCCCACGCAAGGAGCGTCCTCATTGCAAAGCTGGGGGACCGTGCCGAGGCATCTGTGAGTAAACGTGAGCTGAGCCCCAGGCCAGCTGCTGCTGAACTGTTCCCACCCTTCCCAGGTAAAACACCTGAATATGTACAAGGGCTTGAAAGCCTAGAGGAAGGGCCGTCGAGCCACACCAGGGACAGCACGCAGGCCAAATTGGTGCCTGCAGGCCAGCCAGGGTGGTCTTGGCCCCGGGCGCTCTTCCAGAAGCTTTCCATTGCCCAGCCTGAGATACACCTCCTGTCCCGGCCCCCACTGCTTTTTTCCTTCCTCACCTCTGTCCGGAGAGTAATTCCAGCGGAAGGTATGGGTGACACATCCTCTTCTTTACAGGCGGCAGCCTGGAAACTCCTGCAGAAAGGCCAGCAGAGCCCCACTCACACCAGGCCACCCACAAAGCTGTGGCCCCTCACTACGTCCCACCAGCACAGACCCGAGACTGCTGACGGGGCAGAGAATATGGAGTCAGGCACAGCTTCAGAGGCTATTGCTGCCTGGAGCGCTGTTTATATTGACCTGAACGAGGCACACCTGGGGAGGGCGGGCCGGCAGGGTAAGGCTGCCCAGGTCAGCTAATTCACAACCCTCAGGGAATCACATTGTTGAAAATGGACCTCACTAAGGCAGAATAGAAGCCAAGGAAAAAAAGGACACAATGCCATTTGCAGCACCGTAAATGAGTCTAGAAGTAATCACGTGACTTGTAGTAAGTCAGAAAGTGAAAGACACATATCATATCATATCACTTATAGGTGTTACCTAAAAATGGATACCAGGGCAGATATTTCCACGGAGAAGGGCAATCACAGATTCATTAAATAAACTTATGGTTCACCAATGGAAAGGTGTGAGGATTGGTTTCATTACGATATCGGGGTTAACAGACATATACAAACACAGATGACATATATAATCACCAAAGACCTACAGAATACCAAGACAGGACTACTCAACATTCTGTCATAACGTACATGGGAAATGGATCCCAGGAAGAACACACATCTGTATATGTGTAAAAGAACCACATCTTCCACACCTACAACAAGCCAAACATTGTAATCAAACTTGCTGTAATAAAAAATACAAAAAATTAAATTAAAAACACGAACAAGAAGTAGTGAGACAAACGTGAGGGGCTTTCTCCTGGCACATTCCATTCTAAATTCTAATCTAGAACACCACTTCCAGTGAGGATCTCTTGCCCTTGTAACCAGATTTGGTAAGGGAAAACTGCTGCCAACTTGTGGCCGTTTCACACAACAGAAGCTTTAATCCCAGCGCTAATGGTCAGTTGATATTCAAAATCATTGCAGGCCTGTAAATGACACCGGCCCTGAAAACAAATCCTGGGGTCACATATCGACCAAAAAATTCAAAGGACGTCCATATTTCAAAAGGACCGTTTCAAAAGGCATATTTTACGCACATTAATGTTCTGCTTCTTTTCCTTTCTTTCCTTTTTTGTTAAAAAAAACGGGAATGGAAAAAGGCATCCCTCAGAATGGGCGAAAATCGATGCAAACGAATCAATGGACAGAGGTTTAATCTCCAATATATATAAACAGCTCAAGCAGCTTAATATTAAAAAAAAACAAACAACCCAATACAAAAATGGGCAGAAGATCTAAAGAGACGTTTCTTCAAAGAAGACACATACAGGTCCAAGACACACATGAAAAGCTGCTCAACAGCACTAATTATTAGAGAAATGCAAATCAAAACTACAATGAGGTATCACCTCACACCTGTTAGAATCGGCATCATCAGAAAATCTACAAACAACCAATTCTGGGGAGGGTGTGGACAAAAGGAGCCCTCTTCCACTATTGGTGGGAATGTAAATTGATACAGTCACTATGGAGAACAGTATGGAGTTTCCTTAAAAAAACTAGAAATAGAATTACCATCTGATCCAGCAATCCCACTTCTGGGCATATACCCAGAGAAAACCGTAAATCAAAAAGGCACATTCACCACAATGTTCGTTGCAGCACTATTTACAATAGCCAGGTAATGGAAGCAACCTAAATGCCCACAGACAGATGAATGGATAAAGATGTGGTACATATATAAAATGAAATATTACTCGGCCATAAAAAGGAATGAAACTGGGTCATTTGTAGAGACATCGATGGATCGAGAGACTGTCATACAGAATGAAGTAAGTCAGAAAGAGGAAAACAAATACTGTATATTAATGCATATATGTGGAACCTAAAAAATGGTACAGATGAACTGGTTTGCAGGGAAGAAATAGAGACACAGAGGTAGAGAACAAACGTATGGACACCAAGTGTGGGAAGCCATGGGGTGGTGGTGGTGGGATGAGTTGGGAGATTGGGATTGACCTGTATACATGTATATGCATAAAATGCATAACTAATAATAACGTGCTGTATAAAAAAATAAAATTGAATTTCAAAATTTTAAAAAATAAAATTTAAAAATAAAAGAGAAAAAAGTTCTTCCCGTCACACAGATGTATTTATAGGAATGAATTATTTCCATGCTTATATCTATAAATATATAAAAGAGGAATAAAATCTAACTTGAACCATAAAAGAAAAAAACACCTGAACCCATGAGTTATACAGAGGAAAACCCTATCAGCGCACTTGCTCCAGCGGTTAACAATTCTGAAATTGGTCAGAGGTGGGAAACCATCAACCATACAGCCAGCAACCCACGCCCCACGCAAGGAGCGTCCTCATTGCAAAGCTGGGGGACCGTGCCGAGGCATCTGTGAGTAAACGTGAGCTGAGCCCCAGGCCAGCTGCTGCTCAACTGTTCCCACCCTTCCCAGGTAAAACACCTGAATATGTACAAGGGCTTGAAAGCCTAGAGGAAGGGCCGTCGAGCCACACCAGGGACAGCACGCAGGCCAAATTGGTGCCTGCAGGCCAGCCAGGGTGGTCTTGGCCCCGGGCGCTCTTCCAGAAGCTTTCCATTGCCCAGCCTGAGATACACCTCCTGTCCCGGCCCCCACTGCTTTTTTCCTTCCTCACCTCTGTCCGGAGAGTAATTCCAGCGGAAGGTATGGGTGACACATCCTCTTCTTTACAGGCGGCAGCCTGGAAACTCCTGCAGAAAGGCCAGCAGAGCCCCACTCACACCAGGCCACCCACAAAGCTGTGGCCCCTCACTCCCTCCCACCAGCACAGACCCGAGACTGCTGACGGGGCAGAGAATATGGAGTCAGGCACAGCTTCAGGGGCTATTGCTGCCTGGAGCGCTGTTTATATTGACCTGAACGAGGCACACCTGGGTAGGGCGGGCCGGCAGGGTAAGGCTGCCCAGGTCAGCTAATTCACAACCCTCAGGGAATCACATTGTTGAAAATGGACCTCACTAAGGCAGAATAGAAGCCAAGGAAAAAAAGGACACAATGCCATTTGCAGCACGGTAAATGAGTCTAGAAGTAATCACGTGACTTGTAGTAAGTCAGAAAGTGAAAGACACATATCATATCATATCACTTATAGGTGTTACCTAAAAATGGATACCAGGGCAGATATTTCCACGGAGAAGGGCAATCACAGATTCATTAAACAAACTTATGGTTCACCAATGGAAAGGTGTGAGGATTGGTTTCATTACGATATCGGGGTTAACAGACATATACAAACACAGATGACATATATAATCACCAAAGACCTACAGAATACCAAGAGAGGACTACTCAACATTCTGTCATAACGTACATGGGAAAAGGATCCCAGGAAGAACAGACATCTGTATATGTGTAAAAGAACCACATCTTCCACACCTACAACAAGCCAAACATTGTAATCAAACTTGCTGTAATAAAAAATAAAAAAATTAAATTAAAAACACGAACAAGAAGTAGTGAGACAAACTTGAGGGGCATTCTCCTGGCACATTCCATTCTAAATTCCAATCTAGAACACCACTTCCACTGAGGCTCTCTTGCCCTAGTAACCAGATTTGGTAAGGGTGAACTGCTGCCACCTTGTGGCCGTTTCACACAACAGCAGCTTTAATCCCAGCGCTAATGGTCAGTTGATATTCAAAATCATTGCAGGCCTGTAAATGACACCTGCCCTGAAAACAAATCCTGGGGTCACATATCGACCAAAAAATTCAAAGGACGTCCATATTTCAAAACGACCGTTTCAAAAGGCATATTTTACGCACATTAGTGTTCTGCTTCTTTTCCTTTCTTTCCTTTTTTGTTAAAAAAACAGGAATGGAAAAAGGCATCCCTCAGAATGGGCAAAAATCGTTGCAAACGAATCAATGGACAGAGGTTTAATCTCCAATATATATAAACAGCTCATGCAGCTTAATATTAAAAAAACAAAGAACCCAATACAAAAATGGGCAGAAGATCTAAAGAGACGTTTCTTCAAAGAAGACAGAGATGGCCAAGACGCACATGAAAAGCTGCTCAACAGCACTAATTATTAGAGAAATGCAAATCAAAACTACAATGAGGTATCACCTCACACCTGTTAGAATCGGCATCATCAGAAAATCTACAAACAACCAATTCTGGGGAGGGTGTGGACAAAAGGAGCCCTCTTCCACTATTGGTGGGAATGTAAATTGATACAGTCACTATGGAGAACAGTATGGAGTTTCCTTAAAAAAACTAGAAATAGAATTACCATCTGATCCAGCAATCCCACTTCTGGGCATATACCCAGAGAAAACCGTAAATCAAAAAGGCACATTCACCACAATGTTCGTTGCAGCACTATTTACAATAGCCAGGTAATGGAAGCAACCTAAATGCCCACAGACAGATGAATGGATAAAGATGTGGTACATATATAAAATGAAATATTACTCGGCCATAAAAAGGAATGAAACTGGGTCATTTGTAGAGACATCGATGGATCGAGAGACTGTCATACAGAATGAAGTAAGTCAGAAAGAGGAAAACAAATACTGTATATTAATGCATATATGTGGAACCTAAAAAATGGTACAGATGAACTTGTTTGCAGGGAAGAAATAGAGACACAGAGGTAGAGAACAAACGTATGGACACCAAGTGTGGGAAGCCATGGGGTGGTGGTGGTGGGATGAGTTGGGAGATTGGGATTGACCTGTATACATGTATATGCATAAAATGCATAACTAATAATAACGTGCTGTATAAAAAAAATAAAATTGAATTTCAAAATTTTAAAAAATAAAATTTAAAAATAAAAGAGAAAAAAGTTCTTCCCGTCACACAGATGTATTTATAGGAATGAATTATTTCCATGCTTATATCTATAAATATATAAAAGAGGAATAAAATCTAACTTGAACCATAAAAGAAAAAAACACCTGAACCCATGAGTTATACAGAGGAAAACCCTATCAGCGCACTTGCTCCAGCGGTAAACAATTCTGAAATTGGTCAGAGGTGGGAAACCATCAACCATACAGCCAGCAACCCACGCCCCACGCAAGGAGCGTCCTCATTGCAAAGCTGGGGGACCGTGCCGAGGCATCTGTGAGTAAACGTGAGCTGAGCCCCAGGCCAGCTGCTGCTGAACTGTTCCCACCCTTCCCAGGTAAAACACCTGAATATGTACAAGGGCTTGAAAGCCTAGAGGAAGGGCCGTCGAGCCACACCAGGGACAGCACGCAGGCCAAATTGGTGCCTGCAGGCCAGCCAGGGTGGTCTTGGCCCCGGGCGCTCTTCCAGAAGCTTTCCATTGCCCAGCCTGAGATACACCTCCTGTCCCGGCCCCCACTGCTTTTTTCCTTCCTCACCTCTGTCCGGAGAGTAATTCCAGCGGAAGGTATGGGTGACACATCCTCTTCTTTACAGGCGGCAGCCTGGAAACTCCTGCAGAAAGGCCAGCAGAGCCCCACTCACACCAGGCCACCCACAAAGCTGTGGCCCCTCACTCCCTCCCACCAGCACAGACCCGAGACTGCTGACGGGGCAGAGAATATGGAGTCAGGCACAGCTTCAGGGGCTATTGCTGCCTGGAGCGCTGTTTATATTGACCTGAACGAGGCACACCTGGGTAGGGCGGGCCGGCAGGGTAAGGCTGCCCAGGTCAGCTAATTCACAACCCTCAGGGAATCACATTGTTGAAAATGGACCTCACTAAGGCAGAATAGAAGCCAAGGAAAAAAAGGACACAATGCCATTTGCAGCACGGTAAATGAGTCTAGAAGTAATCACGTGACTTGTAGTAAGTCAGAAAGTGAAAGACACATATCATATCATATCACTTATAGGTGTTACCTAAAAATGGATACCAGGGCAGATATTTCCACGGAGAAGGGCAATCACAGATTCATTAAACAAACTTATGGTTCACCAATGGAAAGGTGTGAGGATTGGTTTCATTACGATATCGGGGTTAACAGACATATACAAACACAGATGACATATATAATCACCAAAGACCTACAGAATACCAAGAGAGGACTACTCAACATTCTGTCATAACGTACATGGGAAAAGGATCCCAGGAAGAACAGACATCTGTATATGTGTAAAAGAACCACATCTTCCACACCTACAACAAGCCAAACATTGTAATCAAACTTGCTGTAATAAAAAATAAAAAAAATTAAATTAAAAACACGAACAAGAAGTAGTGAGACAAACTTGAGGGGCATTCTCCTGGCACATTCCATTCTAAATTCCAATCTAGAACACCACTTCCACTGAGGCTCTCTTGCCCTAGTAACCAGATTTGGTAAGGGGGAACTGCTGCCAACTTGTGGCCGTTTCACACAACAGCAGCTTTAATCCCAGCGCTAATGGTCAGTTGATATTCAAAATCATTGCAGGCCTGTAAATGACACCTGCCCTGAAAACAAATCCTGGGGTCACATATCGACCAAAAAATTCAAAGGACGTCCATATTTCAAAACGACCGTTTCAAAAGGCATATTTTACGCACATTAGTGTTCTGCTTCTTTTCCTTTCTTTCCTTTTTTGTTAAAAAAAACAGGAATGGAAAAAGGCATCCCTCAGAATGGGCAAAAATCGTTGCAAACGAATCAATGGACAGAGGTTTAATCTCCAATATATATAAACAGCTCATGCAGCTTAATATTAAAAAAACAAAGAACCCAATACAAAAATGGGCAGAAGATCTAAAGAGACGTTTCTTCAAAGAAGACAGAGATGGCCAAGACGCACATGAAAAGCTGCTCAACAGCACTAATTATTAGAGAAATGCAAATCAAAACTACAATGAGGTATCACCTCACACCTGTTAGAATCGGCATCATCAGAAAATCTACAAACAACCAATTCTGGGGAGGGTGTGGACAAAAGGAGCCCTCTTCCACTATTGGTGGGAATGTAAATTGATACAGTCACTATGGAGAACAGTATGGAGTTTCCTTAAAAAAACTAGAAATAGAATTACCATCTGATCCAGCAATCCCACTTCTGGGCATATACCCAGAGAAAACCGTAAATCAAAAAGGCACATTCACCACAATGTTCGTTGCAGCACTATTTACAATAGCCAGGTAATGGAAGCAACCTAAATGCCCACAGACAGATGAATGGATAAAGATGTGGTACATATATAAAATGAAATATTACTCGGCCATAAAAAGGAATGAAACTGGGTCATTTGTAGAGACATCGATGGATCGAGAGACTGTCATACAGAATGAAGTAAGTCAGAAAGAGGAAAACAAATACTGTATATTAATGCATATATGTGGAACCTAAAAAATGGTACAGATGAACTGGTTTGCAGGGAAGAAATAGAGACACAGAGGTAGAGAACAAACGTATGGACACCAAGTGTGGGAAGCCATGGGGTGGTGGTGGTGGGATGAGTTGGGAGATTGGGATTGACCTGTATACATGTATATGCATAAAATACATAACTAATAATAACGTGCTGTATAAAAAAATGAAATTGAATTTCAAAATTTTAAAAAATAAAATTTAAAAATAAAAGAGAAAAAAGTTCGTCCCGTCACACAGATGTATTTATAGGAATGAAATATTTCCATGCTTATATCTATAAATATATAAAAGAGGAATAAAATCTAACTTGAACCATAAAAGAAAAAAACACCTGAACCCATGAGTTATACAGAGGAAAACCCTATCAGCGCACTTGCTCCAGCGGTAAACAATTCTGAAATTGGTCAGAGGTGGGAAACCATCAACCATACAGCCAGCAACCCACGCCCCACGCAAGGAGCGTCCTCATTGCAAAGCTGGGGGACCGTGCCGAGGCATCTGTGAGTAAACGTGAGCTGAGCCCCAGGCCAGCTGCTGCTGAACTGTTCCCACCCTTCCCAGGTAAAACACCTGAATATGTACAAGGGCTTGAAAGCCTAGAGGAAGGGCCGTCGAGCCACACCAGGGACAGCACGCAGGCCAAATTGGTGCCTGCAGGCCAGCCAGGGTGGTCTTGGCCCCGGGCGCTCTTCCAGAAGCTTTCCATTGCCCAGCCTGAGATACACCTCCTGTCCCGGCCCCCACTGCTTTTTTCCTTCCTCACCTCTGTCCGGAGAGTAATTCCAGCGGAAGGTATGGGTGACACATCCTCTTCTTTACAGGCGGCAGCCTGGAAACTCCTGCAGAAAGGCCAGCAGAGCCCCACTCACACCAGGCCACCCACAAAGCTGTGGCCCCTCACTCCCTCCCACCAGCACAGACCCGAGACTGCTGACGGGGCAGAGAATATGGAGTCAGGCACAGCTTCAGGGGCTATTGCTGCCTGGAGCGCTGTTTATATTGACCTGAACGAGGCACACCTGGGTAGGGCGGGCCGGCAGGGTAAGGCTGCCCAGGTCAGCTAATTCACAACCCTCAGGGAATCACATTGTTGAAAATGGACCTCACTAAGGCAGAATAGAAGCCAAGGAAAAAAAGGACACAATGCCATTTGCAGCACCGTAAATGAGTCTAGAAGTAATCACGTGACTTGTAGTAAGTCAGAAAGTGAAAGACACATATCATATCATATCACTTATAGGTGTTACCTAAAAATGGATACCAGGGCAGATATTTCCACGGAGAAGGGCAATCACAGATTCATTAAACAAACTTATGGTTCACCAATGGAAAGGTGTGAGGATTGGTTTCATTACAATATCGGGGTTAACAGACATATACAAACACAGGTGACATATATAATCACCAAAGACCTACAGAATACCAAGACAGGACTACTCAACATTCTGTCATAACGTACATGGGAAAAGGATCCCAGGAAGAACAGACATCTGTATATGTGTAAAAGAACCACATCTTCCACACCTACAACAAGCCAAACATTGTAATCAAACTTGCTGTAATAAAAAATAAAAAAAAAGAAATTAAAAACACGAACAAGAAGTAGTGAGACAAACTTGAGGGGCTTTCTCCTGGCACATTCCATTCTAAATTCCAATCTAGAACACCACTTCCACTGAGGCTCTCTTGCCCTTGTAACCAGATTTGGTAAGGGAAAACTGCTGCCAACTTGTGGCCGTTTCACACAACAGCAGCTTTAATCCCAGCGCTAATGGTCAGTTGATATTCAAAATAATTGCAGGCCTGTAAATGACACCTGCCCTGAAAACAAATCCTGGGGTCACATATCGACCAAAAAATTCAAAGGACGCCCATATTTCAAAAGGACCGTTTCAAAAGGCATATTTTACGCACATTAGTGTTCTGCTTCTTTTCCTTTCTTTCCTTTTTTGTTAAAAAAAACGGGAATGGAAAAAGGCATCCCTCAGAATGGGCGAAAATCGATGCAAACGAATCAATGGACAGAGGTTTAATCTCCAATATATATAAACAGCTCATGCAGCTTAATATTAAAAAAAACAAACAACCCAATACAAAAATGGGCAGAAGATCTAAAGAGACGTTTCTTCAAAGAAGACACATACAGGTCCAAGACACACATTAAAAGCTGCTCAACAGCACTAATTATTAGAGAAATGCAAATCAAAACTACAATGAGGTATCACCTCACACCTGTTTGAATCGGCATCATCAGAAAGTCTACAAACAACCAATTCTGGGGAGGGTGTGGACAAAAGGAGCCCTCTTCCACTATTGGTGGGAATGTAAATTGATACAGTCACTATGGAGAACAGTATGGAGTTTCCTTAAAAAAACTAGAAATAGAATTACCATCTGATCCAGCAATCCCACTTCTGGGCATATACCCAGAGAAAACCGTAATTCAAAAAGGCACATTCACCACAATGTTCGTTGCAGCACTATTTACAATAGCCAGGTAATGGAAGCAAACTAAATGCCCACAGACAGATGAATGGATAAAGATGTGGTACATATATAAAATGGAATATTACTCGGCCATAAAAAGGAATGTAACTGGGTCATTTGTAGAGACATCGATGGATCGAGAGACTGTCATACAGAATGAAGTAAGTCAGAAAGAGGAAAACAAATATTGTATATTAATGCATATATGTGGAACCTAAAAAAATGGAACAGATGAACTGGTTTGCAGGGAAGAAATAGAGACACAGAGGTAGAGAACAAACGTATGGACACCAAGTGTGAGAAGCCATGGGGTGGTGGCGGTGGGATGAGTTGGGAGATTGGGATTGACCTGTATACATGTATATGCATAAAATACATAACTAAAAATAACCTGCTGTATAAAAACATAAATAAAATTAAATTTCAAAATTTTAAAAAATAAAATTTAAAAATAAAACAGAATAAATTCTTCCCGTCACACAGATGTATTTATAGGAATGAATTATTTCCATGCTTATATCTATAAATACATAAAAGAGGAATAAAATCTAACTTGAACCATAAAAGAAAAAAAAAACGTGAACCCACGAGTTCACGAGTTATACAGAGGAAAACCCTATCAGGGCACTTGCTCCAGTGGTAAACAATTCTGAAATTGGTCAGAGGTGGGGAACCATCTCCCATACAGCCAGCAACCCACACCCCACGCAAGGAGCATCCTCATTGCAAAGCTGGGGGACCGTGCCGAGGCATCTGTGAGTAATCGTGAGCTGAGCCCCAGGCCAGCTGCTGCTGAACTGTTCCCACCCTTTCCAGGTAAAACACCTGAATATGTACAAGGGCTTGAAAGCCTACAGGAAGGACCGTGGAGCCACACCAGCGACAGCACGCAGGCCAACTTGGTGCCTGCAGGTCAGCCATGGTGGTCCTGGCCCCGGGCGCTCTTCCAGAAGCTTTCCATTGCCCTGCCTGAGATACCCCTCCTGTCCCGGCCCCCACTGCTTTTTTCCTTCCTCACCTCTGTCCGGAGAGAAATTCCAGCGGAAGGTATGGGTGACACAACCTCTTCTTTACAGGCGGCAGCCTGGCAACTCCTGCAGGAAGGCCAGCAGAACCCCACTCACACCGGGCCACCCACAAAGCTGTGGCCCCTCACTCCCTCCCACCAGCACAGCCCCGAGACTGCTGACGGGGCAGAGAATATGGAGTCAGGCAGAGCTTCAGTGGCTATTGCTGCCTGGAGCTCTGTTTATATTGACCTCAACGAGGCACACCTGGGGAGGGCAGGCCGGCAGGGTAAGGCTGCCCAGGTCAGCTAATTCACAACCCTCAGGGAATCACATTGTTGAAAATGGACCCCGCTAAGGCAGAAGAGAAGCCAAGGGAAAAAAGGACACAATGCCATTTGCAGCACCGTAGATGAGTCTAGAAGTAATCACGTGACTTGTAGTAAGTCAGAAAATGAAAGACACATATCATATCATATCACTTATAGGTGTTACCTAAAAATGGATACCAGGGCAGATATTTCCATGGAGAAGGGCAATCACAGATTCATTAAACAAACTTATGGTTCACCAATGGAAAGGTGTGAGGATTGGTTTCATTACGATATCGGGGTTAACAGACATATACAAACACAGGTGACATATATAATCACCAAAGACCTACAGAATACCAAGAGAGGACTACTCAACATTCTGTCTTAACGTACATGGGAAAAGGATTCCAGGAAGAACAGTCATCTGTATATGTGTAAAAGAACCACATCTTCCACACCTACAGCAAGCCAAACATTGTAATCAAACTTGCTGTAATAAAAAATAAAAAAATTAAATTAAAAACACGAACAAGAAGTAGTGAGACAAACCTGAGGGGCTTTCTCCTGGCACATTCCATTCTAAACTCCAATCTAGAACACCACTTCCACTGAGGCTCTCTTGCCCTAGTAACCAGATTTGGTAAGGGTGAACTGCTGCCACCTTGTGGCCGTTTCACACAACAGCAGCTTTAATCCCAGCGCTAATGTTCAGTTGATATTCAAAATCATTGCAGGCCTGTAAATGACACCTGCCCTGAAAACAAATCCTGTGGTCACATATCGACCAAAAAACTCAAAGGACGTCCATATTTCAAAACGACCATTTCAAAAGTCATATTTTATGCACATTAGTGTTCTGCTTCTTTTCCTTTCTTTCCTTTTTTGTTAAAAAACACGGGAATGGAAAAAGGCATCCCTCAGAATGGGCGAAAATCATTGCAGAAGAATCAATGTACAGAGGTTTAATCTCCAATATATATAAACAACTCATGCAGCTTAATATTAAAAAAACAAACAACCCAATACAAAAATGGACAGAAGATCTAAAGAGACGTTTCTTCAAAGGAGACACAGAGATGGCCAAGACGCACATGAAAAGCTGCTCAACAGCACAAATTATTAGAGAAATGCAAATCAAAACTACAATGAGGTATCACCTCACACCTGTTAGAATCGGCATCATCAGAAAATCTACAAACAACCAATTCTGGGGAGGGTGTGGACAAAAGGAGCCCTCTTCCACTATTGGTGGGAATGTAAATTGATACAGTCACTAAGGAGAACAGTATGGAGTTTCCTTAAAAAAACTAGAAATAGAATTACAATCTGATCCAGCAATCCCACTTCTGGGCATATACCCAGAGAAAACCGTATTTCAAAAAGGCACATTCACCACAAAGTTCGTTGCAGCACTATTTACAATAGCGAGGTAATGGAAGCAACCTAAATGCCCACAGACAGATGAATGGATAAAGATGTGGTACATATATAAAATGGAATATAACTCGGCCATAAAAAGGAATGAAACTGGGTCATTTGTAGAGACATCGATGGATCGAGAGACTGTCATACAGAATGAAGTAAGTCAGAAAGAGGAAAACAAATATTGTATATTATGCATATATGTGGAGCCTAAAAATGCTACAGATGAACTGGTTTGCAGGGAAGAAACAGAGACACAGAGGTAGAGAACAAACGTATGGACACCAAGTGTGGGAAGCCATGGGGTGGTGGTGGTGGGATGAGTTGGGAGTTAGGGATTGACCTGTATACATGTATATGCATAAAATACATAACTAATAATAACGTGCTGTATAAAAATATAAATAAAATTAAATTTCAAAATTTTAAAAAATAAAATTTATAAATAAAACAGAAAAAATTCTTCCCGTCACACAGATGTATTTATTGGAATGAATTATTTCCATGCTTATATCTATAAATACATAAAAGGGGAATAAAATCTAACTTGAACCATAAAAGAAAAAAAAAGCCTGAACCCACGAGTTATACAGAGGAAAACCCTATCAGGGCACTTTCTCCAGTGGTAAACAATTCTGAAATTGGTCAGAGGTTGGGTACCATCTCCCATACAGCCAGCAACCCACCCCCCACGCAAGGAGCGTCCTCATTGCAAAGCTGGGGGACCGTGCCGAGGCATCTGTGAGTAAACGTGAGCTGAGCCCCAGGCCAGCTGCTGCTGAACTGTTCCCACCCTTTCCAGGTAAAACACCTGAATATGTACAAGGGCTTGAAAGCCTAGAGGAAGGACCGTGGAGCCACACCAGCGACAGCACGCAGGCCAACTTGGTGCCTGCAGGCCAGCCAGGGTGGTCCTGGCCCCGGGCGCTCTTCCAGAAGCTTTCCATTGCCCTGCCTGAGATACCCCTCCTGTCCCGGCCCCCACTGCTTTTTTCCTTCCTCACCTCTGTCAGGAGAGAAATTCCAGCGGAAGGTATGGGTGACACAACCTCTTCTTTACAGGGGGCAGCCTGGCAACTCCTGCAGAAAGGCCAGCAGAACCCCACTCACACCGGGCCACCCACAAAGCTGTGGCCGCTCACTCCCACCAGCACAGCCCCGAGACTGCTGACGGGGCAGAGAATATGGAGTCAGGCACAGCTGCAGGGTCTATTGCAGCCTGGAGCTCTGTTTATATTGACCTCAACGAGGCACACCTGGGGAGGGCGGGCCGGCAGGGTAAGGCTGCCCAGGTCAGCTAATCCACAACCCTCAGGGAATCACATTGTTGAAAATGGAGCCCGCTAAGGCAGAAGAGAAGCCAAGGGAAAAAAGTACACAATGCCATTTGCAGCACCGTAGATGAGTCTAGAAGTAATCACGTGACTTGTAGTAAGTCAGAAAGTGAAAGACACATATCATATCATATCACTTATAGGTGTTACCAGGGCAGATATTTCCACGGAGAAGGGCAATCACAGATTCATTAAACAAACTTATGGTTCACCAATGGAAAGGTGTGAGGATTGGTTTCATTACGATATCGGGGTTAACAGACATATACAAACACAGGTGACATATCTAATCACCAAAGACCTACAGAATACCAAGAGAGGACTACTCAACATTCTGTCATAACGTGCATGGGAAAAGGATCCCAGGAAGAACAGTCATCTGTATATGTGTAAAAGAACCACATCTTCCACACGTACAACAAGCCAAACATTGTAATCTAACTTGCTGTAATAAAAAAAAAAATTAAATTAAAAACACGAACAAGATGTAGTGAGACAAACGTGAGGGGCTTTCTCCTGGCACATTCCATTCTAAATTCCAATCTAGAACACCACTTCCACTGAGGCTCTCTTGCCCTAGTAACCAGATTTGGTAAGGGTGAACTGCTGCCACCTTGTGGCCGTTTCACACAACAGCAGCTTTAATCCCAGTGCTAATGTTCAGTTGATATTCAAAATCATTGCAGGCCTGTAAATGACACCTGCCCTGAAAATAAATCCTGGTGTCACATATCCACCAAAAAATTCAAAGGATGTCCATATTTCAAAACGACCGTTTCAAAAGGCATATTTTATGCACATTGGTGTTCTGCTTCTTTTCCTTTCTTTCCTTTTTTGTTAAAAAACACGGGAATGGAAAAAGGCATCCCTCAGAATGGGTGAAAATCGTTGCAGACGAATCAATGGACAGAGGTTTAATCTCCAATATATATAAACAGCACATGCAGCTTAATATTAAAAAAAACAAACAACCCAATACAAAAATGGGCAGAAGATCTAAACAGACGTTTCTTCAAAGAAGACACAGAAATGGCCAAGACGCACATGAAAAGCTGCTCAACAGCACTAATTATTAGAGAAATGCAAATCAAAACTACAATGAGGTATCACCTCACACCTGTTAGAATCGGCTTCATCAGGAAATCTACAAACAACCAATTCTGGGGAGGGTGTGGACAAAAGGAGCCCTCTTCCACTATTGGTGAGAATGTAAATTGATACAGTCACTATGGAAAACAGTATGGAGTTTCCTTAAAAAAAACTAGAAATAGAATTACCATCTGATCCAGCAATCCCACTTCTGGGCATATACCCAGAGAAAACCATAAATCAAAAAGGCACATTCACCACAATGTTCATTGCAGCACTATTTACAATAGCCAGGTAATGGAAGCAACCTAACTGCCCACAGACAGATGAATGGATAAAGATGTGGTACATATATAAAATGGAATATTACTCGGCCATAAAGGGGAATGAAACTGGGTCCTTTGTAGAGACATCGATGGATCTAGTGACTGTCATAGAGAATGAATTAAGTCTGAAAGAGGAAAACAAATATTGTATATTAATGCATATATGTGGAACCTAAAAAATGGTACAGATGAACTGATTTGCATGGAAGAAATAGAGACACAGCGGTAGAGAACAAACGTATGGACACCAAGTTTGGGAAGCTATGGGGTGACGGTGGTGGGATGAGTTGGGAGATGGGGATTGACCTGTATACATGTATATGCATAAAATACATAACTAATAATAACCTGCTGTATAAAAAAATAAATAAAATTAAATTTCAAAATCTTAAAAAATAAAATTTAAAAACAGAAGAAAGTTCTTCCCTTCACACAGATGTATTTATAAGAATGAATTATTTACATGCTTATATCTATAAATACATAAAAGAGGAATAAAATCTAACTTGAACCATAAAAGAAAAAAAAAACCCTGAACCCACGATTTATACAGAGGAAAACCATATCAGGGCACTTGCTCCAGCGGTCAACAATTCTGAAATTGGTCAGAGGTTGGGAATCATCTCCCATACAGCCAGCAACCCACCCCCCACGCAAGGAGCGTCCTCATTGCAAAGCTGGGGGACCGTGCCGAGGCATCTGTGAGTAAACGTGAGCTGAGCCCCAGGCCAGTTGCTGCTGAACTGTTCCCACCCTTCCCAGGTAAAACACCTGAATATGTACAAGGGCTTGAAAGCCTACAGGAAGGGCCGTGGAGCCACACCAGCGACAGCACGCAGGCCAACTTGGTGCCTGCAGGCCAGCCAGGGTGGTCCTGGCCCCGGGCGCTCTTCAGGAAGCTTTCCATTACCCTGCCTGAGATACCACTCCTGTCCCGGCCCCCACTGCTTTTTTTTTCCTCACCTCTGTCCGGAGAGAAATTCCAGCGGAAGGTATGGGTGACACATCCTCTTCTTTACAGGTGGCAGCCTGGCAACACCTGCAGAAATTCCAGCAGAGCCCCCCTCACACTGGGCCACCAACAAAGCTGTGGCCCCTCACTCCCTCCCACCAGCACAGCCCCGAGACTGCTGATGGGGCAGAGAATATGGAGTCAGGCACAGCTTCAGGGGCTATTGCTGCCTGGAGCACTGTTTTTCTTGAACTCAACCAGGCAAACCTGGGGAGGGCCAGCTGGCAGCGTAAGGCTGCCCAGGTCAGCTAATCCACAACCCTCAGGGAATCACATTGTTGAAAATGGACCTTGCTAAGGCAGAAGAGAAGCAAAGGAAAAAAAGGACACAATGCCATTTGCAGCACCGTAGATGAGTCTAGAAGTAATCACGTGACTTGTAGTAAGTCAGAAAGTGAAAGACACATATCATATCATATCACTTATAGGTGTTACCTAAAAATGGATACCAGGGCAGATATTTCCACGGAGAAGGGCAATCACAGATTCATTAAACAAACTTATGGTTCACCAATGGAAAGGTGTGAGGATTGGTTTCATTACAATATCGGGGTTAACAGACATATACAAACACAGGTGACATATATAATCACCAAAGACCTACAGAATACCAAGAGAGGACTACTCAACATTCTGTCATAACGTACATGGGAAAAGGATCCCAGGAAGAACAGTCATCTGTATATATGTAAAAGAACCACATCTTCCACACCTACAGCAAGCCAAACATTGTAATCAAACTTGCTGTAATAAAAAATAAAAAATTAAATTAAAAACACGAACAAGAAGTAGTGAGACAAACGTGAGGGGCTTTCTCCTGGCACATTCCATTCTAAACTCCAATCTAGAACACCACTTCCACTGAGGCTCTCTTGCCCTAGTAACCAGATTTGGTAAGGGTGAACTGCTGCCACCTTGTGGCCGTTTCACACAACAGCAGCTTTAATCCCAACGCTAATGGTCAGTTGATATTCAAAATCATTGCAGGCCTGTAAATGACACCTGCCCTGAAAACAAATCCTGGGGTCACATATCGACCAAAAAATTCAAAGGACGTCCATATTTCAAAACGACCGTTTCAAAAGGCATATTTTACGCACATTAGTGTTCTGCTTCTTTTCCTTTCTTTCCTTCTTTGTTAAAAAACACGGGAATGGAAAAAGGCATCCCTCAGAATGGGCGAAAATCGTTGCAAACGAATCAATGGACAAAGGTTTAATCTCCAATATATATAAACAGCACATGCAGCTTAATATTACTAAAACAAACAACCCAATACAAAAATGGGCAGAAGATCTAAATAGACGTTTCTTCAAATAAGACACAGAGATGGCCAAGACGCACATGAAAAGCTGCTCAACATCACTAATTGTTAGAGAAATGCAAATCAAAACTACAATAAGGTATGACGTCACACCCATTAGAGTCGGCATCATCAGAAAATCTACAAACAAAAATTCTGGGGAGGGTGTGGACAAAAGGAACCCTCTTCCACTATTGGTGGGAATGTAAATTGATACAGTCACTATGGAGAACAGTATGGAGGTTCCTTTAAAAAACTAAAAAGAGGAGTACCATCTGATCCAGCAATCCCACTTCTGAGCATATACCCAGAGAAAACCATAAATCAAAGAGACACATTCACCACAATGTTCATTGCAGCACTATTTACAATAGCCAGGTAATGGAAGCAACCTAAATGCCCACAGACAGAAGAACGGATAAAGATGTGGTACATATATAAAATGGAGCATTACTCAACCATATAAAGGAATGAAACTGGGTCATTTGTAGAGAACTCGATGGATCTAGAGACTGTCATACAGAGTGGAGTAAGTCAGAAACAGAAAAACAAATATTGTATATTAATGCCTATATTTGGTACCTAGAAAAGTGGTACAGATGAACTTGTTTGCAGGGCAGAAATAGAGACACACAGGTTGAGAACAAACGTATGGACACAAAGAGGGGGAAGCCATGGGGTGGTGGTGGTGGTGGGATGAGTTGGGAGATTGGGATTGACCTGTATACATGTAAATGCATAAAATACATAACTAATAATAACCTGCTGTATAAGAAAATAAATTTAAATTTCAAAATTTTTAAAAATGAAACAGAAAAATGTTCTTCCATTCACACAGATGTATTTATATGAATGACTTATTTCCATGCTTATATCTATAAATACATAAAAGAGGAATAAAATTTAACTTGAAACAATGGAGAAAAAAAAAACCTGAACCCAACAGTTATACAGAGGAAAACCCTATCAAGGCACTTAATCCAGAGGTAAACAATTCTGAAATTGGTCAGATGTGGAGAATCATCTCCCATACAGCCAGCAGCCCCACCCCACGCAAGGAGGGTCCTCATTGCAAAGCTGCGGGACCGTGCCGAGGCGTCTGTGAGTAAACGTGAGCTGAGCCCCAGGCCAGCTGCTGCTGAACTGTTCCCACCCTTCCCAGGTAAAACACCTGAATATGTACAAGGGCTTGAAAGCCTAGAGGAAGGGCAGTGGAGTCACAGCAGCGACAGCACACAGGCCCACTTGGTGCCTGCAGGCCAGCCAGGATGGTCCTGGCCACAGGCGCTCTTCTGGAAGCTTTCCATTTTCCTGCCTGAGATACCCCTCCTGTCCCGGCCCACACTCCTTTTTTTCCTTCCTCACCTCAGCCCGGAGAGAAATTTCAGCAGACGTTATGGGTGACGCATCCTCTTCCTTACAGGTGGCAGCCTGGTAACTCCTAAGCCTTGCCGTTCCCTAACCCTAACCCTAGCCCGGAACAGAAACCCACCACCAGCCCTATACCTTTCCCTACGCCGTAGCCTATTCCTGGCCCGTACGCAGGCACTGAACCTTTCATCAGCACGTATCCTGACCCTGCCATTTTGCCGTACCCTCACCTGTGCCCTAAGCCTTGCCGTTCCCTAACCCTAACCCTAGCCTGCAACGGAAACCCACCACAAGCCCTACACCTTACCCCCAAGCCGTAGCCTACTCCTGGTCCATACGCGGGCTCTGATTTGTGCGTCAGCACGTAGCCTGACCTTCCCACATTACCGTAACGTCACCTGTGCCCTAAGCCTTGCCGTTCCCTAACCCTAACCCTACTACGGAATGGAAACACACCACAAGCCCTACACCTAACCCCCAAGCCATAGCCTACTCCTGGCCCGTACGCTGGAACTGACCCGTGCGTCAGCACGTAGCCTGACCCTCCCAAGTTTCCGTACCCTCACCTGTGCCCTAAGCCTTGCTGTTCCCTAACACTAACCCTAGCCCGGAACGGAGACCCACCACCAGCCCTACACCTAACCCCCAACCTGTGGACTACTCCTGGCCGGTACGCTGCCACTGACCCGTGAGTCAGCACGTAGCCTGAACCTGCCACGTTTCCGTACCCTCACCTGTGCCCAAAGCCTTGCCGTTCCCTAACCCTAACCCTAGCCTGGAACGGAAAACCACCACCAGCCCTAGACCTTACCCTACTACATAGCCTACTCCTGGCCTGTACGCTGGCACTGGCCCATCCGTCAGCACGTAGCCTGACGCTCCCACGTTTCCGTACCATCACCTGTGCCCTAAGACTTGCCGTTCCCTAACCCTAACCCCAGCCCGGAACGGAAACCCACCACCAGCCCTACACCTAACCCCGAAGACGTAGCCTACTCCTGGCCGGTACGCAGGCACTGACCCGTGTGTCAGCACGTAACCTGACCCTCGCACATTTCTGTACCCTCACCTGTGCCCTAAGCCTTGCCGTTCCCTAACCCTAACCCTATCCCGTAACGGAAACCCACCACCAGCCCTACACCTTACCCTACGCCGTAGCCTACTCCTGGCCCGTACGCTGGCACTGACCCGTGCGTCAGCACGTAGCGAGACACTCCCACTTTTCCGTACCCTCACCTGAGGACTAAGCCTTGCCGTTCCGTAAACCTAACCCTAGCCCGGAACGGAAACCCACCACCAGACCTACACTTTACCCTACGCCGCAGCCTACTCCTGGCCCGTACGCTGGCACTGACCCGTGCGTCAGCACGTAGCCTGACCCTCCCACGTTTCCATAACCTCACCTGTGCCCTAAGACTTGCCGTACCCTAACGCTAACCCTAGCCCGGAACGGAAACACACCACCAGCCCTACAGCTTACCCCCAAGCCATAGCCTACTCCTGGCCGGTACGCTGGCACTGACCCGTGCATCAGCATGTAGCCTGACCCTCCCACGTTTCCGTACCCTCACCTGTGTCCTAAGATTTGCCGTTCCCTAACCCTAACCGTAGCCTGGAACGGAAACCCACCACCAGCCCTACACCTTAACCTACGCCATAGCCTACTCCTGGCCCATACGCTAGCACTGACCCGTGCGTCAGCACGTAGCCTGACCCTCCCACGTTTCCGTACCCTCACCTGTGCCCTAAGCCTTGCCGTTCCCTAACCCTAACCCTAGCCCGGAACGGAAACCCACCACCAGCTCTAAACCTTTCCCTACTGGGTAGCCTACACCTCGCCCGTACGCTCGCACTGACCCGTGCGTCAGCATGTAGTTTAACACTCCCACGTTTCCGTACCATCACCTGGGCCCTAAGCATTGCCGTTCCCTAACACTAACCCTATCCCGGAACGGAAACCCACCACCAGCCCTACACCTTACCCTACGCCGTAGCCTACTCCTGGCCCGAACTACGGCACTGACCCGTGCGTCAGCACGTAGCCTGACGCTCCGACGTTCCCTTACCCTCACCTGTGCCCTAAGCCTTGCCGTTCCCTAACCATAACCCTAGCCCGGAACAGAAACCCAACACCAGCCCTAAACCTTACCCCCAAGCCGTAGCCTACTCCTGGTCCATACGCTGGCACTGACCTGTGCGTCAGCACGTAGCCTGAACTTCCCACATTACCGTACCCTCACCTGTGCCCTAAGCCTTGCCGTTCCCTAACCCTAACCCTAGTACGGAACGGAAACACACCACAAGTCCTACACCTAACCCCCAAGCCATAGCCTAATGCTGGCCAGTACGCTGGCACTGACCCGTGCGTCAGCACGTAGCCTGCCCCTCCCACGTTTCCGTACCCTCACGTGTGCCCTAAGCCTTGCTGTTCCCTAACACTAAACCTAGCCTGGAACGGAAACCCACCACCAGCCCTACACCTAACCACAAAGCCGTAGCCTACTCCTGGCCGGTACGCTGGCAGTGACCCGTGCGTCAGCACGTAGCCTGACCCTCCCACTTTTCCATACCCTCTGCTAAGCCCTAAGCCATAGCCTTCCCTAACTCTAACCCAAGCCCGGAACGGAATCCCACCACCAGCCCTACACCTTAACGTATGCCGTAGCCTACTCCTGGCCCGAACGCTGGCACTGACCCGTGCGTCAGCACGTAGCCTGACCTTCCCACATTTCCGTACCTTCACCTGTGCCGTAAGCCTTGCTGTTCCCTAACCCTAACCCTAGTACGGAACGGAAAACCACCACCAGCCCTACAACTAACCTCCAAGCCATAGCCTACTTATGACCCGTACGCTGGCACTGACCCGTGCGTCAGCACGTAGCCTGACCCTCCCACGTTTCCGTACCATCACCTTTGCCCTAAGCATTGCCGTTCCCTAACCCTAACCCTAGCCCAGTACAGAAACCCACCACCAGCCCTACACCTAAACCCCAAGCCGTAGCCTACTCCTGGCCGGTACGCTTGCACTGGCCCGTGCGTCAGCACGTAGCCTGACTCTCCCACGTTTCTGTACCCTCACCTGTGCCCTAAGCCTTGCCGTTCCCTAACCCTAACCCTAGCCCTGAATGGAAAACCACCACCAGCCCTACACTTTACCCTACGCCGTAGCCTACTCCTGGCCCGTACGCTGGCACTGACCCGTGCGTCAGCAAGTAGCCTGACCCTCCCACTTTTCCGTACCCTCACCTGTGCCCTAAGCCTTGCCGTTCCCTTACCCTAACCCTAGCCCAGAACGGAAACCCACCACCAGCCCTACACCTTACCCCCAAGACGTAGCCTACTCCTGGCCCGTACGCTGGCACTGACCCGTGCGTCAGCACGTAGCCTGACCCTCCCACGTTTCCGTACCATCACCAGTGCCCTAAGCCTTGCCGTTCCCTAACCCTAACCCTAGCCCGGAACGGAAACACACCACCAGCCTTACAACTTACCACCACGCCGTAGCCTACTCCTGGCCCATATGCTGGCACTGACCCATGCGTCAGCACGTAGCCTGACCCTCCCACGTTTCCGTAACGTCACCTGTGCCCTAAGCCTTGCCGTTCCCTAACACTAACCGTAGCCTGGAACGGAAACCCACCACCAGCCCTACAACTTACCCACAAGCCGTAGCCTATTCCTGGTCCATACGCTGGCACTGACCCGTGCGTCAGAACGTATCCTGACCCTGCCACGTTGCCGTACCCTCACCTGTGCCCTAAGCCTTGCCGTTCCCTAACCCTAACCCTAGCCCTGAACGGAAAAGCACCACAAGCCCTACACCTTACCCCCAAGCCGTAGCCTACTCCTGGTCCATACGCTGGCACTGACCTGTACGTCAGCACGTAGCTTGACCTTCCAACATTACCGTACCCTCACCTGTGCCCTAAGCCTTGCCGTTCCCTAACACTAACCCTAGCCTGGAACGGAAACCCACCACCAGCCCTACACCTAACCAACAAGCCGTAGCCTACTCCTGGTCGGTACGCTGGCACTGACCCGTGGGTCATCACGTAGCCTGACCCTCCCACGATTCCGTACCCTCACCAGTGCCCTAAGCTTTGCCTTTCCCTAATCCTAACCGTAGCCTGGAACAGAAACCCACCACCAGCCCTACACCTTAACCTACGCCGTAGCCTACTCCTGGCCCATCTGCTGGCACTGACCCATGCGTCAGCACGTAGCCTGACCCTCCCACGTTTCCGTACCCTCACCTGTGCCCTAAGCCTTGAAGTTCCCTAACACTAAACCAAGCCCGGAACAGAAACCCACCACCAGCCCTAAACCTTTCCCTACTGGGTAGCCTACTCCTCGCCCGTACGCTCGCACTGACCCGTGCGTAAGCATGTAGCCTGACCCTCCCACGTTTCCGTACCCTCACCTGTGCCCTAAGCCTTGCAGTTCCCTAACCCTAACCCTAGCGCGGAACGGAAACCCACCACCAGCCCTACAACTAACCCCCATCCGTAGCCTACTCCTAGCTGGTACGCTGGCACTGACCCATGCATCAGCACATAGCCTGACCCTCCCACGTTTCTGTACCCTCACCTGTGCCCTAAGCCTTGCCGTTCCCTTACCCTAATCTTAGCCAGGAAGGGAAACCCACCACCAGCCCTACACCCTACCCCCAAGCCGTAGCCTACTCCTGGTCCATACGCTGGCACTGTCCTGTGCGTCAGCACGTAGCCTGAACTTCCCACATTACCGTAACCTCACCTGTGCCCTAAGCCTTGCCGTTCCCTAACCCTAACCCTAGTACGGAACGGAAATACACCACCAGCCCTACAACTAACCCCCAAGCCATAGCATACACCTGGCCCGTACGCTGGCACTGACCTGTGCGTCAGCACGTAGCCTGACCCTCCCACATTTCCGTACCCTCACCTGTGCCCTAAGCCTTGCTGTTCCCTAACACTAACCCTAGCCTGGAACGGAAACACACCACCAAGCCTACACCTAACCACCAAGCCGTAGCCTACACCTGGCCGGTACGCTGGCACTGACACGTGCATCAGCATGTAGCCTGAACCTCCCTCGTTTCCGTAACCTCACCTGTGCCCAACGCTTTGCCATTCCCTAACCCTAACTGTAGCCCAAAAGGGAAACAGCCCTACACATTACCCTACGCCGTAGCCTACTCCTGGCCGGTACGCTGGCACTGACACGTGCATCAGCATGAAGCCTGACCCTCCCACGTTTCCGTACCCTCACCTGTGCCCTAAGCCTTGCCGTTCACTAACCATAACCCAAGCCGGAACGGAATCCCACCACCAGCCCTACACATTACCGTATGCCGTAGCCTATTCCTGGCCCGTACGCTGGCACTGACACGTGCGTCAGCATGTAGCCTGACCCTCACAGGTTTCCGTACCCTCACCTGTGCCCTAAGCCTTGCCGTTCCCTAACCCTAACACTAGCCCGGAACGAAAACCCACCACAAGCCCTACACCTCACCATACGCCATAGCCTACTCCTGGCCCGTACGCTGGCACTGACACGTGAGTCAGCACGTAGCCTGACCCTCCCACGTTTCCGTACCCTCACCTGTGCCCTAAGCCTTGCCGTTCCCTAACCGTAACCCTAGCCAGGAACGGAAACCCACCAGCAGCCCTAAACTTTACCCTACGCCGTAGCCTACTCCTGGCCCGTACGATGGCACTGACCCATGCGTCAGCACGTAGCCTGACCCTCGCACGTTTCCGTACCCTCACCTGTGCCCTAAGCATTGCCGTTCCCTAACCCTAACCCTAGTCCGGAACGAAAACCCACCACCAGCCCTACACCTTACCCCCAAGCCGTAGGCTACTCCTGGACCTTATGCTGGCACTGACCCATGCCTCAGCACGTAGCCTGACCCTCCCACATTTGCGGACCCACACCTGTGCCCTAAGCCTTGCCATTCCCTAACCCTAACCCTAACCCTAGCCCGGAACGGAAACCCACCACCAGCCCTACACCTTTCCCTACGCCGTAGCCTATTCCTGGCCCATACGCAAGCACTGACCCTTTTATCAGCACGTAGCCTGACCCTCCCACGTTTCCGTACCCTCACCTGTGCCCTAAGCCTTGCCGTTCCCTAACACTAACCCTAGCCCGGAACGGAAACCCAACACCAGCCCTAAAACTTACCCTCAAGCCGTAGACTACTCCTGATCCATACGCTGGCACTGACCTGTGCGTCAGCTCGTAGCCTGAACTTCCCACATTACCGTACCCTCACCTGTGCCCTAAGCCTTGCCGTTCCCTAACCCTAACCCTAGTACGGAACCGAAACACACCACAAGCCCTACAACTAACCCCCAAGCCATAGCCTAATGCTGGCCCGTACGCTGGCACTGACCCGTGCGTCAGCACGTAGCCTGCCTCTCCCACGATTCCGTACCCTCACCTGTGCCCTAAGCCTTGCTGTTCCCTAACCCTAACCCTAGCCTGGAACGGAAACCCACCACCATCCCTACATCTAACCACAAAGCCGTAGCCTACTCCTGGCCCGTACGCTGGCACTGACCCGTGCGTCAGCACGTAGCCTGACCCTCCCACGTTTCCGTATCCTCACCTGTGCCCTAAGCCTTGCCGTTCCCTAACCCTAACCCTAGCCCGGAACGGAAACCCACCGCGAGCTCTAGACCTTACCCTACGCCGTAGCCTATTGCTGGCCTGTACACTGGCACTGACCCATGCGTCAGCAGGTAGCCTGACACTCCCACGTTTCTGTACCCTCACCTGTGCCCTAAGCCTTGCCGTTCCGTAACCCTAACCCTAGCCCGGAAAGGAAACCCACCACCAGCCCTACACCTTACCCTACGCCGTAGCCTACTCCTGGCCCGAACGCTGGCACTGACACATGCGTCAGCACGTAGCCTGACCCTCCCACGTTTCCGTACCCTCACCTGTTCCCTAAGCCTTGCCGTTCCCTAACCCTAACCCTAGCCCGAAACGGAAACCCACCACCAGCCCTATACCTTACCCTATGCCGTAGCCTACTCCTGTCCCGTACGCTGGCACTGACCCGTGCGTCAGCACGTAGCCTGACCTTCCCACATTTCCGTACCCTCACCTTTTCCCTAAGCCTTGCTGTTCCCTAACCCTATCCCTAGTACTGAACGGAAACCCTCCACCAGCCCTACACCTAACGCCCAAGCCATAGGCTACTCCTGGCCCATACGCTGGCACTGACCCGTGCGGCAGCATGTAGCCTGACCCTCCCATGTTTCCATACCCTCACCTGTGCCCTAAGCCTTACCGTTTCCTAACCCTAACCCTAGCCCGGAATGGAAACCCACCATCAGCCCTACACCTAACCCCGAAGCCTTAGCCTACTCCTGGCTGGTATGCTGGCACTGACACGTGCGTCAGCACGTAGCCTGACCCTCACACTTTTCCTTACCCTCACCTGTGCCCTAAGCCTTGCCGTTCCCTAACACTAACCCTAGCCCAGAACAGAAACCCACCACCAGCCCTACACCTTACCACCACGCCGTAGCCTGCTCCGGGCCCATATGCTGGCACTGAGCCGTGTGTCAGCACGTAGCCTGACCCTCCCACGATTCCGTAACCTCACCTGTGCCCTAAGCCTTGCCGTTCCCTAATCCTAATCCTAGCCCGGAACGGAAACCCACCCCCAGCCCTACACCTTACCTTATACCGTAGCCTACACCTGGACCGTACGCGGGCACTGACCTGTGCTTCAGCATGTAGCCTGACCCTCCCAAGTTACCGTACCCTCACCTGTGCCCTAAGGCTTGTCGATCCCTAACTCTAACCCTAGCCCGAAACGGAAAACCACCACCATCCCTAATCCTAACCCACAAGCCGTGGCTTACTCCTGGCCCGTACGCTGGCACTGACCGTGCGTCAGCACGTAGCCTGACCCTCCCACGTTTCCGTACCATCACCTGTGCCCTAAGCCTTGCCGTTCCCTAACCCTAACCCTAGCCCTGCACAGAAACCCACCACCAGCCCTACACTTTACCCTACGCCGTAGCCTACTCCTGGCCCGAACGCTGGCACTGACCCATGTGTCAGCACGTAGCCTGACCCTCCCACGATTCCGTACCCTCACCTGTGCCCTAGGCCTTGCCGTTCCCTAAACCTAACCGTAGCCCGGAACGGAAACCCACCACCAGCCCTACAGCTTACCCCCAAGCCGTAGCCTACTTCTGGCCCATACGCTGGCACAGACCCGTGCGTCAGCACGAAGCCTGACACTCCCACTTTTGTGGACCCTCACATGTGCCCTAAGCCTTGCCGTTCCCTAACCCTAAGCCTAGCCCGGAATGGAAACCCACCACCAGCCCTACAACTTACCCCAAAGCCGTAGCCTGTTCCTGGACCTTATGCTGGCACTGACCCGTGCGTCAGCACGTAGCCTGACCCTCCCACGTTTGCGGACCGTCACCTGTGCCCTAAGCCTTGCCATTCCCTAACCCTAACCCTAGCCCGGAACGGAAACCCACCACCAGCCCTACACCTTGCCCTACGCCGTAGCCTATTCCTGGCCCGTACGCAGGCACTGACCCTTTCATCAGCACGTAGCCTGACCCTCCCACGTTTCCGTACCCTCACCTGTGCCCTAAGCCTTGCCGTTCCCTAACCCTAACCCTAGCCCGGAACGGAAACCCACCACCAGCCCTAAACCTTACCCCCAAGCCGTAGCCTACTCCTGGTCCATACGCTGGCAATGACCTGTGCGTCAGCACGTAGCCTGAACTTCCCACATTACCGTACCCTCACCTGTGCCCTAAGCCTTGTCGTTCCCTAACCCTAACCCTAGTACGGAACGGAAACACACCACAAGCCCTACACCTAACCCCCAGCCGGAGCCTACTCCTGGCCCGTACGCTGGCACTGACCCGTGCGTCAGCACGTAGCCTGACCCTCCCACGTTTCCGTACCCTCACCTGTGCCCTAAGACTTGCTTTTCCCTAACACTAACCCTAGCCTGGAACGGAAACACACCATCAGACCTACACCTAACCACCAAGCCGTAGCCTACTCCTGGCCGGTACGCTGGCACTGACCCGTGCGTCAGCACTTAGCCTGTCCCTCCCACGTTTCCGTACACTCACCTGTGCCCTAAGCCTTGCCGTTCCCTAACCCTAACCCTAGCCCGGAACGGAAACCCACCACTAGCCCTAAACCTTTCCCTACGCCGTAGCCTACACCTGGCCTGTACGCTGGCACTGACCCATGCGTCAGCACGAAGTCTGACCCTCCCACGTTTCCGTAACCTCACCTGGGCCCTAAGCCTTGCCGTTTCCTAAGCCTAACCCTAGCCCATGAATGGAAACCCACCACCAGCCCTACAACTTACCCCCAAGCCGTAGCCTACTCCTGGCCCGTACGCTGGCACTGACCCGTGCGTCAGCACGTAGCCTGACCCTCCCACGTTTCCGTACCCTCACCTGTGCCCTAAGCCTTGCTGTTCCCTAACACTAACCCTAGCCTGAAATGGAAACCCACCAACAGCTCTACACCTAACCACCAAACCGTAGCCTACTCCTGGCCGGTACGCTGGCACAGACACGTGCGTCATCATGTAGCCTGAACCTCCCTCGTTTCCGTACCCTCACGTGTGCCCTAAGCTTTGCCGTTCCCTAACCCTAACTGTAGCCCGGAACGGAAACCCACCAACAGCCCTACACCTTACCCCCAACTGTAGCCTACTCCTGGTCCATACGCTGGCACTGACCCGTGCGTCAGAACGTATCCTGAACCTGCCACGTTGCTGTACCCTCACCTGTGCCCTAAACCTTGCCATTCCCTAACCCTAACCCTAGCCCGGAACGGAAACCCACCACAAGCCCTACACCTTACCCCCAAGCCATAGCCTACTCGTGGTCCATACGCTGGCACTGACCTGTGCGTCAGCATGTAGCCTGACCTTCCCACGTTACCATTACGTCACCTGTGCCCTAAGCCTTGCCGTTCCCTAACCCTAACCCTAGTACGGGACAGAAACACACCACAAGCCCTACACCTAACCCACAAGCCATAGCCTACTCCTGGCCCGTACGCTGGCACTGGCCAATGCGTCAGCATGTAGCCTGACCCTCCCACGTTTCCGTACTCTCACCTATGCCCTAAGCCTTGCTCTTCCCTAACACTAACCCTAGCCCGGAACGGAAACCCACCACCAGCCCTACACTAACCCCCAAGCCGTAGCCTATTCCTGGCCGGTACGATGGCACTGACCCGTGCGTCAGCACGTAGCCTGACCCTCCCAAGTTTCCGTACCCTCACCTGGGCCCTAAGCCTTGCCTTTCCCTAACCCTAACCCTAGCCCGGAACGGAAACCCACCACCAGCCCTAGACCATAACCTATACCGTAGCCTACTCCTGGCCTGTACGCTGACACTGACCCATGCGTCAGCACGTAGCCTGACGCTCCCACGTTTCCGTACCCTCACCTGTGCCCTAAGCCTTGCCGTTCCGTAACCCTAACCCTAGCCCGGAACGGAAACCCACCACCAGCCCTACACATTACCGTACGCCGTAGCCTACTCCTGGACCATACGCGGACACTGACCCGTGCGTCAGCACGTAGCCTGACCCTCCCACGTTTCCGTAACCCTCACCAGTGCCCTAAACCTTGCCGTTCCGTAACCCTAACCCTAGCCCGGCACGGAAACGGACCACCAGCCCTACATCTTACCCCCAAGCCGTAGACTACTCCTGGCCCATACGCTGGCACTGACCCGTGGGTCAGCAAGTAGCCTGAAACTCCCACGTTTCCGTACCCTCTGCTAAGCCCTAAGCCTTGGCCTTCCCTAACTCTAACCCAAGCCCGGAACGGAATCCCACCACCAGCCCTACACCTTAATGTATGCCGTAGCCTATTCCTGGCCCGTACGCTGGCACTGACCCGTGCGTCAGCACGTAGCCTGACCCTCCCACGTTTCCGTACCCTCCCCTGTGCCCTAAGCCTTGCTGTTCCCTAACCCTAACCCTAGCCTGGAACGGAAACCCACCACCATCCCTACATCTAACCACAAAGCCGTAGCCTACTCCTGGCCCGTACGCTGGCACTGACCCGTGCGTCAGCACGTAGCCTGACCCTCCCACGTTTCCGTATCCTCACCTGTGCCCTAAGCCTTGCCGTTCCCTAACCCTAACCCTAGCCCGGAACGGAAACCTACCGCGAGCTCTAGACCTTACCCTACGCCGTAGCCTATTGCTGGCCTGTACGCTGGCACTGACCCATGCGTCAGCAGGTAGCCTGACACTCCCACGTTTCTGTACCCTCACCTGTGCCCTAAGCCTTGCCGTTCCGTAACCCTAACCCTAGCCCGGAAAGGAAACCCACCACCAGCCCTACACCTTACCCTACGCCGTAGCCTACTCCTGGCCCGAACGCTGGCACTGACACATGCGTCAGCACGTAGCCTGACCCTCCCACGTTTCCGTACCCTCACCTGTTCCCTAAGCCTTGCCGTTCCCTAACCCTAACCCTAGCCCGAAACGGAAACCCACCACCAGCCCTATACCTTACCCTATGCCGTAGCCTACTCCTGTCCCGTACGCTGGCACTGACCCGTGCGTCAGCACGTAGCCTGACCTTCCCACATTTCCGTACCCTCACCTTTTCCCTAAGCCTTGCTGTTCCCTAACCCTATCCCTAGTACGGAACGGAAACCCTCCACCAGCCCTACACCTAACGCCCAAGCCATAGGCTACTCCTGGCCCATACGCTGGCACTGACCCGTGCGGCAGCATGTAGCCTGACCCTCCCATGTTTCCATACCCTCACCTGTGCCCTAAGCCTTACCGTTCCCTAACCCTAACCCTAGCCCGGAATGGAAACCCACCATCAGCCCTACACCTAACCCCGAAGCCTTAGCCTACTCCTGGCTGGTATGCTGGCACTGACACGTGCGTCAGCACGTAGCCTGACCCTCACACTTTTCCTTACCCTCACCTGTGCCCTAAGCCTTGCCGTTCCCTAACACTAACCCTAGCCCAGAACAGAAACCCACCACCAGCCCTACACCTTACCACCACGCCGTAGCCTGCTCCGGGCCCATATGCTGGCACTGAGCCGTGTGTCAGCACGTAGCCTGACCCTCCCACGATTCCGTAACCTCACCTGTGCCCTAAGCCTTGCCGTTCCCTAATCCTAATCCTAGCCCGGAACGGAAACACACCCCCAGCCCTACACCTTACCTTATACCGTAGCCTACACCTGGACCGTACGCGGGCACTGACCTGTGCTTCAGCATGTAGCCTGACCCTCCCAAGTTACCGTACCCTCACCTGTGCCCTAAGGCTTGTCGATCCCTAACTCTAACCCTAGCCCGAAACGGAAAACCACCACCATCCCTAATCCTAACCCACAAGCCGTGGCTTACTCCTGGCCCGTACGCTGGCACTGACCGTGCGTCACCACGTAGCCTGACCCTCCCACGTTTCCGTACCATCACCTGTGCCCTAAGCCTTGCCGTTCCCTAACCCTAACCCTAGCCCTGCACAGAAACCCACCACCAGCCCTACACTTTACCCTATGCCGTAGCCTACTCCTGGCCCGAACGCTGGCACTGACCCATGTGTCAGCACGTAGCCTGACCCTCCCACGATTCCGTACCCTCACCTGTGCCCTAAGCCTTTCTGTTCCCTAACCCTAACCCTAGCCCGGAACGGAAACCCACCACCAGCCCTAAACCTTACCCACAAGCCGTAGCCTACACCTGGCCCGTACACTGGCACTGACCCGTGCGTCAGCACGTAGCCTGACCCTCCCACTTTCCTGTACCCTTACCTGAGCCCTAAGACTTGCCGTTCCCTAACCCTAACCCTAGACCGGAACGGAATCCCACCACCAGCCCTACACCTTACCATATGCCGTAGCCTACTCCTGGCCGGTACGCTGCCACTGAGCCGTGCATCAGCACGTAGCCTGACCCTCCCACGTTTCTGTACCCTCAGCTGTGCCCTAAGCCTTGCCATTCCCTAACCCTAACCCTAGCCCGGAACGGAAACCCACCACCAGCCCTAAAACTTACCCCCAAGCCGTAGCCTACTCCTGGCCCGTACGCTGGCACTGACCCGTGCGTCAGCACGTAGCCTGACCCTCCCACGTTTCCGTACCCTCACCTGTGCCCTAAGCCTTGCTGTTCCCTAACACTAACCCTAGCCTGAAATGGAAACCCACCCCCAGCTCTACACCTAACCACCAAACCGTAGCCTACGCCTGGCCGGTACGCTGGCACAGACACGTGCGTCATCACGTAGCCTGAACCTCCCTCGTTTCCGTACCCTCACGTGTGCCCTAAGCTTTGCCGTTCCCTAACCCTAACTGTAGCCCGGAACGGAAACCCACCAACAGCCCTACACCTTACCCCCAACTGTAGCCTACTCCTGGTCCATACGCTGGCACTGACCCGTGCGTCAGAACGGATCCTGAACCTGCCACGTTGCTGTACCCTCACCTGTGCCCTAAACCTTGCCATTCCCTAACCCTAACCCTAGCCCGGAACGGAAACCCACCACAAGCCCTACACCTTACCCCCAAGCCATAGCCTACTCGTGGTCCATACGCTGGCACTGACCTGTGCGTCAGCATGTAGCCTGACCTTCCCACGTTACCATTACGTCACCTGTGCCCTAAGCCTTGCCGTTCCCTAACCCTAACCCTAGTACGGGACAGAAACACACCACAAGCCCTACACCTAACCCACAAGCCATAGCCTACTCCTGGCCCGTACGCTGGCACTGGCCAATGCGTCAGCATGTAGCCTGACCCTCCCACGTTTCCGTACCCTCACCTATGCCCTAAGCCTTGCTCTTCCCTAACACTAACCCTAGCCCGGAACGGAAACCCACCACCAGCCCTACACTAACCCCCAAGCCGTAGCCTATTCCTGGCCGGTACGATGGCACTGACCCGTGCGTCAGCACGTAGCCTGACCCTCCCAAGTTTCCGTACCCTCACCTGGGCCCTAAGCCTTGCCTTTCCCTAACCCTAACCCTAGCCCGGAACGGAAACCCACCACCAGCCCTAGACCATAACCTATACCGTAGCCTACTCCTGGCCTGTACGCTGGCACTGACCCATGCGTCAGCACGTAGCCTGACGCTCCCACGTTTCCGTACCCTCACCTGTGCCCTAAGCCTTGCCGTTCCGTAACCCTAACCCTAGCCCGGAACGGAAACCCACCACCAGCCTACACATTACCGTACGCCGTAGCCTACTCCTGGACCATACGCGGACACTGACCCGTGCGTCAGCACGTTGCCTGACCCTCCCACGTTTCCGTAACCCTCACCAGTGCCCTAAACCTTGCCGTTCCGTAACCCTAACCCTAGCCCGGCACGGAAATGGACCACCAGCCCTACATCTTACCCCCAAGCCGTAGACTACTCCTGGCCCATACGCTGGCACTGACCCGTGGGTCAGCAAGTAGCCTGAAACTCCCACGTTTCCGTACCCTCTGCTAAGCCCTAAGCCTTGGCCTTCCCTAACTCTAACCCAAGCCCGGAACGGAATCCCACCACCAGCCCTAAACCTTAATGTATGCCGTAGCCTATTCCTGGCCCGTACGCTGGCACTGACCCGTGCGTCAGCACGTAGCCTGACCCTCCCACGTTTCCGTACCCTCCCCTGTGCCCTAAGCCTTGCCGTTCCCTAACCCTAACCCTAGCCCGGAACGGAAACCCACCACCAGCCCTAAACCTTTCCCTACGCCGTAGCCTACTCCTTGCCCGTACGCTGGCACTGACCCGTGCGTCAGCATGTAGTCTGACCCCCACACGTTTCCGTACCCTCACCTGGGCCCTAAGCCTTTCCGTTCCCTAACACTAACCCTAGCCCGGAACGGAAACCCACCACAAGCCCTACACCTTACCCTATGCCGTAGCCTACTCCTGGCCCGAACGCTGGCACTGACCTGTGCGTCAGCACGTAGCCTGACCTTCCCACATTTCCGAACCTTCACCTGTGCCGTAAGCCTTGCTGTTCCCTAACCCTAACCCTAGTACGGAACGGAAAACCACGACGAGCCCTACACCTAACCTCCAAGCCATAGCCTACTTATGGCCCGTACGCTGGCACTGACCCATGCGTCAGCACGTAGCCTGACCCTCCCACGTTTCCGTACCATCACCTTTGCCCTAAGCCTTGCCGTTCTCTAACCCTAACCCTAGCCCGGTACAGAAACCCACCACCAGCCCTACACCTAAACCCCAAGCCGTAGCCTACTCCTGGTCGGTACGATTGCACTGACCCGTGCGTCAGCACGTAGCCTGACCCTCCCACGTTTCTGTATCCTCACCTGTGCCCTAAGCCCTGCCGTTCCCTAACCCTAACCCTAGCCCTGAACGGAAAACCACCACCAGCCCTACACTTTACCCTACGCCGTAGCCTATTCCTGGCCCGTACGCTGGCACTGACCCGTGCGTCAGCATGTAGCCTGACCCTCCCACTTTTCCGTACCCTCACCTGTGCCCTAAGCCTTGCCGTTCCCTAACCATAACCCTAGCCCAGAACGGAAACCCACCACCAGCCCTAAACCTTACCCACAAGCCGTAGCCTACACCTGGCCCGTACACTGGCACTGACCCGTGCGTCAGCACGTAGCCTGACCCTCCCACTTTCCTGTACCCTTACCTGAGCCCTAAGACTTGCCGTTCCCTAACCCTAACCCTAGACCGGAACGGAATCCCACCACCAGCCCTACACCTTACCATATGCCGTAGCCTACTCCTGGCCGGTACGCTGCCACTGAGCCGTGCATCAGCACGTAGCCTGACCCTCCCACGTTTCTGTACCCTCAGCTGTGCCCTAAGCCTTGCCATTCCCTAACCCTAACCCTAGCCCGGAACGGAAACCCACCACCAGCCCTAAAACTTACCCCCAAGCCGTAGCCTACTCCTGGCCCGTACGCTGGCACTGACCCGTGCGTCAGCACGTAGCCTGACCCTCCCACGTTTCCGTACCCTCACCTGTGCCCTAAGCCTTGCTGTTCCCTAACACTAACCCTAGCCTGAAATGGAAACCCACCCCCAGCTCTACACCTAACCACCAAACCGTAGCCTACGCCTGGCCGGTACGCTGGCACAGACACGTGCGTCATCACGTAGCCTGAACCTCCCTCGTTTCCGTACCCTCACGTGTGCCCTAAGCTTTGCCGTTCCCTAACCCTAACTGTAGCCCGGAACGGAAACCCACCAACAGCCCTACACCTTACCCCCAACTGTAGCCTACTCCTGGTCCATACGCTGGCACTGACCCGTGCGTCAGAACGGATCCTGAACCTGCCACGTTGCTGTACCCTCACCTGTGCCCTAAACCTTGCCATTCCCTAACCCTAACCCTAGCCCGGAACGGAAACCCACCACAAGCCCTACACCTTACCCCCAAGCCATAGCCTACTCGTGGTCCATACGCTGGCACTGACCTGTGCGTCAGCATGTAGCCTGACCTTCCCACGTTACCATTACGTCACCTGTGCCCTAAGCCTTGCCGTTCCCTAACCCTAACCCTAGTACGGGACAGAAACACACCACAAGCCCTACACCTAACCCACAAGCCATAGCCTACTCCTGGCCCGTACGCTGGCACTGGCCAATGCGTCAGCATGTAGCCTGACCCTCCCACGTTTCCGTACCCTCACCTATGCCCTAAGCCTTGCTCTTCCCTAACACTAACCCTAGCCCGGAACGGAAACCCACCACCAGCCCTACACTAACCCCCAAGCCGTAGCCTATTCCTGGCCGGTACGATGGCACTGACCCGTGCGTCAGCACGTAGCCTGACCCTCCCAAGTTTCCGTACCCTCACCTGGGCCCTAAGCCTTGCCTTTCCCTAACCCTAACCCTAGCCCGGAACGGAAACCCACCACCAGCCCTAGACCATAACCTATACCGTAGCCTACTCCTGGCCTGTACGCTGGCACTGACCCATGCGTCAGCACGTAGCCTGACGCTCCCACGTTTCCGTACCCTCACCTGTGCCCTAAGCCTTGCCGTTCCGTAACCCTAACCCTAGCCCGGAACGGAAACCCACCACCAGCCTACACATTACCGTACGCCGTAGCCTACTCCTGGACCATACGCGGACACTGACCCGTGCGTCAGCACGTTGCCTGACCCTCCCACGTTTCCGTAACCCTCACCAGTGCCCTAAACCTTGCCGTTCCGTAACCCTAACCCTAGCCCGGCACGGAAACGGACCACCAGCCCTACATCTTACCCCCAAGCCGTAGACTACTCCTGGCCCATACGCTGGCACTGACCCGTGGGTCAGCAAGTAGCCTGAAACTCCCACGTTTCCGTACCCTCTGCTAAGCCCTAAGCCTTGGCCTTCCCTAACTCTAACCCAAGCCCGGAACGGAATCCCACCACCAGCCCTAAACCTTAATGTATGCCGTAGCCTATTCCTGGCCCGTACGCTGGCACTGACCCGTGCGTCAGCACGTAGCCTGACCCTCCCACGTTTCCGTACCCTCCCCTGTGCCCTAAGCCTTGCCGTTCCCTAACCCTAACCCTAGCCCGGAACGGAAACCCACCACCAGCCCTAAACCTTTCCCTACGCCGTAGCCTACTCCTTGCCCGTACGCTGGCACTGACCCGTGCGTCAGCATGTAGTCTGACCCCCACACGTTTCCGTACCCTCACCTGGGCCCTAAGCCTTTCCGTTCCCTAACACTAACCCTAGCCCGGAACGGAAACCCACCACAAGCCCTACACCTTACCCTATGCCGTAGCCTACTCCTGGCCCGAACGCTGGCACTGACCTGTGCGTCAGCACGTAGCCTGACCTTCCCACATTTCCGAACCTTCACCTGTGCCGTAAGCCTTGCTGTTCCCTAACCCTAACCCTAGTACGGAACGGAAAACCACGACGAGCCCTACACCTAACCTCCAAGCCATAGCCTACTTATGGCCCGTACGCTGGCACTGACCCATGCGTCAGCACGTAGCCTGACCCTCCCACATTTCCGTACCATCACCTTTGCCCTAAGCCTTGCCGTTCTCTAACCCTAACCCTAGCCCGGTACAGAAACCCACCACCAGCCCTACACCTAAACCCCAAGCCGTAGCCTACTCCTGGTCGGTACGATTGCACTGACCCGTGCGTCAGCACGTAGCCTGACCCTCCCACGTTTCTGTATCCTCACCTGTGCCCTAAGCCCTGCCGTTCCCTAACCCTAACCCTAGCCCTGAACGGAAAACCACCACCAGCCCTACACTTTACCCTACGCCGTAGCCTATTCCTGGCCCGTACGCTGGCACTGACCCGTGCGTCAGCATGTAGCCTGACCCTCCCACTTTTCCGTACCCTCACCTGTGCCCTAAGCCTTGCCGTTCCCTAACCATAACCCTAGCCCAGAACGGAAACCCACCACCAGCCCTATACCTTACCCCCAAGCAGTAGCCTACTCCTGGCCCGTATGCTGGCTCTGACACATGGGTCAGCACGTAGCCTGACCCTCCCACGTTTCCGTACCCTCACCTGTGCCCTAAGCCTTTCCGTTCCATAACCCTAACCCTAGCCCGGAATGGAAACCCACCACCAGCCCTAAACCTTACCCTACGCCGTTTCCTACTCCTGGACCGTACGCTGGCACTGACCCATGCGTCAGCACCTAGCCTCACCTTCCCACATTTCCGTACCCTCACCTGTGCCCTAAGCCTTGCCGTTCCCTAACCCTAACCCTAGCCCGGAACAGAAACCCACCACCAGCCCTATACCTTTCCCTACGCCGTAGCTTATTCCTGGCCCGTACGCAGGCCCTGACACTTTCATCAGCACGTAGCCTGACCCTCCCACGTTTCCGTACCCTCACCTGTGCCCTAAGCCTTGCCGTTCTCTAACCCTAACCCTAGCCCGGAACGGAAACCCACCACCAGCCCTAAACCTTACCCCCAAGCCATAGCCTACTCCTGGTCCATACGCTGGCAATGACCTGTGCGTCAGCACGTAGCCTGAACTTCCCACATTACCGTACCCTCACCTGTGCCCTAAGCCTTGTCGTTCCCTAACCCTAACCCTAGTACGGAACGGAAACACACCACAAGCCCTACACCTAACCCCCAAGCCGTAGCCTACTCCTGGCCCGTACGCTGGCACTGACCCGTGCGTCAGCACGTAGCCTGACCCTCCCACGTTTCCGTACCCTCACCTGTGCCCTAAGACTTGCTGTTCCCTAACACTAACCCTAGCCTGGAACGGAAACACACCATCAGACCTACACCTAACCACCAAGCCGTAGCCTACTCCTGGCCGGTACGCTGTCAATGACCCATGCGTCAGCACGTAGCCTGACACTCCCACGTTTTCGTACCCTCATCTGTGCCCTAAGCCTTGCCGTTACCTAACCCTAACCCTAGCCCAGAATGGAAAGCCACCACTAGCCCTAAACCTTTCCCTACGCCGTAGCCTACACCTGGCCCGTACGCTGGCACTGAACCATGCGTTAGCACGTAGTCTGACCCTCCCACGCTTCCGTACCCTCACCTGGGCCCTAAGACTTGCCGTTTCCTAACCCTAACCCTAGCCCATGAACGGAAACCCACCACCAGCCCTACACCTTACCGTACGCCGTAGCATACTCTTGGCCCGTACGCTGGCACTGACCCGTGCGTCAGCACGTAGCCTAACCCTCTCACGTTTCCGTACCCTCACCTGTGCTGTAAGCCTTGCCATTCCCTAACCCTTACCCTAGCCCGGAACGGCAACCCACCACCAGCCCTACACCTTACCCTACGCCGTAGCCTACTCCTGGCCCGAATGCTGGCACTGACCCGTGCGTCAGCACGTAGCCAGTCCCTCCCATGTTTCCGTACCCTCACCTGTGCCCTAAGCCTTGCCGTTCCCTAACCCTAACCCTAGCCCGGAACGGAAACCCACAACCAGCCCTACACCTTACCCCCAAGCCGTAGCCTACTCCTGGCTGGTACTCTGGCACTGACCCGTGCGTCACCACGTAGCCTGACCCTCCCACGTTTCCGTAACCTCACCTGTGCCCTAAGCCTTGCCGTTCCCTAACCTTAACCCTAGCCCAGAACGGAAACCCACCACCAGCCCTACACCTTACCCTATGCCGTAGCCTACACCTGGCCCGTTCGCGGGCACTGACCTGTGCTTCTGCACGTAGCCTGACCCTCCCATGTTACCGTACCCTCACCTGTGCCCTAAGCCTTGCCGTTCCCTAACCCTAACCCTAGCCAGGAACGGAAACACATCACCAGCCCTAAAACTTACCCACAAGCCGTACCCTATTCCTGGCCCGTACGCTGGCACTGACCCATGCGTCAGCACGTAGCCTGACCTTCCCACGTTTCCGTAACATCATCTGTGCCCTAAGCCTTGCCGTTCCCTCACCCGCACCCTAGCCAGGAACAGAAACCCATCAGCAGCCCTACACCTTACCGTACGCCGTAGCCTACTCTTGGCACGTACGCTGGCACTGACACGTGCCTCAGCACGTAGCCTGACCCTAACACGTTTCCGTACCCTCACCTGTGCCCTAAGCCTTGCCGTTCCCTAACCCTAACCCTAGTCCAGAACGGAAACCCACCACCAGTCCTACAGCTTACCCCCAAGCCATAGCCTATTCCTGGCCCGTACGCTGGCACTGACCCGTGCGTCAGCATGTAGCCTGACACGCCCACGTTTCCGTACCCTCACCTGTGCCCTAAGACTTGCCGTTCCCTAACCCTAACCCTAGCGCGGAACGGAAACCCACCACCAGCCCTACACCTAACCCCCAAGCCGTAGCTTACTCCTGGCCAGTACGCTGGCACTGACACGTGCATCATCACGTAGCCTGATGCTCCCACGTTTCCGTACCCTCACCTGTGCCCTAGGCCTTGCCGTTCCCTAAACCTAACCGTAGCCCGGAACGGAAACCCACCACCAGCCCTACAGCTTACCCCCAAGCCGTAGCCTACTTCTGGCCCATACGCTGGCACAGACCCGTGCGTCAGCACGAAGCCTGACACTCCCACGTTTGTGGACCCTCACATGTGCCCTAAGCCTTGCCGTTCCCTAACCCTAAGCCTAGCCCGGAACGGAAACCCACCACCAGCCCTACAACTTACCCCAAAGCCGTAGCCTGTTCCTGGACCTTATGCTGGCACTGACCCGTGCGTCAGCACGTAGCCTGACCCTCCCACGTTTGCGGACCGTCACCTGTGCCCTAAGCCTTGCCATTCCCTAACCCTAACCCTAGCCCGGAACGGAAACCCACCACCAGCCCTACACCTTTCCCTACGCCGTAGCCTATTCCTGGCCCGTACGCAGGCACTGACCCTTTCATCAGCACGTAGCCTGACCCTCCCACGTTTCCGTACCATCACCTGTGCCCTAAGCCTTGCCGTTCCCTAACCCTAACCCTAGCCCGGAACGGAAACCCACCACCAGCCCTAAATCTTACGCCCAAGCCGTAGCCTACTCCTGGTCCATACGCTGGCAATGACCTGTGCGTCAGCACGTAGCCTGAACTTCCCACATTACCGTACCCTCACCTGTGCCCTAAGCCTTGTCGTTCCCTAACCCTAACCCTAGTACGGAACGGAAACACACCACAAGCCCTACACCTAACCCCCAAGCCGTAGCCTACTCCTGGCCCGTACGCTGGCACTGACCCGTGCGTCAGCACGTAGCCTGACCCTCCCACGTTTCCGTACCCTCACCTGTGCCCTAAGACTTGCTGTTCCCTAACACTAACCCTAGCCTGGAACGGAAACACACCATCAGACCTACACCTAACCACCAAGCCGTAGCCTACTCCTGGCCGGTACGCTGGCACTGACCCGTGCGTCAGCACATAGCCTGTCCCTCCCACGTTTCCGTACCCTCACCTGTGCCCTAAGCCTTGCCGTTCCCTAACCCTAACCCTAGCCCGGAACGGAAACCCACCACTAGCCCTAAACCTTTCCCTACGCCGTAGCCTACACCTGGCCTGTACGCTGGCACTGACCCATGCGTCAGCACGAAGTCTGACCCTCCCACGTTTCCGTAACCTCACCTGGGCCCTAAGCCTTGCCGTTTCCTAAGCCTAACCCTAGCCCATGAATGGAAACCCACCACCAGCCCTACAACTTACCCCCAAGCCGTAGCCTACTCCTGGCCCGTACGCTGGCACTGACCCGTGCGTCAGCACGTAGCCTGACCCTCCCACGTTTCCGTACCCTCACCTGTGCCCTAAGCCTTGCTGTTCCCTAACACTAACCCTAGCCTGAAATGGAAACCCACCCCCAGCTCTACACCTAACCACCAAACCGTAGCCTACTCCTGGCCGGTACGCTGGCACAGACACGTGCGTCATCACGTAGCCTGAACCTCCCTCGTTTCCGTACCCTCACGTGTGCCCTAAGCTTTGCCGTTCCCTAACCCTAACTGTAGCCCGGAACGGAAACCCACCAACAGCCCTACACCTTACCCCCAACTGTAGCCTACTCCTGGTCCATACGCTGGCACTGACCCGTGCGTCAGAACGGATCCTGAACCTGCCACGTTGCTGTACCCTCACCTGTGCCCTAAACCTTGCCATTCCCTAACCCTAACCCTAGCCCGGAACGGAAACCCACCACAAGCCCTACACCTTACCCCCAAGCCATAGCCTACTCGTGGTCCATACGCTGGCACTGACCTGTGCGTCAGCATGTAGCCTGACCTTCCCACGTTACCATTACGTCACCTGTGCCCTAAGCCTTGCCGTTCCCTAACCCTAACCCTAGTACGGGACAGAAACACACCACAAGCCCTACACCTAACCCACAAGCCATAGCCTACTCCTGGCCCGTACGCTGGCACTGGCCAATGCGTCAGCATGTAGCCTGACCCTCCCACGTTTCCGTACCCTCACCTATGCCCTAAGCCTTGCTCTTCCCTAACACTAACCCTAGCCCGGAACGGAAACCCACCACCAGCCCTACACTAACCCCCAAGCCGTAGCCTATTCCTGGCCGGTACGATGGCACTGACCCGTGCGTCAGCACGTAGCCTGACCCTCCCAAGTTTCCGTACCCTCACCTGGGCCCTAAGCCTTGCCTTTCCCTAACCCTAACCCGGAACTGAAACCCACCACCAGCCCTAGACCATAACCTATACCGTAGCCTACTCCTGGCCTGTACGCTGGCACTGACCCATGCGTCAGCACGTAGCCTGACGCTCCCACGTTTCCGTACCCTCACCTGTGCCCTAAGCCTTGCCGTTCCGTAACCCTAACCCTAGCCCGGAACGGAAACCCACCACCAGCCCTACACATTACCGTACGCCGTAGCCTACTCCTGGACCATACGCGGACACTGACCCGTGCGTCAGCACGTAGCCTGACCCTCCCACGTTTCCGTAAGCCTCACCAGTGCCCTAAACCTTGCCGTTCCGTAACCCTAACCCTAGCCCGGCACGGAAACGGACCACCAGCCCTACATCTTACCCCCAAGCCGTAGACTACTCCTGGCCCATACGCTGGCACTGACCCGTGGGTCAGCAAGTAGCCTGAAACTCCCACGTTTCCGTACCCTCTGCTAAGCCCTAAGCCTTGGCCTTCCCTAACTCTAACCCAAGCCCGGAACGGAATCCCACCACCAGCCATACACCTTAATGTATGCCGTAGCCTATTCCTGGCCCGTACGCTGGCACTGACCCGTGCGTCAGCACGTAGCCTGACCCTCCCACGTTTCCGTACCCTCCCCTGTGCCCTAAGCCTTGCCGTTCCCTAACCCTAACCCTAGCCCGGAACGGAAACCCACCACCAGCCCTAAACCTTTCCCTACGCCGTAGCCTACTCCTTGCCCGTACGCTGGCACTGACCCGTGCGTCAGCATGTAGTCTGACCCCCACACGTTTCCGTACCCTCACCTGGGCCCTAAGCCTTTCCGTTCCCTAACACTAACCCTAGCCTGGAACGGAAACCCACCACAAGCCCTACACCTTACCCTATGCCGTAGCCTACTCCTGGCCCGAACGCTGGCACTGACCTGTGCGTCAGCACGTAGCCTGACCTTCCCACATTTCCGTACCTTCACCTGTGCCGTAAGCCTTGCTGTTCCCTAACCCTAACCCTAGTACGGAACAGAAAACCACCACGAGCCCTACACCTAACCTCCAAGCCATAGCCTACTTATGGCCCGTACGCTGGCACTGACCCGTGCGTCAGCACGTAGCCTGACCCTCCCACGTTTCCGTACCATCACCTTTGCCCTAAGCCTTGCCGTTCTCTAACCCTAACCCTAGCCCGGTACAGAAACCCACCACCAGCCCTACAACTAAACCCCAAGCCGTAGCCTACTCCTGGTCGGTACGATTGCACTGACCCGTGCGTCAGCACGTAGCCTGACCCTCCCACGTTTCTGTATCCTCACCTGTGCCCTAAGCCTTGCCGTTTCCTAACCCTAACCCTAGCCCTGAACGGAAAACCACCACCAGCCCTACACTTTACCCTACGCCGTAGCCTATTCCTGGCCCGTACGCTGGAACTGACCCGTGCGTCAGCATGTAGCCAGACCCTCCCACTTTTCCGTACCCTCACCTGTGCCCTAAGCCTTGCCGTTCCCTAACAATAACCCTAGCCCAGAACGGAAACCCACCACCAGCCCTATACCTTACCCCCAAGCAGTAGCCTACTCCTGGCCCGTATGCTGGCTCTGACACATGGGTCAGCACGTAGCCTGACCCTCCCACGTTTCCGTACCCTCACCTGTGCCCTAAGCCTTTCCGTTCCATAACCCTAACCCTAGCCCGGAATGGAAACCCACCACCAGCCCTAAACCTTACCCTACGCCGTATCCTACTCCTGGACCGTACGCTGGCACTGACCCGTGCGTCAGCACCTAGCCTCACCTTCCCACATTTCCGTACCCTCACCTGTGCCCTAACCCTTGCCGTTCCCTAACCCTAACCCTAGCCCGGAACGGAAACCCACCACCAGCCCTACACCATACCCTACACCGTAGCCTACTCTTGGCCCGTACGCTGGCACTGATCCGTGCGTCAGCATGTAGCCTGACCCTCTCACGTTTCGGTACCCTCACCTGTGCCCTAAGCTTTGACGTTCCCTAACCCTAACCCTAGCCCGGAACGCAAACCCACCACCAGCCCTACACCTTTCCCTATGCCGTAGCCTACTCCTGGCCCGTACGCTGGCACTGACCCGTGGGTCAGCACGTAGCCTGACCCTCCCACGTTTCCGTACCCTCACCTGTGCCCTAAGTCTTGCCGTTCCCTAACCCTAACCCTAGCCCGGAACGGAAACCCACCACCAGCCCTAAAACTTTCCCTAAGCCGTAGCCTATTCCTGGCCCGTACGCAGGCACTGACCCTTTCATCAGCACGTAGCCTGACCCTCCCACGTTTCCGTACCATCACCTGTGCCCTAAGCCTTGCCGTTCCCTAACCCTAACCCTAGCCCGGAACGGAAACCCACCACCAGCCCTAAATCTTACGCCCAAGCCGTAGCCTACTCCTGGTCCATACGCTGGCAATGACCTGTCCGTCAGCACGTAGCCTGAACTTCCCACATTACCGTACCCTCACCTGTGCCCTAAGCCTTGTCGTTCCCTAACCCTAACCCTAGTACGGAACGGAAACACACCACAAGCCCTACACCTAACCCCCAAGCCGTAGCCTACTCCTGGCCCGTACGCTGGCACTGACCCGTGCGTCAGCACGTAGCCTGACCCTCCCACGTTTCCGTACCCTCACCTGTGCCCTAAGACTTGCTGTTCCCTAACACTAACCCTAGCCTGGAACGGAAACACACCATCAGACCTACACCTAACCACCAAGCCGTAGCCTACTCCTGGCCGGTACGCTGGCACTGACCCGTGCGTCAGCACGTAGCCTGTCCCTCCCACGTTTCCGTACCCTCACCTGTGCCCTAAGCCTTGCCGTTCCCTAACCCTAACCCTAGCCCGGAACGGAAACCCACCACTAGCCCTAAACCTTTCCCTACGCCGTAGCCTACACCTGGCCTGTACGCTGGCACTGACCCATGCGTCAGCACGAAGTCTGACCCTCCCACGTTTCCGTAACCTCACCTGGGCCCTAAGCCTTGCCGTTTCCTAAGCCTAACCCTAGCCCATGAATGGAAACCCACCACCAGCCCTACAACTTACCCCCAAGCCGTAGCCTACTCCTGGCCCGTACGCTGGCACTGACCCGTGCGTCAGCACGTAGCCTGACCCTCCCACGTTTCCGTACCCTCACCTGTGCCCTAAGCCTTGCTGTTCCCTAACACTAACCCTAGCCTGAAATGGAAACCCACCCCCAGCTCTACACCTAACCACCAAACCGTAGCCTACTCCTGGCCGGTACGCTGGCACAGACACGTGCGTCATCACGTAGCCTGAACCTCCCTCGTTTCCGTACCCTCACGTGTGCCCTAAGCTTTGCCGTTCCCTAACCCTAACTGTAGCCCGGAACGGAAACCCACCAACAGCCCTACACCTTACCCCCAACTGTAGCCTACTCCTGGTCCATACGCTGGCACTGACCCGTGCGTCAGAACGGATCCTGAACCTGCCACGTTGCTGTACCCTCACCTGTGCCCTAAACCTTGCCATTCCCTAACCCTAACCCTAGCCCGGAACGGAAACCCACCACAAGCCCTACACCTTACCCCCAAGCCATAGCCTACTCGTGGTCCATACGCTGGCACTGACCTGTGCGTCAGCATGTAGCCTGACCTTCCCACGTTACCATTACGTCACCTGTGCCCTAAGCCTTGCCGTTCCCTAACCCTAACCCTAGTACGGGACAGAAACACACCACAAGCCCTACACCTAACCCACAAGCCATAGCCTACTCCTGGCCCGTACGCTGGCACTGGCCAATGCGTCAGCATGTAGCCTGACCCTCCCACGTTTCCGTACCCTCACCTATGCCCTAAGCCTTGCTCTTCCCTAACACTAACCCTAGCCCGGAACGGAAACCCACCACCAGCCCTACACTAACCCCCAAGCCGTAGCCTATTCCTGGCCGGTACGATGGCACTGACCCGTGCGTCAGCACGTAGCCTGACCCTCCCAAGTTTCCGTACCCTCACCTGGGCCCTAAGCCTTGCCTTTCCCTAACCCTAACCCTAGCCCGGAACGGAAACCCACCACCAGCCCTAGACCATAACCTATACCGTAGCCTACTCCTGGCCTGTACGCTGGCACTGACCCATGCGTCAGCACGTAGCCTGACGCTCCCACGTTTCCGTACCCTCACCTGTGCCCTAAGCCTTGCCGTTCCGTAACCCTAACCCTAGCCCGGAACGGAAACCCACCACCAGCCCTACACATTACCGTACGCCGTAGCCTACTCCTGGACCATACGCGGACACTGACCCGTGCGTCAGCACGTAGCCTGACCCTCCCACGTTTCCGTAACCCTCACCAGTGCCCTAAACCTTGCCGTTCCGTAACCCTAACCCTAGCCCGGCACGGAAACGGACCACCAGCCCTACATCTTACCCCCAAGCCGTAGACTACTCCTGGCCCATACGCTGGCACTGACCCGTGGGTCAGCAAGTAGCCTGAAACTCCCACGTTTCCGTACCCTCTGCTAAGCCCTAAGCCTTGGCCTTCCCTAACTCTAACCCAAGCCCGGAACGGAATCCCACCACCAGCCATACACCTTAATGTATGCCGTAGCCTACTCCTGGCCCGTACGCTGGCACTGACCCGTGCGTCAGCACGTAGCCTGACCCTCCCACGTTTCCGTACCCTCACCTGTGCCCTAAGCCTTGCCGTTCCCTAACCCTAACCCTAGCCCGGAACGGAAACCCACCACTAGCCCTAAACCTTTCCCTACGCCGTAGCCTACACCTGGCCTGTACGCTGGCACTGACCCATGCGTCAGCACGTAGCCTGACCCTCCCACGTTTCCGTACCCTCCCCTGTGCCCTAAGCCTTGCCGTTTCCTAAGCCTAACCCTAGCCCATGAATGGAAACCCACCACCAGCCCTACACCATACCCTACGCCGTAGCCTACTCCTGGCCCGTACGCTGGCACTGACCTGTGCGTCAGCACGTAGCCTAACCCTCTCACGTTTCCGTACCCGCACCTGTGCTGTAAGCCTTGCCGTTCCCTAACCCTAACCCTAGCCCGGAACGGAAACCCACCACCAGCCCTAAACCTTTCCCTATGCCGTAACCTATTCCTGGCCCGTACGCAGGCACTGACCCTTTCATCAGCATGTAGCCAGACCCTCCCACGTTTCCGTACCCTCATCTGTGCCCTAAGCCTTGCCGGTCCGTAACCCTAACCCTAGCCCGGAACGGAAACCCACCACCAGCCCTAAACCTTACCCACAAGGCGTAGCCTACTCCTGGCCCGTACGCTGGCACTGACCCGTGTGTCAGCACGTAGCCTGACCCTCCCACGTTTCCGTACCATCACCTGTGCCCTAAGCCTTGCCGTTCCCTCACCCTCACCCTAGCCAGGAACAGAAACCCATCAGCAGCCCTACACCTTACCCTACGCCGTAGCCTACTCCTGGCACGTTCGCTGGCACTGACACGTGCGTCAGCACGTAGCCTGACCCTCACCCGTTTCCGTACCCTCACCTGTGCCCTAAGCCTTGCCGTTCCCTAACCCTAACCCTAGTCCGGAGCGGAAACCCACCACCAGCCCTACAGCTTACCCCCAAGCCATAGCCTATTCCTGGCACGTACGCTGGCACTGACCCGTGCGTCAGCATGTAGCCTGACCCTCCCACGTTTCCGTACCCTCACCTGTGCCCTAAGCCTTGCCGTTCCCTAACCCTAACCCTAGCCCGAATTGGAAACCCACCACCAGCCCTACACCTAACCCCCAACCTGTAGCTTACTCCTGGCCAGTACGCTGGCACTGACCCGTGCATCATCACGTAGCCTGACCCTCCCACGTTTCCGTACCCTCACCAGTGCCCTAAGCCTTGCCGTTCCCTAACCCTAACCGTAGCCCGGAACGGAAACCCACCACCAGCCCTACACCTTACCCCCAAGCCGTAGCCTACTCCTGGCCCGTACGCTGGCACAGACCCGTGCGTCAGCACGAAGCCTGACCCTCCCACGTTTGCGGACACTCTCCTGTGCCCTAAGCCTTGCCGTTCCCTAACCCTAACCCTAGCCCGGACCCGAAACCCACCACCAGCCCTACACCTTTCCCTACGCCGTAGCCTATTCCTGGCTCATACGCAGGCACTGACCCTGTCATCAGCAATTAGACTGACCCTCCCACGTTTCCGTACCCTCACCTGTGCCCTAAGCCTTGCCGTTCACTAACCCTAACCCTAGCCCGGAACGGAAACCCACCACCAGCCCTACACATTACTCTATGCCGTAGGCTACACCTGGCCCGTACGCGGGCACTGACCTGTGCTTCAGCACGTAGCCTGACCCTCCCATGTTACCGTACGCTCACCTGTGCCCTAAGCCTTGTCGTTGCCTAACCCTAACCCTAGCCCGGCACGGAATCTCACCACCAGCTCTACACCTTATCGTATGCCGTAGCCTAGTCCTGGCCCGTACGCTGGCACTGACCCGTGTGTCAGCATGTAGCCTGACCCAACCACGTTTCCGTAACCTCACCTGTGCCCTAAGCCTTGCCGTTCCCTAACCCTAACCCTAGCCCGGAACAGAAAACCACCACCAGCCCTACACCTTACCCCAAGCCGTAGCCTATTCCTGGCCCGTACGCAGGCACTGACCCTTTCATCAGCACGTAGCCTGACCCTCCCACGTTTCCGTACCCTCATCTGTGCCCTAAGCCTTACAGTTCCCTAACCCTAACCCTAGCCCGGAACGGAAACCCACCACCAGCCCTACACCATAACCTACGCCGTAGCCTACTCCTGGCCTGTACGGTGGCACTGATCCTTGCGTCAGCATGTAGCCTGAACCTCCCACGTTTCCTTACCCTCACCTGTGCCCTAAGCCTTGCCGTTCCGTAACACTAACCCTAGCGCGGAACGGAAACCCACCATCAGCCCTACACCTAACCCCCAAGCCGTAGCTTACTACTGGCCAGTACGCTGGCACTGACACGTGCATCTTCACGTAGCCTGACGCTCCCACGTTGCCGTACCCTCACCTGTGCCCTAAGCCTTGCCGTTCCCTAAACCTAACCGTAGCCCGGAACGGAAACCCACCACCAGCCCTACAAGTTACCCCAAAGCCGTAGCCTATTCCTGGACCTTATGCCGGCACTGACCCGTGCATCAGCACGTAGCCTGACCCTCCCACGTTTGCGGACCATCACCTGTGCCCTAAGCCTTGCCATTCCCTAACCCTAACCCTAGCCCTGAATGGAAACCCACCACTAGCCCTAAATCTAACGCCCAAACCATAGCATACTCCTGCACCGTACGCTGGCACTGACCCGTGCGTCACAATGTAGCCTGACCCTCGCATGTTTCCGTACCCTCACCTGTGCCCTAAGCCTTGCCGTTCCCTAACCATAACACTAGCCTTGAATGGAAACCCTCCACAAGCCCTACATCTAACCCCCAAGCCGTAGCCTACTCCTGGCCGGTACGCTGGCACTGACACGTGCGTCAGCACGTACCCTGACCCTCCCACGTTTCCGTACCCTCACCTGTGCCCTAAGCTTTGCCGTTCCCTAACCCTAACCCTAGCCCGGAACAGAATCCAACCACCAGCCCTACACTTTACCCTACGCCATAGCATATTCCTGGCCCATACGATGGCACTGATCCTTGCGTCAGCACGTAGCCTAACCCTCCCAAGTTTCCGTACCCTCACCTGTGCCCTAAGCCTTGACGTTCGCTAACCCTAACCCTAGTCTGGAACAGAACCCCACCACCAACCCTACACCTTACGATCACGCCGTAGCCTACTCCTGGCCCATATGCTGGCACTGACCCGTGCGTCAGCACATAGCCTGACCCTCCCACGTTTCCGTAACCTCACCTGTGCCCTAAGCCTTGCCGTTCCCTAACCCTAACCCTAGCCCGGAACGGAAACTCACCACCAGCCCTACACCTTACCCTATGACGTAGCTTATACCTGGCCCGTACGCGGGTAATAGCCTGTGCTTCAGCACGTAGCCTGACACTACCATGTTACCGTACCCTCAGCTGTGCTCTAAGCCTTGCCGTTCCCTTACCCTAGCCCTAGCCCGGAACGGAAACCCACCACCAGCCCTAAAACTTACCCACAAGCCGTAGCCTACTCCTGGCCCGTATTCTGGCACTGACCCGTGCGTCAGCACGTTGTCTGACCCTCCCACGTTTCCGTACCCTCACCTGTGCCCTAAGCCTTGCCGTTCCCTAACCCTAACCCTAGTCCCCAACGGAAACCCACCACCAGCCCTAAACCTTACCCCCAAGCCGTAGCCTATTGCTGGCCCGTATTCTGGCACTGACACGTTCGTCAGCACGTAGCCTGACACTCCTACGTTTCCGTATCCTCACCTGTGCCCTAAGCCTTGCCTTTAACTAACCCTAACTATAGCCCGGAATGGAAAGCCACCACCAACCCTACAGCTTACCCCCAAGCCATAGCCTACTCCTGGCCCGTACGCTGGAACTGACCCGTGCGTCAGCATGTAGCCTGACCCTCCCACGTTTCCCTACCCTCACCTGTGCCCTATGCCTTGCCGTTCCCTAACCCTAACCCTAGCCCGGAACGGAAACCCACCACCAGCCCTACACCTTACTCTATGCCGTAGCCTACTCCTGGCCCAAACGCTAGCACTGACACTTGCGTCAGCACGTAGCCTGACCCTACCACGTTTCCGTACCCTCACCTGTGCCCTAAGCCTTGCCGTTCCCTAACCCTAACCCTAGCCCGGAACGGAAACCCACCACCAGCCCTACAGTTTACCCCCAAGCCGTAGCCTACTCCTGGCCCGTATGCTGGCACTGAAATGTGCGTCACCACATAGCCTGACCCTCCCACATTTCTGTAACCTCACCTGTGGCCTAAGCCTTGCCTTTCCCTAACCCTAACCCTAGTCCGGAACGGAAACCAACCACGAACCCTACAGCTTACCCTACGCCGTAGCCTACTCCTGGCCTGTACACTGGCACTGACCCGTGTGTCAGCATGTAGCCTGACCCTCCCACGTTTCCGTACCCTCACCTGTGCCCTAAGCCTTGCCGTTTCCTAACCCTAACCCTAGCCGGAACAGAAAACCACCACCAGCCCCAAAACTTACCCAAAAGCCGTAGCCTACTCCTGGCCCACACGCTGGCAATGACCCGTGCGTCAGCACGTAGCCTGACCCTCCCACGTTTCCGTACCCTCACCTGTGCCATAAGCCTTGTCGTTCCCTAACCCTAACCCTAGTCCAGAACGGAAACCCACCACCAGCCCTACACCTTACCTTACGCCGTAGCCTACTCCTGGCCCGTTCGCGGGCACTGACCTGTGCTTCAGCACGTAGCCTGACCCTCCCATGTTACCGTACCCTCACCTGTGCCCTAAGCCTTGCCGTTCCCTAACCCTAACCCTAGCCCGAAACAGAAACCCACCACCAGCCCTAAACCTTACCCCCAAGGCGTAGCCTACTCCTGGCCCGTACGCTGGAACTGACCTGTGCGTCAGCACGTAGCCTGACCCTCCAACGTTTGCGGAACCTCACCTGTGCCCTAATCCTTGCCGTTCCCTAACCCTAACCCTAGCCCTGAACGGAAACCCACCACCAGCCCTAAACCTTTCCCTAAGCCGTAGCCTATTCCTGGCTCGTACGCAGGCAGTGACCCTTTCATCAGCACGTAGCCTGACCTTCCCACGTTTCCGTAACCTCACCTGTGCCCTAAGCCTTGCCGTTCACTAACCCTAACCCTAGCCCAGAACGGAAACCCACCACCAGCCCTAAACCTTACCCCCAAGCCGTAGCCTACTCCTGGTCCATATGCTGGCACTGACCCGTGCGTCAGAACGTATCCTGACACTGCCACGTTGCCGTACCCTCACCTGGGCCTTAAGCCATGCCGTTCCCTAACCCTAAACCTAGCCCAGAACGGAAACCCACCACCTGCCCTACACCTTACCCAACGCCGTAGCCTACTCCTGGCCTGTACGCTTGCAATGACCCGTGCGTCTGCACGTAGCCTGAGCCTCCCACGTTTCCATACCCTCACCTGTGCCCTAAGCCTTGCCGTTCCCTAACCCTAACCGTAGCCCGGAACGAAAACCCACCACCAGCCCTACACCTTACCTTACGCCGTAGCCTACTCCTGGCCCATATGCTGGCAATGACCCGTGCATCAGTACGTAGCCTGACCCTCCCACGTTTCCGTAAGCTCACCTGTGCCCTAAGCCTTGACGTTTCCTAACCCTAACCCTAGCCCGCAATGGACACCCAACACCAGCCCTAGACCTTAGCCTACCACGTAGCCTACTCCTTGTCCGTATGCTGGCACTGACCCGTGCGTCAGCAAGTAGCCTGACCCTCCCACGTTTCCGTTCCCTCACCTGTGCCCTAAGCCTTGCCGTTCCCTAACCCTAACCGTACCCCGCAAAGAAAACCCACCAACAACCCTACACGTTACCCTACACCGTAGCCTACTCCTGGCCCGTACGCTGGCACTGACCCATGCATCAGTACGTAGCCTGACCCTCCCAAGTTTCCATACCCTCACCTGTGCCCTAAGCCTTGACGTTCCCTAACCCTAACCCTAGCCCAGAACGGAAACCCACCACCAGCCCTACACCTAACCTCCATGCCATAGCCTACTCATGGCCCGTACGCTAGCACTGACCCGTGCGTCAGCAGGTATCATGACCCTCCCACGTTTCCGTACCCTCACCTGTGCACTAAGCCTTGCCGTGCCCTAACCATAACCCTAGCCCGGAACGGAAACACATCACCAGCCCTACACCTAACCCCGAAGCCGTAGCCTACTCCAGGCCGGTACGCTGGCACTGACACGTGCGTCAGCACGTAGCCTGACTCTCCCACGTTTCTGTACCCTAACCTGTGCCCTAAGCCTTGCCGTTCCCTAACCCTAACCCTAGCCCGGAACGGAAACCCACCACCAGCCCTACACGTTACCCTACGCCGTAGCCTACTCTTGGCCTGTACGGTGGCACTGACCCTTGCGTCAGCATGTAGCCTGACCCTCCCAAGTTTCCGTACCCTCAGCTGTGCCCTAAGCCTTGCCGTTCCATAACCCTAACCCTAGCCCGGAACGGAAACCCACCACCAGCCCTGCACCTTACCCCCAAGCCGTAGCCTACTCCTGGCCCGTTCGGTGGCACTAACATGAGCATCAGCAAGTAGACTGACCCTCCCACGTTTCCGTACCCTCACCCGTGCCCTAAGCCTTGCCGTTCCGTAGCCCTAAACCTAGCCCGGAACGGAAACACACCACCTGCCCTACACCTTACCACCAAGCCGTAGACTACTCCTGGACCATATGCTGGCACTGACCCGTGCGTCAGCACGTAGCATGACCCTCCCACGTTTCCGTACCCTCACATGTGCCCTACGCCTTGCCGTTCCCTAACCCTTACCCTAGCCCGGAACGGAAACCCACAACCAGCCCTACAAATTACCCTATGCTGTAGCCTACACCTGGCCCGTACGCGGGCACTCACCCATGCGTCAGCACGTAGCCTGACCCTCCCACGTTTCCGTACGCTCACCTGTGCCCTAAGCCTTGCCGTTCTCTAACCCTAACCCTACCCCGGAACGGAAAGCCACCACCAGCCCTATAGCTTAGCCACAAGCCGTAGCCTACTCCTGACCCGTACGCTGGCACAGACCCGTGCGTCAGCACGTAGCCTGACCCTCCCTCGTTTCCGTACCCTCACCTGTGCCCTAAGCCTTGCCGTTCCCTAACCCTAACAGTAGCCCGAAACGGAAACCCACCACCAGCCCTACACCATACCCTACGCCGTAGCCTACTCCTGGCCCGTACGCTGGCACTGACCCGTGCGTCAGCATGTAGCCTGACCCTCCCACGTTACCATACCCTCACCTGTGCCCTAAGCCTTGCCGTTCCCTAACCCTAACCCTAGCCCGGAACGGAAACCCACCACCAGCCCTACAGTTTACCCCCAAGCCGTAGCCTACTCCTGGCCCGTATGCTGGCACTGAAACGTGCGTTACCACATAGCCTGACCCTCCCACGTTTCTGTAGCCTCACCTGTGCCCTAAGCCTTGCCTTTCCCTAACCCTAACCCTAGTCCGGAACGGAAACCCACCACGAACCCTACAGCTTACCCTACGCCGTTGCCTACTCCTGGCCTGTACACTGGCACTGACCCGTGTGTCAGCACGTAGCCTGACCCTCCCACGTTTCCGTACCCTCACCTGAGCACTAAGCCTTGCCGTTCCGTAACCCTAACCCTAGCCCAGAATGGAAACCCACCACCAGCCCTAAACCTTAACCCCAAGCCGTAGCCTACTCCTGGCCCGTACTCTGGCACTGACACGTGCGTCAGCAAGTAGCCTGACCCTCCCACGTTTCCGTACCCTCACCTCTGCCCTAAGCCTTGCCGTTTCCTAACCCTAACCCTAGCCCAGAACAGAAACCCACCACCAGCCCCAAAACTTACCAAAAAGCCGTAGCCTACTCCTGGCCCATACGCTGGCAATGACCCGTGCGTCAGCACGAAGCATGACCCTCCCACGTTTCCGTACCCTCACCTGTGCCATAAGCCTTGCCGTTCCCTAACCCTAACCCTAGCCCAGAACGGAAACCCACCACCAGCCCTAGACATTACCCTCCGGCGTAGCCTACTCCTGGCCTGTATGCTGGCACTGACCCGTGCGTCAGCACGTAGCCTGACCCTCCCACGTTTCCGTACCCTCACCTGAGCACTAAGCCTTGCCGTTCCGTAACCCTAACCCTAGCCCAGAATGGAAACCCACCACCAGCCCTAAACCTTAACCCCAAGCCGTAGCCTACTCCTGGCCCGTACTCTGGCACTGACACGTGCGTCAGCAAGTAGCCTGACCCTCCCACGTTTCAGGGCCCTCAACTGTGCCCTAAGCCTGGCCGTTCCTAACACTAACCCTAGCCCAGAACGGAAAGCCACCACCAGCTCTACACCTTACCCACAAGCCGTAGTCTACTCCTGGCCTGTATGCTGACACTGACCCGTGCGTCAGCACGTAGCCTGACACTCCCAAGTTTCCGTACCCTCACCTGTCCCCTAAGCCTTGCCGTTCCCTAACCCTAACCCTAGTCGGAACGGAAAACCACCACCAGCCCTACACCTCACCATATGACGTAGCCTAAACCTGGCCCGTACGCGGGCACTGACCCGTGCGTCAGCACGTAGCCTGACCCTCCCACGTTTCCGTACCCTCACCTGTGCCGTAAGCCTTCCGTTCCCTAACCCTAAACCTAGCCCCGAACGGAAACCCACCACCAGCTCTAAACCTTACCCACAAGCTGTAGCCTACTCCTGGCCCGTACACTGGCACTGACACGTGTGTCAGACCGTAGCCTGACCCTCCCACGTTTCCGTACCCTCACATGTGCCCTAAGCTTTGCCGTTCCGTAACCCTAACCCTAGCCCGGAACGGAAATGGAGCACCAGCCGTACTTCTTACCCCCAAGCCCTAGACTACTCCTGGCCCATACGCTGGCACTGACTCGTGGGTCAGCAAGTAGCCTGACCCTCCCACGTTTCCGTACCCTCACCTGTGCCCTAAGCCTTGCCGTTCCCTAACCCTAACCCTAGCCCGGAACGGAAACCCACCACCTGCCCTAAACCTTTCCCTATGCCGTAGCCTACTCCTGGCCCGTACGATGGCACTGACCCGTGCGTCAGCACGTAGCCTGACCCTACCACGTTTCTGTACCCTCACCTGTGCCCTAAGCCTTGCCGTTCCCTAACCCTAACCCTAGCCCGGAATGGAAACACTCCACCAGCCCTAAAACTTACCCCCATGCCATAGCCTACTCCTGGCCCGTACACAGGCACTGACCCGTGCGTCAGCACGTAGCCTGACCCTCCCACTTATCCGTACCCTCAGCTAAGCCCTAAGCCTTGGCCTTCCCTAACTCTAACCGAAGCCCGGAACGGAATCCCACCACCAGCCCTACACCTTAACGTATGCCGTAGCCTATTCCTGGCCCGTACGCTGGCACTGACACGTGCGTCAGCACGTAGCCTGACCCTCCCACGTTTCCGTACCCTCACCTGTGCCCTAAGCCTTGCCGTTCCCTAACCCTAACCCTAGCCCGGAATGGAAACCCACCACCAGCCCTACACCTTACCCCAAAGCCGTAGCCTACTCCTGGTCCATACGCTGGCACTGACCTGTGCGTCAGCACGTAGCCTGAACTTCCCACATTACCGTAACCTCACCTGTGCCCTAAGCCTTGCCGTTCCCTAACCCTAACCCTAGTACGGAACGGAAACACACCACCAGCCCTACACCGAACCCCCAAGCCATAGCCTACTCCTGGCCCGTACGCTGGCACTGACCCGTGCGTCAGCACGTAGCCTGACCCTCACACATTTCCGTACCCTCACCTGTGCCCTAAGCCTTACCGTTCCCCTACCCTAATCCTAGCCAGGAACGGAAAACCACCACCAGCCCTACAACTTACCCCAAGCCGTAGGCTACTCCTGGACCTTACGCTGGCACTGACCTGTGCGTCAGCACGTAGCCTGACCCTCCCACGTTTCTGTACCCTCACCTGTGCCCTAAGCCTTGCCGTTCCCTTACCCTAATCCTAGCCAGGAACGGAAACCCACCACCAGCCCTACAACTTACCCCAAGCCGTAGGCTACTCCTGGACCTTACGCTGGCACTGACCTGTGTGTCAGCACGTAGCCTGACCCTCCCACGTTTGCGGACCCACACCTGTGCCCTAAGCCTTGCCATTCCCTAACCCTAACCTTAGCCCGGAACGGAAACCGACCACCAGCCCTACAACTTTCCCTACGACGTAGCCTACTCCTGGCCCCTACGCAGGCACTGACGCTTTCATCAGCACGTAGCCTGACCCTCCCACGTTTCCGTACCCTCACCTGTGCCCTAAGCCTTGCCGTTCCCTAACCCTAACCCTAGCCCGGAATGGAAACCCACCACCAGCCCTACACCTTACCCCAAAGCCGTAGCCTACTCCTGGTCCATACGCTGGCACTGACCTGTGCGTCAGCACGTAGCCTGAACTTCCCACATTACCGTAACCTCACCTGTGCCCTAAGCCTTGCCGTTCCCTAACCCTAACCCTAGTATGGAACGGAAACACACCACCAGCCCTACACCGAACCCCCAAGCCATAGCCTACTCCTGGCCCGTACGCTGGCACTGACCCGTGCGTCAGCACGTAGCCTGACCCTCCCACATTTCCGTACCCTCACCTGTGCCCTAAGCCTTGCTGTTCCCTAACACTAACCCTAGCCTGGAACGGAAACACACCACCAACCCTACACCTAACCACCAAGCCGTAGCCTACTCCTGGCCGGTACGCTGGCACTGACATGTGCATCAGCATGTAGCCTGACCCTCCCACGTTTCCGTAACCTCACCTGTGCCCTACACTTTGCCATTCCCTAACCCTAACTGTAGCCCGAAAGGGAAACAGCCCTACACCTTACCCTAGGCCATAGCCTACTCCTGGCTGGTACGCTGGCACTGACACGTGCATCAGCATGTAGCCTGACCCTCCCACGTTTCCGTACCCTCACCTGTGCCCTAAGCCTTGCCGTTCCCTCACCCTAACCCTAGCCAGGAACGGAAACCCACCAGCAGCCCTACACCTTACCCTACGCCGTAGCCTACTCCTGGCCAGTACGCTGGCACTGACCCATGCGTCAGCACGTAGCCTGAACCTCACACGTTTCCGTACCCTCACCTGTGCCCTAAGCATTGCCGTTCCCTAACCCTAACCCTAGTCCGGAACGGAAACCGACCACCAGCCCTACAGCTTACCACCAAGCCATAGCCTATTCCTGGCCCGTACGCTGGCACTGACACGTGTGTCAGCATGTAGCCTGACCCTCCCACGTTTCCGTAACCTCACCTGTGCCCTACGCCTTGCCGTTCCCTAACCTTAACCCTAGCCCGGAACGGAAACCCACAACCAGCCCTACACCTTACCCTATGCCGTAGCCTACACCTGGCCCGTTCGTGGGCACTGACCTGTGCATCAGCACGTAGCCTGACCCTCCCATGTTACCGTACACTCACCTGTGCCCTAAGCCTTGCTGTTCCCTAACCCTAACCCTAGCCCGGAACGGAAACACACCACCAGGCCTAAACCTTACCCACAAGCCGTAGCCTACTCCTGGCCCGTACGCTGGCACTGTCCCGTGCGTCAGCACGTAGCCAGACCCTCCCACGTTTCCGTACCATCACCTGTGCCCTAAGCCTTGCCGTTCCCTCACACTCACCCTAGCCAGGAAATGAAACACACCAGCAACCCTACACCTTACCCTACGCCGTAGCCTACTCCTGGGCCGTATGCTGGCACTGATCCGTGCGTCAGCATGTAAACTGACACCCCACGTTTACTTACCCTCACCTGGGCCCTAAACCTTGCCGTTCCCTAACACTAACCATAGCCCGGAATGGAAACCCACCACCAGCCCTAAAACTTACCCCCATGCCATAGCCTACTCCTGGCCCGTACACAGGCACTGACCCGTGCATCAGCACGTAGCCTGACCCTCCCACTTTTCCGTACCCTCTGCTAAGCCCTAAGCCTTGGCCTTCCCTAACTCTAACCCAAGCCCGGAACGGAATCCCACCACCAGCCCTACACCTTAATGTATGCCGTAGCCTATTCCTGGCCCGTACGCTGGCACTGACCCGTGCGTCAGCACGTAGCCTGACCCTCCCACGTTTCCGTACCCTCACCTGTGCCCTAAGCCTTGCCGTTCCCTAACCCTAACCCTAGCCCGGAACGGAAACCCACCACCAGCCCTAAACCTTTCCGTACGCCGTAGCCTACTCCTGGCCCGTACGCTGGCACTGACCCTTGCGTCAGCATGTAGTCTGACCCCCACACGTTTCCGTACCCTCACCTGGGCCCTAAGCCTTGCCGTTCCCTAACCCTAACCCTAGCCCGGAACGGAAACCCACCACAAGCCCTACACCTTACCCTATGCCGTAGCCTACTCCTGGCCCGAACGCTGGCACTGACCCATGCGTCAGCACGTAGCCTGACCTTCCCACATTTCCGTACCTTCACCTGTGCCGTAAGCCTTGCTGTTCCCTAACCCTAACCCTAGTACGGAACGGAAAACCATCACCAGCCCTACACCTAACCTCCAAGCCATAGCCTACTTATGGCCCGTACGCTGGCACTGACCCATGCGTCAGCACGTAGCCTGTCCCTCCCACGTTTCCGTACCATCACCTTTGCCCTAAACCTTGCCGTTCCCTAACCCTAACCCTAGCACGGTACAGAAACCCACCACCAGCCCTACACCTAAACCCCAAGCCGTAGACTACTCCTGGCCGGTACGATTGCACTGACCCGTGCGTCAGCACGTAGCCTGACCCTCCCACTTTTCCGTACCCTCACCTGTGCCCTAAGCCTTGCCGTTCCCTAACCCTAACCCTAGCCCAGAACGGAAACACACCACCAGCCCTACACCTTGCCCCCAAGCAGTAGCCTAATCCTGGCCCGTATGCTGGCTCTGACACATGCGTCAGCACGTAGCCTGACCCTCCCACGTTTCCGTACCCTCACCTGTGCCCTAAGCCTTGCCGTTCCATAACCCTAACCCTAGCCCGGAACGGAAACCCACCACCAGCCCTACACCTTACCCTACGCCGTAGCCTACTCCTGGCCCGTATGCTGGCACTGATCCGTGCGTCAGCACCTAGCCTCACCTTCCCACATTTCCGTACCCTCACCTGTGCCCTAAGCCTTGCCGTTCCCTAACCCTAACCCTAGCCCGGAACGGAAAACGACCACCAGCCCTACACCATACCCTACACCGTAGCCTACTCCTGGCCGTACGCTGGCACTGACCCGTGCATCAGCATGTAGACTGACCCTCTCACGTTTCCGTACCCTCACCTGTGCCCTAAGCCTTGACATTCCCTAACCCTAACCCTAGCCCGGAACACAAACACAGCACCAGCCCTACACCTTTCCCTACGCCGTAGCCTACTCCTGGCCCGTACGCTGGCACTGACCCGTGCGTCAGCATGTAGACTGACCCTCTCACGTTTCCGTACCCTCACCTGTGCCCTAAGCCTTGACATTCCCTAACCCTAACCCTAGCCCGGAACACAAACACAGCACCAGCCCTACACCTTTCCCTACGCCGTAGCCTATTCCTGGCTCGTACGCAGGCACTGATACTTTCATCAGCACGTAGCCTGACCCTCCCACGTTTCTGTACCCTCACATGTGCCCTAAGCCTTGCCGTTCACTAACCCTAACCCTAGCCCGGAACGGAAACCCACCACCAGCCCTACACCTTACCCCCAAACCGTAGCCTACTCCTGGCCGGTACGCTGGCACTGACACGTGCGTCAGCACGTAGCCTGACCCTCACACGTTTCCGTACCCTCATCTGTGCCCTAAGCCTTGCCGTTTCCTAACCCTAACCCTAGCCCGGAACAGAAACCCACCACCAGCCCTACACTCTACCCTACGCCATAGCCTATTCCTGGCCCGTACGCTGGCTCTGAGACGTGCGTCATCACGTAGCCTGACCCTCCCACGTTTCCGTACCCTCACCTGTGCCCTAAGCCTTGACGTTCCCTAACCCTAACCCTAGCCCGGAACAGAAACCCACCACCAGCCCTACAAATTACCACCACGCCGTAGCCTACTCCTGGCCCATATGCTGGCTCTGACACATGCGTCAGCACGTAGCCTGACCCTCCCACGTTTCCGTACACTCACCTGTGCCCTATGCCTTGCCGTTCCCTATCCCTAACCCTCGCACAGAACGGAAACCCACCTCCAGCCCTACACCTTACCCTATGCCGTAGCCTACACCAGGCCCGTACGTTGGCACTGACCCGTGCATCAGCACGTAGCCTGACCCGCCCACGTTTCCGTACCCTCACCTGTGCCCTAAGCCTTGACGTTCCCTTACCCTAACCCTAGCCCGGAACGGAAAGCCAGCACCAGCCCTACAACTTACCCCCAAGCTGTAGCCTACTCCTGGCCCGTATGCTGGCACTGACCCATGCGTCAGCACGTAGCCTGACCCTCCCAAGTTTCCGTACACTCACCTGTGCCCTATGCCTTGCCGTTCCCTAACCCTAACCCTAGCACAGAACGGAAACCCACCTCCAGCCCTATACCTTACCCTGCGCTGTAGCCTACTGCTGGCCCGTATGCTGGCACTGACACATGCGTAAGCATGTAGCCTGACCCTCCCACGTTTCCGTACCCTCACCTGTGCCCTAAGCCTTGACATTCCCTAACCATAACTCTAGCCCGGAACGGAAACCCACCACCAGCCCTACACCTTACCCTATGACGTAGCCTATACCTGGCCCGTACGCGGGTAATAGCCTGTGATTCAGCACGTAGCCTGACATTACCATGTTACCGTACCCACCGCTGTGCTCTAAGCCTTACCGTTCCCTTACCCTAACACTAGCCCGGAACGGAAACCAACCACCAGCCCTAAAACTTACCCACAAGCCATAGCCTACTCCTGGCCCGTACGCTGGCACTGACCCGTGCGTCAGCACGTAGCCTGACCCTCCCACGTTTCCGTACCATCACCTGTGCCCTAAGCCTTGCCGTTCCCTAACCCTAACCCTAGCCCGGAACGGAAACCCACCACCAGCACTAAACCTTACCCTACGCCGTAGCCTACTCCTGGCCCGTACGCTGGCACTGACACGTGCGTCAGCACGTAGCCTGACCCTCCCACGTTTCTGTACCCTCACATGTGCCCTAAGCCTTGCCGTTCCCTAACCCTAACCCTAGCCCGGAACGGAAACACACCACCAGCCCTACACTCTATCCTATGCCGTAGCCTATACCTGGCCCGTCTGCTGTCCCTGATCCGTGCGTCTGCACGTAGCCTGACCCTCCAACGTTTCCGTACCCTCACCTGTGCCCTAAGCATTGACGTTCGCTAACCCTAACCCCAGCCCGGAACGGAAACCCACCACCAGCCCTACACTAACCCCCAAGCCGTAGACTATTGCTGGCCGGTACGATGGCACTGACCCGTGCGTCAGCACGTAGCCTGACCCTCCCACGTTTCCGTACCCTCACCTGAGCCCTAAGCCTTGCCTTTCCCTAACCCTAACCCTAGCCCGGAACGGAAACCCACCACCAGCCCTAGACCTTAACCTATGCCGTAGCCTACTCCTGGCCTGTACGCTGGCACTGACCCATGCGTCATCACGTAGCCTGATGCTCCCACGTTTCCGTACCCTCACCTGTGCCCTAAGCCTTGCCGTTCCATAACCCTAACCCTAGCCCGGAACGGAAACCCACCACCAGCCCTACACTTTATCGTACGCCGTAGCTTACTCCTGGACCATACGCGGACACTGACCCATGCGTCAGCACGTAGCCTGACCCTCCCACGTTTCCGTAACCCTCACCAGTGCCCTAAGCCTTGCCGTTCCGTAACCCTAACCCTACCCCGGCACGGAAACGGACCACCAGCCCTACAACTTACCCCCAAGCCGTAGACTATTCCTGGCCCATAGGCTGGCACTGACCCGTGGGTCAGCAAGTAGCCTGACCCTCCCACGTTTCCGTACCCTCTCCTGTGCCCTAAGCCTTGCCGTTGCCTAACCCTAACCCTAGCCCAAAACGGAAACCCACCACCAGCCCTACAACTTACCCCCAAGCCGTAGCCTACTCCTGGTCCGTACACTGGCACTGACCCGTGCGTCAGCACGTAGCCTGACCCTCCCACCTTTCCGTACCCACACCTGTGCCCTAAATCTTGCCTTTCCCTAACCCTAACCCTAGCCCAGAACGGAAACCCACCACCAGCCCTAGACCATTCCCTATGCCGTAGCCTACTCCTGGCCCGTACGCTGGCACTGACCCATGCGTCAGCACGTAGCCTGACCCTCCCACGTTTCTGTACCATCACCTGTGCCCTAAGCCTTGCCGTTCCCTCACCCTCACCCTAGCCAGGAATAGAAACCCACCAGCAGCCCTACATCTTACCCCCAAGCTGTAGCCTACTCCTGGCCCGTATGGTGGCACTGACCCATGCGTCACCACGTAGCCTGACCCTCCCACGTTTCCGTACCCTCACCTGTGCCCTATGCCTTGCCTTTCCCTAACCCTAACACTAGCACAGAACGGAAACCCACCTCCAGCCCTATACCTTACCCTACGCTGTAGCCTACTGCTGGCCCGTATGCTGGCACTGACCCATGCGTAAGCACGTAGCCTGACCCTCCCACGTTTCCGTACCCTCACCTGTGCCCTAAGCCTTGACGTTCCCTAACCATAACCCTAGCCCAGTACGGAAAACCACCACCAGCCCTAGACCTTACCCTACGGCGTAGCCTACTCCTGGCCTGTACGCTGACACTGACACGTGTGTCAGCACGTAGCCTGACCCTCCTCCGTTTCCGTACCCTCACCTGTGCTCTAAGCCTTGCCGTTCCCTAACCCTAAGCCTTGACATGAACGGAAACCCACCACCAGCCCTACAACTTACCCCCAAGCCGTAGGCTACTCCTGGACCTTACGCTGGCACTGACCCGTGCGTCATCACGTAGCCTGACCCTCCCACTTTTCCGTACCCTCAGCTAAGCCCTAAGCCTTGGCCTCTCCTAAATCTAACCCAAGCCCGGAAAGGAATACCACCACCAGCCCTACACCTTAACGTATGCCGTAGCCTATTCCTAGCCCGTACGCAGGCACTGAAACGTGCGTCAGCACGTAGCCTGACCCTCCCACGTTTAAGTACCCTCATCTGTGCCCTAAGCCTTGCCGTTCCCTAACCCTAACCCTAGCCAGGATCGGAAACCCACCAGAAGCCCTAAACCTTACCATACGCCGTAGCCCAATCCTGGCCCATACGCTGGCACTGACCCGTGAGTCAGCACGTAGCCTGACCCTCCCACGTTTCCGTACCCTCACCTGTGCCCTAAGCCTTGCCGTTCCCTCACCATAACCCTAGCCAGGAACGGAAATCCACCAGCAGCCCTACACCTTACCCTACGCCGTAGCCTACTCCTGGCCCGTACGCTGGCACTGAACCGTGCGTCAGCACGTAGCCTGTCCCTCACACATTTCCGTACCCTCACGTGTGCCCTAAGCCTTGCCGTTCCCTAACCCTAACCCTAGTCCGGAACAGAACCCCACCACCAGCCCTACAGCTTACCCCCAAGCCATAGACTATTCCTGGCCCGTACGCTGGCACTGACCCGTGCGTAAGCATGTAGCCTGACACTCCCACGTTTCCGTACCCTCACCTGTGCCCTAAGCCTTGCAGTTCCCTAACCCTAACCCTAGCGCGGAACGAAAACCCACCACCAGCCCTACACCTAACCCCCAAGCCGTAGCCTACTCCTAGCCGGTACGCTGGCACTGACCCATGCATCAGCACATAGCCTGACCCTCCCACGTTTCTGTACCCTCACCTGTGCCCTAAGCCTTGCCGTTCCCTTACCCTAATCCTAGCCAGGAATGGAAACCCACCACCAGCCCTACAACTTACCCCCAAGCCGTAGGCTACTCCTAGACCTTACGCTGGCACTGACCTGTGCGTCAGCACGTAGCCTGACCCTCCCAAGTTTGCGGACCCTCACCTGTGCCCTAAGCCTTGCCATTCCCTAACCCTAACACTAGCCCGGAATGGAAACCCACCACCAGCCCTACACCTTTCCCTACGCCGTAGCCTATTCTTGGCCCGTACGCAGGCACTGACCCTTTCATCAGCACGTAGCCTGACCCTCCCACGTTTCCGTACCCTCACCTGTGCCCTAAGCCTTGCCGTTCCCTAACCCTAACCCTAGCCCGGAACGGAAACCCACCACCAGCCCTACACGTTACCCGCAAGCCGTAGCCTACTCCTGGTCCATACGCTGGCACTGTCCTGTGCGTCAGCAAGTAGCCTGTACTTCCCACATTACCGTACCCTCACCTGTGCCCTAAGCCTTGCCGTTCCCTAACTCTAACCCTACTACGGAACGGAAACACACCACCAGCCCTACAACTAACACCCAAGCCATAGCCTACTCCTGGCCCGTACGCTGGCACTGACCCGTGCGTCAGCACGTAGCCTGACCCTCCCACATTTCCGTACCCTCAACTGTGCCCTAAGCCTTGCTGTTCCCTAACACTAACCCTAGCCTGGAACGGAAACACACCCCCAACCCTACACCTAACCACCAAGCCGTAGCCTACTCCTGGCCGGTACGCTGGCACTGACACGTGCATCAGCATGTAGCCTGAACCTCCCACGTTTCCGTAACCTCACCTGTGCCCTACGCTTTGCCATTCCCTAACCCTAACTGTAGCCCGAAAGGGAAACAGCCCAACACATTACCCTACGCCGCAGCCTACTCCTGGCCGGTACGCTGGCTCTGACACGTGCATCAGCATGAAGCCTGACCCTCCCACGTTTCCGTACCCTCACCTATGCCCTAAGCCTTGCCGTTCACTAACCATAACCCAAGCCGGAACGGAATGCCACCACCAGCCCTACACATTACCGTATGCCGTAGCCTATTCCTGGCCCGTACGCTGGCACTGACACGTGCGTCAACATGTAGCCTGAACTTCACACGTATCCGTACTCTCACCTGTGCCCTAAGACTTGCCGTTCCCTAACCCTAACACTAGCCCGGAACGAAAACCCACCAGAAGCCCTACACCTTACCATACGCCATAGCCTACTCCTGGCCCGTACGCCGGCACTGACCCGTGAGTCAGCACGTAGCCTGACCCTCCCACGTTTCCGTACCCTCACCTGGGCCCTAAGCCTTACCGTTCCCTCACCCTAACCCTAGCCAGGAACGGAAAACCACCAGCAGCCCTAAACCTTACCATACGCCGTAGCCTACTCCTGGCCCGTACGATGGCACTGACTCATGTGTCAGCATATAGCCTGAACCTCCCACGTTTCCGTACCCTCACCTGTGCCCTAAGCCTTGCCGTTCCCTAACCCTAACCCTAGCCCCGAACGGAAACCCAACACCAGCCCTACAACTAACCCCCAAGCCGTAGCCTACTCCTGGCTGGTACGCTGGCACTGACACGTGCATCGACACATAGCCTGACCCTCCCCCGTTTCCGTACCCTCACCTGTGCTCTAAGCCTTGCCGTTCCCTAACCCTAACCCTAGACATGAACGGAAACCCACAACCAGCACTACACCTTACCCCCAAGCCGTAGGCTACTCCTGGACCTTACGCTGGCACTGACCCGTGCGTAAGCACGTAGCCTGACCCTCCCACGTTTGCGAACCCTCACCTGTGCCCTAAGCCTTGCCATTCCCTAACCCTAACCCTAGCCCGGAACGGAAACCCACCACCAGCCCTACACCTTTCCCTACGTCGTAGCCTATTCCTGGCCCATACGCAGGCACTGACCCTTTCATCAGCACGTAGCCTGATCCTCCCACGTTTCCGTACCCTCACCTGTGCCCTAAGCCTTGCCGTTCCCTAACCCTAACCCTAGCCCGGAACGGAAACCCAACACCAGCCCTAAACCTTACCCCCAAGCCGTAGCCTACTCCTGGTCCATACGCTGGCACTGACCTGTGCGTCAGCACGTAGCCTGAACTTCCCGCATTACCGTACCCTCACCTGTGCCCTAAGCCTTGCCGTTCCCTAACCCTAACCCTAGTACGGAACGGAAACACACCACAAGCCCTACACCTAACCCCCAAGCCATAGCCTTATGCTGGCCCGTACGCTGGCACTGACCCGTGCGTCAGCACGTAGCCTGCCCCTCCCACGTTTCCGTACCCTCACGTGTGCCCTAAGCCTTGCTGTTCCCTAACACTAACCCTAGCCTGGAACGGAAACCCACCACCAGCCCTACACCTAACCACAAAGCCGTAGCCTACTCCTGGCCCGTACGCTGGCACTGACCCATGCGTCAGCACGTAGCCTGACCTTCCCACATTTCCGTACCCTCACCTGTTCCCTAAGCCTTGCTGTTCCCTAACGCTATCCGTAGTACGGAAAGGAAACCCTCCACCAGCCCTACACCTAACGCCCAAGCCATAGCCTACTCCTGGCCCGTATGCTGGCACTCACCCGTGTGGCAGCACGTAGCCTGACCCTCCCACGTTTCCATACGCTCACCTGTGCCCTAAGCCTTAACGTTCCCTAACCCTAACCCTAGCCCAGAATGGAAACACACCATCAGCCCTACACCTAACCCCGAAGCCTTACCCTACTCCTGGCTGGTATGCTGGCACTGACACGTGCGTCAGCACGTAGCCTGACCCTTACACTTTTCTTTACCCTCACCTGTGCCCTAAGCCTTGCCGTTCCCTAACACTAACCCTAGCCCAGAACAGAAACCCACCACCAGCCCTAAACTCTACCCTACGCCGTAGCCTATTCCTGGCCCGTACGCTGGCACTGACCCATGCGTCAGCACGTAGCCTGACCCTCCCACGTTTCCGTACCCTCACCTGTGCCCTAAGACTTGACGTTCCCTAACCCTAACCCTAGCCCCGAACAGAGACCCACCACCAGCCCTACACCTTACCACCACGCCGTAGCCTGCTCCTGGCCCATATGCTGGCACTGAGCTGTGTGTCAGCACGTAGCCTGACCCTCCCACGATTCCGTAACCTCACCTGTGCCCTAAGCCTTGCCGTTCCCTAATCCTAATCCTAAACCGGAACGGAAACCCACCCCCAGCCCTACACCTTACTCTATGCCGTAGCCTAAACCTGGACCGTACGCGGGCACTGACCTGTGCTTCAGCATGTAGCCTGACCCTCCCATGTTACCGTACCCACACCTGTGCCCTAAGGCTTGTCGTTCCCTAACCCTAACCCTAGCCCAGAACGGAAACCCACCACCAGCCCTAAAACTTACCCACAAGCCGTAGCCTACACCTGGCCCGTACACTGGCACTGACCCGTGCGTCAGCACGTAGCCTGACCCTCCCACTTTCCTGTACCCTTACCTGAGCCCTAAGACTTGCCGTTCCCTAACCCTAACCCTAGACCGGAACGGAATCCCACCAGCAGCCCTACACCTTACCATATGCCGTAGCCTACTCCTGGCCGGTACGCTGCCACTGAGCCGTGCATCAGCACGTAGCCTGACCCTCCCACGTTTCTGTACCCTCAGATGTGCCCTAAGCCTTGCCGTTCCCTAACCCTAAACCTAGCCCAGAAAGGAAACACACCACCAGCCCTACACCTTACCCCCAAGCCGTAGCCTACTCCTGGCCCGTACGCTGGCACTGACCCGTGCGTCAGCACGTAGCCTGACCCTCCCACGTTTCCGTACCCTCACCTGTGAGCTAAGCCTTGCTGTTCCCTAACACTAACCCTAGCCTGGAATGGAAACCCACCACCAGCCCTACACCTAACCACCAAACCGTAGCCTACTCCTGGCCGGTACGCTGGCACTGACACGTGCGTCATCACGTAGCCTGAACCTCCCTCGTTTCCGTACCCTCACGTGTGCCCTAAGCTTTGCCGTTCCCTAACCCTAACTGTAGCCCGGAACGGAAACCCACCAACAGCCCTACACCTTACCCCCAACTGTAGCCTACTCCTGGTCCATACGCTGGCACTGACCCATGCGTCAGAACGTATCCTGAAACTGCCACGTTGCTGTACCCTCACCTGTGCCCTAAACCTTGCCATTCCCTAACCCTAACCCTAGCCCGGAACGGAAACACACCACAAGCCCTACACCTTACCCCCTAGCCATAGCCTACTCGTGGTCCATACGCTGGCACTGACCTGTGCGTCAGCATGTAGCCTGACCTTCCCACGTTACCGTAACGTCACCTGTGCCCTAAGCCTTGCCGTTCCCTAACCCTAACCCTAGTACGGGACAGAAACACACCACAAGCCCTACACCTAACCCACAATCCATAGCCTACTCCTGGCCCATACGCAGGCACTGACCCGTGTGTCAGCACGTAGCCTGACCCTCCCACGTTTCTGTACCATCACCTCTGCCCTAAGCCTTGCCGTTCCCTCACCCTCACCCTAGCCAGGAATAGAAAGCCTCCAGCAGCCCTACACCTTACCCTACGCCGTAGCCTACTCCTGGCCCGTACGCTGGCACTGACACGTGCGTCAGCACGTAGCCTTACCCTCCCACTTTTCCGTACCCTCACCTGGCCCTAAGCCTTGCCTTTCCCTAACACTAACCCTAGCCCGGAACGGAAACCCACCACCAGCCCTAAACCTTACCCTACGCTGTAGCCTACTCCTGGCCCGTACGCTGGCACTGACCCGTTCGTCAGCACGTAGCCTGAACCTCCCACGTTTCCGTACCCTCACCTGGGCCCTAAGCATTGCCGTTCCCTAAAACTAACCCTAACCCGGAAAGGAAACCCACCACCAGCCCTACACCTTACCGTACGCCGTAGCCTACTCCTGGCCCGAACTCTGGCAGTGACCCGTGCGTCAGCACGTAGCGTGAACCTCCCACGTTTCCGTACCCTCAGCTGTGCCCTAAGCCTTGCCGTTCCCTAACCCTAACCCTAGACCGCAATGGAAACCCACCACCAGCCCTACACCTTACCCTACGCCCTCGCCTACTCCTGGCCCGTACACTGGCACTGACATGTGCGTCAGCACTTAGCCTGACCTTACCACATTTCCGTACCCTCACCTGTGACCTAAGGCTTGCCGTTACCTAACCCTAACACTAGTACGGAACGGAAACCCACCACCAGCCCTAAATCTAACGCCCAAACCATAGCCTACTCCTGCACCATACGCTGGCACTGACACGTGCGTCACCATGTAGCCTGACCCTCGCACGTTTCCGTACCCTCACCTGTGCCCTAAGCCTTGCCGTTCCCTAACCATAACCCTAGCCTTGAATGGAAACCCGCCACCAGCCCTACATCTAACCCCCAAGTCGTAGCCTACTCCTGGCCGGTATGCTGGCACTGACACGTGCGTCAGCACGTACCCTGACCCTCCCACGTTTCCGTACCCTCACCTGTGCCCTAAGCCTTGCCGTTCCCTAACCCTAACCGTAGCCCGGAACAGAATCCAACCACCAGCCCTACACTTTACTCTACGCTGTAGCATATTCCTGGCCCATACGCTGGCACTGATCCTTGCGTCAGCACGTAGCCTGACCTTCCCAAGTTTCCGTACCCTCACCTGTGCCCTAAGCTTTGATGTTCGCTAACCCTAACCCTAGCCCGGAACAGAAACCCACCACCAGCCCTACAACTTACCACCATGCCGTAGCCTAATCCTGGCCCATATGCTGGCACTGACCCGTGCGTCAGCACATAGCCTGACCCTCACACGTTTCCGTAACCTCACCTGTGCCCTAAGCCTTGCCGTTCCCTAACCCTAACCCTAGCCCGCAACGGAAACACACCACCAGCCCTAAACCTTACCCTATGACGTAGCCTATACTTGGCCCGTACGCGGGTAATAGCCTGTGCTTCAGCACGTAGCCTGACACTACCATGTTACCGTACCCTCAGCTGTGCTCTAAGCCTTGCCGTTCCCTTACCCTAACCCTAGCCCGGAACGGAAACCCACCACCAGCCCTAAAACTTACCCACAAGCCGTAGCCTACTCCTGGCCCGTACGCTGGCACTGACACGTGCGTCAGCACGTAGCCTGACCCACCCACGTTTCCGTACCATCACCTGTGCCCTAAGCCTTGCCGTTCCCTAACCCTAACCCTAGCCCGGAACGGAAACCCACCACCAGCACTAAACCTTACCCTACGCCGTAGCCTATTCCTGGCCCGTACGCTGGCACTGACCCGTGCGTCAGCACGTAGCCTGACCCTCCCACGTTTCCGTACCCTCACATGTGCCCTAAGCCTTGCCGTTCCCTAACCCTAACCCTAGCCCAGAACGGAAACCCACCACCAGCCCTACACTCTATCCAACGCCGTAGCCTATAACTGGCCCGTACGCTGGCACTGATCCGTGCGTCAGCACGTAGCCTGACCCTCCAACGTTTCCGTACCCTCACCTGTGCCCTAAGCATTGACGTTCGCTAACCCTAACCCTAGCCCAGAACGGAAACCCACCACCAGCCCTACACTAACCCCCAAGCCGTAGCCTATTCCTGGCCGGTGCGATGGCACTGACCCGTGCGTCAGCACGTAGCCTGACCCTCCCACGTTTCCATACCCTCACCTGGGCCCTAAGCCTTGCCTTTCCCTAACCCTAACCCTAGCCCGGAACGGAAACCCACCACCAGCCCTAGACCTTAACCTATGCCGTAGCCTACTCCTGGCCTGTACGCTGGCACTGATCCATGCGTCAGCACGTAGCCTGACGCTCCCACGTTTCCGTAACCCTCACCAGTGCCCTAAGCCTTGCCGTTCCGTAAGCCTAACCCTAGCCCGGCACGGAAACGGACCACCAGCCCTACATCTTACCCCCAAGCCGTAGACTACTCTTGGCCCATACGCTGGCACTGACCGGTGGGTCAGCAAGTAGCCTGACCCTCCCACGTTTCCGTACCCTCACCTGTGCCCTAAGCCTTGCCGTTCCCTAACCCTAACCCTAGTCCGAAACGGAAAACCACCACCAGCCCTACAACTTACCCCCAAGCCGTAGCCTACTCCTGGTCCGTACACTGGCACTGACCCGTGCGTCAGCACGTAGCCTGACCCTCCCTCCTTTCCGTACCCTCAACTGTGCCCTAAACCTTGCCTTTCCCTAACCCTAACCCTAGCCCAGAATGGAAACCCACCACCAGCCCTAGACCATTCCCTACGCCGTAGCCTAATCCAGGCCCATACGCTGGCACTGACCCGTGCGTCAGCACGTAGCCTGACCCTCCCTCCTTTCCGTACCCTCAACTGTGCCCTAAACCTTGCCTTTCCCTAACCCTAACCCTAGCCCAGAATGGAAACCCACCACCAGCCCTAGACCATTCCCTACGCCGTAGCCTAATCCAGGCCCATACGCTGGCACTGACCCATGCGTCAGCATGTAGCCTGACTCGCCCACGTTTCCGTACCCTCACCTGTGCCCTAAGCCTTGACGTTCCCTTACCCTAACCCTAGCCCTGAACGGAAAGCCACCACCAGCCCTACAACTTACCCCCAAGCTCTAGCCTACTCCTGGCCCGTATGCTGGCACTGACCCGTGCGTCAGCACGTAGCCTGACCCTCCCAAGTTTCCGTACCCTCACATGTGCCCTATGCCTTGCCGTTCCCTAACCCTAACCCTAGCACTGAACGGAAACCCACCTCCAGCCCTATACCTTACCCTGCGCTGTAGCCTACTGCTGGCCCGTATGCTGGCACTGACCCATGCGTAAGCACGTAGCCTGACCCTCCCACGTTTCCGTACCCTCACCTGTGACCTAAGCCTTGACATTCCCTAACCATAACCCTAGCCCAAAACGGAAAACCACCACCAGCCCTAGACCTTACCCTACGGCGTAGCCTACTCCTGGCCTGTACGCTGACACTGACACGTGCGTCAGCACGTAGCCTGACCCTCCCACGTTTCCGTACCCTCACCTGTGCCCTAAGCTTTTTCGTTCCCTAACCCTAACCCTAGCCCTGAACGGAAACCCACCACCAGCCCTAAACCTTTCCCTACGCCGTAGCCTACTCCTGGCCCGTATGCTGGCACTGACCCGTTCGTCAGCATGTAGACTGACACCCCACGTTTCCATACCCTCACCTGGGCCCTAAACCTTGCCGTTCCCTAACACTAACCATAGCCCGGAATGGAAACCCACCACCAGCCCTAAAACTTACCCCCATGCCATAGCCTACTCCTGGCCCGTACACAGGCACTGACCCGTGCGTCAGCACGTAGCCTGACCCTCCCACTTTTCCGTACCCTCTGCTAAGCCCTAAGCCTTGGCCTTCCCTAACTCTAACCCAAGCCCGGAATGGAATCCCACCACCAGCCCTACACATTAATGTATGCCGTAGCCTATTCCTGGCCCGTACGCTGGCACTGACCCGTGCGTCAGCACGTAGCTTGACCTTCCCACGTTTCCGTACCCTCACCTGTGCCCTAAGCCTTGCCGTTCCCTAACCCTAACCCTAGCCCGGAATGGAAACCCACCACCAGCCCTAAACCTTTCCCTACGCCGTAGCCTACTCCTGGCCCATACGCTGGCACTGACCCGTGCGTCAGCATGTAGTCTGACCCCCACACGTTTCCGTACCCTCACCTGGGCCCTAAGCCTTGCCGTTCCCTAACCCTAACCCTAGCCCGGAACGGAAACCCACCACAAGCCCTACACCTTACCCTATTCCGTAGCCTACTCCTGGCCCGAACGCTGGCACTGACCCGTGCGTCAGCACGTAGCCTGACCTTCCCACATTTCCGTACCTTCACCTGTGCCGTAAGCCTTGCTGTTCCCTAACCCTAACCCTAGTACGGAACGGAAAACCATCACCAGCCCTACACCTAACCTCCAAATCATAGCCTAATTATGGCCAGTACGCTGGCACTGACCCGTGCGTCAACACGTAGCCTGACCCTCCAACGTTTCCGTACCATCACATTTGCCCTAAGCCTTGCCGTTCCCTAACTCTAACCCTAGCCCGGTACAGAAACCCACCACCAGCCCTACACCTAAACCCCAAGCCGTAGCCTACTCCTGGCCGGTAAGATTGCAATGACCCGTGCGTCAGCACGTAGCCTGACCCTCCCACGTTTCTGTATCCTCACCTGTGCCCTAAGCCTTGCCGTTCCCTAACCCTAACCCTAGCCCGGAAAGGAAACCCACCACCAGCCCTACACCATACCCTAAACCGTAGCCTACTCCTGGCCCGTACGCTGGCACTGACCCGTGCGTCAGCATGTAGCCTGACCCTCTCACGTTTCCGTACCCTCACATTTGCCCTAAGCCTTGACGTTCCCTAACCCTAACCCTAGCCCGGAACGCAAACCCACCACCAGCCCTACACCTTTCCCTACGCCGTAGCCTACTCCTGGCCCATACGCTGGCACTGACCCGTGCGTCAGCACGTAGCCTAACCCTCCCACGTTTCCGTACCCTCACCTGTGCCCTAAGCCTTGCCGTTCCCTAACCAAAACCCCAACGCGGAAAGGAAACCCACCACCATCCCTAAACCTTTCCCTACTGGGTAGCCTACTCCTCGCCCGTACGCTCGCACTGACCCGTGCGTCAGCATGTAGTTTGACCCTCCCACGTTTCCGTACCCTCACCTGGGCCCTAAGCCTTGCCATTCCCTAACACTAACCTTAGTCCGGAAAGGAAACCCACCACCAGCCCTACACCTTACCCTATGCCGTAGCCTACACCTGGCCCATACGCAGGCACTGACCTGTGCTTCAGCACGTAGCCTGACCCTCCCTCGTTTGCGGACCCTCACCTGTGCCCTAAGACTTGTCGTTCCCTAACACTAACCCTAGCCCTGAACGGAATCTCACCACCAGCCCTACACATTTCCCTACGCCATAGCCTATTCTTCCTGGCTCGTACGCAGGCACTGACACTTTCATCAGCACGTAGCCTGACCCTCCCACGTTTCTGTACCCTCACCTGTGCCCTAAGCCTTGCCGTTCACTAACCCAAACCCTAGCCCGGAACGGAATCCCACCACCAGCCCTACAACTTACCCCCAAGCCGTAGCCTACTCCTGGCCGGTACGCTGGCACTGACACGTGCGTCAGCACGTAGCCTGACCCTCCCACGTTTCTGTACCATCACCTGTGCCCTAAGCCTTGCCGTTCCCTAACCCTAACCCTAGCCCGGAATGGAAACCCACCACCAACACTAAACCTTACCCTACGCCGTAGCCTACTCCTGGCCCGTACGCTGGCACTGACACGTGCGTCAGCATGTAGCCTGACCATCCCACGTTTCCGTACCCTCACATGTGCCCTAAGCCTTGCCATTCCCTAACCCTAACCCTAGCCCGGAACGGAAAACCACCACCAGCCCTACAACTTACCCTATGCTGTAGCCTACACCTGGCCCGTACGTGGGCACTGACCTGTGCTTCAGTACGTAGCCTGACCCTCCCATGTTACCGTATGCTCACCTGTGCCCTAAGCCTCGCCGTTCCCTAACCCTAACCCTAGACCGGCACGGAATCCCACCACCAGCCCTACACCTTATCGTATGCTGTAGCCTAGTCCTGGCCCGTACGCGGGCACTGACCCGTGCGTCAGCTTGTAGCCTGACTCTCCCACGTTTCCGTAACCTCACCTGTGCCCTAAGCCTTGCCGTTCCCTAACCCTTACCCTAGCCCGGAACGGAAACCCACCACCAGCCCTAAACCTTACCCACAAGCCGTAGCCTACTCCTGGCCCGTACACTGGCACTGACACGTGCGTCAGCACGTAGCCTGACCCTCCCACTTTTCTGTACCCTTACCTGAGCCCTAAGTCTTGCCGTTCCCTAACCCTAAACCTAGCCCGGAATGGAATCCCACCACCAGCCCTACACCTTACCATATGCCGTAGACTACTCCTGACCGGTACGGTGCCACTGGGCCGTGCATCAGCACGTAGCCTGACCCTCAAACGTTTCCGTACCCTCAGCTGTGCCCTACGCCTTGCCGTTCCGTAACCCTAACCCTAGCCCGGAACGTAAACCCACCACCAGCCCTACACCTTACCCTATGCTGTAGCCTACACCTGGCCCGTATGTGGGCACTGACGCGTGCGTCAGCACGTAGCCTGACCCTCCCACGTTTCCGTACCCTCACCTGTGCCCTAAGCCTTGCCGTTCCCTAAGCCTAACCCTAGCCCGGAACGCAAACCCACCACCAGCCCTATACCTTTCCCTATGCCGTAGCCTACTCCTGGCCCGTACGCTGGCACTGAACAGTGCGTCATCACGTAGCCTGACCCTCCCACTTTTCTGTACCCTCACCTGTGCCCTAAGCCTTGCCGTTCCCTTACCCTAGCCCTAGCCCGGAACGGAAACCCACCACCAGCCCTACTCCTTAGCCTATGCCGTAGCCTACTCCTTGCCTGTACACTGGCACTGACCCGTGCGTCAGCACGTAGCCTGACCCTCCCACGTTTCCGTACACTCACCTGTGCCCTAAGGCTTGCCGTTCCCTAACCATAACCTTAACCCGGAACGGAAACCCACCACCATCCCTAAACCTTTCCCTACTGGGTAGCCTACTCCTCGCCCATACGCTCGCACTGACCCGTGCGTCAGCATGGAGTTTGACCATTCCACGTTTCCGTACCCTCACCTGGGCCCTAAGCCTGGCCATTCCCTAACACTAACCCTAGCCCTGAACGGAAACCCACAACCAGCCCTACACCGTACCCTATGCCGTAGCCACACCTGGCCCATACGCGGGCACTGACCTGTGCTTCAGCACGTAGCCTGAACCTCCCACGTTTGCGGACCCTCACCTGTGCCCTAAGCCTTGCCATTCCCTAACCCTAACCCTAGCCCGGAACGGAAACCCACCACCAGCCCTACAATTTACCCCCAAGCCGTAGCCTACTCCTGGTCCATACGCTGGCACTGACCCGTGCGTCAGAACGTATCCTGACCCTGCCACGTTGCCGTACCCTCACATGTGCCCTAAAGCTTGCCGTTCCGTAACCCTAACCCTAGCCCGGAACGGAAACCCACCACAAGCCCTACACCTTACCCCCAAGCCGTAGCCTACTCGTGGTCCATACGCTGGCAATGACCTGTGCGTCAGCACGTAGCCTGACCTTCCCACGTTACCGTAACGTCACCTGTGCCCTAAGCCTTCCTCTTCCCTAACACTAACCCTAGCCCGGAACGGAAACCCTCCACCAGCCCTACACCTAACCCCCAAGCCGTAGCCTACTCCTGGCCGGTTCGTTGTCACTGACACGTGCGTCAGCATGTAGCCTGACCCTCCCACGTTTCCATACCCTCACCTGTGCCCTAAGCCTTGCCGTTCCCTAACCCTTCCACTAGCCCGGAACGGATACCCACCACCAGCCCTACATCTTACCCCCAAGCCGTAGCCTAATCCTGGCCCATATGCTGGCACTGACCAGTGCGTCAGCACGTAGCGTGACCCTCCCACGTTTCCGTACCCTCACCTGTGCCCTAAGCCTTGCCGTTCCCTAACCCTAACCCTAGCCCGAAACGTAAACCCACCACCAGCCCTACACCTTACCCTATGCTGTAGCCTACACCTGGCCCGTATGCGGGCACTGACACGTGCGTCAGCACGTAGCCTGACCCTCCCACGTTTCCGTACCCTCACCTGTGCCCTAAGCCTTGCCGTTCCCTAACACTAACCCTAGCCCGGAACGCAAATCCACCACCAGCCATACACCTTTCCCTATGCCGTAGCCTACTCCTGGCCCGTACGTTGGCACTGAACCGTGCGTCATCACGTAGCCTGACCCTCCCACTTTTCTGTACCCTCACGTGTGCCCTAAGCCTTGCCGTTCCCTTACCCTAGCCCTAGCCTGGAACGGAAACCCACCACCAGCCTTACTCCTTAGCCTATGCCGTAGCCTCCTCTTGCCTGTACCCTGGCACTGACCCGTGCGTCAGCACGTAGCCTGACCCTCCCACGTTTCCGTACCCTCACTTGTGCCCTAAGCCTTGCCGTTCCCTAACCCTAACCCTAGCCCAGAAAGGAAAACCACCACCAGCCCTACACCTTACCCCCAAGCCGTAGCCTACTCCTGGCCCGTACGCTGGCACAGACCCGTGCGTCAGCACGAAGCCTGACCCTCCCACGTTTGCGGACCCTCACCTGTGCCCTAAGCCTTGCCATTCCCTAACCCTAACCCTAGTACTGAACGGAAACACACCATAAGCCCTACACCTAACCCCCAAGCCGTTGCCTACTCCTGGTCCATACGCTGGCACTGACCTTAGCGTCAGCACGTAGCCTGAACTTCCCACATTACCGTACCCTCACCTGTGCCGTAAGCCTTGCCGTTCCCTAACCCTAACCCTAGTACAGAACGGAAACACACCATAAGCCCTACACCTAACCCCCAAGCCGTTGCCTACTCCTGGCCCGTATGCTGGCACTGACACGTGCGTCAGCACGTAGCCTGACACTCCCACGTTTCCGTAACCTCACATGTGCCCTAAGACTTGCTGTTCCCTAACACTAATCCGAGCCTGGAACGGAAACACATCATCAGACCTACACCTAACCACCAAGCCGTAGCCTACTCCTGGCTGGTACGCTGGCACTTACCCGTGTGTCAGCACGTAGCCTAACCCTCCCACGTGTTCGTACCCTCACCTGTGCCCTAAGCCTTGCCGTTCCCTAACCCTAACCCTACCCCGGTACGGAAACCCACCACTAGCCCTAAACCGTTCCCTACGCCGTAGCCTACACCTGGCCCGTACGCTGGCACTGAACCATGCGTCAGCACGTAGTCTGACCCTCCCACGTTTCCGTACCCTCACCTGGGCCCTAAGCCTTGCCGTTTCCTAACCCTAACACTAGCCCATGAACGGAAACACACCACCAGCCAAACAGCTTATCCTACGCCGTAGCATACTCCTGGACCGTACGCTGGCACTGACACGTGCGTCAGCACGTAGCCTAACCCTCTCACGTTTCCGTACCCTCACCTGTGCTGTAAGCCTTGCCGTTCCCTAACCCTTACCCTAGCCCGGAACGGAAACCCACCACCAGACCTACACCTTACCCTACGCCGTAGCCTACTCCTGGCCCGAATGCTGGCACTGACCCGTGCGTCAGCACGTAGCCGGACCCTCCCACGTTTCCGTACCCTCACCTGTGCCCTAAGCCTTGCCGTTCCCTAACCCTAACCCTAGCCCGGAACGGAAACACACCACCAGCCCTACACCTTACCCCCAAGCCGTAGCCTACTCCTGGCCGGTACGCTGGCACTGACCCGTGCGTCATCACGTAGCCTGACCCTCCCACATTTCCGTACCCTCACCTGTGCCCTAAGCTTTGCCGTTCCCTAACCCTAACTGTAGCCCGGAACGGAAACCCACCACCAGCCCTACAAGTTACCCCCAAGCCGTAGCCTACTCCTGGTCCATACGCTGGCACAGACCCGTGCGTCAGAACGTATCCTGACCCTGCCACGTTGCCGTACCCTCACATGTGCCCTAAACCTTGCCGTTCCCTAACCCTAAACCTAGTGCCGAACGGAAACCCACCACAAGCCCTACACCTTACCCCCAAGCCGTAGCCTACACGTGGTCAATAAGCTGGCACTGAGCTGTGCGTCAGCACGTAGCCTGACCTTCCCACGTTACCGTAACGTCACCTGTGCCCTAAGCCTTGCCCTTCCCTAACCCTAACCCTAGTACGGGACGGAAACACACCACAAGCCCTACACCTAACCCACAAACCACAGCATATTCCTGGCCCGTACGCTGGCACTGAACCGTGCGTCAGCACGTAGCCTGACCCTCCCAGGTTTCGTACCCTCACCTATGCCCTAAGCCTTCCTGTTCCATAACACTAACACTAGCCTGGAACGGAAACACACCACCAGCCCTACACCTAACCCCCAAGCCGTAGCCTACTCCTGGCCGGTTCGCTGGCACTGACCCGTGCGTCAGCACGTAGCCTGAGCCTCCCACGTTTCCGTACCCTCACCTGGGCCCTAAGCCTTGCCTTTCCCTAACCCTAACCCAAGCCCGGAACGGAAACGCACTACCAGCCCTACACCTTGCCCTACGCCATAGCCTACTCCTGGCACGTACGTTGGCACTGACACGTGCGTCAGCACATAGCCTGACCCTCACACGTTTCCGTACCCTCACCTGTGCCCTAAGCCTAGCCGTTCCCAAACCCTAACCTTAGTCCGGAATGGAAACACACCACCAGCCCTACAGCTTACCCCCAAGCCATAGCCTATTCCTGGCCCGTACGCTGGCACTGACCCGTGCGTCAGCATGTAGCCTGACCCTCCCACGTTTCCGTACCCTCACCTGTGCCCTAAGCCTTGCCGTTCCCTAACCCTAACCCTAGCCCTGAAAGGAAACCCACGACCAGCCCAACAACTAACCCCCAAGCCGTAGCCTACTCCTGGCCCGTACGCTGGCACAGACCCGTGCGTCAGCACGAAGCCTGACCCTCCCACGTTTGCGGACCCTCACCTGTGCCCTAAGCCTTGCCGTTCCCTAACACTAACCCTAGACCGGAACGGAAACCCACCACCAACCCTACACCTTTCTCTACGCCGTAGCCTATTCCTGGCTCATACGCAGGCACTGACACTTTCATCAGCAAGTAGCCTGACCCGCCCACGTTTCCGTACCCTCACCTGTGCCCTAAGCCTTGCCGTTCACTAACCCTAACCCTAGCCCGGAACGGAAACCCACCACCAGCCATACACCTTGCTCTATTCCGTAGCCTACACCTGGCCCATACGCGGGCACTGACCTGTGCTTCAGCACGTAGCCTGACCCTCCCATTTTACCGTACGCTCACCTGTGCCCTAAGCCTTGTCATTCCCTAACCCTAACCCTAGCCCGGCACGGAATCTCACCACCAGCTCTACACCATATCGTATGCCGTAGCCTAGTCCTGGCCCGTACGCTGGCACTGACCCGTGTGTCAGCATGTAGCCTGACACTCCCACGTTTCCGTACCCTCTCCTTAGCACTAAGCCTTGCCGTTCCCTAAGCCTATCCCTAGCCCGGAACAGAAACCCACCACCAGCCCTACACCTTACCCCAAGCCGTAGCCTATTCCTGGCCCGTACGCAGGCACTGACCCTTTCATCAGCACGTAGCCTGACCCTCCCACGTTTCCGTACCCTCATCTGTGCCCTAAGCCTTGCCGTTCCCTAACCCTAACCCTAGCCCGGAACGGAAACCCACCACCAGCCCTACACCTTAACCTACGCCGTAGCCTACTCCTGGACTGTACGGTGGCACTGCCCCTTGCGTCATCATGTAGCCTGACCCTCCCACGTTTCTGTACCCTCACCTCTGCCCTAAGCCTTGCCGTTCTGTAACCCTAACCCTAGCCCGGAACGGAAACCCACCACCAGCCCTACACCTTACCCCCAAGCCGTAGCCTACTCCTGGCACGTTCGGTGGCAGTAACCCTAGCATCAGCAAGTAGCCTGACCCTCCCACGTTTCTGTACCCTCACCCGTGCCCTAAGCCTTGCCGTTCCGTAACCCTAAATCTAGCCCGGAACGGAAACCCACCACCAGCCCTACACCTTACCCCCAAGCCGTAGCGTACTCCTGGCCCGTACGCTGGCACTGACCCGTGTGTCAGCACGTAGCGTGACCTTCCCACGTTTGCGTACCCTCTCCTTAGCACTAAGCCTTGCCTTTCCGTAACCCTAACCCTCGCCCGGAACGGAAACCCACCACCAGACCTACACCTTAACCTACGCCGTAGCCTACTCCTGGACTGTACGGTGGCACTGCCCCTTGCGTCATCATGTAGCCTGACCCTCCCAAGTTTCCGTACCCTCACCTCTGCCCTAAGCCTTGCCTTTCCCTAATCCTAACCCTAGCCCGGCACGGAATCCCACCACCAGCCCTACAACTTATCGTATGCCGTAGCCTAGTCCTGGCCCGTACGCTGGCACTGACCCGTGCGTCAGCATGTAGCCTGACCCTCCCACGTTTCCGTAACCTCACCTGTGTCCTAAGCCTTGCCGTTCCCTAACCCTAACCCTAGCCCGGAACAGAAACCCACCACCAGCCCTATACCTTTCCCTACGCCGTAGCCTATTCCTGGCCCGTACGCAGGCACTGACCCTTTCATCAGCACATAGCCTGACCCTCCCACGTTTCCGTACCCTCACCTGTGCCCTAAGCCTTGCCGTTCCCTAACCCTAACCCTAGCCCAGAACGGAAACCCACCACCAGCCCTAAACCTTACCCCCAAGCCGTAGCCTACTCCTGGACCATACGCTGGCACTGACCTTTGCGTCAGCACGTAGCCTGAACTTCCCACATTACCGTACCCTCACCTGTGCCGTAAGCCTTGCCGTTCCCTAACCCTAACCCTAGTACTGATCGGAAACACACCATAAGCCCTACACCTAACCCCCAAGCCGTAGCCTACTCCTGGCCCGTATGCTGGCACTGACCCGTGCGTCAGCACGTAGCCTGACACTCCCAAGTTTCCGTACCCTCACATGTGCCCTAAGACTTGCTGTTCCCTAACACTAACCCGAGCCTGGAATGGAAACACACCATCAGACCTACACCTAACCACCAAGCCGTAGCCTACTCCTGGCTGGTACGCTGGCACTGACCCATGTGTCAGCACGTAGCCTGACCCTCCCACGTGTTCGTACCCTCACCTGTGCCCTAAGCCTTGCCGTGCCCTAACCCTAACCTTACCCCGGAACGGAAACCCACCACTAGCCCTAAACCGTTCCCTACGCCGTAGCCTACTCCTGGCTCGTACGCTGGCACAGACCCGTGCTTCAGCACGAATCCTGACCCTCCCACGTTTGCGGACCCTCACCTGTGCCCTAAGCCTTGCCGTTCCCTAACACTAACCCTAGACCGGAACGGAAACCCACCACCAACCCTACACCTTTCTCTACGCCGTAGCCTATTCCTGGCTCATACGCAGGCACTGACACTTTCATCAGCAAGTAGCCTGACCCGCCCACGTTTCCGTACCCTCACCTGTGCCCTAAGCCTTGCCGTTCACTAACCCTAACCCTAGCCCGGAACGGAAACCCACCACCAGCCATACACCTTGCTCTATTCCGTAGCCTACACCTGGCCCGTACGCGGGCACTGACCTGTGCTTCAGCACGTAGCCTGACCCTCCAATTTTACCGTACGCTCACCTGTGCCCTAAGCCTTGTCATTCCCTAACCCTAACCCTAGCCCGGCACGGAATCTCACCACCAGCTCTACACCATATCGTATGCCGTAGCCTAGTCCTGGCCCGTACGCTAGCACTGACCCGTGTGTCAGCATGTAGCCTGACACTCCCACGTTTCCGTACCCTCTCCTTAGCACTAAGCCTTGCCGTTCCCTAACCCTAACCCTAGCCCGGAACAGAAACCCACCACCAGCCCTACACCTTACCCCAAGCCGTAGCCTATTCCTGGCCCGTACGCAGGCACTGACCCTTTCATCAGCACGTAGCCTGACCCTCCCACGTTTCCGTACCCTCATCTGTGCCCTAAGCCTCGCCGTTCCCTAACCCTAACCCTAGCCCGGAACGGAAACCCACCACCAGCCCTACACCTTAACCTACGCCGTAGCCTACTCCTGGACTGTACGGTGGCACTGCCCCTTGCGTCATCATGTAGCCTGACCCTCCCACGTTTCCGTACCCTCACCTCTGCCCTAAGCCTTGCCGTTCTGTAACCCTAACCCTAGCCCGGAACGGAAACCCACCACCAGCCCTACAACTTACCCCCAAGCCGTAGCCTACTCCTGGCACGTTCGGTGGCAGTAACCCTAGCATCAGCAAGTAGCCTGACCCTCCCACGTTTCCGTACCCTCACGTGTGCCCTAAGCCTTGCCGTTCCGTAACCCTAACCCTAGCCCGGAACGGAAACCCACCACCAGCCCTACACCTTACCCCCAAGCCGTAGCGTACTCCTGGCCCATATGCTGGCACTGACCCGTGCGTCAGCACGTAGCGTGACCCTCCCACGTTTCCGTACCCTCACCTGTGCCCTAAGCCTTGCCGTTTCCTAACCCTAACCCTAGCCCGGAACGGACACCCACCATCAGCCCTACACTTTACCCTATGCCGTAGCCTACTCCTGGCCCGTACGCTGGCACTGACCCGTGTGTCAGCACGTAGCGTGACCTTCCCAAGTTTCCGTACCCTCTCCTTAGCACTAAGCCTTGCCTTTCCGTAACCCTAACCCTCGCCCGGAACGGAAACCCACCACCAGCCCTACACCTTACCCCCAAGCCGTAGCCTACTCCTGGCCCGTACGTTGGCACTGACCCGTGCATCAGCACGTAGCCTGACCGGCCCACGTTTCCGTACCCTCACCTGTGCCCTAAGCCTTGCCGTTCCCTTACCCTAGGCCTAGCCCGGAACAGAAACCCACCACCAGCCCTAAAACTTACCCCCAAGCTGTAGCCTACTCATGGCCCGTATGCTGGCACTGACCCGTGCGTCAGCATGTAGCCTGACCCTCCCACGTTTCCGTACCCTCACCTGTGCCCTATGCCTTGCCGTTCCCTAACCCTAACGCTAGCACAGAACGGATACCCACCTCCAGCCCTATACCTTACCCTACGCTGTAGCCTACTGCTGGCCCGTATGCTAGCACTGACCCATGCGTAAGCACGTATCCTGACCCTCCCACATTTCCGTACCCTCACCTGTGCCCTAAGTCTTGATGATCCCTAACCCTAACCCTAGCCCAGAACGGAAACCCACCACCAGCCCTAGACCTTACCCTATGGCGTAGCCTACTCCTGGCCTGTACGCTGACACTGACACGTGCGTCAGCACGTAGCCGGACCCTCCCACGTTTCCGTACCCTCACCTGTGCCCTAAGCTTTGCCGTTCCCTAACCCTAACCCTAGCCCGGAACGGAAACCCACCACCAGCCCTAAACCTTTCCCTACACCGTAGCCTACTCCTGGCCCGTACACTGGCACTGACAAGTGCGTCAGCATATACACTGACCCACCCACGTTTCCATACCCTCACCTGGGCCCTAAACTTTGCCGTTCCCTAACCCTAACCCTAGCCCGGCAGGGAAACCCACCACCAGCCCTACACCTTACCCAACGCCGTAGCCTACTCCAGGCCCATACGCTGGCACTGACCCGTGCGTCAGCACGTAGCCTGACCCTACCACTTTTTTGTACCCTCACCTGTGCCCTAAGCCTTGCCGTTCCCTAACCCTAACCCTAGCCCGGAATGGAAACCCACCACCAGCCCTAAAACTTACCCCCATGCCATAGCCTACTCCGGGCCCGTACACAGGCACTGACCCGTGCGTCAGCACGTAGCCTGACCCTCCCACTTTTCCGTCCCCTCAGCTAAGCCCTAAGCCTTGGCATTCACTAACTCTAACCCAAGCCCGGAACGGAATCCCACCACCAGCCCTACACCTTAACGTATGCCGTAGCCTATTCCTGGCCCATACGCTGGCACTGACATGTGCGTCAGCACGTAGCCTGACCCTCCCACGTTTCCGTACCCTCACCTGTGCCCTAAGCCTTGCCTTTCCCTAACCCTAACCCTAGCCAGGAACGGAAACCCACAAGAAGCCCTACACCTTACCATACGCCGTAGCCCACTCCTGGCCCGTACGATGGCACTGACACGTGAGGCAGCCCGTAGCCTGACTCTCCCATGTTTCCGTACCCTCACCCGTGCCCTAAGCCTTGCCGTTCCCTCACCATAACCCTAGCCAGGAACGGAAATCCACCAGCAGCCCTACACCTTACCCTACGCCGTAGCCTATTCCTGGCTCGTACGCAGGCACTGACACTTTCATCAGCACTTAGCCTGACTCTCCCATGTTTCCGTACCCTCACCTGTGCCCTAAGCCTTGCCGTTCCCTCACCATAACCCTAGCCAGGAACGGAAATCCACCAGCAGCCCTACACCTTACCCTACGCCTCAGCCTACTCCTGGCCCGTACGCTGGCTCTGACACGTGCATCAGCACATAGCCTGACCCTCCCACGTTTCTGTACCCTCACCTGTGCCCTAAGCCTTGCCGTTCACTAACCCTAATCCTAGCCAGGAATGGAAACCCACCACCAGCCCTACAACTTACCCCCAAGCCGTAGGCTACTCCTGGACCTTACGCTGGCACTGACCAGTGCGTCAGCACGTAGCCTGACCCTCCCACGTTTGCGGACCCTCACCTGTGCCCTAAGCCTTGCCATTCCCTAACCCTAACCCTAGCCCGGAACGGAAACCCATCACCAGCCCTACAACTTTCCCTACGACGTAGCCTATTCCTGGCCCCTACGCAGGCACTGACACATTCATCAGCACGTAGCCTGACCCTCCCACGTATCCGTACCCTCACCTGTGCCCTAAGCCTTGCCGTTCCCTAACCCTAACCCTAGCCTGGAACGGAAACCCACCACCAGCCCTACATCTTACCCCCAAGCCGTAGCCTACTCCTGGCCCATACGCTGGCACTGACCTGTGCGTCAGCATGTAGCCTGCACTTCCCACATTACCGTAACCTCACCTGTGCCCTAAGCCTTGCCGTTCCCTAACCCTAAACCTAGTACGGAACGGAAACACACCACCAGCCCTACACCTAACCCCCAAGACATAGCCTACTCCTGGCCCGTACGCTGGCACTGACCCGTGCGTCAGCACGTAGCCTGACACTCCCACATTTCCGTACCCTCACCTGTGCCCTAAGCCTTGCTGTTCCCTAACACTAACCCTAGCCTGGAACGGAAACACACCACCAACCCTACACCTAACCACCAAGCCGTAGCCTACTCTTGGCCGGTACGCTGGCACTGATATGTGCCTCAGCATGTAGCCTGACCCTCCCACGTTTCCGTAACCTCACCTGTGCCCTACGCTTTGCCATTCCCTAACCCTAACTGTAGCCCGAAAGGGAAACAGCCCTACACCTTACCCTACGCTGTAGCCTACTCCTGGCCGGTACGCTGGCACTGACACGTGCATCAGCATGTAGCCTGACCCTCCCACGTTTCCGTACCCTCACCTGTGCCCTAAGCCTTGCCGTTCCCTAACCCTAACCCAAGCCGGAACGGAATCCCACCACCAGCCCTACACCTTACCGTATGCCGTAGCCTATACCTGGCCCGTACGCTGGCACTGACACGTGCGTTAGCATGTAGCCTGACCCTCACACGTTTCCGTACCCTCACCTGTGCCCTAAGCCTTGCCGTTCCCTAACCCTAACACTAGCCCGGAACGGAAACCCACCACAAGCCCTACACCTTACCATACGCCATAGCCTACTCCTGGCCCGTACGCTGGCCCTGACCCGTGAGTCAGCACGTAGCCTGACCCTCCCACGTTACTGTAACCTCACCTGTGCCCTAAGCCTTGCCGTTCCCTCACCCTAACCCTAGCCAGGAACGGAAACCCACCAGCAGCCCTACACCTTACCCTACACCGTAGCCTACTCCTGGCCTGTACGCTGGCACTGACCCGTGCGTCAGCACGTAGCCTGACCCTCACACGTTTCCGTACCCTCACCTGTGCCCTAAGCGTTGCCGTTCCCTAACCCTAACCCTAGTCCGGAACGGAAACCCACCACCAGCCCTACAGCTTACCACCAAGCCATAGCCTATTCCTGGCCCGTACGCTGGAACTGACTCGTGTGTCATCATGTAGCCTGAACCTCCCACGTTTCCGTACCCTCACCTGAGCCCTAAGCCTTGCCGTTCCCTAACCCTAACACTAGCCCGGAACGGAAACCCACCACCAGCCCTACACCTAACCCCCAAGCCATAGCCTACTCCTGGCTGGTACGCTGGCACTGACCCGTGCATCGACACATAGCCTGACCCTCCCCCGTTTCCGTACTCTCACCTGTGCCCTAAGCCTTGACGTTCCCTAACCCTAACCCTAGCCCGGAATGGAAACCCACCACCAGCACTACACATTTCCCTACGACGTAGCCTACTCCTGGCCCGTACGCTGGCACTGACCCGTGCATCAGCACGTAGCCTGAACCTCCAACTTTTCTGTACCCTCACCTGTGCCCTAAGCCTTGACGTTCCCTAACACTAACCCTAGCCCGGAACGGAAACCCACCACCAGCCCTACACCTTACCCTACGCCGTAGCCTACACCTGGCCCGTACGTTGGCACTGACCCGTGCGTCAGCACGTAGCCTGACCTGCCCACGTTTCCGTACCCTCACCTGTGCCCTAAGCCTTGCCGTTCCCTTACCCTAACCGTAGCCCGGAACGGAAACCCACCACCAGCCCTACAACTTACCCCCAAGATGTAGCCTACTCCTGGCCCAAATGCTGGCACTGACCCGTGCGTCAGCACGTAGCCTGACCCTCCCACGTTTCCGTACCCTCACCTGTGCCCTATGCCTTGCCGTTCCCTAACCCTAACCCTAGCACAGAACGGAAAACCACCTCCAGCCCTACACTTTACCCTATGCCGTAGCCTACACCTGGCCCGTACGTGGGCAGTGACCCGTGTGTCAGCATGTAGCCTAACCCTCCCACGTTTCCGTACACTCACCTCTGCCCTAAGCCTTGCCGTTCCCTAACCCTAACCCTAGCCCGGAACGGAAACCCACCACCAGCCCTAAACTTTACACACAAGCCGTAGCCTACACCTGGCCCGTATGCTGGCACTGACCCGTGCGTCAGCACGTAGCCTGACCCTCCCACGTTTACGTACACTCACCTGTGCCCTAAGCCATGCCGTTCCCTAACCCTAACCCTAGCCCGGAACGGAAACCCACCACCAGCCCTATACCTTACCCTACGCTGTAGCCTACTGCTGGCCCATACGCTGGCACTGACTCATGCGTAAGCACGTAGCCTGACGCTCCCACGTTTCCGTTCCCTCACCTGTGCACTAAGCCTTGACGTTCCCTAACACTAACCCTAGCCCGGAACGGAAACCCACCACTAGCCCTAGACCTTACCCTACGGCGTAGCCTACACCTGGCCTGTACGCTGACACTGACACTTGCGTCAGCACGTAGCATGACCCTCCTACGTTTCCGTACCCTCACCTGTGCCCTAAGCCTTGCCGTTCCCTAACCCTAACCCTAGCCCGGAACGGAAAACCAGCACCAGCCCTAAACCTTTCCCTACGCCGTATCCTACTCCTGGCCCGTACGCTGGCACTGACCCGTGCGTCAGCATGTAGTCTGACCCCCACACGTTTCCGTACCCTCACCTGGGCCCTAAGCCTTGCCGTTCCCTAACCCTAACCCTAACCCGGAACAGAAACCCACCACAAGCCCTACACCTTACCCTATGCCGTAGCCTACTCCTGGCCCGAACGCTGGCACTGACCCGTGCGTCAGCACGTAGCCTGACCTTCCCACATTTCCGTACCTTCACCTGTGCCGTAAGCCTTGCTGTTCCCTAACCCTAACCCTAGTACGGAACGGAAAACCATCACCAGCCCTACACCTAACCTCCAAGCCATAGCCTAATTATGGCCCGTACGCTGGCACTGACCCGTGCGTCAGCAGGTAGCCTGACCCTACCACGTTTCCATAACCTCACCTGTGCCGTAAGCCTTGCTGTTCCCTAACCCTAACCCTAGCATGGAACGGAAACCCACCACCAGCCCTACATCTTACCCCCAAGCCGTAGCCTACTCCTGGCCCATACGCTGGCACTGACCTGTGCGTCAGCATGTAGCCTGAACTTCCCACATTACCGTAACCTCACCTGTGCCCTAAGCCTTGCCGTTCCCTAACCCTAAACCTAGTACGGAACGGAAACACACCACCAGCTCTACACGAAACCCCTAAGACATAGCCTACTCCTGGCCCGTACGCTGGCACTGACCCGTGCGTCAGCACGTAGCCTGACCCTCCCACATTTCCGTACCCTCACCTATGCCCTAAGCCTTGCTGTTCCCTAACACTAACCCTAGCCTGGAACGGAAACACACCACCAACCCTACACCTAACCACCAAGCCGTAGCCTACTCCTGGCCGGTACGCTGGCACTGATATGTGCCTCAGCATGTAGCCTGACCCTCCCACGTTTCCGTAACCTCACCTGTGCCCTACGCTTTGCCATTCCCTAAAACTAACTGTAGCCCGAAAGGGAAACAGCCCTACACCATACCCTACGCCGTAGCCTACTCCTGGCCGGTACGCTGGCACTGACACGTGCATCAGCATGTAGCCTGACCCTCCCACGTTTCCGTACCCTCACCTGTGCCCTAAGCCTTGCCGTTCCCTAACCCTAACCATAGCCCGGAACGTAAACCCACCACCAGCCCTACACCTTACCCTATGCTGTAGCCTACACCTGGCCCGTATGCGGGCACTGACACGTGCGTCAGCACGTAGCCTGACCCTCCCACGTTTCCGTACCCTCACCTGTGCCCTAAGCCTTGCCGTTCCCTTACCCTAACCCTAGCCCGGAACGGAAACCCACCACCCGCCCTACACCTTACCCTATGCCGTAGCCTACTCCTTGCCCGTACCCTGGCACTGACCCGTGCTTCAGCACGTAGCCATACACTCCCACGTTTCCGTACCCTCACATGTGCCCTAAGCCTTGCCATTCCCTAACCGTAACCGTAGCCCGGAACGAAAACCCACCACCAGCCCTAAACCTTACACTACGCCGTAGCCTACTCCTGGCCCTTACGCTGGCACTGACCCGTGCGTCAGCACGTAGCCTGACCCTCCCACGTTTCCATACCCTCACCTGTGCCCTAAGCCTTGCCATTCCCTAACCCTAACCCTAACTCGGAACGGAAAACCACCACCATCCCTAAACCTTTCCCTAGTGTGTATCCTACTCCTCGCCCGTACGCTCGCACTGACCCATGCGTCAACATGTAGTTTGACCCTCCCACGTTTCTGTACCCTCACGTGGGCCCTCAGCCTTGCCATTCCCTAACACTAACCTTAGCCCGGAAGGGAAACCAACCACCAGCCCTACACCTTACCCTATGCCGTAGCCTACACCTGGCCCAAACGCGGGCACTGACCTGTGCTTCAGCACATAGCCTGGCCATCCAACGTTTGCGGACCCTCACCTGTGCCATAAGACTTGCCGTTCCCTAACCCTAACCCTAGCCCGGAACGGAAACCCACCACCAGCCCTACACATTTCCCTACGCCGTAGCCTATTCCTGGCTCGTACGCAGGCACTGACACTTTCATCAGCACTTAGCCTGACACTCCCACGTTTCTGTACCCTCACCTGTGCCCTAAGCCTTGCCGTTCACTAACCCTAACCCTAGACGGGAACGGAAAACCACCACCAGCATTACAACTTACCCCCAAGACGTAGCCTACTCCTGGCCGGTACGCTGGCACTGACACGTGCGTCAGCACGTAGACTGACACTCACACGTTTCCGTACCCTCACCTGGGCCCTAAGCCTTGCCGTTTCCTAACCCTAACACTAGCCCGGAACGGACACCCACCATCAGCCCTACACTTTACCCTACGCCGTAGCCTACTCCTGGCCCGTACGCTGGCACTGACCCGTGTGTCAGCACGTAGCGTGACCTTCCCACGTTTCCGTACCCTCTCCTTAGCACTAAGCCTTGCCTTTCCGTAACCCTAACCCTAGCCCGGAACGGAAACCCACCACCAGCCCTACACCTTACCCCCAAGCCGTAGCCTACTCCTGGCCCGTACGTTGGCACGGACCCGTGCGTCAGCACGTAGCCTGACCGGCCCACGTTTCCGTACCCTCACCTGTGCCCTAAGCCTTGCCGTTCCCTTACCCTAGGCCTAGCCCGGAACGGAAACCCACCACCAGCCCTAAACCTTACCCCCAAGCTGTAGCCTACTCCTGGCCCGTATGCTGGCACTGACCCGTGCGTCAGCATGTAGCCTGACCCTCCCACGTTTCCGTACCCTCACCTGTGCCCTATGCCTTGCCGTTCCCTAACCCTAACCCTAGCACAGAACGGATACCCACCTCCAGCCCTATACCTTACCCTACGCTGTAGCCTACTGCTGGCCCGTATGCTGGCACTGACCCATGCGTAAGCACGTAGCCTGACCCTCCCACGTTTCCGTACCCTCACCTGTGCCCTAAGCCTTGACGTTCCCTAAACCTAACCCTAGCCCAGAACGGAAACCCACCACCAGCCCTAGACCTTACCCTATGGCGTAGCCTACTCCTGGCCTGTACGCTGACACTGACACGTGCGTCAGCACGTAGCCGGACCCTCCCACGTTTCCGTACCCTCACGTGTGCCCTAAGCTTTGCCGTTCCCTAACCCTAACCCTAGCCCGGAACGGAAACCCACCACCAGCCCTAAACCTTTCCCTACGCCGTAGCCTACTCCTCGCCCGTACACTGGCACTGACCACTGCGTCAGCATGTACACTAACCCACCCACGTTTCCATACCCTCACCTGGGCCCTAAACTTTGCCGTTCCCTAACCCTAACCCTAGCCCGGCAGGGAAACCCACCACCAGCCCTACACCTTACCCAACGCCGTAGCCTACTCCTGGCCCATATGCTGGCACTGACCCGTGCGTCAGCAAGTAGCCTGACCCTACCACTTTTTTGTACCCTCACCTGTGCCCTAAGCCTTGCCGTTCCCTAACCCTAACCCTAGCCCGGAATGGAAACCCACCACCAGCCCTAAAACTTAACCCCATGCCATAGCCTACTCCGGGCCCGTACACAGGCACTGACCCGTGCGTCAGCACGTAGCCTGACCCTCCCACTTTTCCGTCCCCTCAGCTAAGCCCTAAGCCTTGGCATTCACTAACTCTAACCCAAGCCCGGAACGGAATCCCACCACCAGCCCTACACCTTAACGTATGCCGTAGCCTATTCCTAGCCCATACGCTGGCACTGACATGTGCGTCAGCACGTAGCCTGACCCTCCCACGTTTCCGTACCCTCACCTGTGCCCTAAGCCTTGCCGTTCCCTAACCCTAACCCTAGCCAGGAACGGAAACCCAAAAGAAGCCCTACACCTTACCATACGCCGTAGCCCACTCCTGGCCCGTACGATGGCACTGACCCGTGAGGCAGCCCGTAGCCTGACTCTCCCATGTTTCCGTACCCTCACCTGTGCCCTAAGCCTTGCCGTTCCCTCACCATAACCCTAGCCAGGAACGGAAATCCACCAGCAGCCCTACACCTTACCCTATGCCGCAGCCTACTCCTGGCCCGTACGCTGGCTCTGACACGTGCGTCAGCATGTAGCCTGACCCTCACACATTTCAGTACCCTCACATGTGCCCTAAGCCTTACCGTTCCCTAATCCTAAACCTAGTCCGGAACAGAAACCCACCACCAGCCCTACACCTAACCCCCAAGCCGTAGCCTACTACTAGCCGGTACGCTGGCACTGACCCGTGCATCAGCACATAGCCTGACCCTCCCACGTTTCTGTACACTCACCTGTGCCCTAAGCCTTGCCGTTCCCTAACCCTATTCCTAGCCAGGAACGGAAACCCACCACCAGCCCTAAAACTAACCCCCAAGCCGTAGGCTACTCCTGGACCTTACGCTGGCACTGACCAGTGCGTCAGCACGTAGCCTGACCCTCCCACGTTTGCGGACCCTCACCTGTGCCCTAAGCCTTGCCATTCCCTAACCCTAACCCTAGCCCAGAACGGAAACCCACCACCAGCCCTACAACTTTCCCTACGACGTAGCCTATTCCTGGCCCCTACGCAGGCACTGACACTTTCATCAGCACGTAGCCTGACCCTCCCACATTTCCGTACCCTCACCTGTGCCCTAAGCCTTGCTGTTCCCTAACACTAACCCTAGCCTGGAACGGAAACACACCACCAACCCTACACCTAACCACCAAGCCGTAGCCTACTCCTGGCCGGTACGCTGGCACTGATATGTGCCTCAGCATGTAGCCTGACCCTCCCAAGTTTCCGTAACCTCACCTGTGCCCTACGCTTTGCCATTCCCTAACCCTAACTGTAGCCCGAAAGGGAAACAGCCCTACACCATACCCTACGCCGTAGCCTACTCCTGGCCGGTACGCTGGCACTGACACGTGCATCAGCATGTAGCCTGACCCTCCCACGTTTCCGTACCCTCACCTGTGCCCTAAGCCTTGCCGTTCCCTAACCCTAACCCAAGCCGGAACGGAATCCCACCACCAGCCCTACACCTTACCGTATGCCGTTGCCTATACCTGGCAGGTACGCTGGCACTGACACGTGCGTCAGCATGTAGCCTGACCCTCACACGTTTCCGTACCCTCACCTGTGCCCTAAGCCTTGCCGTTCCCTAACCCTAACCCTAGCCCTGAAGGGAAAACCACCACAAGCCCTAAACTTTACCCTACGCAGTAGCCTACTCCTGGCCCGTACGCTGGCTCTGACACATGCGTCAGCACGTAGCCTGACCCTCCCACGTTTCCGTACCCTCACCTGTGCCCTAAGCCTTGCCGTTCCCTAACCCTAACCCTAGCCCGGAACGGAAACCCATCACCAGCCCTACACCATACCCTACACCGTAGCCTACTCCTGGCCCGTACGCTGGCACTGACCCGTGCGTCAGCATGTAGCCTGACCCTCTCACGTTTCCGTATCCTCCCCTGGGCCCTAAGACTTGACGTTCCCTAACCCTAACCCTAGCCCGGAACGGAAACCCACCACCAGCCCTACACCTTTCCCTACGCCGTAGACTACTCCTGGCCCATACGCTGGCACTGACCCGTGCGTCAGCACGTAGCCTAACCCTCCCACGTTTCCGTACCCTCACCTGTGCCATAAGCCTTGCCGTTCCCTAACCAAAACCCTAACCCGGAACGGAAACCCACCACCATCCCTAAACCTTTCCCTACTGGGTAGCCTACTCCTCGCCCGTACGCTCGCACTGACCCGTGCGTCAGCATGTAGTTTGGCCCTCCCACGTTTCCGTACCCTCACCTGGGCCCTAAGCCTTGCCATTCCCTAACACTAACCTTAGTCCGGAAAGGAATCCCACCACCAGCCCTACACCTTACCATATGCCGTAGCCTACTCCTGCCCGGTACGGTGCCACTGAGCTGTGCATCAGCACGTAGCCTGAACCTCCCACGTTTCCGTACCCTCAGCTGTGCCCTACGCCTTGCCGTTCCCTAACCCTATCCCTAGCCCGGAACGGAAACACACCACCAGCCCTACAACTTACCCCTAAGCCGTAGCCTAATCCTGGCCTGTACGGTGGCACTGACCCTTGCGTCAGCATGTAGCCTGACCCTCCCACGTTTCCGTACCCTCACCTGTGCCCTAAGCCTTGCCGTTCCGTAACCCTAACCCGAGCCCGGAACGGAAACCCACCACCAGCCCTACACCTTACCACCAAGCCGTAGCCTACACCTGGCCCGTTCGGTGGCACTAACCCGAGCATCAGCAAGTAGCATGACCTCCCACGATTCTGTACCCTCACCCGTGCCCTAAGCCTTGCCATTCCGTAACCCTAACCCTAGCCCGGAATGGATACCCACCACCAGCCCTACAACTTACCCCCAAGCCGTAGCCTACTCCTGGCCCATATGCTGGCACTGACCCGTGCGTCAGCACGTAGCGTGACCCTTCCACGTTTCCGTACCCTCACCTGTGCCCTAAGCCTTGCCGTTCCCTAACCCTAACCCTAGCCCGGAAAGTAAACCCACCACCAGCCCTACACCTTACCCTATGCTGTAGCCTACACCTGGCCCGTATGCGGGCACTGACATGTGCGTCAGCACGTAGCCTGACCCTCCCACGTTTCCGTACCCTCACCTGTGCCCTAAGCCTTGCCGTTCCCTAACCCTAACCCTAGCCCGGAATGCAAACCCACCACCAGCCCTACACCTTTCCCTATGCCGTAGCCTACTCCTGGCCCGTACGCTGGCACTGAACCGTGCGTCATCACGTAGCCTGACCCTCCCACTTTTCTGTACCCTCACCTGTGCCCTAAGCCTTGCCGTTCCTTTACCCTAGCCCTAGCATGGAACGGAAAACCACAACCAGCCTTATTCCTTAGCCTATGCCGTAGCCTACTCCTTGCCTGTACCCTGGCACTGACCCGTGCGTCAGCACGTAGCCTGACCCTCCCACGTTTCCGTACCCTCACCTGTGCCCTAAGGCTTGCCGTTTCCTAACCCTAACCCTAGTCCCGAACGGAAACCCACCACCAGCCCTACAACTAACCCCCAAGCCGTAGCTTACTCCTGGCCAGTACGCTGGCACTGACCCGTGCATCATCACGTAGTCTGACCCTCCCACGTTTCCGTACCCTCACCTGTGCCCTAAGCCTTGCCGTTCCCTAACCCTAACCCTAGCCCTGAACGGAAAACCACCACCAGCCCTACACCTTACCCACAAGTCGTAGCCTACTCCTGTCCCGTACGCTGGCACAGACCCGTGTGTCAGCACGAAGCCTGACCCTCCCACGTTTGCGGACCCTCACCTGTGCCCTAAGCCTTGCCGTTCCCTAACACTAACCCTAGACCGGAACGGAAACCCACCACCAGCCTTACACCTTTCCCTACGCCGTAGCCTATTCCTGGCTCATACACAGGCACTGACCCTTTCATCAGCAAGTAGCCTGACCCTCCCACGTTTCCGTACCCTCACCTGTGCCCTAAGCCTTGCCGTTCACTAACCCTAACCCTAGCCCGGAACGGAAACCCACCACCAGACCTACACCTTACTCTATGCCGTAGCCTACACCTGGCCCGTACGCGGGCACTGACCTGTGCTTCAGCACGTAGCCTGACCCTCCAATGTTACCGTACGCTCACCTGTGCCCTAAGCCTTGCCTTTCCCTAATCCTAACCCTAGCCCGGCACGGAATCCCACCACCAGCCCTACACCTTATCGTATGCCTTAGCCTAGTCCTGGCCCGTACGCTGGCACTGACCCGTGTGTCAGCATGTAGCCTGACCCTCCCACGTTTCCATAACCTCACCTGTGCCCTAAGTCTTGCCGTTCCCTAACCCTAACCCTAGCCCGGAACAGAAACCCACCACCAGCCCTATACCTTTCCCTACGCCATAGCCTATTCCTGGCCCGTACGCAGGCACTGACCCTTTCATCAGCACATAGCCTGACCCTCCCACGTTTCCGTACCCTCACCTGTGCCCTAAGCCTTGCCGTTCCCTAACCCTAACCCTAGCCCGGAACGGAAACCCACCACCAGCCCTAAACCTTACCCCCAAGCCGTAGCCTACTCCTGGTCCATACGCTGGCGCTGACCTTTGCGTCAACACGTAGCCTGAACTTCCCACATTACCGTACCCTCACCTGTGCCGTAAGCCTTGCCGTTCCCTAACCCTAATCCTAGTACTGAACGGAAACACACCATAAGCCCTACACCTAACCCCCAAGCCGTAGCCTACTCCTGGCCCGTATGCTGGCACTGACCCGTGCGTCAGCACGTAGCCTGACACTCCCACGTTTCCGTACCCTCACATGTGCCCTAAGACTTGCTGTTCCCTAACACTAACCCGAGCCTGGAATGGAAACACACCATCAGACCTACACCTAACCACCAAGCCGTAGCCTACTCCTGGCTGGTACGCTGGCACTGACCCATGTGTCAGCACGTAGCCTGACCCTCCCACGTGTTCGTACCCTCACCTGTGCCCTAAGCCTTGCCGTTCCCTAACGCTAACCCTACCCCGGAACGGAAACCCACCACTAGCCCTAAACCGTTCCCTACGCCGTAGCCTACACCTGGCCCGTACGCTGGCACTGAAACATGCGTCAGCACGTACTCTGACCCTCCCACGTTTCCGTACCCTCACCTGGGCCCTAAGCCTTGCCGTTTCCTAACCCTTACCCTAGCCCTGAACGGAAACCCACCACCAGCCCTACACCTTACCCTACGCTGTAGCCTACTCCTGGCCCGAATGCTGGCACTGACCAGTGCGACAGCACGCAGCCAGACCCTCCCACGTTTCCGTACCCTCACCTGTGCCCTAAGCCTTGCCGTTCCCTAACCCTAACCCTAGCCCGGAACGGAAACCCACCACCAGCCCTACACCTTACCCCCAAGCCATAGCCTACTCCTGGCCGGTACGCTGGCACTGACCCGTGCTTCATCACGTAGCCTGACCCTCCCAAATTTCCGTACCCTCACCTGTGTCCTAAGCTTTGCCATTCCCTAACCCTAACTGTAGCCCGGAACGGAAACCCACCACCAGCCCTACAACTTACCCCCAAGCCGTAGCCTACTCCTGGTCCATACGCTGGCACTGACCCGTGCGTCAGAACGTATCCTGACCCTGCCACGTTGCCGTACCCTCACATGTGCCCTAAACCTTTCCGTTCCCTAACCCTAACCCTAGTGCCGAACGGAAACCCACCACAAGCCCTACACCTTACCCCCAAGCCGTAGCCTACACGTGGTCCATACGCTGGCACTGACCTGTGCGTCAGCACGTAGCCTGACCTTCCCACGTTACCATAACGTCACCTGTGCCCTAAGCCTTGCCCTTCCCTAACCCTAACCCTAGTACGGGACGGAAACACACCACAAGCCCTACACCTAACCCACAAACCATAGCATACTGCTGGCCCGTACGCTGGCACTGAACCGTGCGTCAGCACGTAGCCTGACCCTCCCAGGTTTCCGTACCCTCACCTATGCCCTAAGCCTTCGTGATCCATAACACTAACCCTAGCCCGGAACGGAAACCCACCACCAGCCCTACACCTTAACCTACGCCGTAGCCTACTCCTGGACTGTACGGTGGCACTGCCCCTTGCGTCATCATGTAGCCTGACCCTCCCACGTTTCCGTACCCTCACCTCTGCCCTAAGCCTTGCCGTTCTGTAACCCTAACCCTAGCCCGGAACGGAAACCCACCACCAGCCCTACAACTTACCCCCAAGCCGTAGCCTACTCCTGGCACGTTCGGTGGCAGTAACCCTAGCATCAGCAAGTAGCCTGACCCTCCCACGTTTCTGTACCCTCACCCGTGCACTAAGCCTTGCCGTTCCGTAACCCTAACCCTAGCCCGGAACGGAAACCCACCACCAGCCCTACACCTTACCCCCAAACCGTAGCGTACTCCTGGCCCATATGCTGGCACTGACCCGTGCGTCAGCACATAGCGTGACCCTCCCACGTTTCCGTACCCTCACCTGTGCCCTAAGCCTTGCCGTTCCCTAACCCTAACCCTAGCCCAGAACGGAAACCCACCACTAGCCCTACACCTTACCCTATGCTGTAGCCTACACATGGCCCGTACGCGGGCACTGACCCGTGCGTCAGCACGTAGCCTGACCCTCCCACTTTTCCGTACCCTCACCTGTGCCCTAAGCCTTGCCGTTCCCTAACCCTAACCCTAGCCCGGAACGGAAACCCACCACCAGCCCTACACCATACGCTACACCGTAGCCTACTCCTGGCTCGTACGCTGGCACTGACCCGTGCGTCAGCATGTAGCCTGACTCTCTCTCGTTTCCATACCCTCACATGTGCCCTAAGCCTTGACGTTCCCTATCCCTAACCCTAGCCCGGAACGCAAACCCACCACCAGCCCTACACCTTTCCCTACGCCGTAGCCTACAACTGGCTCGTACGCAGGCACTGACACTTTCATCAGCACTTAGCCTGACACTCCCACGTTTCTGTACCCTCACCTGTGCCCTAAGCCTTGCCGTTCACTAACCCTAACCCTAGACCGGAACGGAAAACCACCACCAGCCCTTCAACTTACCCCCAAGCTGTAGCCTACTCCTGGCCGGTACGCTGGCACTGACACGTGCGTCAGCACATAGCCTGACCCTCACACGTTTCCGTACCCTCACCTGTGCCCTAAGCCTTGCCGTTTCCTAACCCTAACCCTAGCCTGGAACGGACACCCACCATCAGCCCTACACTTTACCCTACGCCGTAGCCTACTCCTGGCCCGTACGCTGGCACTGACCCGTTTGTCAGCACGTAGCGTGACCTTCCCACGTTTCCGTACCCTCTCCTTAGCACTAAGCCTTGCCTTTCCGTAACCCTAACCCTAGCCCGGAACGGAAACCCACCACCAGCCCTACACCTTACCCCCAAGCCGTAGCCTACTCCTGGCCCGTACGTTGGCACTGACCCGTGCGTCAGCACGTAGCCTGACAGGCCCACGTTTCCGTACCCTCACCTGTGCCCTAAGCCTTGCCGTTCCCTTACCCTAGGCCTAGCCCGGAACGGAAACCCACCACCAGCCCTAAACCTTACCCCCAAGCTGTAGCCTACTCCTGGCCCGTATGCTGGCACTGACCCGTGCGTCAGCATGTAGCCTGACCCTCCCACGTTTCCGTACCCTCACCTGTGCCCTATGCCTTGCCGTTCCCTAACCCTAACCCTAGCACAGAATGGATACCCACCTCCAGCCCTATACCTTACCCTACGCTGTAGCCTACTGCTGGCCCGTATGCCGGCACTGACACATGCGTAAGCACGTAGCCTGACCCTCCCACGTTTCCGTACCCTCACCTGTGCCCTAAGCCTTGACGTTCCCTAACCCTAACCCTAGCCCAGAACGGAAACCCACCACCAGCCCTAGACCTTACCCTATGGCGTAGCCTACTCCTGGCCTGTACGCTGACACTGACACGTGCGTCAGCACGTAGCCGGACCCTCCCACGTTTCCGTACCCTCACCTGTGCCCTAAGCTTTGCCGTTCCCTAACCCTAACCCTAGCCCGGAATGGAAACCCATCACCAGCCCTAAACCTTTCCCTACGCCGTAGCCTACTCCTGGCCCGTACACTGGCACTGACCAGTGCGTCAGCATGTACACTGACCCACCCACGTTTCCATACCCTCACCTGGGCCCTAAACTTTGCCGTTCCCTAACCCTAACCCTAGCCCTGAACAGAAACCCACCACCAGCCCTACACCTTACCCAACGCCGTAGCCTACTCCTGGCCCATACGCTGGCACTGACCCGTGCGTCAGCACGTAGCCTGACCCTACCACTTTTTTGTACCCTCACCTGTGCCCTAAGCCTTGCCGTTCCCTAACCCTAACCCTAGCCCGGAATGGAAACCCACCACCAGCCCTAAAACTTAACCCCATGCCATAGCCTACTCCGGGCCCGTACACAGGCACTGACCCGTGCGTCAGCACGTAGCCTGACCCTCCCACTTTTCCGTCCCCTCAGCTAAGCCCTAAGCCTTGGCATTCACTAACTCTAACCCAAGCCCGGAACGGAATCCCACCACCAGCCCTACACCTTAACGTATGCCGTAGCCTATTCCTGGCCCATATGCTGGCACTGACATGTGCGTCAGCACGTAGCCTGACCCTCCCACGTTTCCGTACCCTCACCTGTGCCCTAAGCCTTGCCGTTCCTTAACTCTAACCCTAGCCAGGAACGGAAACCCAAAAGAAGCCCTACACCTTACCATACGCCGTAGCCCACTCCTGGCCCGTACGATGGCACTGACCCGTGAGGCAGCCCGTAGCCTGACTCTCCCATGTTTCCGTACCCTCACCTGTGCCCTAAGCCTTGCCGTTCCCTCACCATAACCCTAGCCAGGAACGGAAATCCACCAGCAGCCCTACACCTTACCCTACGCCGCAGCCTACTCCTGGCCCGTACGCTGGCTCTGACACGTGCGTCTGCACGTAGCCTGACCCTCCCACGTTTCTGTACCCTCACCTGTGCCCTAAGCCTTGCCGTTCCCTAACCCTAAACCTAGTCCGGAACAGAAACCCACCACCAGCCCTACAACTAACCCCCAAGCCGTAGCCTACTACTAGCCGGTACGCTGGCACTGACCCGTGCATCAGCACATAGCCTGACCCTCCCACGTTTCTGTACCCTCACCTGTGCCCTAAGCCTTGCCGTTCCCTAACCCTAATCCTAGCCAGGAACGGAAACCCACCACCAGCCCTACAACTTACACCCAAGCCGTAGGCTACTCCTGGACCTTACGCTGGCACTGACCAGTGCGTCAGCACGTAGCCTGACCCTCCCACGTTTGTGGACCCTCACCTGTGCCCTAAGCCTTGCCATTCCCTAACCCTAACCCTAGCCCGGAACGGAAACCCACCACCAGCCCTACAACTTTCCCTACGACGTAGCCTATTCCTGGCCCCTACGCAGGCACTGACACTTTCATCAGCACGTAGCCTGACCCTCCCACGTTTCCGTACCGTCACCTGTGCCCTAAGCCTTGCCGTTCCCTAACCCTAACCCTAGCCTGGAACGGAAACCCACCACCAGCCCTACATCTTACCCCCAAGCCGTAGCCTACTCCTGGCCCATACGCTGGCACTGACCTGTGCGTCAGCATGTAGCCTGAACTTCCCACATTACCGTAACCTCACCTGTGCCCTAAGCCTTGCCGTTCCCTAACCCTAAACCTAGTACGGAACGGAAACACACCACCAGCCCTACACCTAACCCCCAAGACATAGCCTACTCCTGGCCCGTACGCTGGCACTGACCCGTGCGTCAGCACGTAGCCTGACACTCCCACATTTCCGTACCATCACCTGTGCCCTAAGCCTTGCTGTTCCCTAACACTAACCCTAGCCTGGAACGGAAACACACCACCAACCCTACACCTAACCACCAAGCCGTAGCCTACTCCTGGCCGGTACGCTGGCACTGATATGTGCCTCAGCATGTAGCCTGACCCTCCCACGTTTCCGTAACCTCACCTGTGCCCTCCGCTTTGCCATTCCCTAACCCTAACTGTAGCCCGAAAGGGAAACAGCCCTACACCTTAACCTACGCCGTAGCCTACTCCTGGCCGGTACGCTGGCACTGACACGTGCATCAGCATGTAGCCTGACCCTCCCACGTTCCCGTACCCTCACCTGTGCCCTAAGCCTTGCCGTTCCCTAACCCTAACCCAAGCCAGAACGGAATCCCACCACCAGCCCTACACCTTACCGTATGCCGTAGCCTATACCTGGCCCGTACGCTGGCACTGAATCGTGCGTCAGCATGTAGCCTGACCCTCACACGTTTCCGTACCCTCACCTGTGCCCTAAGCCTTGCCGTTCCCTAACCCTAACACTAGCCCGGAACGGAAACCCACCACAAGCCCTACACCTTACCATACGCCATAGCCTACTCCTGGCCCGTACGCTGGCCCTGACCCGTGAGTCAGCACGTAGCCTGACCCTCCCACGTTACTGTAACCTCACCTGTGCCCTAAGCCTTGCCGTTCCCTCACCCTAACCCTAGCCAAGAACGGAAACCCACCAGCAGCCCTACACCTTACCCTACGCCGTAGCCTACTCCTGGCTCGTACGCTGGCACTGACCCATGCGTCAGCACGTAGCCTGACCCTCACATGTTTCCGTACCCTCACATGTGCCCTAAGCGTTGCCGTTCCCTAACCCTAACCCTAGTCCGGAACGGAAACCCACCACCAGCCCTACAGCTTACCACCAAGCCATAGCCTATTCCTGGCCCGTACGCTGGCACTGACCCGTGTGTCAGCATGTAGCCTGAACCTCCCACGTTTCCGTACCCTCACCTGTGCCCTAAGCCTTGCCGTTCCCTAACCCTAACACTAGCCCGGAACGGAAACCCACCACCAGCCCTACAACTAACCCCCAAGCCGTAGCCTACTCCTGGCCGGTACGATTGCACTGACCCGTGCGTCAGCACGTAGCCTGACCCTCCCACGTTTCTGTATCCTCACCTGTGCCCTAAGCCTTGCCGTTCCCTAACCCTAACCCTAGCCCTGAACGGAAAACCACCACTAGCCCTACACTTTACTCTACGCCGTAGCCTACTCCTGGCCCGTACGCTGGCACTGACCCGTGCGTCAGCAAATAGCCTGACCCTCCCACTCTTCCGTACCCTCACCTGTGCCCTAAGCCTTGCCGTTCCCTAACCCTAACCCTAGCCCAAAACAGAAACACACCACCAGCCCTAAACCTAAACCCCAATCCGTAGCCAACTCCTGGCCAGTACGATTGCACTGACCCGTGCGTCAGCACATAGCCTGACCCTCCCATGTTTCTGTATCCTCACCTGTGCCCTAAGCCTTGCCGTTCCCTAACCCTAACCCTAGCCCTGAACGGAAAACCACCACCAGCCCTACACTTTACCCTACGCTGTAGCCTACTCCTGGCCCGTACGCTGGCACTGACCCGTGCGTCAGCAAGTAGCCTGACCCTCCCACGTTTCTGTATCGTCACCTGTGCCCTAAGCCTTGCCGTTCCCTAACACTAACCCTAGCCCTGAAGGGAAAACCACCACCAGCCCTACACTTTACCCTACGCCGTAGCCTACTCCTGCCCCGTACGCTGGCTCTGACACATGCGTCAGCACGTAGCCTGACCCTCCCACGTTTCCGTACCCTCACCTGTGCCCTAAGCCTTGCCGTTCCCTAACCCTAACCCTAGCCCGGAACGGAAACCCATCTCCAGCCCTACACCATACCCTACACCGTAGCCTACTCCTGGCCCGTACGCTGGCACTGACCCGTGCGTCAGCATGTAGCCTGACCCTCTCACGTTTCCGTACCCTCACCTGTGCCCTAAGCCTTGACGTTCCCTAACCCTAACCCTAGCCCGGAACGCAAACCCACCACCAGCCCTACACCTTTCCCTACGCCGTAGCCTACTCCTGGCCCATACGCTGGCACTGACCCGTGCGTCAGCACGTAGCCTAACCCTCCCACGTTTCCGTACCCTCACCTGTGCCCTAAGCCTTGCCGTTCCCTAACCAAAACCCTAACCCGGAACGGAAACCCACCACCATCCCTAAACCTTTCCCTACTGGGTAGCCTACTCCTCGCCCGTACGCTCGCACTGACCCGTGCGTCAGCATGTAGTTTGACCATCCCACGTTTCCGTACCCTCACCTGGGCCCTAAGCCTTGCCATTCCCTAACACTAACCTTAGTCCGGAAAGGAATCCCACCACCAGCCCTACACATTACCATATGCCGTAGCCTACTCCTGCCCGGTACGGTGCCACTGAGCTGTGCATCAGCACGTAGCCTGACCCTCCCACGTTTCCGTACCCTCAGCTGTGCCCTACGCCTTGCCGTTCCCTAACCCTATCCCTAGCCCGGAACGGAAACACACCACCAGCCCTACAACTTACCCCTAAGCCGTAGCCTACTCCTGGCCTGTACGGTGGCACTGACCCTTGCGTCAGCATGTAGCCTGACCCTCCCACGTTTCCGTACCCTCACCTGTGCCCTAAGCCTTGCCGTTCCGTAACCCTAACCCGAGCCCGGAACGGAAACCCACCACCAGCCCTACACCTTACCACCAAGCTGTAGCCTACACCTGGCCCGTTCGGTGGCACTAACCCGAGCATCAGCAAGTAGCATGACCTCCCACGATTCTGTACCCTCACCCGTGCCCTAAGCCTTGCCATTCCGTAACCCTAACCCTAGCCCGGAATGGATACCCACCACCAGCCCTACAACTTACCCCCAAGCCGTAGCCTACTCCTGGCCCGTACGCTGGCACTGACCCGTGCGTCAGCAAGTAGCCTGACCCTCCCACGTTTCTGTATCGTCACCTGTGCCCTAAGCCTTGCCGTTCCCTAACCCTAACCCTAGCCCTGAAGGGAAAACCACCACCAGCCCTACACTTTACCCTACGCCGTAGCCTACTCCTGGCCCGTACGCTGGCTCTGACACATGCGTCAGCACGTAGCGTGACCCTCCCACGTTTCCGTACCCTCACCTGTGCCCTAAGCCTTGCCGTTCCCTAACCCTAACCCTAGCCCGGAACGTAAACCCACCACCAGCCCTACACCTTACCCTATGCTGTAGCCTACACCTGGCCCGTACGCAGGCACTGACCCTTTCATCAGCACATAGCCTGACCCTCCCACGTTTCCGTTCCCTCACCTGTGCCCTAAGCCTTGCCGTTCCCTAACCCTAACCCTAGCCCGGAACGGAAACCCACCACCAGCCCTAAACCTTACCCCCAAGCCGTAGCCTACTCCTGGTCCATACGCTGGCACTGACCTTTGCGTCAGCACGTAGCCTGAACTTCCCACATTACCGTACCCTCACCTGTGCCGTAAGCCTTGCCGTTCCCTAACCCTAAACCTAGTACTGAACGGAAACACACCATAAGCCCTACACCTAACCCCCAAGCCGTAGCCTACTCCTGGCCCGTATGCTGGCACTGACCCGTGCGTCAGCACGTAGCCTGACACTCCCACGCTTCCGTACCCTCACATGTGCCCTAAGACTTGCTGTTCCCTAACACTAACCCGAGCCTGGAATGGAAACACACCATCAGACCTACACCTAACCACCAAGCCGTAGCCTACTCCTGGCTGGTACGCTGGCACTGACCCATGTGTCAGCACGTAGCCTGACCCTCCCACGTGTTCGTACCCTCACCTGTGCCCTAAGCCTTGCCGTTCCCTAACCCTAACCCTACCCCGGAACGGAAACCCACCACTAGCCCTAAACCGTTCCCTACGCCGTAGCCTACACCAGGCCCGTACGCTGGCACTGAACCATGCGTCAGCACGTAGTCTGACCCTCCCACGTTTCCGTACCCTCACCTGGGCTCTAAGCCTTGCCGTTTCCTAACCCTAACCCTAGCCCATGAACGGAAACACACCACCAGCCAAACACCATACCCTACGCCGTAGCATACTCCTGTCCCGTACGCTGGCACTGACACGTGCGTCAGCACGTAGCCTAACCCTCTCACGTTTCCGTACCCTCACCTGTGCTGTAAGCCTTGCCGTTCACTAACCCTTACCCTAGCCCGGAACGGAAACCTACCACCAGCCCTACACCTTACCCTACGCCGTAGCCTACTCCTGGCCTGTACGCGGACACTGACACGTGCGTCAGCACGTAGCCTGACCCTCCCACGTTTCCGTAACCTCACCTGTGCCCTAAGCCTTGCCGTTCCCTAACCCTAACCCTAGCCCGGAATGCAAACCCACCACCAGCCCTACACCTTTCCCTATGCCGTAGCTTACTCCTGGCCCGTACGCTGGCACTGAACCGTGCGTCATCACGTAGCCTGACCCTCCCACTTTTCTGTACCCTCACCTGTGCCCTAAGCCTTACTGTTCCATTACCCTAGCCCTAGCATGGAACGGAAACCCACCACCAGCCTTATTCCTTAGCCTATGCCGTAGCCTACACCTTGCCTGTACCCTGGCACTGACCCGTGCGTCAGCACGTAGCCTGACCATCCCACGTTTCCGTACCCTCACTTGTGCCCTAAGGCTTGCCGTTCCCTAACCCTAACCCTAGTCCGGAACGGAAACCCACCACCAGCCCTACAACTAACCCCCAAGCCGTAGCTTACTCCTGGCCAGTACGCTGGCACTGACCCGTGCATCATCACGTAGCCTGACCCTCCCACGTTTCCGTACCCTCACCAGTGCCCTAAGCCTTGCCGTTCCCTAACCCTAACCGTAGCCCGGAACGGAAACCCACCACCAGCCCTACACCTTACCCCCAAGCCGTAGCCTACTCCTGGCCCGTACGCTGGCCCAGACCCGTGCGTCCGCACGAAGCCCGACCCTCCCACGTTTGCGGACCCTCACCTGTGCCCTAAGCCTTGCCGTTCCCTAACACTAACCCTAGACTGGAACGGAAACCCACCAACAGCCCTACACCTTTCCCTACGCCGTAGCCTATTCCTGGCTCATACGCAGGCACTGACCCTTTCATCAGCAAGTAGCCTGACCCTCCCACGTTTCCGTACCCTCACCTGTGCCCTAATCCTTGCCGTTCACTAACCCTAACCCTAGCCCGGAACGGAAACCCACCACCAGACCTACACCTTACTCTATGCCGTAGCCTACACCTGGCCCGTACGCGGGCACTGACCTGTGCTTCAGCACGTAGCCTGACCCTCCAATGTGACCGTACGCTCACCTGTGCCCTAAGCCTTGCCTTTCCCTAATCCTAACCCTAGCCCGGCACGGAATCCCACCACCAGCCCTACACCTTATCGTATGCCGTAGCCTAGTCCTGGCCCGTACGCTGGCACTGACCCGTGCGTCAGCATGTAGCCTGACCCTCCCACGTTTCCGTAACCTCACCTGTGCCCTAAGCCTTGCCGTTCCCTAACCCTATCCCTAGCCCGGAACAGAAACCCACCACCAGCCCTATACCTTTCCCTACGCCGTAGCCTATTCCTGGCCCGTACGCAGGCACTGACCCTTTCATCAGCACATAGCCTAACCCTCTCACGTTTCCGTACCCTCACCTGTGCTGTAAGCCTTGCCGTTCCCTAACCCTTTCCCTAGCCCGGAACGGAAACCCACCACCAGCCCTACACCTTACCCTACGCCGTAGCCTACTCCTGGCCCGAATGCTGGCACTGACCCGTGCGTCAGCACGTAGCCAGACCCTCCCTCGTTTCCGTACCCTCACCTGTGCCCTAAGCCTTGCCGTTCCCTAACCCTAACCCTAGTCCGGAAAGGAAACACACCACCAGCCCTAAAACTTACCCCCAAGCCGTAGCCTACTCCTGGTCCATACTCTGGCACTGACCTGTGCGTCAGCACGTAGCCTGAACTTCCCACATTACCGTACCCTCACCTGTGCCCTAAGCCTTGCCGTTCCCTAACCCTAACCCTAGTACGGAACGGAAACACACCACAAGCCCTACACCTAACCCCCAAGCCGTAGCCTACTCTTGGCCGATACGCTGGCACTGACACGTGCGTCAGCACGTAGCCTGACCCTCCCACGTTTCCGTACCCTCACCTGTGCCCTAAGACTTGCTGTTCCCTAACACTAAACCTAGCCTGGAACGGAAACCCACCACCAGCCCTACACCTTACTATATGCCGTAGCCTACACCTGGCCCGTACGCGGGCACTGACCTGTGCTTCAGCACGTAGCCTGACCCTCCCATGTTACCGTACGCTCACCTGTGCCCTAAGCCTTGTCGTTCCCTAACCCTAACCCTAGCCCGGCACGGAATCTCACCACCAGCTCTACAGCTTATCGTATGCCGTAGCCTAGTCCTGGCCCGTACGCTGGCACTGACCCGTGTGTCAGCATGTAGCCTGACCCTCCCACGTTTCCGTAACCTCACCTGTGCCCTAAGCATTGCCGTTAGCTAACCCTAACCCTAGCCCGGAACAGAAACCCACCACCAGCCCTACACCTTACCCCAAGCCGTAGCCTATTCCTGGCCCGTACGCAGGCACTGACCCTTTCATCAGCACGTAGCCTGACCCTCCCACGTTTCCGTACCCTCATCTGTGCCCTAAGTCTTGCCGTTCCCTAACCCTAACCCTAGCCCGGAACGGAAACCCACCACCAGCCCTACACCTTAACCTACGCCGTAGCCTACTCCTGGCCTGTACGGTGGCACTGAACCTTGCGTCAGCATGTAGCCTGACCCTCCCAAGTTTCCGTACCCTCACCTGTGCCCTAAACCTTGCCATTCTGTAACCCTAACCCTAGCCCGGAACGGAAACCCACCACCAGCCCTACACCTTACCCCCAAGCCGTAGCCTACTCCTGGCCCGTTCGGTGGCAGTAACCCTAGCATCAGCAAGTAGCCTGACCCTCCCACGTTTCTGTACCCTCACACGTGCCCTAAGCCTTGCCGTTCTGTAACCCTAACCCTAGACCGGAACGGAAACCCACCACCAGCCCTACACCTTTCCCTACGCCGTAGCCTATTCCTGCCTCGTACGCAGGCACTGACACTTTCATCAGCACTTAGCCTGAACCTCCCAGGTTTCTGTACCCTCACCTGTGCCCTAAGCCTTGCCGTTCACTAACTCTAACCCTAGCCCGGAACGGAAACCCACCACCAGCCCTACAACTTACCCCCAAGCCGTAGCCTACTCCTGGCCGGTACGCTGGCACTGACACGTGCGTCAGCACGTAGCCTGACCCTCACACGTTTCCGTACCCTCACCTGTGCCCTAAGCCTTGCCGTTTCCTAACCCTAACCCTAGCCCGGAACAGAAACCCACCAACAGCCCTACACTCTACCCTATGCCATAGCCTATTCCTGGCCCGTACACTGGCACTGAGCCGTGCGTCAGCACGTAGCCTGACCCTCCCACGTTTCCGTACCCTCACCTGTGCCCTAAGCCTTGAGGTTCCCTAACCCTAACTCTAGCCCGGAACAGAAAACCACCAACAGCCCTACAACTTACGACCACGCCGTAGCCTACTCCTGGCCCATATGCTGGCACTGACACGTGCGTCAGCACGTAGCCTGTCCCTCCCACATTTCCGTAACCTCACCTGTGCCCTAAGCCTTGCCGTTTCCTAACCTTAACCCTAGCCCGGAACGGAAACCCACCACCAGCCCTACACCTTACACTATGCCGTAGCCTACACCTGGCCCGTACGCGGGCACTGACCTGTGCTTCAGCACGTAGCCTGACCCTCCCATGTTACTGTACTCTCACCTGGGCCCTAAGTCTTGCCGTTCCCTAACCCTAACCCGAGCCTGGCAAGGAATCCCACCCCCAGCCCTACACCTTATCGTATACCGTAGCCTAGTCCTGGCCCGTACGCTGGCACTGACCCGTGCGTCACCATATAGCCTGACCCTCCCACGTTTCCGTACCCTCACCTGTGCCCTAAGCCTTACCGTTCCCTAACGCTAACCCTAGCCCGGAACGGAAACCCACCACAATCCCTACACCTTACCATACGCCGTAGCCTACTCCTGGCCCGTACTCTGGCACTGACCCGTGAGTCAGCACGTAGACTGACCCTCCCACAATTCCGTACCCACACCTGTGCCCTAATCCTTGCCGTTCCCTCACCCTAACCCTAGCCAAGAACGGAAACCCACCAGCAGCCCTAAACCTTACCCTACACCATAGCCTACTCCTGGCCCGTACGGTGGCACTGACCAGTGCGTCAGCACGTAGCCTGACCCTCACACGTTTCCGTACCATCACCTGTGCCCTAAGCCTTGTCGTTCCCTAACACTAACCCTAGTCCGGAACGGAAGCCCACCACCAGCCCTACAGCTTACCCCCGATCCATAGCCTATTCCTGGCCCGTACGCTGGCACTGACCCGTGCTTCAGCATGTAGCCTGACCCTCCCACGTTTCCGTACCCTCACCTGTGCCCTAAGCCTTGCCATTCCCTAACCCTAACCCTAGCCCGGAACGGAAACCCACCACCAGCCCTACACCTAACCCCCAAGCCGTAGCCTACTCCTGGCTGGTACGCTGGCACTGACCCGTTCATCAGCACGTAGCCTGACCCTCCCACGTTTCCGTACCCTCACCTGTGCCCTAAGCCTTGCCGTTCCCTATCCCTAACCCTAGCCTGGAACGGAAACCCACCACCAGCCCTAAAACTTACCCCAAAGCCGTAGCCTATTCCTGGACCTTATGCTGGCACTGACCCGTGCGTCAGCACGTAGCCTGACCCTCCCACGTTTGCAGACCCTCACCTGTGCCCGAAGCCTTGCCATTCCCTAACCCTAACCCTAGACCGGAACGGAAACCCACCACCAGCCCTACACCTTTCCCTACGCCGTAGCCTATTCCTGGCCCGTACGCAGGCACTGACCCTTTCATCAGCACGTAGCCTGACCCTCCCACGTTTCCATACCCTCACCTGTGCCCTAAGCCTTGCCATTCCCTAACCCTAACCCTAGCCCGGAACGGAAACCCACCACCAGCCCTAAACCTTACCCCCAAGCCGTAGCCTACTCCTGGTCCATACGCTGGCACTGACCTGTGCGTCAGCACGTAGCTTGAACTTCCCACATTACCGTACCCTCACCTGTGCCCTAAGCCTTGCCGTTCCCTAACCCTAACCCTAGTCCGGAACGGAAACACACCACCAGCCCTACACCTAACCCCCAAGCCGTAGCTTACTCCCGGCCAGTACGCTGGCACTGACCCGTGCATCATCACGTAGCCTGACCCTCCCACGTTTCCGTACACTCACCTGTGCCCTAAGCCTTGCCGTTCCCTAACCCTAACCGTAGCCCGGAACGGAAACCCACCACCAGCCCTACAACTTACCCCCAAGCCGTAGCCTACTCCTGGCCCGTACGCTGGCACAGACCCGTGCGTCAGCACGAAGCCTGACCCTCCCACGTTTGCGGACACACACCTGTGCCCTAAGCCTTGCCGTTCCCTAACCCTAACCCTAGCCTGGAACCGAAACCCACCACCAGCCCTACACCTTTCCCTACGCCGTAGCCTATTCCTGGCTCATACGCAGGCACTGACCCTTTCATCAGCAAGTAGACTGACCCTCCCACGTTTCCGTACCCTCACCTGTGCCCTAAGCCTTGCCATTCACTAACCCTAACCCTAGCCCGGAACGGAAACCCACCACCAGCCCTACACCTTACTCTATGCCGTAGCCTACACCTGGCCCGTACGCGGGCACTGACCTGTGCTTCAGCACGTAGCCTGACCCTCCCATGTTACCGTACGCTCACGTGTGCCCTAAGCCTTGTCCTTCCCTAACCCTAACCCTACCCCGGCACGGAATCTCACCACCAGCTCTACAGCTTATCGTATGCCGTAGCCTAGTCCTGGCCCGTACGCTGGCACTGACCCGTGTGTCAGCATGTAGCCTGACCCTCCCACGTTTCCGTAACCTCACCTGTGCCCTAAGCATTGCCGTTCCCTAACCCTAACCCTAGCCCGGAACAGAAACCCACCACCAGCCCTACACCTTACCATACGCCGTAGCCTACTCCTGGCCCGTACGCTGGCACTGACCCGTGAGTCAGCACGTAGACTGACCCTCCCACATTTCCGTACCCTCACCTGTGCCCTAAGCCTTGCCGTTCCCTCACCCTAACCCTAGCCAAGAACGGAAACCCACCAGCAGCCCTAAACCTTACCCTACACCATAGCCTACTCCTGGCCCGTACGGTGGCACTGACCAGTGCGTCAGCACGTAGCCTGACCCTCACACGTTTCCGTACCCTCACCTGTGCCCTAAGCCTTGTCGTTCCCTAACCCTAACCCTAGTCCGGAACGGAAGCCCACCACCAGCCCTACAGCTTACCCCCGATCCATAGCCTATTCCTGGCCCGTACGCTGGCACTGACCCGTGCTTCAGCATGTAGCCTGACCCTCCCACGTTTCTGTACCCTCACCTGTGCCCTAAGCCTTGCCATTCCCTAACCCTAACCCTAGCCCGGAACGGAAACCCACCACCAGCCCTACACCTAACCCCCAAGCCGTAGCCTACTCCTGGCTGGTACGCTGGCACTGACCCGTTCATCAGCACGTAGCCTGACCCTCCCACGTTTCCGTACCCTCACCTGTGCCCTAAGCCTTGCCGTTCCCTATCCCTAACCGTAGCCCGGAACGGAAACCCACCACCAGCCCTAAAACTTACCCCAAAGCCGTAGCCTATTCCTGGACCTTATGCTGGCACTGACCCGTGCGTCAGCACGTAGCCTGACCCTCCCACGTTTGCGGACCCTCACCTGTGCCCTAAGCCTTGCCATTCCCTAACCCTAACCCTAGACCGGAACGGAAACCCACCACCAGCCCTACACCTTTCCCTACGCCGTAGCCTATTCCTGGCCCGTACGCAGGCACTGACCCTTTCATCAGCACGTAGCCTGACCCTCCCACGTTTCTGTACCCTCACCTGTGCCCTAAGCATTGCCGTTCCCTAACCCTAACTCTAGCCCGGAACGGAAACCCACCACCAGCCCTAAACCTTACCCCCAAGCCGTAGCCTACTCCTGGTCCATATGCTGGCACTGACCTGTGCGTCAGCACGTAGCCTGAACTTCCCACATTACCGTACCCTCACCTGTGCCGTAAGCCTTGCCGTTCCCTAACCCTAACCCTAGTACGGAACGGAAACACACCACAAGCCCTACACCGAACCCCCAAGCCGTAGCCTACTCCTGGCCGGTACGCTGGCACTGACCCGTGCGTCAGCACGTAGCCTGACCCTCCCACGTTTCCGTACCCTCACCTGTGCCCTAAGACTTGCTGTTCCCTAACACTAAACCTAGCCTGGAACGGAAACACACCATCAGCCCTACACCTAACCACCAAGCCGTAGCCTACTCCTGGCCGGTACGCTGGCACTGACCCGTGTGTCAGCACGTAGCCTGACCCTCCCACGTTTCCGTACCCTCACCTGGGCCCTAAGCCTTGCCGTTTCCTAACCCTAACCCTAGCCCATGAACGGAAACCCACCACCAGCCCTACACCTTACCCTACGCCGTAGCATACTCCTGGCCCGTACGCTGGCACTGACCCGTGCGTCAGCACGTAGCCTAACCCTCTCACGTTTCCGAACCCTCACCTGTGCTGTAAGCCTTGCCGTTCCCTAACCCTAACCCTAGCCCTGAACGGAAACCCACCACCAGCCCTAAAACTTACCCCCAAGCCGTAGCCTACTCCTGGCCGGTACGCTGGCACTGACCCGTGCGTCATCACGTAGCCTGACCCTCCCACGTTTCCGTACCCTCACCTGTGCCCTAAGCTTTGCCGTTCCCTAACCCTAACTGTAGCCCGGAATGGAAACCCACCACCAGCCCTACAATTTACCCCCAAGCCGTAGCCTACTCCTGGTCCATACGCTGGCAGTGACCCGTGCTTCAGAACGTATCCTGACCCTGCCACGTTGCCGTACCCTCACATGTGCCCTAAACCTTGCCGTTCCCTAACCCTAACCCTAGCCCGGAACGGAAAACCACCACAAGCCCTACACCTTACCCCCAAGCCGTAACCTACTCGTGGTCCATACGCTGGCACTGACCTGTGCGTCAGCACGTAGCCTGACCTTCCCACGTTACCGTAACGTCACTTGTGCCCTAAGCCTTCCTGTTCCCTAACACTAACCCTAGTACGGAACGGAAACCCACCACCAGCCCTACACCTAACCCCCAAGCCGTAGCCTACTCCTGGCCGGTTCGTTGGCACTGACCCGTGCGTCAGCACGTAGACTGACCCTCCCACGTTTCCGTACCCTCACCTGGGCCCTAAGCCTTGCCTTTCCCTAACCCTAACCCTAGCCCGGAACGGAAACGCACTACCAGCCCTACACCTTGCCCTACGCCGTAGCCTACTCCTGGCACGTACGCTGGCACTGACACATGCGTCAGCACGTAGCCTGACCCTCACACGTTTCCGTACCCTCACCTGTGCCCTAAGCCTTGCCGTTCCCTAACCCTAACCCTAGTCCGGAAAGGAAACACACCACCAGCCCTACAGCTTACCCCCAAGCCATAGCCAATTCCTGGCCCATACGCTGGCACTGACCCGTGCGTCAGCATGTAGCCTGACACTCCAACGTTTCCGTACCCTCACCTGTGCCCTAAGCCTTGCCGTTTCCTAACCCTAACCCTAGCCCAGAACGGAAACCCACCACCAGCCCTACAACTAACCCCCAAGCTGTAGCTTACTCCTGGCCAGTACGCTGGCACTGACCCGTGCATCATCACGTAGCCTGACCCTCCCACGTTTCCGTACCCTCACCTGTGCCCTAAGCCTTGCCGTTCCCTAACCCTAACCCTAGCCCGGAACGGAAACCCACCACCAGACCTACACCTTACCCCCAAGCCGTAGCCTATTCCTAGCCCGTATGCTGGCACAGACCCGTGCGTCAGCACGAAGCCTGACCCTCCCAAGTTTGCGGACACTCACCTGTGCCCTAAGCCTTGCCATTCCCTAACACTAACCCTAGACAGGAACGGAAACCCACCAACAGCCCTACACCTTTCCCTACACAGTAGCCTATTCCTGGCTCATACGCAGGCACTGACCCTTTCATCAGCAAGTAGCCTGAACCACCCACGTTTCCGTACCCTCACGTGTGCCCTAAGCCTTGCCGTTCACTAACCCTAACCCTAGCCCGGAAGGGAAACCCACCACAAGCCCTACACCTTACTCTATGCCGTAGCCTACACCTGGCCCGTACGCGGGCACTGACCTGTGCTTCAGCACGTAGCCTGACCCTCCCATGTTACCGTATGCTCACCTGTGCCCTAAGCCTTGCCGCTCCCTAACCCTAACCCTCGTCCTGAACGGAAACCCACCACCAGACCTACACCTTACTCTATGCCGTAGCCTACACCTGGCCCGTACGCGGGCACTGACCTGTGCTTCAGCACGTAGCCTGATCCTCCCATGTTACCGTACGCTCACCTGTGCCCTAAGCCTTGCCATTCCCTAAACCTAACCCTAGACCGGCACGGAATCCCACCACCAGCCGTAAACTTTATCGTATGCCGTAGCCTAGTCCTGGCCCGTACGCTGGCACTGACCCTTGCGTCAGCACGTAGCCTGATCTTCCCACATTACCGTACCCTCACCTGTGCCCTAAGCCTTGCCGTTCCCTAACCCTAACCCTAGTACGGAACGGAAACACACCACAAGCCCTACACCTAACCCCCAAGCCGTAGCCTACTCCTGGCCCGTACGCTGGCACTGACCCGTGGGTCAGCACGTAGCCTGACCCTCCCACGTTTCCGTAACCTCACCTGTGCCCTAAGCCTTGCCGTTCCCTAACCCTAACCTTAGCCCGGAACGGAAACCCACCACCAGCCCTACACCTTACCCTACGCCGTAGCATACTCTTGGCCCGTACGCTGGCACTGAACCATGCGTCAGCACGTAGTCTGACGCTCCCACGTTTCCGTACCCTCACCTGGGCCCTAAGCCTTGCCGTTCCTTAACCCTAGCCCTAATATGGGACGGAAACACACCACAAGCCCTACACCTAACCCACAAGCCATAGCATACTCCTGGTCCGTACGCTGGCACTGAACCATGCGTCAGCACGTAGTCTGACCCTCCCAGGTTTCCGTACCCTCACCTATGCCCTAAGCCTTCCTGTTCCCTAACACTAACCCTAGCCCGTAACGGAAACCCACCACCAGCCCTACACCTAACCCCCAAGCCGTAGGCTACTCCTGGCCGGTTCGCCTGCACTGACCCGTGCATCATCACGTAGCCTGACCCTCCCACGTTTCCGTACCCTCACCTGGGACCTAATCCTTGCCTTTCCCTAACCCTAACCCAAGCCCGGAAGAGAAACGCACTACCAGCCCTACACCTTGCCCTACGCCGCAGCCTACTCCTGGCCCGTACGCTGGCACTGACCCGTGCATCAACATATAGCCTGACCCTCCCACGTTTCCGTACCCTCACCTGTGCCCTAAGCCTTGCCGTTCCCTAACCCTAACCCTAGCCCGGAACGGAAACCCACCACAATCCCTACACCTTACCATACGCCGTAGCCTACTCCTGGCCCGTACGCTGGCACTGACCCGTGAGTCAGCACGTAGACTGACCCTCCCACATTTCCGTACCCTCACCTGTGCCCTAAGCCTTGCCGTTCCCTCACCCTAACCCTAGCCAAGAACGGAAACCCACCAGCAGCCCTAAACCTTACCCTACACCATAGCCTACACCTGGCCTGTACGGTGGCACTGACCAGTGCGTCAGCACGTAGCCTGACCCTCACACGTTTCCGTACCCTCACCTGTGCCCTAAGCCTTGTCGTTCCCTAACCCTAACCCTAGTCCGGAACGGAAGCCCACCACCAGCCCTACAGCTTACCCCCGATCCATAGCCTATTCCTGGCCCGTACGCTGGCACTGACCCGTGCTTCAGCATGTAGCCTGACCCTCCCACGTTTCCGTACCCTCACCTGTGCCCTAAGCCTTGCCATTCCCTAACCCTAACCCTAGCCCGGAACGGAAACCCACCACCAGCCCTACACCTAACCCCCAAGCCGTAGCCTACTCCTGGCTGGTACGCTGGCACTGACCCGTTCATCAGCACGTAGCCTGACCCTCCCACGTTTCCGTACCCTCACCTGTGCCCTAAGCCTTGCCTTTCCCTATCCCTAACCCTAGCCCAGAAGGGAAACCCACCACCAGCCCTAAAACTTACCCCAAATCCATAGCCTATTTCTGGACCTTATGCTGGCACTGACCCGTGCGTCAGCACGTAGCCTGACCCTCCCACGTTTGCGGACCCTCACCTGTGCCCTAAGCCTTGCCATTCCCTAACCCTAACCCTAGACCGGAACAGAAACCCACCACCAGCCCTACACCTTTCCCTACGCCGTTGCCTATTCCTGGCCCGTACGCAGGCACTGACCCTTTCATCAGCATGTAGCCTGACCCTCCCACGTTTCTGTACCCTCACCTGTGCCCTAAGCCTTGCCGTTCCCTAACCCTAACCCTAGCCCGGAACGGAAACCCACCACCAGCCCTAAACCTTACCCCCAAGCCGTAGCCTACTCCTGGTCCATACGCTGGCACTGACCAGTGCGTCAGCACGTAGCCTGAAATTCCCACATTACCGTACCCTCACCTGTGCCCTAAGCCTTGCCGTTCCCTAACCCTAACCCTAGTACGGAACGGAAACACACCACAAGCCCTACACCTAACCCCCAAGCCGTAGCCTACTCCTGGCCGGTACGCTGGCACTGACCCGTGCGTCAGCACGTAGCCTGACCCTCCCACGTTTCCGTACCCTCACCTGTGCCCTAAGACTTGCTGTTCCCTAACACTAAACCTAGCCTGGAACGGAAACACACCATCAGCCCTACACCTAACCACCAAGCCGTAGCCTACTCCTGGCCGGTACGCTGGCACTGACCCGTGTGTCAGCACGTAGCCTGACCCTCCCACGTTTCCGTACCCTCACCTGTGCCCTAAGCCTTGCCGTTCTCTAACCCTAACCCTAGACCGGAACGGAAACCCACCACTAGCCCTAAACCTTTCCCTACGCCGTAGCCTACACCTGGCACGTACGCTGGCACTGACCCATGCGTCAGCACGTTGTCTGACCCTCCCACGTTTCCGTACCCTCACCTGGGCCCTAAGCCTTGCCGTTTCCTAACCCTAACCCTAGCCCATGAACGGAAACCCACCACCAGCCCTACACCTTACCCTACGCCGTAGCATACTCCTGGCACGTACGCTGGCACTGACCCGTGCGTCAGCACGTAGCCTGACCCTCCCACGTTTGCAGACCCTCACCTGTGCCCTAAGCCTTGCCATTCCCTAACCCTAACCCTAGACCGGAACGGAAACCCACCACCAGCCCTACACCTTTCCCTACGCCGTAGCCTATTCCTGGCCCGTACGCAGGCACTGACCCTTTCATCAGCACGTAGACTGACCCTCCCACGTTTCCGTACCCTCACCTGTGCCCTAAGCCTTGCCATTCCCTAACCCTAACCCTAGCCCGGAACGGAAACCCACCACCAGCCCTAAACCTTACCCCCAAGCCGTAGCCTACTCCTGGTCCATACGCTGGCACTGACCTGTGCGTCAGCACGTAGCTTGAACTTCCCACATTACCGTACCCTCACCTGTGCCCTAAGCCTTGCCGTTCCCTAACCCTAACCCTAGTCCGGAACGGAAACACACCACCAGCCCTACACCTAACCCCCAAGCCATAGCTTACTCCCGGCCAGTACGCTGGCACTGACCCGTGCATCATCACGTAGCCTGACCCTCCCACGTTTCCGTACACTCACCTGTGCCCTAAGCCTTGCCGTTCCCTATCCCTAACCGTAGCCCGGAACGGAAACCCACCACCAGCCCTAAAACTTACCCCCAAGCCGTAGCCTACTCCTGGCCCGTTCGGTGGCAGTAACCCTAGCATCTGCAAGTAGCCTGACCCTCCCACGTTTCTGTACCCTCACACGTGCCCTAAGCCTTGCCGTTCCCTAACCCTAACCCTAGTCCGGAAAGGAAACACACCACCAGCCCTACAGCTTACCCCCAAGCCATAGCCAATTCCTGGCCCGTACGCTGGCACTGACCCGTGCGTCATCACGTAGCCTGACCCTCCCACGTTTCCGTACCCTCACCTGTGCCCTAAGCTTTGCCGTTCCCTAACCCTAACTGTAGCCCTGAATGGAAACCCACCACCAGCCCTACAATTTACCCCCAAGCCGTAGCCTACTCCTGGTCCATACGCTGGCAGTGACCCGTGCTTCAGAACGTATCCTGACCCTGCCACGTTGCCGTACCCTCACATGTGCCCTAAACCTTGCCGTTCCCTAACCCTAACCCTAGCCCGGAACGGAAAACCACCACAAGCCCTACACCTGACCCCCAAGCCGTAGCCTACTCGTGGTCCATACGCTGGCACTGACCTGTGCGTCAGCACGTAGCCTGACCTTCCCACGTTACCGTAACGTCACCTGTGCCCTAAGCCTTCCTGTTCCCTAACACTAACCCTAGTACGGAACGGAAACCCACCACCAGCCCTACACCTAACCCCCAAGCCTTAGCCTACTCCTGGCCGGTTCGTTGGCACTGACCCGTGCGTCAGCACGTAGACTGACCCTCCCACGTTTCCGTACCCTCACCTGGGCCCTAAGCCTTGCCTTTCCCTAACCCTAACCCTAGCCCGGAACGGAAACGCACTACCAGCCCTACACCTTGCCCTACGCCGTAGCCTACTCCTGGCACGTATGCTGGCACTGACACATGCGTCAGCACGTAGCCTGACCCTCACACGTTTCCGTACCCTCACCTGTGCCCTAAGCCTTGCCGTTCCCTAACCCTAACCCTAGTCCGGAAAGGAAACACACCACCAGCCCTACAGCTTACCCCCAAGCCATAGCCAATTCCTGGCCCGTACGCTGGCACTGACCCGTGCGTCAGCATGTAGCCTGACACTCCAACGTTTCCGTACCCTCACCTGTGCCCTAAGCCTTGCCGTTTCCTAACCCTAACCCTAGCCCAGAACGGAAACCCACCACCAGCCCTACAACTAACCCCCAAGCCGTAGCTTACTCCTGGCCAGTACGCTGGCACTGACCCGTGCATCATCACGTAGCCTGACCCTCCCACGTTTCCGTACCCTCACCTGTGCCCTAAGCCTTGCCGTTCCCTAACCCTAACCCTAGCCCGGAACGGAAACCCACCACCAGACCTACACCTTACCCCCAAGCCGTAGCCTATTCCTGGCCCGTACGCTGGCACAGACCCGTGCGTCAGCACGAAGCCTGACCCACCCACGTTTGCGGACACTCACCTGTGCCCTAAGCCTTGCCGTTTCCTAACCTTAACCCTAGCCCGGAACGGAAACCCACCACCAGCCCTACACCTTACACTATGCCGTAGCCTACACCTGGCCCGTACGCGGGCACTGACATGTGCTTCAGCACGTAGCCTGACCCTCCCATGTTACTGTACTCTCACCTGGGCCCTAAGCCTTGCCGTTCCCTAACCCTAACCCGAGCCTGGCAAGGAATCCCACCCCCAGCCCTACACCTTATCGTATGCCGTAGCCTAGTCCTGGCCCGTACGCTGGCACTGACCCGTGCGTCAACATATAGCCTGACCCTCCCACGTTTCCGTACCCTCACCTGTGCCCTAAGCCTTGCCGTTCCCTAACCCTAACCCTAGCGCGGAACGGAAACCCACCACAATCCCTACACCTTACCATACGCCGTAGCCTACTCCTGGCCCGAACTCTGGCACTGACCCGTGAGTCAGCACGTAGACTGACCCTCCCACATTTCCGTACCCTCACCTGTGCCCTAATCCTTGCCGTTCCCTCACCCTAACCCTAGCCAAGAACGGAAACCCACCAGCAGCCCTAAACCTTACCCTACACCATAGCCTACTCCTGGCCCGTACGGTGGCACTGACCAGTGCGTCAGCACGTAGCTGACCCTCACACGTTTCGGTACCATCTCCTGTGCCCTAACACTTGTCGTTCCCTAACCCTAACCCTAGTCCGGAACGGAAGCCCACCACCTGCCCTACAGCTTACCCCCGATCCATAGCCTATTCCTGGCCCGTACGCTGGCACTGACCCGTTAATCAGCACGTAGCCTGACCCTCCCACGTTTCCGTACCCTCACCTGTGCCCTAAGCCTTGCCGTTCCCTATCCCTAACCCTAGCCTGGAACGGAAACCCACCACCAGCCCTAAAACTTACCCCAAAGCCGTAGCCTATTCCTGGACCTTATGCTGGCACTGACCCGTGCGTCAGCACGTAGCCTGACCCTCCCACGTTTGCGGACCCTCACCTGTGCCCTAAGCCTTGCCATTCCCTAACCCTAACCCTAGACCGGAACGGAAACCCACCACCAGCCCTACACCTTTCCCTACGCCGTAGCCTATTCCTGGCCCGTACGCAGGCACTGACCCTTTCATCAGCACGTAGACTGACCCTCCCACGTTTCCGTACCCTCACCTGTGCCCTAAGCCTTGCCATTCCCTAACCCTAACCCTAGCCCGGAACGGAAACCCACCACCAGCCCTAAACCTTACCCCCAAGCCGTAGCCTACTCCTGGTCCATACGCTGGCACTGACCTGTGCGTCAGCACGTAGCTTGAACTTCCCACATTACCGTACCCTCACCTGTGCCCTAAGCCTTGCCGTTCCCTAACCCTAACCCTAGTCCGGAACGGAAACACACCACCAGCCCTACACCTAACCCCCAAGCCATAGCTTACTCCCGGCCAGTACGCTGGCACTGACCCGTGCATCATCACGTAGCCTGACCCTCCCACGTTTCCGTACACTCACCTGTGCCCTAAGCCTTGCCGTTCCCTATCCCTAACCGTAGCCCGGAACGGAAACCCACCACCAGCCCTAAAACTTACCCCCAAGCCGTAGCCTACTCCTGGCCCGTTCGGTGGCAGTAACCCTAGCATCTGCAAGTAGCCTGACCCTCCCACGTTTCTGTACCCTCACACGTGCCCTAAGCCTTGCCGTTCCCTAACCCTAACCCTAGTCCGGAAAGGAAACACACCACCAGCCCTACAGCTTACCCCCAAGCCATAGCCAATTCCTGGCCCGTACGCTGGCACTGACCCGTGCGTCAGCATGTAGCCTGACACTCCAACGTTTCCGTACCCTCACCTGTGCCCTAAGCCTTGCCGTTTCCTAACCCTAACCCTAGCCCAGAACGGAAACCCACCACCAGCCCTACAACTTACCCCCAAGCCGTAGCCTACTCCTGGCCGGTACGCTGGCACTGACACGTGCGTCAGCACGTAGCCTGACCCTCCCACGTTTCCATACCCTCACCTGTGCCCTAAGCCTTGCCGTTTCCTAACCCTAACCCTAGCCCGGAACAGAAACCCACCACCAGCCCTATACTCTACCCTATGCCATAGCCTATTCCTGGCCCGTACACTGGCACTGAGCCGTGCGTCAGCACGTAGCCTGACCCTCCCACGTTTCCGTACCCTCACCTGTGCCCTAAGCCTTGAGGTTCCCTAACCCTAACTCTAGCCCGGAACAGAAAACCACCAACAGCCCTACAACTTACGACCACGCCGTAGCCTACTCCTGGCCCATATGCTGGCACTGACACGTGCGTCAGCACGTAGCCTGTCCCTCCCATGTTTCCGTTACCTCACCTGTGCCCTAAGCCTTGCCGTTTCCTAACCTTAACCCTAGCCTGGAACGGAAACCCACCACCAGCCCTACACCTTACACTATGTCGTAGCCTACACCTGGCCCGTACGTGGGCACTGACCTGTGATTCAGCACGTAGCCTGACCCTCCCATGTTACTGTACTCTCACCTGGGCCCTAAGCCTTGCCGTTCCCTAACCCTAACCCGAGCCTGGCACGGAATCCCACCCCCAGCCCTACACCTTATCGTATGCCGTAGCCTAGTCCTGGCCCGTACGCTGGCACTGACCCGTGCATCAACATATAGCCTGACCCTCCCACGTTTCCGTACCCTCACCTGTGCCCTAAGCCTTGCCGTTCCCTAACCCTAACCCTAGCCCGGAACGGAAACCCACCACAATCCCTAAACCTTACCATACGCCGTAGCCTACTCCTGGCCCGTACGCTGGCACTGACCAGTGAGTCAGCACGTAGACTGACCCTCCCTCATTTCCGTACCCTCACCTGTGCCCTAAGCCTTGCCGTTCCCTCACCCTAACCCTAGCCAAGAACGGAAACCCAACAGCAGCCCTAAACCTTACCCTACACCATAGCCTACTCCTGGCCCGTACGGTGGCACTGACCAGTGCGTCAGCACGTAGCCTGACCCTCACACGTTTCCGTACCCTCACCTGTGCCCTAAGCCTTGTCGTTCCCTAACCCTAACCCTAGTCCGGAACGGAAGCCCACCACCAGCCCTACAGCTTACCCCCGATCCATAGCCTATTCCTGGCCCGTACGCTGGCACTGACCCGTGCTTCAGCATGTAGCCTGACCCTCCCACGTTTCCGTACCCTCACCTGTGCCCTAAGCCTTGCCATTCCCTCACCCTAACCCTAGCCACGAACGGAAACCCACCACCAGCCCTACACCTAACCCCCAAGCCGTAGCCTACTCCTGGCTGGTACGCTGGCACTGTCCCGTTCATCAGCACGTAGCCTGACCCTCCCACGTTTCCGTACCCTCACCTGTGCCCTAAGCCTTGCCGTTCCCTATCCCTAACCCTAGCCCAGAAGGGAAACCCACCACCAGCCCTAAAACTTACCCCAAAGCCGTAGCCTATTCCTGGACCTTATGCTGGCACTGACCCGTGCGTCAGCACGTAGCCTGACCCTCCCACGTTTGCGGACCCTCACCTGTGCCCTAAGCCTTGCCATTCCCTAACCCTAACCCTAGACCGGAACGGAAACCCACCACCAGCCCTACACCTTTCGCTACGCCGTAGCCAATTCCTGGCCCGTACGCAGGCACTGACCCTTTCATCAGCACGTAGCCTGACCCTCCCACGTTTCTGTACCCTCACCTGTGCCCTAAGCCTTGCCGTTCCCTAACCCTAACCCTAGCCCGGAACGGAAACCCACCACCAGCCCTAAACCTTACCCCCAAGCCGTAGCCTACTCCTGGTCCATATGCTGGCACTGACCTGTGCGTCAGCACGTAGCCTGAACTTCCCACATTACCGTACCCTCACCTGTGCCCTAAGCCTTGCCGTTCCCTAACCCTAACCCTAGTACGGAACGGAAACACACCACAAGCCCTACACCTAACCCCCAAGCCGTAGCCTACTCCTGGCCGGTACGCTGGCACTGACCCGTGCGTCAGCACGTAGCCTGACCCTCCCACGTTTCCGTACCCTCACCTGTGCCCTAAGACTTGCTGTTCCCTAACACTAAACCTAGCCTGGAACGGAAACACACCATCAGCCCTACACCTAACCACCAAGCCGTAGCCTACTCCTGGCCGGTACGCTGGCACTGACCCGTGTGTCAGCACGTAGCCTGACCCTCCCACGTTTCCGTACCCTCACCTGTGCCCTAAGCCTTGCCGTTCTCTAACCCTAACCCTAGCCCGGAACGGAAACCCACCACTAGCCCTAAACCTTTCCCTACGCCGTAGCCTACACCTGGCCCGTACGCTGGCACTGACCCATGCGTCAGCACGTTGTCTGACCCTCCCACGTTTCCGTACCCTCACCTGGGCCCTAAGCCTTGCCGTTTCCTAACCCTAACCCTAGCCCATGAACGGAAACCCACCACCAGCCCTACACTTTACCCTACGCCGTAGCAAACTCCTGGCCCGTACGCTGGCACTGACCCGTGCGTCAGCACGTAGCCTAACCCTCTCACGTTTCCGAACCCTCACCTGTGCTGTAAGCCTTGCCGTTCCCTAACCCTAACCCTAGCCCTGAACGGAAACCCACCACCAGCCCTACACCTTACCCCCAAGCCGTAGCCTACTCCTGGCCGGTACGCTGGCACTGACCCGTGCGTCATCACGTAGCCTGACCCTCCCACGTTTCCGTACCCTCACCTGTGCCCTAAGCTTTGCCGTTCCCTAACCCTAACTGTAGCCCGGAATGGAAACCCACCACCAGCCCTACAATTTACCCCCAAGCCGTAGCCTACTCCTGGTCCATACGCTGGCAGTGACCCGTGCTTCAGAACGTATCCTGACCCTGCCACGTTGCCGTACCCTCACATGTGCCCTAAACCTTGCCGTTCCCTAACCCTAACCCTAGCCCGGAACGGAAAACCACCACAAGCCCTACACCTTACCCCCAAGCCGTAGCCTACTCGTGGTCCATACGCTGGCACTGACCTGTGCGTCAGCACGTAGCCTGACCTTCCCACGTTACCGTAACGTCACCTGTGCCCTAAGCCTTCCTGTTCCCTAACACTAACCCTAGTACGGAACGGAAACCCACCACCAGCCCTACACCTAACCCCCAAGCCGTAGCCTACTCCTGGCCGGTTCGTTGGCACTGACCCGTGCGTCAGCACGTAGACTGACCCTCCCACGTTTCGTACCCTCACCTGGGCCCTAAGCCTTGCCTTTCCCTAACCCTAACCCTAGCCCGGAACGGAAACGCACTACCAGCCCTACAACTTGCCCTACGCCGTAGCCTACTCCTGGCACGTACGCTGGCACTGACACATGCGTCAGCACGTAGCCTGACCCTCACACGTTTCCGTACCCTCACCTGTGCCCTAAGCCTTGCCGTTCCCTAACCCTAACCCTAGTCCGGAAAGGAAACACACCACCAGCCCTACAGCTTACCCCCAAGCCATAGCCAATTCCTGGCCCGTACGCTGGCACTGACCCGTGCGTCAGCATGTAGCCTGACACTCCAACGTTTCCGTACCCTCACCTGTGCCCTAAGCCTTGCCGTTTCCTAACCCTAACCCTAGCCCAGAACGGAAACCCACCACCAGCCCTACAACTAACCCCCAAGCCGTAGCTTACTCCTGGCCAGTACGCTGGCACTGACCCGTGCATCATCACGTAGCCTGACCCTCCCACGTTTCCGTACCCTCACCTGTGCCCTAAGCCTTGCCGTTCCCTAACCCTAACCCTAGCCCGGAACGGAAACCCACCACCAGACCTACACCTTACTCTATGCCGTAGCCTACACCTGGCCCGTACGCGGGCACTGACCTGTGCTTCAGCACGTAGCCTGACCCTCCCATGTTACCGTATGCTCACCTGTGCCCTAAGCCTTGCCGTTCCCTAACCCTAACCCTCGTCCTGAACAGAAACCCACCACCAGACCTACACCTTACTCTATGCCGTAGCCTACACCTGGCCCGTACGCGGGCACTGACCTGTGCTTCAGCACGTAGCCTGATCCTCCCATGTTACCGTACGCTCACCTGTGCCCTAAGCCTTGCCATTCCCTAACCCTAACCCTAGCCCGGCACGGAATCCCACCACCAGCCGTACACCTTAACGTATGCCGTAGCCTAGTCCTGGCCCGTACGCTGGCACTGACCCTTGCGTCAGCATGTAGCCTGACCCTCCCACGTTTCCGTAACCTCCCCTGTGCCCTAAGCCTTGCCGTTCCCTAACCCTAACCCTAGCCCGGAACAGAAACCCACAACCAGCCCTATACCTTTCCCTACGCCGTAGCCTATTCCTGGCCCGTACGCAGGCACTGACACTTTCATCAGCACGTAGCCTGACCCTCCCACGTTTCCGTACCCTCACCTGTGCCCTAAGCCTTGCCTTTCCCTAACCCTAACCCTAGCCCGGAACGGAAACCCACCACCAGCCCTAAACCTTACCCCCAAGACGTAGCCTACTCCTGGTCCATACGCTGGCACTGACCTGTGCGTCAGCACGTAGCCTGATCTTCCCACATTACCGTACCCTCACCGGTGCCCTAAGCCTTGCCGTTCCCTAACCCTAACCCTAGTACAGAACGGAAACACACCACAAGCCCTACACCTAACCCCCAAGCCGTAGCCTACTCCTGGCCCGTACGCTGGCACTGACCCGTGGGTCAGCACGTAGCCTGACCCTCCCACGTTTCCGTAACCTCACCTGTGCCCTAAGCCTTGCCGTTCCCTAAACCTAACCTTAGCCCGGAACGGAAACCCACCACCAGCCCTACACCTTACCCTACGCCGTAGCATACTCTTGGCCCGTACGCTGGCACTGAACCATGCGTCAGCACGTAGTCTAACCCTCCCACGTTTCCGTACCCTCACCTGGGCCCTAAGCCTTGCCGTTCCTTAACCCTAACCCTAATACGGGACGGAAACACACCACAAGCCCTACACCTAACCCACAAGCCATAGCATACTCCTGGCCCGTACGCTGGCACTGAACCATGCGTCAGCACGTAGTCTGACCCTCCCAGGTTTCCGTACCCTCACCTATGCCCTAAGCCTTCCTGTTCCCTAACACTAACCCTAGTCCATAACGCAAACCCACCACCAGCCCTACACCTAACCCCCAAGCCGTAGGCTACTCCTGGCCGGTTCGCCTGCACTGACCCGTGCATCATCACGTAGCATGACCATCCCACGTTTCCGTACACTCACCTGGGCCCTAAGCCTTGCCTTTCCCTAACCCTAACCCAAGCCCGGAAGAGAAACGCACTACCAGCCCTACACCTTGCCCTACGCCGCAGCCTACTCCTGGCACGTACGCTGGCACTGACACGTGCGTCAGCACGTAGCCTGACCCTCACACGTTTCCGTACCCTCACCTGTGCCCTAAGCCTTGCCGTTCCCTAACCCTAACCCTAGTCCGGAACGGAAACACACCACCAGCCCTACAGCTTACCCCTAAGCCATAGCCTATTCCTGGCCCGTACGCTGGCACTGACCCGTGCGTCAGCATGTAGCGTGACCCTCCCACGTTTCCGTACCCTCACCTGTGCCCTAAGCCTTGCCGTTCCCTAACCCTAACCCTAGCCCAAAACAGAAACCCACCACCGGCCCTACAACTAACCCCCAAGCCGTAGCTTACTCCTGGCCAGTACGCTGGCACTGACCCGTGCATCATCACGTAGCCTGACCCTCCCACGTTTCCGTACCCTCACCTGTGCCCTAAGCCTTGCCGTTCCCTAACCCTAACCCTAGCCCGGAACGGAAACCGACCACCAGCCCTACACCTTACCCTATGCTGTAGCCTACACCTGGCCCATATGCGGGCACTGAACCGTGCGTCAGCACGTAGCCTGACCCTCCCACGTTTCCGTACCCTCACCTCTGCCCTAAGCCTTGCCGTTCTCTATCCCTAACCATAGCCCCAAACAGAAAGCCACCACCAGCCCTAAAACTTAGCCACAAGCCTTAGCCTACTCCTGCACTGTACGCTGGCACTGACCCGTGCGTCAGCACGTAGCCTGACCCTCCCACGTTTCCGTACCCTCACCTGGGCCCTAAGCCTTGCCCTTCCCTAACACTAACCCTAGCCCGGAACGGAAACCCACCACCAGCCCTACACCATACCCTACACCGTAGCCTACTCCTGGCCCGTACGCTGGCACTGAACCGTGCGTCAGCATGTACCCTGACCCTCTCACGTTTCCGTACCCTCACCTGTGCCCTAAGCCTTGACGTTCCCTAACCCTAACCCTAGCCCAAAACGCAAACCCACCACCAGCCCTACACATTTCCCTATGCCGTAGCTTACTCCTGGCCCGTACGCTGGAACTGAACCGTGAGTCATCACGTAGCCTGACCCTCCCGCTTTTCCGTACCCTCACCTGTGCCCTAAGCCTTGCCGTTCCCTTACCCTAGCCCTAGCCCGGAACGGAAACCCTCCACCAGCCCTACACCTTTCCCTACGCCGTAGCCTACTCCTGGCCCGTACGCTGGCACTGACCCGTGCGTCAGCACGTAGCCTGACCCTCCCACGTTTCCGTACCCTCACCTGTGCCCTAAGCCTTGCCGTTCCCTAACCCTAACCCTAACCCGGAACGGAAAACCACCATCATCCCTAAACCTTTCCCTACTGGGTAGCCTACTCCTCGCCCGTACGCTCTCACTGACCCGTGCGTCAGCATGGAGTTTGACCCTCCCACGTTTCCGTACCCTCACCTGGGCCCTAAGACATGCCATTCCCTAACACTAACCCTAGCCCGGAACGGAAACCCACCACCAGCCCTACACCTTACCCTATGCCGTAGCCTACACCTGGCCCATATGCGGGCACTGAACTGTGCTTCAGCACGTAGCCTGACCCTCCCACGTTTGCGGACCCTCACCTGTACCCTAAGCCTTGCTGTTCCCTAACCCTAACCATAGCCCGGAACGGAAATCCACCACCAGCCCTACACTTTTCCCAACGCCGTAGCCTATTCCTGGCTCTTACGCCGGCACTCACCGTTTCATCAGCACGTAGCCTGACGCTCCCACTTTTGCGTACCCTCACCTGTGCCCTAAGCATTGCCGTTCACTAACCCTAACCCTAGCCCAGAGCGGAAACCCACCACCAGCCCTACACCTTACCCCCAAGCCGTAGCCTACACCTGGCCGGTACGCTGGCACTGACACGTGCGTCAGCACGTAGCCTGACCCTCACACGTTTCCGTACCCTCACCTGTGCCCTAAGCCTTGCCGTTTCCTAACCCTAACCCTAGCCCGGAACAGAAACCCACCACCAGCCCTACACTCTACCCTACGCCATAGCCTATTCCTGGCCCGTACGCTGGCACTGAGCCGTGCGTCAGCACGTAGCCTGACTTTCCCACGTTTCCGTACCATCACCTGTGCCCTAAGCCCTGACGTTCCCTAACCCTAATCCTAGCCCGGAACAGAAAACCACCACCAGCCCTACACCTTACCACCACGCCGTAGCCTACTCCTGGCCCATATGCTGGCACTGACCCGTGCGTCACCACGTAGCCTGACCCTCCCACGTTTCCGTAACCTCACCTGTGCTGTAAGCCTTGCCATTCCCTAACCCTAACCCTAGCCCTGAACGGAAACCCACCACCAGCCCTACACCTTACCCCCAAGCCGTAGCCTACTCCTGGCCGGTACGCTGGCACTGACCCGTGCGTCAGCATGTAGCCTGACCCTCCCTCGTTTCCGTACCCTCACCTGTGCCCTAAGCCTTTCCGTTCCCTAACCCTAACCCTAGCCCGGAACCGAAACCCCCCACCAGCCCTACACCTTACCCTACGCCGTAGCCTACTCCTGGCCCGTACACTGGCACTGACCCGTGCGTCAGCACGTAGCCTGACCCTCCCACGTTTCCGTAACCTCACCTGTGCCCTAAGCATTGCCGTTCCCTAACCCTAACCCTAGCCCGGAAGAGAAACCCACCACCAGCCCTACACCTTACCATACGCCGTAGCCTACTCCTGGCCCGTACGCTGGCACTGACCCTTGAGTCATCACGTAGACTGACCCTCCCACATTTCCGTACCCTCACCTGTGCCCTAAGCCTTGCCGTTCCCTCACCCTAACCCTAGCCAAGAACGGAAACCCACCAGCAGCCCTAAACCTTACCCTACACCATAGCCTACTCCTGGCCCGTACGGTGGCACTGACCAGTGCGTCAGCACGTAGCCTGACCCTCACACGTTTCCGTACCCTCACCTGTGCCCTAAGCCTTGTCGTTCCCTAACCCTAACCCTAGTCCGGAACGGAAGCCCACCACCAGCCCTACAGCTTACCCCCGATCCATAGCCTATTCCTGGCCCGTACGCTGGCACTGACCCGTGCTTCAGCATGTAGCCTGTCCCTCCCACGTTTCTGTACCCTCACCTGTGCCCTAAGCCTTGCCGTTCCCTAACCCTAACCCTAGCCCGGAACGGAAACCCACCACCAGCCCTACACCTTACTCTATGCCGTAGCCTACACCTGGCCCGTACGCGGGCACTGACCTGTGCTTCAGCACGTAGCCTGACCCTCCCATGTTACCGTATGCTCACCTGTGCCCTAAGCCTTGCCGTTCCCTAACCCTAACCCTCGTCCTGGACGGAAACCCACCACCAGACCTACACCTTACTCTATGCCGTAGCCTACACCTGGCCCGTACGCGGGCACTGACCTGTGCTTCAGCACGTAGCCTGATCCTCCCATGTTACCGTACGCTCACCTGTGCCCTAAGCCTTGCCGTTCCCTAACCCTAACCCTAGCCCGGCACGGAATCCCACCACCAGCCGTACACCTTATCATATGTCGTAGCCTAGTCCTGGCCCGTACGCTGGCACTGACCCTTGCGTCAGCATGTAGCCTGACCCTCCCACGTTTCCGTAACCTCCCCTGTGCCCTAAGCCTTGCCGTTCCCTAACCCTAACCCTAGCCCGGAACAGAAACCCACCACCAGCCCTATACCTTTCCCTACGCCGTAGCCTATTCCTGGCCCATATGCAGGCACTGACACTTTCATCAGCACGTAGCCTGACCCTCCCACGTTTCCGTACCCTCACCTGTGCCCTAAGCCTTGCCTTTCCCTAACCCTAACCCTAGCCCGGAACGGAAACCCACCACCAGCCCTAAACCTTACCCCCAAGCCGTAGCCTACTCCTGGTCCATACGCTGGCACTGACCTGTGCGTCAGCACGTAGCCTGATCTTCCCACATTACCGTACCCTCACCTGTGCCCTAAGCCTTGCCGTTCCCTAACCCTAACCCTAGTACGGAACGGAAACACACCACAAGCCCTACACCTAACCCCCAATCCGTAGCCTACTCCTGGCCCGTACGCTGGCACTGACCCGTGGGTCAGCACGTAGCCTGACCCTCCCACGTTTCCGTAACCTCACTGGTGCCCTAAGCCTTGCCGTTCCCTAACCCTAACCTTAGCCCGGAACGGAAACCCACCACCAGCCCTACACCTTACCCTACGCCGTAGCATATTCTTGGCCCGTACGCTGGCATTCAACCATGCGTCAGCACGTAGTCTGTCCCTCCCACGTTTCCGTACCCTCACCTGGGCCCTAAGCCTTGCCGTTCCTTAACCCTAACCCTAATACGGGACGGAAACACACCACAAGCCCTACACCTAACCCACAAGCCATAGCATACTCCTGGCCCGTACGCTGGCACTGAACCATGCGTCAGCACGTAGTCTGACCCTCCCAGGTTTCCGTACCCTCACCTATGCCCTAAGTCTTCCTGTTCCCTAACACTAACCCTAGCCCGTAACGGAAACCCACCACCAGCCCTACACCTAACCCCCAAGCCGTAGGCTACTCCTGGCCGGTTCGCCTGCACTGACCCGTGCATCATCACGTAGCCTGACCCTCCCACGTTTCCGTACCCTCACCTGGGCCCTAAGCCTTGCCTTTCCCTAACCCTAACCCAAGCCCGGAAGAGAAACGCACTACCAGCCCTACACCTTGCCCTACGCCGCAGCCTACTCCTGGCACGTACGCTGGCACTGACACGTGCGTCAGCACGTAGCCTGACCCTCACACGTTTCCGTACCCTCACCTGTGCCCTAAGCCTTGCCGTTCCCTAACCCTAACCCTAGTCCTGAACGGAAACACACCACCAGCCCTACAGCTTACCCCTAAGCCATAGCCTATTCCTGACCCGTACGCTGGCACTGACCCGTGCGTCAGCATGTAGCGTGACCCTCCCACGTTTCCGTACCCTCACCTGTGCCCTAAGCCTTGCCGTTCCCTAACCCTAACTCTAGCCCAGAACAGAAACCCACCACCAGCCCTACAACTAACCCCCAAGCCGTAGCTTACTCCTGGCCAGTACGCTGGCACTGACCCGTGCATCATCACGTAGCCTGTCCCTCCCACGTTTCCGTACCCTCACCTGTGCCCTAAGCCTTGCCGTTCCCTAACCCTAACTCTAGCCCAGAACAGAAACCCACCACCAGCCCTACAACTAACCCCCAAGCCGTAGCTTACTCCTGACCCGTACGCTGGCACTGACCCGTGCGTCAGCATGTAGCGTGACCCTCCCACGTTTCCGTACCCTCACCTGTGCCCTAAGCCTTGCCGTTCCCTAACCCTAACTCTAGCCCAGAACAGAAACCCACCACCAGCCCTACAACTAACCCCCAAGCCGTAGCTTACTCCTGGCCAGTACGCTGGCACTGACCCGTGCATCATCACGTAGCCTGTCCCTCCCACGTTTCCGTACCCTCACCTGTGCCCTAAGCCTTGCCGTTCCCTAACCGTAACCCTAGCCCGGAACGGAAACCCACCACCAGCCCTACACCTTACTCTATGCCGTAGCCTACACCTGGCCCGTACGCGGGCACTGACCTGTGCTTCAGCACGTAGCCTGACCCTCCCACGTTTCCATACCCTCACTTGTGCCCTAAGACTTGCCGTTCCCTAACTCTTACCCTAGCCCGGAACGGAAAACCACCACCAGCCCTATATCTTACCCACAAGCCGTAGCCTACTCCTGGCCCGTACACTGGCACTGACACGTGCGTCAGCACGTAGCCTGACCCTCCCACTTTTCTGTACCCTTACCTGAGCCCTAAGCCTTGCCGTTCCCTAACCCTAACCCTAGCCCGGAACGGAATCCCACCACCAGCCCTACAGCTTACAATATGCCGTAGACTACTCCTGCCCGGTACGCTGCCACTGAGCCGTGCATCAGCACGTAGCCTGACCCTCCCACGTTTCCGTACCCTCACCGGTGCCCTAAGCCTTGCCGTTCCCTAACCCTAACCGTAGCCCGGAACGAAAACCCACCACCAGCCCTACACCTTACCCCCAAGCCGTAGCCTACTCCTGGCCCGTACGCTGGCACAGACCCGTGCGTCAGCACGAAGCCTGACCCTCCCACGTTTGTGGACCCTCACCTGTGCCCTAAGCCTTGCCGTTCCCTAACCCTAACCCTAGCCCGGAACGGAAACCCACCACCAGCCCTAAACCTTTCCCTACGCCGTAGCCTATTCCTGGCCCGTACGCAGGCACTGACTCTTTCATCAGCACGTAGCCTGACCGTCCCACGTTTCCGTACCCTCACCTGTGCCCTAAGCCTTGCCGTTCCCTAACCCTAACCCTAGCCCGGAACGGAAACCGACCACCAGCCCTACACCTTACCCTATGCTGTAGCCTACACCTGGCCCATATGCGGGCACTGAAGCGTGCGTCAGCACGTAGCCGGACGCTCCAACGTTTCCGTACCCTCACCTCTGCCCTAAGCCTTGCCGTTCTCTATCCCTAACCATAGCCCCAAACAGAAAGCCACCACCAGCCCTAAAACTTAGCCACAAACCTTAGCCTACTCCTGCACTGTACGCTGGCACTGACCCGTGCGTCAGCACGTAGCCTGACCCTCCCACGTTTCCGTACCCTCACCTGGGCCCTAAGCCTTGCCGTTCCCTAACACTAACCCTAGCCCGGAACGGAAACCCACCACCAGCCCTACACCATACCCTACACCGTAGCCTACTCCTGGCCCGTACGCTGGCACTGAACCGTGCGTCAGCATGTAGCCTGACCCTCTCACGTTTCTGTACCCTCACCTGTGCCCTAAGCCTTGACGTTCCCTAACCCTAACCCTAGCCCGGAACGCAAACCCACCACCAGCCCTACACCTTTCCCTATGCCGTAGCTTACTCCTGGCCCGTACGCTGGCACTGAACCGTGCGTCATCACGTAGCCTGACCCTCCCACTTTTCCGTACCCTCACCTGTGCCCTAAGCCTTGCCGTTACCTTACCCTAGCCCTAGCCCGGAACGGAAACCCACCACCAGCCCTACTCCTTAGCCTATGCCGTAGCCTACTCCTTGCCTGTACCCTGGCACTGACCCGTGCGTTAGCACGTAGCCAGACCCTCCCACGTTTCCGTACCCTCACATGTGCCCTAAGCCTTGCCGTTCCATATCCCTAACCATAGCCCGAAACAAAAACCCTCCACCAGGCCTACACCTTTCCCTATGCCGTAGCCTACTCCTGGCCCGTACGCTGGCACTGACCCGTGCGTCAGCACGTAGCCTGACCCTCCCACGTTTCCGTACCCTCACCTGTGCCCTAAGCCTTGCCGTTCCCTAACCCTAACCCTAACCCGGAATGGAAACCCACCATCATCCCTAAACCTTTCCCTACTGGGTAGCCTACTCCTCGCCCGTACGCTCGCACTGACCCGTGCGTCAGCATGGAGTTTGACCCTCCCACGTTTCCGTACCCTCACCTGGGCCCTAAGACATGCCATTCCCTAACACTAACCCTAGCCCGGAACGGAAACCCACCACCAGCCCTACACCTTACCCTATGCCGTAGCCTACACCTGGCCCATACGCGGGCACTGACCTGTGCTTCAGCACGTAGCCTGACCCTCCCACGTTTGCGGACCCTCACCTGTACCCTAAGCCTTGCTGTTCCCTAACCCTAACCCTAGCCCGGAACGGAAACCGACCACCAGCCCTACACCTTACCCTATGCTGTAGCCTACACCTGGCCCATATGTGGGCACTGAAGCGTGCGTCAGTACGTAGCCTGACCCTCCCACGTTTCCGTACCCTCACCTCTGCCCTAAGCCTTGCCGTTCTCTATCCCTAACCATAGCCCCAAACAGAAAGCCACCACCAGCCCTAAAACTTAGCCACAAGTCATAGCCTACTCCTGCACTGTACGCTGGCACTGACCCGTGCGTCAGCACGTAGCCTGACCCTCCCACGTTTCCGTACCCTCACATGTGCCCTAAGCCTTGCCGTTCCATATCCCTAACCATAGCCCGGAACAAAAACCCTCCACCAGGCCTACACCTTTCCCTACGCCGTAGCCTACTCCTGGCCCGTATGCTGGCACTGACCCGTGCGTCAGCACGTAGCCTGACCCTCCCACGTTTCCGTACCCTCACCTGTGCCCTAAGCCTTGACGTTCCCTAACCCTAACCCTAGCCCGGAACGCAAACCCACCACCAGCCCTACACCTTACCCCCAAGCCGTAGCCTACTCCTGGCCGGTACGCTGGCACTGACCCGTGCGTCAGCATGTAGCCTGACCCTCCCTCGTTTCCGTACCCTCACCTGTGCCCTAAGCCTTGCCGTTCCCTAACCCTAACCGTAGTCCGGATCGGAAACACACCACCAGCCCTACACCTAACCCCCAAGCCTTAGCTTACTCCCGGCCAGTACGCTGGCACTGACCCGTGCATCATCACGTAGCCTGACCCTCCCAAGTTTCCGTACAATCACCTGTGCCCTAAGCCTTGCCGTTCCCTAACCCTAACTGTACCCCGGAACGGAAACCCACCACCAGCCCTACACCTTACCCCCAAGCCGTAGCCTACTCCTGGCCCGTAGGCTGGCACAGACCCGTGCATCAGCACGAAGCCTGACCCTCCCACGTTTGCGGACACTCACCTGTGCCCTAAGCCTTGCCGTTCCCTAACCCTAACCCTAGCCCGGAACCGAAACCCACCACCAGCCCTACACCTTTCCCTACGCCGTAGCCTATTCCTGGCTCATACGCAGGCACTGACCCTTTCATCAGCAAGTAGACTGACCCTCCCACGTTTCCGTACCCTCACCTGTGCCCTAAACCTTGCCATTCACTAACCCTAACCCTAGCCCGGAACGGAAACCCACCACCAGCCCTACACCTTACTCTATGCCGTACCCTACACCTGGCCCGTACGCGGGCACTGACCTGTGCTTCAGCACGTAGCCTGACCCTCCCATGTTACCGTACGCTCACCTGTGCCCTAAGCCTTGTCGTTCCCTAACCCTAACCCTAGCCCGGCACGGAATCTCACCACCAGCTCTACAGCTTATCGTATGCCGTAGCCTAGTCCTGGCCCGTACGCTGGCACTGACCCGTGTGTCAGCATGTAGCCTGACCCTCCCACGTTTCCGTAACCTCACCTGTGCCCTAAGCATTGCCGTTCCCTAACCCTAACCCTAGCCCGGAACAGAAACCCACCACCAGCCCTACACCTTTCCCTACGCCGTAGCCTACTCCTGGCCCGTACGCTGGCACTGACCCGTGCGTCAGCACGTAGCCTGACCCTCCCACGTTTCCGTACCCTCACCTGTGCCCTAAGCCTTGCCGTTCCCTAACCCTATCCCTAACCCGGAACGGAAAACCACCATCATCCCTAAACCTTTCCCTACTGGGTAGCCTACTCCTCGCCCGTACGCTCGCACTGACCCGTGCGTCAGCATGGAGTTTGACCCTCCCACGTTTCCGTACCCTCACCTGGGCCCTAAGACATGCCATTCCCTAACACTAACCCTAGCCCGGAACGGAAACCCACCACCAGCCCTACACCTTACCCTATGCCGTAGCCTACACCTGGCCCATATGCGGGCACTGACCTGTGCTTCAGCACGTAGCCTGACCCTCCCACGTTTGCGGACCCTCACCTGTACCCTAAGCCTTGCTGTTCCCTAACCCTAACCATAGCCCGGAACGGAAATCCACCACCAGCCCTACACTTTTCCCAACGCCGTAGCCTATTCCTGGCTCTTACGCCGGCACTCACCGTTTCATCAGCACGTAGCCTGACGCTCCCACTTTTGCGTACCCTCACCTGTGCCCTAAGCATTGCCGTTCACTAACCCTAACCCTAGCCCAGAGCGGAAACCCACCACCAGCCCTACACCTTACCCCCAAGCCGTAGCCTACACCTGGCCGGTACGCTGGCACTGACACGTGCGTCAGCACGTAGCCTGACCCTCACACGTTTCCGTACCCTCACCTGTGCCCTAAGCCTTGCCGTTTCCTCACCCTAACCCTAGCCCGGAACAGAAACCCACCACCAGCCCTACACTCTACCCTACGCCATAGCCTATTCCTGGCCCGTACGCTGGCACTGAGCCGTGCGTCAGCACGTAGCCTGACTTTCCCACGTTTCCGTACCATCACCTGTGCCCTAAGCCCTGACGTTCCCTAACCCTAATCCTAGCCCGGAACAGAAAACCACCACCAGCCCTACACCTTACCACCACGCCGTAGCCTACTCCTGGCCCATATGCTGGCACTGACCCGTGCGTCACCACGTAGCCTGACCCTCCCACGTTTCCGTAACCTCACCTGTGCTGTAAGCCTTGCCATTCCCTAACCCTAACCCTAGCCCTGAACGGAAACCCACCACCAGCCCTACACCTTACCCCCAAGCCGTAGCCTACTCCTGGCCGGTACGCTGGCACTGACCCGTGCGTCAGCATGTAGCCTGACCCTCCCTCGTTTCCGTACCCTCACCTGTGCCCTAAGCCTTTCCGTTCCCTAACCCTAACCCTAGCCCGGAACCGAAACCCCCCACCAGCCCTACACCTTACCCTACGCCGTAGCCTACTCCTGGCCCGTACACTGGCACTGACCCGTGCGTCAGCACATAGCCTGACCCTCCCACGTTTCCGTAACCTCACCTGTGCCCTAAGCATTGCCGTTCCCTAACCCTAACCCTAGCCCGGAAGAGAAACCCACCACCAGCCCTACACCTTACCATACGCCGTAGCCTACTCCTGGCCCGTACGCTGGCACTGACCCTTGAGTCATCACGTAGACTGACCCTCCCACATTTCCGTACCCTCACCTGTGCCCTAAGCCTTGCCGTTCCCTCACCCTAACCCTAGCCAAGAACGGAAACCCACCAGCAGCCCTAAACCTTACCCTACACCATAGCCTACTCCTGGCCCGTACGGTGGCACTGACCAGTGCGTCAGCACGTAGCCTGACCCTCACACGTTTCCGTACCCTCACCTGTGCCCTAAGCCTTGTCGTTCCCTAACCCTAACCCTAGTCCGGAACGGAAGCCCACCACCAGCCCTACAGCTTACCCCCGATCCATAGCCTATTCCTGGCCCGTACGCTGGCACTGACCCGTGCTTCAGCATGTAGCCTGTCCCTCCCACGTTTCTGTACCCTCACCTGTGCCCTAAGCCTTGCCGTTCCCTAACCCTAACCCTAGCCCGGAACGGAAACCCACCACCAGCCCTACACCTTACTCTATGCCGTAGCCTACACCTGGCCCGTACGCGGGCACTGACCTGTGCTTCAGCACGTAGCCTGACCCTCCCATGTTACCGTATGCTCACCTGTGCCCTAAGCCTTGCCGTTCCCTAACCCTAACCCTCGTCCTGGACGGAAACCCACCACCAGACCTACACCTTACTCTATGCCGTAGCCTACACCTGGCCCGTACGCGGGCACTGACCTGTGCTTCAGCACGTAGCCTGATCCTCCCATGTTACCGTACGCTCACCTGTGCCCTAAGCCTTGCCGTTCCCTAACCCTAACCCTAGCCCGGCACGGAATCCCACCACCAGCCGTACACCTTATCATATGTCGTAGCCTAGTCCTGGCCCGTACGCTGGCACTGACCCTTGCGTCAGCATGTAGCCTGACCCTCCCACGTTTCCGTAACCTCCCCTGTGCCCTAAGCCTTGCCGTTCCCTAACCCTAACCCTAGCCCGGAACAGAAACCCACCACCAGCCCTATACCTTTCCCTACGCCGTAGCCTATTCCTGGCCCATATGCAGGCACTGACACTTTCATCAGCACGTAGCCTGACCCTCCCACGTTTCCGTACCCTCACCTGTGCCCTAAGCCTTGCCTTTCCCTAACCCTAACCCTAGCCCGGAACGGAAACCCACCACCAGCCCTAAACCTTACCCCCAAGCCGTAGCCTACTCCTGGTCCATACGCTGGCACTGACCTGTGCGTCAGCACGTAGCCTGATCTTCCCACATTACCGTACCCTCACCTGTGCCCTAAGCCTTGCCGTTCCCTAACCCTAACCCTAGTACGGAACGGAAACACACCACAAGCCCTACACCTAACCCCCAATCCGTAGCCTACTCCTGGCCCGTACGCTGGCACTGACCCGTGGGTCAGCACGTAGCCTGACCCTCCCACGTTTCCGTAACCTCACTGGTGCCCTAAGCCTTGCCGTTCCCTAACCCTAACCTTAGCCCGGAACGGAAACCCACCACCAGCCCTACACCTTACCCTACGCCGTAGCATATTCTTGGCCCGTACGCTGGCATTCAACCATGCGTCAGCACGTAGTCTGTCCCTCCCACGTTTCCGTACCCTCACCTGGGCCCTAAGCCTTGCCGTTCCTTAACCCTAACCCTAATACGGGACGGAAACACACCACAAGCCCTACACCTAACCCACAAGCCATAGCATACTCCTGGCCCGTACGCTGGCACTGAACCATGCGTCAGCACGTAGTCTGACCCTCCCAGGTTTCCGTACCCTCACCTATGCCCTAAGTCTTCCTGTTCCCTAACACTAACCCTAGCCCGTAACGGAAACCCACCACCAGCCCTACACCTAACCCCCAAGCCGTAGGCTACTCCTGGCCGGTTCGCCTGCACTGACCCGTGCATCATCACGTAGCCTGACCCTCCCACGTTTCCGTACCCTCACCTGGGCCCTAAGCCTTGCCTTTTCCTAACCCTAACCCAAGCCCGGAAGAGAAACGCACTACCAGCCCTACACCTTGCCCTACGCCGCAGCCTACTCCTGGCACGTACGCTGGCACTGACACGTGCGTCAGCACGTAGCCTGACCCTCACACGTTTCCGTACCCTCACCTGTGCCCTAAGCCTTGACGTTCCCTAACCCTAACCCTAGCCCGGAACGCAAACCCACCACCAGCCCTACACCTTTCCCTATGCCGTAGCTTACTCCTGGCCCGTACGCTGGCACTGAACCGTGCGTCATCACGTAGCCTGACCCTCCCACTTTTCCGTACCCTCACCTGTGCCCTAAGCCTTGCCGTTACCTTACCCTAGCCCTAGCCCGGAACGGAAACCCACCACCAGCCCTACTCCTTAGCCTATGCCGTAGCCTACTCCTTGCCTGTACCCTGGCACTGACCCGTGCGTTAGCACGTAGCCAGACCCTCCCACGTTTCCGTACCCTCACATGTGCCCTAAGCCTTGCCGTTCCATATCCCTAACCATAGCCCGAAACAAAAACCCTCCACCAGGCCTACACCTTTCCCTATGCCGTAGCCTACTCCTGGCCCGTACGCTGGCACTGACCCGTGCGTCAGCACGTAGCCTGACCCTCCCACGTTTCCGTACCCTCACCTGTGCCCTAAGCCTTGCCGTTCCCTAACCCTAACCCTAACCCGGAATGGAAACCCACCATCATCCCTAAACCTTTCCCTACTGGGTAGCCTACTCCTCGCCCGTACGCTCGCACTGACCCGTGCGTCAGCATGGAGTTTGACCCTCCCACGTTTCCGTACCCTCACCTGGGCCCTAAGACATGCCATTCCCTAACACTAACCCTAGCCCGGAACGGAAACCCACCACCAGCCCTACACCTTACCCTATGCCGTAGCCTACACCTGGCCCATACGCGGGCACTGACCTGTGCTTCAGCACGTAGCCTGACCCTCCCACGTTTGCGGACCCTCACCTGTACCCTAAGCCTTGCTGTTCCCTAACCCTAACCCTAGCCCGGAACGGAAACCGACCACCAGCCCTACACCTTACCCTATGCTGTAGCCTACACCTGGCCCATATGTGGGCACTGAAGCGTGCGTCAGCACGTAGCCTGACCCTCCCACGTTTCCGTACCCTCACATGTGCCCTAAGCCTTGCCGTTCCATATCCCTAACCATAGCCCGGAACAAAAACCCTCCACCAGGCCTACACCTTTCCCTACGCCGTAGCCTACTCCTGGCCCGTATGCTGGCACTGACCCGTGCGTCAGCACGTAGCCTGACCCTCCCACGTTTCCGTACCCTCACCTGTGCCCTAAGCCTTGACGTTCCCTAACCCTAACCCTAGCCCGGAACGCAAACCCACCACCAGCCCTACACCTTACCCCCAAGCCGTAGCCTACTCCTGGCCGGTACGCTGGCACTGACCCGTGCGTCAGCATGTAGCCTGACCCTCCCTCGTTTCCGTACCCTCACCTGTGCCCTAAGCCTTGCCGTTCCCTAACCCTAACCGTAGTCCGGATCGGAAACACACCACCAGCCCTACACCTAACCCCCAAGCCTTAGCTTACTCCCGGCCAGTACGCTGGCACTGACCCGTGCATCATCACGTAGCCTGACCCTCCCAAGTTTCCGTACAATCACCTGTGCCCTAAGCCTTGCCGTTCCCTAACCCTAACTGTACCCCGGAACGGAAACCCACCACCAGCCCTACACCTTACCCCCAAGCCGTAGCCTACTCCTGGCCCGTAGGCTGGCACAGACCCGTGCATCAGCACGAAGCCTGACCCTCCCACGTTTGCGGACACTCACCTGTGCCCTAAGCCTTGCCGTTCCCTAACCCTAACCCTAGCCCGGAACCGAAACCCACCACCAGCCCTACACCTTTCCCTACGCCGTAGCCTATTCCTGGCTTATACGCAGGCACTGACCCTTTCATCAGCAAGTAGACTGACCCTCCCACGTTTCCGTACCCTCACCTGTGCCCTAAACCTTGCCATTCACTAACCCTAACCCTAGCCCGGAACGGAAACCCACCACCAGCCCTACACCTTACTCTATGCCGTAGCCTACACCTGGCCCGTACGCGGGTACTGATCTGTGCTTCAGCACGTAGCCTGACCCTCCCATGTTACCGTACGCTCACCTGTGCCCTAAGCCTTGTCGTTCCCTAACCCTAACCCTAGCCCGGCACGGAATCTCACCACCAGCTCTACAGCTTATCGTATGCCGTAGCCTAGTCCTGGCCCGTACGCTGGCACTGACCCGTGTGTCAGCATGTAGCCTGACCCTCCCACGTTTCCGTAACCTCACCTGTGCCCTAAGCATTGCCGTTCCCTAACCCTAACCCTAGCCCGGAACAGAAACCCACCACCAGCCCTACACCTTACCATACGCCGTAGCCTACTCCTGGCCCGTACGCTGGCACTGACTCTTGAGTCAGCACGTAGACTGACCCTCCCACATTTCCGTACCCTCACCTGTGCCCTAAGCCTTGCCGTTCCCTCACCCTAACCCTAGCCAAGAACGGAAACCCACCAGCAGCCCTAAACCTTACCCTACACCATAGCCTACTCCTGGCCCGTACGGTGGCACTGACCAGTGCGTCAGCACGTAGCCTGACCCTCACACGTTTCCGTACCCTCACCTGTGCCCTAAGCCTTGTCGTTCCCTAACCCTAACCCTAGTCCGGAACGGAAGCCCACCACCAGCCCTACAGCTTACCCCCGATCCATAGCCTATTCCTGGCCCGTACGCTGGCACTGACCCGTGCTTCAGCATGTAGCCTGACACTCCCACGTTTCCTTACCCTCACCTGTGCCCTAAGCCTTGCCATTCCCTAACCCTAACCCTAGCCCGGAACGGAAACCCACCACCAGCCCTACACCTAACCCCCAAGCCGTAGCCTACTCCTGGCTGGTACGCTGGCACTGACCCGTTCATCAGCACGTAGCCTGACCCTCCCACGTTTCCGTACCCTCACCTGTGCCCTAAGCGTTGCCGTTCCCTATCCCTAACCCTAGCCCGGAACGGAAACCCACCACCAGCCCTAAAACTTACCCCAAAGCCGTAGCCTATTCCTGGACCTTATGCTGGCACTGACCCGTGCGTCAGCACGTAGCCTGACCCTCCCACGTTTGCGGACCCTCACCTGTGCCCTAAGACTTGCTGTTCCCTAACACTAAACCTAGCCTGGAACGGAAACCCACCACCAGCCCTACACCTTACTCTATGCCGTAGCCTACACCTGGCCCGTACGCGGGCACTGACCTTTGCTTCAGCACGTAGCCTGACCCTCCCATGTTACCGTACGCTCACCTGTGCCCTAAGCCTTGTCGTTCCCTAACCATAACCCTAGCCCGGCACGGAATCTCACCACCAGCTCTACAGCATATCGTATGCCGTAGCCTAGTCCTGGCCCGTACGCTGGCACTGACCCCTGTGTCAGCATGTAGCCTGACCCTCCCACGTTTCCGTAACCTCACCTGTGCCCTAAGCATTGCCGTTCCCTAACCCTAACCCTAGCCCGGAACAGAAACCCACCACCAGCCCTACACCTTACCCCAAGCCGTAGCCTATTCCTGGCCCGTACGCAGGCACTGACACTTTCATCAGCACGTAGCCTGACCCTCCCACGTTTCCGTACCCTTATCTGTGCCCTAAGGCTTGCCGTTCCCTAACCCTAACCCTAGCCCAGAACGGAAACCCACCACCAGCCCTACACCTTAACCTACGCCGTAGCCTACTCCTGGCCTGTACGGTGGCACTGACCCTTGCGTCAGCATGTAGCCTGACCCTCCCAAGTTTCCGTACCCTCACCTGTGCCCTAAACCTTGCCGTTCTGTAACCCTAACCCTAGCCCGGAACGGAAACCCACCACCAGCCCTACACCTTACCCCCAAGCCGTAGCCTACTCCTGCCCCGTTCGGTGGCAGTAACCCTAGCATCAGCAAGTAGCCTGACCCTCCCACGTTTCTGTACCCTCACACGTGCCCTAAGCCTTGCCGTTCTGTAACCCTAACCCTAGACCGGAACGGAAACCCACCACCAGCCCTACACCTTACCATACGCCGTAGCCTACTCCTGGCCCGTACGCTGGCACTGACCCGTGAGTCAGCACGTAGACTGACCCTCCCACATTTCCGTACCCTCACCTTTGCCCTAAGCCTTGCCATTCCCTAACCCTAACCCTAGCCAAGAACGGAAACCCACCAGCAGCCCTAAACCTTACCCTACACCATAGCCTACTCCTGGCCCGTACGGTGGCACTGACCAGTGCGTCAGCACGTAGCCTGACCCTCACACGTTTCCGTATCCTCACCTGTGCCCTAAGCCTTGCCGTTCCCTCACCCTAACCCTAGCCAAGAACGGAAACCCACCAGCAGCCCTAAACCTTACCCTACACCATAGCCTACTCCTGGCCCGTACGGTGGCACTGACCAGTGCGTCAGCACGTAGCCTGACCCTCACACGTTTCCGTACCCTCACCTGTGCCCTAAGCCTTGTCGTTCCCTAACCCTAACCCTAGTCCGTAACGGAAGCCCACCACCAACCCTACAGCTTACCCCCGATCCATAGCCTATTCCTGGCCCGTACGTTGGCACTGACCCGTGCTTCAGCATGTAGCCTGACCCTCCCACGTTTCCGTACCCTCGCCTGTGCCCTAAGCCTTGCCATTCCCTAACCCTAACCCTAGCCCGGAACGGAAACCCACCACCAGCCCTACAACTAACCCCCATGCCGTAGCCTACTCCTGGCTGGTACGCTGGCACTGACCAGTTCATCAGCACGTAGCCTGATCCTCCCACGTTTCCGTACCCTCAACTGTGCCCTAAGCCTTGCCGTTCCCTATCCCTAACCCTAGCCCAGAACGGAAACCCACAACCAGCCCTAAAACTTACCCCAAAGCCGTAGCCTATTCCTGGACCTTATGCTGGCACTGACCCGTGCGTCAGCACGTAGCCTGACCCTCCCACGTTTGCGGACCCTCACCTGTGCCCTAAGCCTTGCCATTCCCTAACCCTAACCCTAGACCGGAACGGAAACCCACCACCAGCCCTACACCTTTCCCTACGCCGTAGCCTATTCCTGGCCCGTACGCAGGCACTGACCCTTTCATCAGAACGTAGCCTGACCCTCCCACGTTTCCGTACCCTCACCTGTGCCCTAAGCCTTGCAGTTCCCTAACCCTAACCCTAGCCCGGAACGGAAACCCACCACCAGCCCTAAACCTTACCCCCAAGCCGTAGCCTAATCCTGGTCCATACGCTGGCACTGACCTGTGCGTCAGCACGTAGCCTGAACTTCCCACATTACCGTACCCTCACCTGTGCCCTAAGCCTTGCCGTTCCCTAACTCTAACCCTAGTATGGAACGGAAACACACCACAAGCCCTACACCTAACCCCCAAGCCGTAGCCTATTCCCGGCCGGTACGCTGGCACTGACCCGTGCGTCAGCACGTAGCCTGACCCTCCCACGTTTCCGTACCCTCACCTGTGCCCTAAGACTTGCTGTTCCCTAACACTAAACCTAGTCTGGAACGGAAACCCACCACCAGCCCTACACCTTACTCTATGCCGTAGCCTACACCTGGCCCGTACGCGGGCACTGACCTTTGCTTCAGCACGTAGCCTGACCCTCCCATGTTACCGTACGCTCACCTGTGCCCTAAGCCTTGTCGTTCCCTAACCATAACCCTAGCCCGGCACGGAATCTCACCACCAGCTCTACAGCATATCGTATGCCGTAGCCTAGTCCTGGCCCGTACGCTGGCACTGACCCCTGTGTCAGCATGTAGCCTGACCCTCCCACGTTTCCGTAACCTCACCTGTGCCCTAAGCATTGCCGTTCCCTAACCCTAACCCTAGCCCGGAACAGAAACCCACCACCAGCCCTACACCTTACCCCAAGCCGTAGCCTATTCCTGGCCCGTACGCAGGCACTGACACTTTCATCAGCACGTAGCCTGACCCTCCCACGTTTCCGTACCCTCATCTGTGCCCTAAGGCTTGCCGTTCCCTAACCCTAACCCTAGCCCGGAACGGAAACCCACCACCAGCCCTACACCTTAACCTACGCCGTAGCCTACTCCTGGCCTGTACGGTGGCACTGACCCTTGCGTCAGCATGTAGCCTGACCCTCCCAAGTTTCCGTACCCTCACCTGTGCCCTAAACCTTGCCGTTCTGTAACCCTAACCCTAGCCCGGAACGGAAACCCACCACCAGCCCTACACCTTACCCCCAAGCCGTAGCCTACTCCTGGCCCGTTCGGTGGCAGTAACCCTAGCATCAGCAAGTAGCCTGACCCTCCCACGTTTCTGTACCCTCACACGTGCCCTAAGCCTTGCCGTTCTCTAACCCTAACCCTAGACCGGAACGGAAACCCACCACCAGCCCTACACCTTACCATACGCCGTAGCCTACTCCTGGCCCGTACGCTGGCACTGACCCGTGAGTCAGCACGTAGACTGACCCTCCCACATTTCCGTACCCTCACCTTTGCCCTAAGCCTTGCCATTCCCTAACCCTAACCCTAGCCAAGAACGGAAACCCACCAGCAGCCCTAAACCTTACCCTACACCATAGCCTACTCCTGGCCCGTACGGTGGCACTGACCAGTGCGTCAGCACGTAGCCTGACCCTCACACGTTTCCGTATCCTCACCTGTGCCCTAAGCCTTGCCGTTCCCTCACCCTAACCCTAGCCAAGAACGGAAACCCACCAGCAGCCCTAAACCTTACCCTACACCATAGCCTACTCCTGGCCCGTACGGTGGCACTGACCAGTGCGTCAGCACGTAGCCTGACCCTCACACGTTTCCGTACCCTCACCTGTGCCCTAAGCCTTGTCGTTCCCTAACCCTAACCCTAGTCCGTAACGGAAGCCCACCACCAACCCTACAGCTTACCCCCGATCCATAGCCTATTCCTGGCCCGTACGTTGGCACTGACCCGTGCTTCAGCATGTAGCCTGACCCTCCCACGTTTCCGTACCCTCGCCTGTGCCCTAAGCCTTGCCATTCCCTAACCCTAACCCTAGCCCGGAACGGAAACCCACCACCAGCCCTACAACTAACCCCCATGCCGTAGCCTACTCCTGGCTGGTACGCTGGCACTGACCAGTTCATCAGCACGTAGCCTGATCCTCCCACGTTTCCGTACCCTCAACTGTGCCCTAAGCCTTGCCGTTCCCTATCCCTAACCCTAGCCCAGAACGGAAACCCACAACCAGCCCTAAAACTTACCCCAAAGCCGTAGCCTATTCCTGGACCTTATGCTGGCACTGACCCGTGCGTCAGCACGTAGCCTGACCCTCCCACGTTTGCGGACCCTCACCTGTGCCCTAAGCCTTGCCATTCCCTAACCCTAACCCTAGACCGGAACGGAAACCCACCACCAGCCCTACACCTTTCCCTACGCCGTAGCCTATTCCTGGCCCGTACGCAGGCACTGACCCTTTCATCAGAACGTAGCCTGACCCTCCCACGTTTCCGTACCCTCACCTGTGCCCTAAGCCTTGCAGTTCCCTAACCCTAACCCTAGCCCGGAACGGAAACCCACCACCAGCCCTAAACCTTACCCCCAAGCCGTAGCCTAATCCTGGTCCATACGCTGGCACTGACCTGTGCGTCAGCACGTAGCCTGAACTTCCCACATTACCGTACCCTCACCTGTGCCCTAAGCCTTGCCGTTCCCTAACTCTAACCCTAGTATGGAACGGAAACACACCACAAGCCCTACACCTAACCCCCAAGCCGTAGCCTATTCCCGGCCGGTACGCTGGCACTGACCCGTGCGTCAGCACGTAGCCTGACCCTCCCACGTTTCCGTACCCTCACCTGTGCCCTAAGACTTGCTGTTCCCTAACACTAAACCTAGTCTGGAACGGAAACCCACCACCAGCCCTACACCTTACTCTATGCCGTAGCCTACACCTGGCCCGTACGCGGGCACTGACCTTTGCTTCAGCACGTAGCCTGACCCTCCCATGTTACCGTACGCTCACCTGTGCCCTAAGCCTTGTCGTTCCCTAACCATAACCCTAGCCCGGCACGGAATCTCACCACCAGCTCTACAGCATATCGTATGCCGTAGCCTAGTCCTGGCCCGTACGCTGGCACTGACCCCTGTGTCAGCATGTAGCCTGACCCTCCCACGTTTCCGTAACCTCACCTGTGCCCTAAGCATTGCCGTTCCCTAACCCTAACCCTAGCCCGGAACAGAAACCCACCACCAGCCCTACACCTTACCCCAAGCCGTAGCCTATTCCTGGCCCGTACGCAGGCACTGACACTTTCATCAGCACGTAGCCTGACCCTCCCACGTTTCCGTACCCTCATCTGTGCCCTAAGGCTTGCCGTTCCCTAACCCTAACCCTAGCCCGGAACGGAAACCCACCACCAGCCCTACACCTTAACCTACGCCGTAGCCTACTCCTGGCCTGTACGGTGGCACTGACCCTTGCGTCAGCATGTAGCCTGACCCTCCCAAGTTTCCGTACCCTCACCTGTGCCCTAAACCTTGCCGTTCTGTAACCCTAACCCTAGCCCGGAACGGAAACCCACCACCAGCCCTACACCTTACCCCCAAGCCGTAGCCTACTCCTGGCCCGTTCGGTGGCAGTAACCCTAGCATCAGCAAGTAGCCTGACCCTCCCACGTTTCTGTACCCTCACACGTGCCCTAAGCCTTGCCGTTCTCTAACCCTAACCCTAGACCGGAACGGAAACCCACCACCAGCCCTACACCTTACCATACGCCGTAGCCTACTCCTGGCCCGTACGCTGGCACTGAACCGTGAGTCAGCACGTAGACTGACCCTCCCACATTTCCGTACCCTCACCTTTGCCCTAAGCCTTGCCATTCCCTAACCCTAACCCTAGCCAAGAACGGAAACCCACCAGCAGCCCTAAACCTTACCCTACACCATAGCCTACTCCTGGCCCGTACGGTGGCACTGACCAGTGCGTCAGCACGTAGCCTGACCCTCACACGTTTCCGTATCCTCACCTGTGCCCTAAGCCTTGCCGTTCCCTCACCCTAACCCTAGCCAAGAACGGAAACCCACCAGCAGCCCTAAACCTTACCCTACACCATAGCCTACTCCTGGCCCGTACGGTGGCACTGACCAGTGCGTCAGCACGTAGCCTGACCCTCACACGTTTCCGTACCCTCACCTGTGCCCTAAGCCTTGTCGTTCCCTAACCCTAACCCTAGTCCGTAACGGAAGCCCACCACCAACCCTACAGCTTACCCAGATCCATAGCCTATTCCTGGCCCGTACGCTGGCACTGACCCGTGCTTCAGCATGTAGCCTGACCCTCCCACGTTTCCGTACCCTCGCCTGTGCCCTAAGCCTTGCCATTCCCTAACCCTAACCCTAGCCCGGAACGGAAACCCACCACCAGCCCTACACCTAACCCCCAAGCCGTAGCCTACTCCTGGCTGGTACGCTGGCACTGACCCGTTCATCAGCACGTAGCCTGATCCTCCCACGTTTCCGTACCCTCAACTGTGCCCTAAGCCTTGCCGTTCCCTATCCCTAACCCTAGCCCGGAACGGAAACCCACAACCAGCCCTAAAACTTACCCCAAAGCCGTGGCCTATTCCTGGACCTTATGCTGGCACTGACCCGTGCGTCAGCACGTAGCCTGACCCTCCCACGTTTCCGTACCCTCACCTGTGCCCTAAGACTTGCTGTTCCCTAACACTAAACCTAGCCTGGAACGGAAACACACCATCAGCCCTACACCTTACCACCAAGCCGTAGCCTACTCCTGGCCGGTACGCTGGCACTGACCCGTGCGTCAGCACGTAGCCTGACCCTCCCACGTTTCCGTACCCTCACCTGTGCCCTAAGCCTTGCCGTTCCCTAACCCTATCCCTAGCCCGGAACGGAAACCCACCACTAGCCCTAAACCTTTCCCTACGCCGTAGCCTACACCTGGCCCGTACGCTGGCACTGACCCATGCGTCAGTACGTTGTCTGACCCTCCCACGTTTCCGTACCCTCACCTGGGCCCTAAGCCTTGCCGTTTCCTAACCCTAACCCTAGCCCATGAACGGAAACCCACCACCAGCCCTACACCTTACCCTACGCCGTAGCATACTCTTGGCCCGTACGCTGGCGCTGACCCGTGCGTCAGCACGTAGCCTAACCCTCTCACGTTTCCGAACCCTCACCTGTGCTGTAAGCCTTGCCGTTCCCTAACCCTAACCCTAGCCCTGAATGGAAACCCACCACCAGCCCTACACCTAACCCCCAAGCCGTAGCCTACTCCTGGCCGGTATGCTGGCACTGACCCGTGCGTCATCACGTAGCCAGACCCTCCCACGTTTCCGTACCCTCACCTGTGTCCTAAGCTTTGCCGTTCCCTAACCCTAACTGTAGCCCGGAACGGAAACCCACCACCAGCCCTACAACTTACCCCCAAGCCGTACCCTACTCCTGGTCCATACGCTGGCAGTGACCCGTGCTTCAGAACGTATCCTGACCCTGCCACGTTGCCGTACCCTCACATGTGCCCTAAACCTTGCCGTTCCCTAACCCTAACCCTAGCCTGGAACGGAAAACCACCACAAGCCCTACACCTTACCCCCAAGCCGTAGCCTACTCGTGGTCCATACGCTGGCACTGACCTGTGCGTCAGCACGTAGCCTGACCTTCCCACGTTACCGTAATGTCACCTGTGCCCTAAGCCTTCCTGTTCCCTAACACTAACCCTAGTACGGAACGGAAACCCACCACCAGCCCTACACCTTGCCCTACGCCATAGCCTACTCCTGGCACGTACGCTGGCACTGACACATGCGTCAGCACGTAGCCTGACCCTCACACGTTTCCGTACCCTCACCTGTGCCCTAAGCCTTGCCGTTCCCTAACCCTAACCCTAGTCCGGAAAGGAAACACACCACCAGCCCTACAGCTTACTCTATGCCGTAGCCTACACCTGGCCCGTACGCGGGCACTGACCTGTGCTTCAGCACGTAGCCTGACCCTCCCACGTTTCCATACCCTCACCTGTGCCCTAAGACTTGCCGTTCCCTAACTCTTACCCTAGCCCGGAACGGAAACCCACCACCAGCCCTATATCTTACCCACAAGCCGTAGCCTACTCCTGGCCCGTACACTGGCACTGACCCGTGCGTCAGCACGAAGCCTGACCCTCCCACGTTTGTGGACCCTCACCTGTGCCCTAAGCCTTGCCGTTCCCTAACCCTAACCCTAGCCCGGAACGGAAACCCACCACCAGCCCTAAACCTTTCCCTACGCCGTAGCCTATTCCTGGCCCGTACGCAGGCACTGACCCTTACATCAGCACGTAGCCTGACCCTCCCACGTTTCCGTACCCTCACCTGTGCCCTAAGCCTTTCCATTCCCTAACCCTAACCCTAGCCCGGAACGGAAACCGACCACCAGCCCTACACCTTACCCTATGCTGTAGCCTACACCTGGCCCATATGCGGGCACTGAAGCGTGCGTCAGCACGTAGCCTGACCCTCCCACGTTTCCGTACCCTCACCTCTGCCCTAAGCCTTGCCGTTCTCTATCCCTAACCATAGCCCCAAACAGAAAGCCACCACCAGCCCTAAAACTTAGCCACAAGCCTTAGCCTACTCCTGCACTGTACGCTGGCACTGACCCGTGCGTCAGCACGTAGCCTGACCCTCCCACGTTTCCGTACCCTCACCTGTGCCCTAAGCCTTGCCGTTCCCTAACCCTAACCCTAACCCGGAACGGAAACCCACCATCATCCCTAAACCTTTCCCTACTGGGTAGCCTACTCCTCGCCCGTACGCTCGCACTGACCCGTGCGGCAGCATGGAGTTTGACCCTCCCACGTTTCCGTACCCTCACCTGGGCCCTAAGACATGCCATTCCCTAACACTAACCCTAGCCCGGAACAGACACCCACCACCAGCCCTACACCATACCCTATGCCGTAGCCTACACCTGGCCCATACGCGGGCACTGACCCGTGCTTCAGCATGTAGCCTGACCCTCCCACGTTTCCGTACCCTCGCCTGTGCCCTAAGCCTTGCCATTCCCTAACCCTAACCCTAGCCCGGAACGGAAACCCACCACCAGCCCTACACCTAACCCCCAAGCCGTAGCCTACTCCTGGCTGGTACGCTGGCACTGACCCGTTCATCAGCACGTAGCCTGATCCTCCCACGTTTCCGTACCCTCAACTGTGCCCTAAGCCTTGCCGTTCCCTATCCCTAACCCTAGCCCGGAACGGAAACCCACAACCAGCCCTAAAACTTACCCCAAAGCCGTAGCCTATTCCTGGACCTTATGCTGGCACTGACCCGTGCGTCAGCACGTAGCCTGACCCTCCCACGTTTGCGGACGCTCACCTGTGCCCTAAGCCTTGCCATTCCCTAACCCTAACCCTAGACCGGAATGGAAACCCACCACCAGCCCTACACCTTTCCCTACGCCGTAGCCTATTCCTGGCCCGTATGCAGGCACTGACCCTTTCATCAGAACGTAGCCTGACCCTCCCACGTTTCCGTACCCTCACCTGTGCCCTAAGTCTTGCAGTTCCCTAACCCTAACCCTAGCCCGGAACGGAAACACACCACCAGCCCTAAACCTTACCCCCAAGCCGTAGCCTAATCCTGGTCCATACGCTGGCACTGACCTGTGCGTCAGCACGTAGCCTGAACTTCCCACATTACCGTACCCTCACCTGTGCCCTAAGCCTTGCCGTTCCCTAACTCTAACCCTGGTATGGAACGGAAACACACCACAAGCCCTACACCTAACCCCCAAGCCGTAGCCTATTCCCGGCCGGTACGCTGGCACTGACCCGTGCGTCAGCACGTAGCCTGACCCTCCCACGTTTCCGTACCCTCACCTGTGCCCTAAGACTTGCTGTTCCCTAACACTAAACCTAGCCTGGAACGGAAACACACCATCAGCCCTACACCTAACCACCAAGCCGTAGCCTACTCCTGGCCGGTACGCTGGCACTGACCCGTGCGTCAGCACGTAGCCTGACCCTCCCACGTTTCCGTACCCTCACCTGTGCCCTAAGCCTTGCCGTTCCCTAACCCTAACCCTAGCCCGGAACGGAAACCCACCACTAGCCCTAAACCTTTCCCTACGCCGTAGCCTACACCTGGCCCGTACGCTGGCACTGACACATGCGTCAGCACGTTGTCTGACCCTCCCACGTTTCCGTACCCTCACCTGGGCCCTAAGCCTTGCCGTTTCCTAACCCTAACCCTAGCCCATGAACGGAAACCCACCACCAGCCCTACACCTTACCCTACGCCGTAGCATACTCTTGGCCCGTACGCTGGCGCTGACCCGTGCGTCAGCACGTAGCCTAACCCTCTCACGTTTCCGAACCCTCACCTGTGCTGTAAGCCTTGCCGTTCCCTAACCCTAACCCTAGCCCTGAATGGAAACCCACCACCAGCCCTACACCTAACCCCCAAGCCGTAGCCTACTCCTGGCCGGTATGCTGGCACTGACCCGTGCGTCATCACGTAGCCAGACCCTCCCACGTTTCCGTACCCTCACCTGTGTCCTAAGCTTTGCCGTTCCCTAACCCTAACTGTAGCCCGGAACGGAAACCCACCACCAGCCCTACAACTTACCCCCAAGCCGTACCCTACTCCTGGTCCATACGCTGGCAGTCACCCGTGCTTCAGAACGTATCCTGACCCTGCCACGTTGCCGTACCCTCACATGTGCCCTAAACCTTGCCGTTCCCTAACCCTAACCCTAGCCTGGAACGGAAAACCACCACAAGCCCTACACCTTACCCCCAAGCCGTAGCCTACTCGTGGTCCATACGCTGGCACTGACCTGTGCGTCAGCACGTAGCCTGACCTTCCCACGTTACCGTAATGTCACCTGTGCCCTAAGCCTTCCTGTTCCCTAACACTAACCCTAGTACGGAACGGAAACCCACCACCAGCCCTACACCTAACCCCCAAGCCGTAGCCTACTCCTGGCCGGTTCGTTGGCACTGACCCGTGCGTCAGCACGTAGACTGACCCTCCCACGTTTCCGTACCCTCACCTGGGCCCTAAGCCTTGCCTTTCCCTAACCCTAACCCTAGCCCGGAACGGAAACGCACTACCAGCCCTACACCTTGCCCTACGCCATAGCCTACTCCTGGCACGTACGCTGGCACTGACACATGCGTCAGCACGTAGCCTGACCCTCACACGTTTCCGTACCCTCACCTGTGCCCTAAGCCTTGCCGTTCCCTAACCCTAACCCTAGTCCGGAAAGGAAACACACCACCAGCCCTACAGCTTACTCTATGCCGTAGCCTACACCTGGCCCGTACGCGGGCACTGACCTGTGCTTCAGCACGTAGCCTGACCCTCCCACGTTTCCATACCCTCACCTGTGCCCTAAGACTTGCCGTTCCCTAACTCTTACCCTAGCCCGGAACGGAAACCCACCACCAGCCCTATATCTTACCCACAAGCCGTAGCCTACTCCTGGCCCGTACACTGGCACTGACCCGTGCGTCAGCACGAAGCCTGACCCTCCCACGTTTGTGGACCCTCACCTGTGCCCTAAGCCTTGCCGTTCCCTAACCCTAACCCTAGCCCGGAACGGAAACCCACCACCAGCCCTAAACCTTTCCCTACGCCGTAGCCTATTCCTGGCCCGTACGCAGGCACTGACCCTTACATCAGCACGTAGCCTGACCCTCCCACGTTTCCGTACCCTCACCTGTGCCCTAAGCCTTTCCATTCCCTAACCCTAACCCTAGCCCGGAACGGAAACCGACCACCAGCCCTACACCTTACCCTATGCTGTAGCCTACACCTGGCCCATATGCGGGCACTGAAGCGTGCGTCAGCACGTAGCCTGACCCTCCCACGTTTCCGTACCCTCACCTCTGCCCTAAGCCTTGCCGTTCTCTATCCCTAACCATAGCCCCAAACAGAAAGCCACCACCAGCCCTAAAACTTAGCCACAAGCCTTAGCCTACTCCTGCAATGTACGCTGGCACTGACCCGTGCGTCAGCACGTAGCCTGACCCTCCCACGTTTCCGTACCCTCACCTGTGCCCTAAGCCTTGCCGTTCCCTAACCCTAACCCTAACCCGGAACGGAAACCCACCATCATCCCTAAACCTTTCCCTACTGGGTAGCCTACTCCTCGCCCGTACGCTCGCACTGACCCGTGCGGCAGCATGGAGTTTGACCCTCCCACGTTTCCGTACCCTCACCTGGGCCCTAAGACATGCCATTCCCTAACACTAACCCTAGCCCGGAACAGACACCCACCACCAGCCCTACACCATACCCTATGCCGTAGCCTACACCTGGCCCATACGCGGGCACTGACCCGTGCTTCAGCATGTAGCCTGACCCTCCCACGTTTCCGTACCCTCGCCTGTGCCCTAAGCCTTGCCATTCCCTAACCCTAACCCTAGCCCGGAACGGAAACCCACCACCAGCCCTACACCTAACCCCCAAGCCGTAGCCTACTCCTGGCTGGTACGCTGGCACTGACCCGTTCATCAGCACGTAGCCTGATCCTCCCACGTTTCCGTACCCTCAACTGTGCCCTAAGCCTTGCCATTCCCTATCCCTAACCCTAGCCCGGAACGGAAACCCACAACCAGCCCTAAAACTTACCCCAAAGCCGTAGCCTATTCCTGGACCTTATGCTGGCACTGACCCGTGCGTCAGCACGTAGCCTGACCCTCCCACGTTTGCGGACGCTCACCTGTGCCCTAAGCCTTGCCATTCCCTAACCCTAACCCTAGACCGGAATGGAAACCCACCACCAGCCCTACACCATTCCCTACGCCGTAGCCTATTCCTGGCCCGTATGCAGGCACTGACCCTTTCATCAGAACGTAGCCTGACCCTCCCACGTTTCCGTACCCTCACCTGTGCCCTAAGTCTTGCAGTTCCCTAACCCTAACCCTAGCCCGGAACGGAAACACACCACCAGCCCTAAACCTTACCCCCAAGCCGTAGCCTAATCCTGGTCCATACGCTGGCACTGACCTGTGCGTCAGCACGTAGCCTGAACTTCCCACATTACCGTACCCTCACCTGTGCCCTAAGCCTTGCCGTTCCCTAACTCTAACCCTGGTATGGAACGGAAACACACCACAAGCCCTACACCTAACCCCCAAGCCGTAGCCTATTCCCGGCCGGTACGCTGGCACTGACCCGTGCGTCAGCACGTAGCCTGACCCTCCCACGTTTCCGTACCCTCACCTGTGCCCTAAGACTTGCTGTTCCCTAACACTAAACCTAGCCTGGAACGGAAACACACCATCAGCCCTACACCTAACCACCAAGCCGTAGCCTACTCCTGGCCGGTACGCTGGCACTGACCCGTGCGTCAGCACGTAGCCTGACCCTCCCACGTTTCCGTACCCTCACCTGTGCCCTAAGCCTTGCCGTTCCCTAACCCTAACCCTAGCCCGGAACGGAAACCCACCACTAGCCCTAAACCTTTCCCTACGCCGTAGCCTACACCTGGCCCGTACGCTGGCACTGACCCATGCGTCAGCACGTTGTCTGACCCTCCCACGTTTCCTTACCCTCACCTGGGCCCTAAGCCTTGCCGTTTCCTAACCCTAACCCTAGCCCATGAACGGAAACCCACCACCAGCCCTACACCTTACCCTACGCCGTAGCATACTCTTGGCCCGTACGCTGGCGCTGACCCGTGCGTCAGCACGTAGCCTAACCCTCTCACGTTTCCGAACCCTCACCTGTGCTGTAAGCCTTGCCGTTCCCTAACCCTAACCCTAGCCCTGAATGGAAACCCACCACCAGCCCTACACCTAACCCCCAAGCCGTAGCCTACTCCTGGCCGGTATGCTGGCACTGACCCGTGCGTCATCACGTAGCCAGACCCTCCCACGTTTCCGTACCCTCACCTGTGTCCTAAGCTTTGCCGTTCCCTAACCCTAACTGTAGCCCAGAACGGAAACCCACCACCAGCCCTACAACTTACCCCCAAGCCGTACCCTACTCCTGGTCCATACGCTGGCAGTCACCCGTGCTTCAGAACGTATCCTGACCCTGCCACGTTGCCGTACCCTCACATGTGCCCTAAACCTTGCCGTTCCCTAACCCTAACCCTAGCCTGGAACGGAAAACCACCACAAGCCCTACACCTTACCCCCAAGCCGTAGCCTACTCGTGGTCCATACGCTGGCACTGACCTGTGCGTCAGCACGTAGCCTGACCTTCCCACGTTACCGTAATGTCACCTGTGCCCTAAGCCTTCCTGTTCCCTAACACTAACCCTAGTACGGAACGGAAACCCACCACCAGCCCTACACCTAACCCCCAAGCCGTAGCCTACTCCTGGCCGGTTCGTTGGCACTGACCCGTGCGTCAGCACGTAGACTGACCCTCCCACGTTTCCGTACCCTCACCTGGGCCCTAAGCCTTGCCTTTCCCTAACCCTAACCCTAGCCCGGAACGGAAACGCACTACCAGCCCTACACCTTGCCCTACGCCATAGCCTACTCCTGGCACGTACGCTGGCACTGACACATGCGTCAGCACGTAGCCTGACCCTCACACGTTTCCGTACCCTCACCTGTGCCCTAAGCCTTGCCGTTCCCTAACCCTAACCCTAGTCCGGAAAGGAAACACACCACCAGCCCTACAGCTTACTCTATGCCGTAGCCTACACCTGGCCCGTACGCGGGCACTGACCTGTGCTTCAGCACGTAGCCTGACCCTCCCACGTTTCCATACCCTCACCTGTGCCCTAAGACTTGCCGTTCCCTAACTCTTACCCTAGCCCGGAACGGAAACCCACCACCAGCCCTATATCTTACCCACAAGCCGTAGCCTACTCCTGGCCCGTACACTGGCACTGACCCGTGCGTCAGCACGAAGCCTGACCCTCCCACGTTTGTGGACCCTCACCTGTGCCCTAAGCCTTGCCGTTCCCTAACCCTAACCCTAGCCCGGAACGGAAACCCACCACCAGCCCTAAACCTTTCCCTACGCCGTAGCCTATTCCTGGCCCGTACGCAGGCACTGACCCTTACATCAGCACGTAGCCTGACCCTCCCACGTTTCCGTACCCTCACCTGTGCCCTAAGCCTTTCCATTCCCTAACCCTAACCCTAGCCCGGAACGGAAACCGACCACCAGCCCTACACCTTACCCTATGCTGTAGCCTACACCTGGCCCATATGCGGGCACTGAAGCGTGCGTCAGCACGTAGCCTGACCCTCCCACGTTTCCGTACCCTCACCTCTGCCCTAAGCCTTGCCGTTCTCTATCCCTAACCATAGCCCCAAACAGAAAGCCACCACCAGCCCTAAAACTTAGCCACAAGCCTTAGCCTACTCCTGCACTGTACGCTGGCACTGACCCGTGCGTCAGCACGTAGCCTGACCCTCCCACGTTTCCGTACCCTCACCTGTGCCCTAAGCCTTGCCGTTCCCTAACCCTAACCCTAACCCGGAACGGAAACCCACCATCATCCCTAAACCTTTCCCTACTGGGTAGCCTACTCCTCGCCCGTACGCTCGCACTGACCCGTGCGTCAGCATGGAGTTTGACCCTCCCACGTTTCCGTACCCTCACCTGGGCCCTAAGACATGCCATTCCCTAACACTAACCCTAGCCCGGAACAGACACCCACCACCAGCCCTACACCTTACCCTATGCCGTAGCCTACACCTGGCCCATACGCGGGCACTGACCTGTGCTTCAGCACGTAGCCTGACCCTCCCACGTTTGCGGACCCTCACCTGTACCCTAAGCCTTGCTGTTCCCTAACCCTAACCCTAGCCCGGAACGGAAATCCACCACCAGCCCTACACTTTTCCCAACGCCGTAGCCTATTCCTGGCTCTTACGCCGGCACTCACCGTTTCATCAGCACGTAGCCTGACCCTCCCACTTTTCCGTACCCTCACCTGTGCCCTAAGCATTGCTGTTCACTAACCCTAACCCTAGCCCAGTGCGGAAACCCACCACCAGCCCTACACATTACCCCCAAGCCGTAGCCTACACCTTGCCGGTACGCTGGCACTGACCTGTGCGTCAGCACGTAGCCTGACCTTCCCACGTTTCCGTACCCTCACCTGTGCCCTAAGCCTTGCCGTTCCCTAACCCTAACCCTAGTACGGGACGGAAACACACCACAAGCCCTACAACTAACCCCCAAGCCATAGCATACTCCTGGCCCGTACACTGGCACTGAAACGTGCATCAGCACGTAGCCTGAACCTCCCAGGTTTCCGTACCCTCACCTATGCCCTAAGCCTTCCTGTTCCCTAACCCTAACCCTAGCCCTGAACGGAAAACCACCACAAGCCCTACACCTTACCCTACGCCGTAGCCTACTCCTGGCCCGTACGCTGGCACTGACCCGTGAATCAGCACGTAGCCAGACGCTCCCACGTTTCCGTTCCCTCACCTGTGCCCTAAGCCTTGCAGTTCCCTCACCCTAACCCTAGCCCGAACGGAAACCAACCACCAGCCATACACCTTACCCTACGCCGTAGCCTACTCCTGGCCCGTTACTGGCACGGACCTGTGCGTCAGCACGTAGCCTGACCTTTCCACATTTCCGTACACTCACCTGTGCCCTAAGCCTTGCCGTTCCCTAACCCTAAACCTAGTAAGGAATGGAAACCCACCACCAGCCCTACACCTAAATTTCCCAAGCCATAGCCTACTCCTGCCCCGTACGCTGGCACTGACACGTGCGACAGCATGTAGCATAACCCTCCCACATCTCCGTACACTCACCTCTGCCCTAAGACTTGCCGTTCCCTAACCCGAACCCTAGCCCGGAACGGAAACCCACCACCAGCCCTACACCTTACCCCCAAGCCGTAGCCTACTCCTGGCCCATACGCTGGCAATGACCCGTGCCTCAACACGTACCCTGACCCTCACACGTTTCCGTACCCTCACCTGTGCCCTAAGCCTTGCCGTTCCCTAACCCTAACCCTAGCCCGGAACGGAAACCCACCACCAGCCCTACACCTTACCCTATGCCATAGCCTACTCCTGGCCCATACGCTGGCACTGACCCGTGCGTCAGCACGTAGCCTGACCCTCCAACGTTTCTGTACCCTCACCTGTGCCCTAAGCCTTGCCGTTACCTAACCCTAACCCTAGCCCTAAATGGAAACCCACCACCAGCCCTAAACCATACCCTACGCCGTTTCCTACTCCTGGTCCATATGCTGACACTGACCCTTGCGTCAGCACGAAGCCTGACCCTCCCACGTTTCGTACCCTCACCTGTGCCCTAAGCCTTGCTGTTCCCTAACCTTAACCCTAGCCCGGAACGGAAACCCACCACCAGCCCTAAACCTTACCGTATGCCATAGCCTACTGCTGGCCCGTACGCTGGCACCGACACGTGCGTCAGCATGTAGCATGACCCTCCCACATTTCTGTACCCTCACCTGTGCCCTAAGCCTTGCCGTTCCGTATCCCTACCCCTAGACCGAGACGGAAATCCACCACCAGCCCTACACCTTACCCTACGCCGAAGCCTACTTCTGGCCCGTATGCTGGCACTGACCCGTGCGTCATCACGTAGCCTGACCCTCCCACGTTTCCGTACTCTCACCTGTGCCCTAAGCCTTGCAGTTCCCTAAGCCTAAACCTATCCAGGAACGGAAACTCACCACCAGCCCTAAACCTTACCCCCAAGCTGAAGCCTACTGCTGGCCCGTTCGCTGGCACCGACACGTTCTTCAGCATGTAGCCTGAACCTCCCACGTTTCCGTACCCTCACCTGTGCCCTAAGCCTTGCAGTTCCCTAACCCTAACCATAACCCGGAACGGAAAACCACCACCAGCCCTACACCTTACCCCCAAGCTGTAGCCTATTCCTGGCCGTACGCTGGCACTGACCCGTGCGTCAGCACGTAGCCTGACCCTCCCACGTTTCCTTACCCTCATCTGTGCCCTAAGACTTGCCATTCCCTAACCCTAACCCTAGTCCGGAAAGGAAACACACCACCAGCCCTACAGCTTACCCCCAAGCCATAGCCTACTCCTGGCCGGTACGCTGGCAGTGACCCGTGCGTCAGTACTTAGCCTGACCCTCCCCCGTTTCCGTACCCTCACCTGTGCCCTAAGACTTGCCGTTCCCTAACACTAACCCTAGCCCTGAACGGAAACACACCACCAGCCCTACAACTTATCCCCTAGCCGTAGCCTACTCCTGGCCCGTATGCTGGCACTGACCCGTGCGTCAACACGTAGCCTGACCATCCCACTTTTCCGTACCCTCACCTGTGCACTAAGCCTTGCCGTTCCCTCACCCTAACGCTAACCCGGAAAGGAAACCCACCACCAGCCCTAAACCTTACCCTACGCCGTATCTTACTCCTGGCCCGTACGCTGTCACTGACCCGTGCGTCAGCACGTAGCTTGACCCTCACACTTTTCCGTACCCTCACCTGTGCCCTAAGCCTTGCCGTTCCGTAACCCTAACCCTAGCCCGGATCGGAAACACACCACCAGCCCTACAACTTACCCCCAAACTGAAGCCTAATCCTGGCCCGTACGCTGGCAATGACCCATGCGTCAGCATGTAGCCTACCCTCCCACGTTTCCGTACCCTCACCTGTGCCCTAAGACTTGAGGTTCCCTAACCCTAATCCCAGCCCGGAATGGAAACCCACCACAAGCCCTATACCTTACCTTAGGCCGCAGCCTACTCCTGGCCTGTACGCGGGCACTGACCCGTGCGTCAGCATGTAGCCTACCCTCCCACGTTTCCGTACCCTCACCTGTGCCCTAAGCCTTGCCGTTCCCTAACCCTAACCCTAGCCCGGAACGGAAACCCACCACCAGCCCTACAACTTACGCACAAGCCGTAGCCTACTCCTGGCCCGTACGCTGGCACTGACCAGTGAGTCAGCACGTAGCCTGAACCTCCCACGTTTCCGTACGCTCACCTGGGCCCTAAGCCTTGCCGTTCCCTATCCCTAAACCTAGCCCTGAACGGAAACCCACCACCAGCCCTACATCTTATCCCCAAGCCGTAGCCTACTCCTGGTCCGTACGCTGGCACTGACCCGTGCGTCAACATATAGCCTGACCCTCCCACGTTTCCGTACCCTCACCTGTGCCCTAAGCCTTGCCGTTCCCTCACCCTAACCCTAGCCGGGAACGGAAACCCACCACCAGCCATACACCTTTCCCTACGCCGTAGCCTACACCTGGCCCGAAAGCTGGCACTGACCCGTGCGTCAGCACGTAGCCTGACCCTCCCACGGTTCCGTACCCTCACCTGTGCCCTAAACCTTGCCGTTCCCTAACACTAACCGTAGCCCAGAACAAAAACCCACCACCAGCCCTACACCTTACCGTATGCCGTAGCCTACTCCTGGCCCATACGCTGGCACTGACACGTGTGTCAGCATGTAGCCTGACGCTCCCACGTTTCCGTATACTCACCTGTGCCCTAAGCCTTGCTGTTCTCTAACCCTAACCGTAGCCCGGAACAGAAACCCACTCCCAGCCCTACACCTTACCCTACACCGTAGACTACTCCTGGCCCGTACGCTGGCACTGACCCGTGAGTCAGCACGTAGCCAGACCCTCACACGTATCCGTACACTCACCTATGCCCTAAGCCTTGCCGTTCCCTAACCCGAACCCTAGTCCTGAACTGAAACCCACCACCAGCCCTACAGCTTATCCCAAACCCATAGCCTACTCCTGGCCGGTACGCTGGCACTGACCCGTGCGTCAGCATGTAGCCTGACCGTCCCACGTTTCCGTACCCTCACCTGTGCCCTAAGCCTTGCCGTTCCCTAACCCTAAACCTAGTACAGAACGGAAACACACCAACAACCCTACACCTAACCCCCAAGCCACAGCCTACTCCTGGCCCGTACGCTGGCACTGACCCGTGCGAAACACGTAGCCTGACCCTCCCACGTTTCCGTACCCTCACCTGTGCCCTAAGCCTTGCGGTTCCCTAACCCTAATCCTAGCCCGGAACGGAAACCCACCACCAGCCATATACCTTACACAACGCCGTAGCCTACTCCTGGCCCGTGCGCGGGCACTGACCCGTGCATCAGCACGTAGCCTGACACTCCCATGTTTCTGTACCCTCACCTGTGCCCTAAGCCTTGCCGTTCCCTAACCCTAATCCTAGCCCAGAACGGAAACCCACCACCAGCCCTTCAACTTACCCACAAGCCGTAGCCTACACCTGGCCCGTACGCTGGCACTGACCCGTGCGTCAGCATGTAGCCTGAACCTCCCACGTTTCCGTACCCTAACCTGGGCCCTAAGCCTTGCCTTTCCCTAAGCCTAAACCTAGCCCGGAACAGAAACCCACCACCAGCCCTACATCTTACCCCCAAGCCGTAGCCTACTCCTGATCTGTACGCTGGCACTGACCCATGAGTCAGCACGTAGCCTCACCATCCCACGTTTCCGTACCATCACCTGGGCCCTAAGCCTTTCAGTTCCCTCACCCTAACCCTAGCCCGCGACGGAAAACTACCAACAGCCCTACACCTTACCCTACGCCGTAGCATACTCCTGGCCCGTACGCTGGCACTGACCTGTGCGTCAGCACATAGCCTGACCTTCCCACATTTCCGTACCCTCACCTGTGCCCTAAGTTTTGCCGTTCCCTAACCCTAAACCTAGTACGGAATGAAAACCCACCACCAGCCCTACACCTAACCCCCAAGCCATAGCCTACTCCTGGCCCATACGATGGCACTGACCCGTGCGTCAGCACGTAGTCTGAACCTCCCAGGTTTCCGTACCATCACCTGTGCCCTAAGCCTTGCGGTTCCCTAATCATAACCCTAGCCCGTCACGGAAACCCACCACCAGCACTACAGCTTACCCCCAAGCCATAGCCTACTCCTGGCCCATACGATGGCACGGACCGGTGTGTCAGCATATAGCCTGACGAGGCACACCAGGGGAGGGCGGGCCGGCAGGGTAAGGCTGCCCATGTCAGCTAATCCACATCCCTCAGGGAATCACATTGGTGAAAATGGACCTCGCTAAGGCAGAAGAGATGCCAAGGGAAAAAAGGACACAATGCCATTTGCAGCACCGTAGATGACTCTAGAAGTAATCACGTGACTTGTAGTAACTCAGAAAGTGAAAGACACATATCATATCATATCACTTATAGGTGTTACCTAAAAATGGATACCAGGGCAGATATTTCCACGGAGAAGGGCAATCACAGATTCATTAAACAAACTTATGGTTCACCAATGGAAAGGTGTGAGGATTTGTTTCATTACGATATCGGGGTTAACACACATATACAAACACAGGTGACATATATAATCACCAAAGACCTTCAGAATACCAAGAGAGGACTACTCAACATTCTGTCATAACGTACATGGGAAAAGGATCCCAGGAAGAACAGAAATCTGTATATGTGTAAAAGAACAACATCTTCCACAGCTACAACAAGCCAAACATTGTAATCAAACTTGCTGTAATAAAAAATAAAAAAATTAAATTAAAAACACGAACAAGAAGTAGTGAGACAAACGTGAGGGGCTTTCTCCTGGCATATTCCATTCTAAATTCCAATCTAGAACACCACTTCCACTGAGGCTCTCTTGCCCTAGTAACCAGATTTGGTAAGGGTGAACTGCTGCCACCTTGTGGCCGTTTCACACAACAGCAGCTTTAATCCCAGCACTAATGGTCAGTTGATATTCAAAATCATTGC